>NC_134707.1:70897007-71568007 GCF_043290135.1 Rhipicephalus microplus | reverse complement strand
GCGCCAGACTCTCCTCTAGTTATTTTTAGGAAACTGTATACTCCAAATAACAAGCAAATTATTTAATGAATAGAAAGTGATCACTTTTTTAAACACCTGCTTATGCCCCCTATGCTGTCAGAAATGCAATTCGTGCGTTATTAGTTTTGCACATTACTATTTTGCAGTGATTAAAAACCATATCATTTCACACTTTGGAGGTCACCATGAAATGAGAATATTATGAATGCATTTTTTGAAATATTTTCTGACCATGTTACCCCCGTTTGTGTAAATAATTTTTCCTATAGCACAAGGGTAGCCGTGCTGACAAAGTGCGACCCTACACCTCTGAAAGTGGCACTAAGTTGGAAGCCTGCCTAGCACTGGGAAAACTGGGTTCACCTATTCGAAAGACGTACACCGTGCCATTGTTCGACCTACAGTACACCATTCAAGCAGGCGACCTTTGCTTCGGGGCAGACCGGCAACCAGTGTTCTGTGAGAAAACCCGGTGCCTAATTCGGCTGTATTGGACAAGCATCAAAGTGTTTCAATACAGATGAATATTTACGCAACTAGGGTTCAAAGAAATAGTGCAATTGCACTTATCAAACTTACCACGGTAATAATCACTGCAAAATTTTCCTGCACTAATTAGAAGCTATAAGAATTTTCGCGGATGCTTTAAACTGAATGAGAACCTGTGCTTGTATAGTGTGCTTTGTCTTTGTTTCAGCAGACTATAAAAAGTGCTCGCATGTTTCTTGCTATGTATGTATGCCTTAATAAAATGTTTTATGCATGTCAATTCTGCGCCTGCTGACTTTCCTTCTGTTCTGCTCATGATAAATTGAATGTCACGTCGACTGCAATTAAACATAACTTTCTATTACCTACTCCTAAAGACTGCTATATAGTGAAACTTGATTTAATAAATTACGAGCAGCGGGGCTCCAAGCTCGCCGATACGATATTTAAAAAGAAAGACAGTGCACCACTTAAGGGCTCGTAGACTGCCAATTTGAGGCGAAGCAATTTCGGTATTCACTGAGCCCCGGTGATGGTCGAAATGCAGCTATGTGACATGAACATTCAAATACTGGTAGGTCTTTATTGAATATTTTTGCCAGTGGTCTGAAACCTGTGAAAAAACCGGTAGAAGTCTGTAGGTTCAATTACCTCACTAAATAGTAAAATATATCTGGACGAGTAGAAACCCAGTTGAAAAACTCACCAAAGTGCGGTGCGTTTTCGTGTTAACACCAGACCACGCTGTCGTGAATTGGTGGGCACGCGTGTCTGGTTGGCTGTGTTTTGATTGGGCCTCTGAAGAGTGTGCTGTATTTCGGTGGGATTTGTTTTAGATACAAAGCAGCTCTTTGACAAGCCTGTGTAACGCTGTCCCTCCACACCGGGGTGGTGCCAAGTAGACGACGCCTTCTCTCGCAGTGCGCGCGCGTGACGTCACTCTCTCCCTAGCCCGTCGCTGCTCGCCACGTGTCATCTCTTTTGTTTCACCCTCTCCACTGCTCGTAACACTCGAGCCCAGTCCTCAAGTCAGCATCATCTTCTCACCAGCACCACCTCTCTCCATCTGTCGGCGAGAAGCAGCCGCGGGTAGGCGTGTGCGCGCGCTCGCGCGCCATCTTGTAGCCCGGTCATGGTCCCGTGGCGCCAGCAATGTAGACAGATCGCAGCTCCTTGCCGCGCCATTACTCCGACGGGCGAGACGACACCAGGCATGCTTCCCGCTAATGTGCGTGCACGTTTCACAGCTGTCGCCGGCATTGCGGGTTAGCGAAGCAGACCGCGTTCGCGGATGGCGACGTCGCGCCTGGAACACTGACAAGGTGCGAGCCAGGGAAGCCGAACGCAAACGGCGGCAGTGGAAAACCAACGACGCCGACGAGGTGCGAGTCAAGAGTTCGGCGTGCGGGTAACACCGAAGAGACGCGAGCCGGAAAAGTCAAGCGCAAGCATCTTCAACACGTCCCTCCTCTCGTGTCTTCGCGTTTCAAACAACCGTTTACACCAGCAAGCGCAACACCATGTTTCGCTTCAAATTCTTCTTCCAGCATCGGCGTCGACGCCCGTTTCAACCGGGTGAACACAGTGCACACCGCTGCTGCTTCGCCTTCCATAAGGGTTGCCTTTGGGGAGATGGCCCTTAGTTTTTACATGCGAAGCGTTTCTTAGCAAACTTCAGCGACTTTGAGCGTATCTATCTATCTATCTATCTATCTATCGATCGATCGATCTATCTATCTATCTATCTATCTATCTATCTATCTATCTATCTATATATCTATCTAGCCACCTATGACATTTAGCTCTCCTGGCCGTTTCGATAATGGTATCGATACCAAGCTTGGTATTGCATAAAATTTCTGCATGACGAACATTAAGAACTAGTCACAAGATGAAAATCATGACATGTAAGTCATGAATGTCATGATTTAGATTTCATAGACTTGCTGCCCTTGCCGTGGTTTAGTTCACAAGATATGTTGCAAAACTGGTATGGTATGACATGACTGCATGGCGAACATAAGTGACAGGCCGTAACGTGAGATTCAAGACATGCATGTCATGTAATGCCATGTTAATCATGAATACGCCTTACGCTCATGGTGTGCTTGTGGTCGTTACACTTGCTTCATGTATACCGAATTTGGTATTACGGGACATGAATGATTGGCTAAGATATGTGACTGCTGCAAACATGATAATCATCAGGTGCGTGTCATGTAACAACATTACTAAATGCCACGCTCATGATGCGCTCGCGGCCATTTTGGTAACTTCACTTACACCAAGTTTGGTATCACAGGACGTATATGAATGACGAAGGTATGTGAGTGCTGCAAACATGATAATCAAGAAATGCGCGTCATGTAACGAAATACATGCCACACTCATGATGCGCTGGCTGCCGTTTCGCTAGCTTCACATATGCCAAATTTGATATTACCTCATGTGAATGCATGACGAAGGTATGTGACTGAAGCAGACATGATAATCATGAGATGCGTGTCATGTAATAACATGACTATATGCCACACCTTACCACCAATACACTTAGACGCGACCCAGCGCGCGAGCGCGCTGACGTTCGTTTCGTCGGTCACGCCGGCAACACCACGCCAGGCGCAGCTCGCGCCGTACTGTATTACTTTGACGCATGCGAATTTGAGAACGCTCGGCATCCCGAGCGTTCTCAAAGGGACGCCGAGTCTGGGTAACGTCATCTGCTGTTTGGGTAACGTCAACGGCACGAAATGCTGCATGTCGCATTTTGTGCCGATTGCCGGCGGGCCGCGTCGACGGACGCTGGTCGCGCAAGTAAGGCCTGGCGTTTAAATATGGAGTGTTCGTGTTTTGCTAGCGTAGGGTCACTTCATCCAGTGTGTGCGCGCATCAACGTTACGTCGGAATATATTGTGCCCTTCATGATGCGCTTGCGGCCATTTCGCTAGTTCCACATATACCAAATTTTGTGTTACGTGATGTCAATGAATGACGAAGGTTTATGACAGGTCCAAACATGATAATCACGATATGCATGTCAAGTAAAACATGAGTACATGCTAAGCTCATAGCACGCTCGCGACCGTTTTGATAGCTCAACATATGCCAAAGTTGGTATTGGGTAACGTGAATCGATGAGGAAGGTAAATTACACGCCTAACTATGATAACCATAGCATGCTCGTGGCCGTTTCACTAGCTCAAAATATAAGAAATTTGGTAGCAGGTGACGTGAATAGACGACAAAAGTAAATGACACGTTAAAACTTGGTAATCGTGACATGGAAGGCATGTACGGCATAATTCACCTCCGCCTCGAAACATTGTGTTTATTAAAAAGTTAAATATCAACTCTGCTCATTCGTGCTTCACATATCATCAATTCCCACTGTACGTTGGATCTGCCAATTTTTTCCTCCTGCTGTCTGTCTGTGTCTATTCCGCCTTTTATAAGGCGTAGCGTTGGTAGTTGCTCGCCTGTATTTTGACGCCGTGTACAAGAGAACATGCGCATCGTTGGTGGCGGGCACGCCGGGCTCCATGCTCGAAGTGACTCTTGAAGTGAGGAATATGCATGGAGCAGCCGACACGGACAAGGTGTGCCTTGTAACATTGAGTGTACTGCTTTGGTAGGTCACTCAATACACAGTTTTAGCTGGGCGTCTGCAGCAGCTCTGCGAAAGCAGGCTACATGTATTTTTAAACAGCCTTCAAAGCTCTCAGGAAGGTTTTGCGCAAATATCTTGCCCAGTAAGACATGAGCACAGAAAATGACAAAGAGGGCCAAAAAGTTCTTGTGTAGTAAAGCACCTACTCCTTGACTTAGTTCTTATAGTAACTTCGTTATACATGCACAATTAAGTGTCTAGGTCACCATTAGGTGACTTCAGCTTGCAAGCTCGGAAGACACCAAATCTCATTAAGCACAAAATTTACAACCTCCTGCAGCCACGCTTCGTTGTCTAATGCAATTGCCAACAAGGCTACGCCTTCGCGAGCGAAAAACATCACCACAGCCCACATTCAGTCTTGACTCCGAGCGTAGGCCTATCAAGGCCGACATTATCGGTAGCGCCACTTGATTTCCAACATGAACTCATTGTTTAGCGCTTCTTTTCACCAAAAGAAAAAAAATTACATATAAGACGCTTTAAGATGTGCAACTGGTTTTCCCGATGGCCTCGGTGTTTTAAAAAAACATAGATTGGAATGAAGAAGGCGAGTTAGCCTAGATGGTCTGTGTCACTGTTTGACTACCTGAAATCGCTTGCCATCATGGCTCGATATCTCATTGGTGCTTCGGGAACGAATGTTGCCTTGCAGAAATAGCACACCTAAAGCATCGATCATTTTATTCAATCATGAGTAACTGCGCGTCGTAAACAGTTTATTTAATGTTTTTTTATGCCACTGGCCACGGCAATATCCGCAAGTAGCCGAGCGATCGGGGTGGTGAAGAAGAAACCTGTGACGGGCGCCCACCAATGGCGCACCTTGTCAAGCTCCCACGCCGATCAAGCTCCCACGTTGAGCCTTTTTCGCTTCCCTGTCGTGACAGTTGCCGCACGCGCGGCGCGTTGCAGATGAAGCAGACGATTTAAGAAGTGACATGCGGACGAGAATATGTCAGTAGAACTTAAGCGCACACCTACTACAGCCTGTGGGTGGTGCTCGCACCCTGTCGTCACATCCGAGTACAGTAGGAACAGAAAATAGCTTTTAAAAGCGTGCCGTTTTAGTTCGTGAGGGTGCACTCACGTTTTCTGTTACGTTTTTTACGCTCTCGAGTGCTTGGCCTATCATTTGACGCGAAAAAAACGATAAGCGAAAAATTTTGTGTAAATACTCATTTAAGACCTCCCTCATTGTTAGCAACCCTGGAGATTACTCAGAGTACAACTTCTATTTGTGAAGTCAGCCCGTTGGCCTCAATTATCTTGTCTAAAACTCGGAAGGAGTGAACCTTTCGGATTCTGTGCCCATTTGTATTTTTTAGTCTGATCAAAATATCGTCTAAAGGCTTAAAACGGTTTTCCTTGGGACCCCTTCTTGTGGTTCGATACAAGAGGAGCTCAGATTTAGACTCTTTTGTGAATGAGTGAGATAACTTTTTCAGGTCCACTATAGACGCGGGTTAGCACTGCGTCACCTGCCTAGGCCCACTCGGGGGAATAGCCAGGTCTTCGCGGGGCTCTCTGGACGGCCAGGATGTAAGGTGCAAGGTCCTGGGCCTTAATCAGCTTGTTCATTTTCTCTTGTTGAAAAGGGAGACCGGCAAAGGCACAGCCCCACAGGACATGCTCGAACACAGCATAATCGCCACACTGGGGAAATCCGGGATTGAAAATCGTTCGAGGTATATTTTTTTGCAGTGCCGCATGCCTAGAGAGCTTCTTGTTTGAAACAGTCTGAGAGTGACAGCTTGGGCCCTGCACAGCAAGGAGTGTAAAAACATTGTTAACTGACCAGAAATTGTTGGATGTGTCCATATTAACTACCAGAGCCCCAGATAATGATGTCATCCACGCAAATGAGGCTCGGCGCTTCTCCATGGTAAAAAAAAAGCTAAGCTGACAATCTCCTGTGATGCAAACGCGTACCGCGGCCCGTGGTGCACGAGCATGAGCCACACGTGACTGCTAGAAAGTGTTTCACGACGTAGGCGACCGTACTTTTCCGGTATTCACGCAGTGATCACTCATCGGTATTTTCCAAACTTTCTCTTCGTTTCATGCCAATTATGGTGAACACCAAGTTAAAGAGGCGGCCACAAGATTACCCGGACGTACGTGGATAAACAGACCGATAGATGGACAGACCAACAGACATACCGACAGACAGACACTCACCAGAGAGACAGGCAGACAGATATAGATAGACAGACAGATAGATAGATAGATAGATAGATAGATAGATAGATAAAATAAAAGGTAAAGTTCTTTCCGTACGAAAATACATACATCGCCCTTCAAAGTTTCCTTCAAAACATTCAAGAATTAAATATCATAAATACGAGAAATATACTTTATCATGTACTGCCTCGAAGGTCACGAAGAAGCGCTCGCACTTTACCGGATAAATCAGCCTGGTTAGAGGAGACCATCACTGAAGAACGAGATTAGCAGGTGAATGTGTTAACAGCTTGGTTGGTTTTGTTTGACAGAACTGCACCATACCGACCATAAATAGAAACAAGGTATAGGGGAAATCATTTTTACATCAGCACAAAACGCTTTTTACATCTACGCAAAATATATAAAACGCCGAAAAAATTGTAGTCTCCAGTTAGTCTTGAAATAACAATGGTATAGTAATATAGCCTGCTTACCTTTTTACACTGTTTAGGAAAAAATAAACTAGAGGAAACAGGTTTTAAGTAATTTTTCGTTTTTTCGACCAGCACCGTTCTCGATTGCGTGACATACTATTCTCTACATTAGTTCAAAATCTAGTTTAAAGTAACAAAAGTGCTTCGCACTTGTGCGGCAAAAAATAGACGTAATTGAAAGCTATGAGACTAAATATTCTCCGAATATAACAACTGCTCTCCGAAATTGTTTTAAACATAAAAAACCTTTAGAGTTGTTTTTGGGGACCCGTAAAGGATTTGGAGCAGACATCTTGACCCAACATCCTCGCAATCAAACAAAAATGATCTAGGATCATTGTTTGAACAAAGTCAGGTGCTTTTGGCAGCGTGAAAATTGGCATGAAAAGAGCCAGACGCTCTGGCAATATTTAGTGTAGTGACGTAGAGTAGTTCTAACATTTTGCGTTGGGAAACACCAAACTGGTTGTAAGAGCACTTCCAAGAAAAATATGCACAATCTCTTCAAAGGAAACCATGATGGGATGTTCAGTACAAAGTGCAACTCAATAACTTTTGTGCTCGCATCGTATGCTGTACTCGCGAGTAGAAAATCGCGAGTGCTAGCGAGGCACAGAGCTGAAGCATTGATGACAAAATCTCCATGGCTCCGTCACACGGGGGGCGTCTACGACAACATCTGTCCATGTGCAAGGCCTGCTGTCACTTGGCCCTGAACCAGAAATGAAGTGCCTGGTCCGTCTTTCGCCACACAAAGGAGTATTATTAGACTTAGGGGTAAAAAAGCTGCGTAGCTCTAGCGACAGCTGTGAGCTATCATTATGTGTGCTCGGTCGCGAGTGCATGCAGGAATACACGCAACTTCTCGGCAGACATGAGCAAACGGCCTGTTACCCTTCTGCGCACCATGAACTCTCCGCTTGGTTTTGTGACCGCTGTTACAATAAACCGCTAAAAAACGCTTATTTCCCAGCAGCGTTCGTATTCCCATGACTAATTTTTTCCCGTTTTGTGAGGTCGGAAAAAAATGTAGTTAGCTGCTATAGCCTAGGTGTGGTACGACACGACTTCTTGCTCTAGCGTTCACGACTTGCCCCTTTCGCGGAAACAGATTGTGATCATGTAAGTAAAAAAATTTCTTCCCCACTAGCTCTTCAATCTATTCTCCCTCACACTGCCCTACTATAGCGCGCTGCCGCTGAGCCAACGAACCCCGCACGGTTGACCCCCCACCGCCGCCGATTTAAGAACTGGCGCACAGGTCCACTACGGCTCCGTTTAGAAAACCAAAGGCTTTCCGACTAAAGCCTTTGTATAGCCTAAAATGTGATCTCATTTATATATATATATAGTTTTTCGTTGTTTTTGCACTGATCCTGTCTGTAAACGTTACCTGTCTGTACCATTCCGATTCCTCCCCCCCTTACCCAATGCCCTGTTCTGGGGCCTGTAAGGTTTTTTTTGAATAAAGAATAAAGAATAAAGAAAGGTGTTCAGTACTACGGCGTTTTGCACGACCGAGTTGTGGTTTTGAACCTAAAGCCTAACTATGACTTTTATTGCCAATAAGAAAACAATAAAATGGGCTATGAAAACATGACGCCCACACAGGGCCTTTCCTAGAACATTGGGTCCTGAGCAACGTACATCGGGTAGGATTGTGTTGGCTAGCGCACAATAGGCAAGTACAATTTCTTCATCTTTGGTTCCTACCGAAAAACACTTTTGCACCATGGCAAAAGAATTACGAAAATATAAAGAAATTAATTTCGCAATTGAGACGGTATCAGAATAGAAAGCATAAGTTGAAATGATGCTGAGGACTTGGTTAAAAACTATCGAAAGCTGGTCTAGAACGTCGCTCGATTGCATCCTTAGTGACTCATACTTTAAGCATGGTGGCCGTGAAAGTGAGATATATTTAGGGCTTCAGGCTAAGGAATATAGTTGAAGGGAAGCTAACTAATTTTAAATTAACAGTTATGCACAATTGAGAAAGAATTACAAACCCTAAGAAAACAATTTACGCAGTCAAAGGATGGCATTTATGACACAATTAGCAACAAGTGAATCTGGTTACCGGATTTTGACTGCGGTGAGAGGGTTATTTTCTCCCGGCGTTTCGTGTTCGTATGCATAATAGGCGAACATAGTCCACAGCGATTGGTCGCATACTACAATCCCTGATCAGAACATTACTTTGTTGAATAAAGTTGCTTAAGTATCGTCTCTAAGTGAGAACATTGTAATAAAAATACCACATAATACTGACCAATTACTGCAAACGCTTCGGAAGGGAATGTAGGGTTTACACGTATGCTGCTAGTGCTCCTTATAGTTGAGTAACCAACTATGGATATATTCACCACACAAGTAGCTTGTTATACTTGCAAACAGCGAAGGCAAAATTATAGCTCACAGGGACTTGAGTCCGCCAGTGTTCTAAAACATTTGTTGAATGAGCAAGTTCGAACCGGGATTCTAGAACTACATACTTTGTCCTGATATATTTTTTGCCGGATGCTTATTCGCAGGACATTTTTGTGAGAGATAGATAGCCGAGTGGTGAATAGTCCAAGCGAAAACAATAAAATGAAACCCGAAGCATCTTACTGAACACAGCTGCGACACCTTTCGAACTATGAGCTGTAAAATGACAATGCTCCAATAAATAGGTTGCTGCAGGTTGGTATTTTTTATTAAATGAGTGCTGCTTTTTGAGACTGCACTCTCATGAATCATAGTTCTCTTAACATTATGTATTACGAAGCCTGTGAATTATTGCATCCTAAAATATATAAACTCCTTTCTCAAATGAATGTAATATCTGACTCGAGGAAGTTATTAATACCAGTAAAGCAACTTCTCGGATAAAAAACAGCAAGTAATTATTAAAATGTCATCACATGCTTCACCATCGTAATCATACTGTGCCGTGCAGAATATATATCAGATGCTGCCGCTATGTGTACATTCTTACTCTTACTCCGACGACGTGGCAACCAACTTAGCTGCTGCTGACTTAGTAGCACTTTTTTCAATTCCTGGCTGCGGTTAGTCCAAGGGTAGATATAACCATGCTTTTTCTTACTCGAAATGATCAAAACTATTAGTTATTGTTACTTTTAGTAGTTTAATTTTGTGAATGAAAGATTTTAAAACGGATTGATTGTTTTTTGCCTCCTTGTAGCGCTTGATTATTCTCAACGGATGTAGTAGAACCATTCGGCCCGGCATCGCCTTGTATTTTAGGCAAGATTCAGAGGCTTGAAAATTGTAATGTGAAACTAATGAATGTATTCAGAAATCTCTTTCAAATAATTGCATGTACTAAGACAAACAGTGGTTGAGGTACAACGTCAACCTAACGATTATTTGACATCGGGGATTTCCAAATCAAACTAAAGCAATTTCGGTGCACGATATGACACAACACTGGGCTTGATCTATTCAGGGCGCTGTCAAGTCTTGAAGTGGTTTATAAGTCACGTTATAAATTCAAGAGCTATAGACCAAGAACTGACTCTTCTATTTTACTGCTCTTTTTTCACTTCCACTCATCCCTTCTTTCTGCCGCTGGTCTGCGATCCTCGGCAACGTACTTCGAAGGAGTTAAGGCAATCGCAAGACAGCTAATTACGTGGACTTGTCTCCAGAATGTACTTTTTTTGAAAGAGTCGTTTGGTCTTCTGTCCATTCGCTAATTGCACTGTCGAATTGCGTTCATTAATGTCGCTCTCACCTGGGTGAACTGACGCATCATCGTTCAGCTACCATAGCACTTGAGGTGAGCCGTAGTCCTACACAAGCACTTAAGCTGCAGCACGTAGGCGAGGCAGTTAACGGACAGGCGCATTGTGTGCGGATTGAAGTAATGGCAGGAACGACCACTTCTCTAAGATCTGAAGCTCCTCCGTGAGACGTCAAAGTTAGTCCTCGTCCTCTTTCACTTTTTAAAGTGAAAAACGTCGGTCGTCGCAGAAAACATTTCTTGATTGAGTGTTATCTCTGTTACTCGAAGTAATGGGTCACTGGCCCTGTTGTGTGTTGAACTGCTGACTTCATCACAGTCAGATTCCCCATTGTAGCATTCGATCTCATAGTTGTCATCGCCCCGTTTTGTTTGCAGTCTCTCGGAGGAAGTACCGCACTCCTGGCAAGGCGTAAGGCACTCCTCGCTCGTATCTGTTCCGTGGCCTCGAACTCTTACTTGTTCATGTCAATGTCAGTTGCATCGAAAATTTTCTTGTTGAGCGTGATCAGCTGCACACTCTTCTGAATGAGTCTTTTTAATGAAATAGCCCACATAAGTGGCATCAGGAACCGAGGCGTAAAATTCGTTGGTCAGTAGCACGATTGTTCTCATAGGACTGGCCCTGCCAACACCACAGATCTTCTGCAGCTGGTCAACTGATGCCACCGGAGCTAGTAGTCAGGGAAGGATGATAACTGGACAATTTAGACACCATAAAAGACGCCATGTAGTAAACACCTAACCGTAGACCAACCACATAATGCTTTTTCCTACTGCTCGTGCGGTAACTCCTCTTCACTTTTATGAATGTCCTCTTCCGTGTTACCGCTGGTACTCAGTCATCAGAAACAGTACGTGAACATTTCGGTACGGAGATCGGCTAAACTATATATCTCAACATTCACCTGTACACAAGCCAGGTTACCCGTCGCGCTCGTCATATGATTGTACCTAAAGTCGGCCTATGGTGAAGTCACCAAACCATAATGCGGTCGGGGCAGTCACATTTTGGTGAAGTCTGAGTACTGTAGGGTCGATTAGTTAAATTTAGGTGTGCTTCAAAGAACAACCCATGGTCAGAGTTTCGAGAGCCCTCCACTAACGTGTTTCTTACGTCTTCGGTACGTGGCATTAGGCTAGAGCTTTTACGTGTGTAGAAGTAAGTGCATCAAGAACAAATTTGTCTTTTAACGTACCCCAATCTCAAATAGCTTCATTTTTTCATCTGCGACGGTTACATTTATTAAAGAGACCCAGAGATTGGAAATGAAAACACTTAAGGGTGCAAGATATATAATATTATTATTTGTAACAATTTAAAGTTTCAAAATGATAATATTATGACGAGATCCGCTGTTTTGAATGGCTTCAAGAAAAATGAACTACCAGTGTTTTTAGCGTGCACCTAAATATGCGTGCATGAGCCCGATGCATTTCCGCCCATATTAGGAATGCGGCGCATGCGGCGGAGATTTTATCCTATGTGGTTCCGGTCATAATACAACTTGAAACTATTTTAATGTGTTCCTAGTCTATGTCTCATGGCATCACTTCTCCGTCAGCCCCAATAAAACTTCTAGTCGTAACATGAAGCTTTTATTCTCGAGCGCCCAATAGAGATATTTTTCCGCAAGCAATATTGATAATATATTCAATTTAGGCTAATGATTGTATTTACATTAAGTGACTGCCTCATCGCTTCCGCTAACATTAGTCAACAAGTGCGCCACTTTGTTGAAGACTAAGCTAAAACAAGGAGCATAAAAGAAAATTTATACGCGATTCTACTATATGGAACTAGTTGTACTTTCATATATCTTCCAGAGTTTCCACGAACCATCATTTGATTCTACGCGTTCAGCTGAAAAGTGCTATATTTGAATGTGAGTGTATTTAAAAAAAACAGCACATGGCTTGTAAAAGTAGAGCAAGTGTAAACGCACTGTGGAGATGATGATTTCCTACTTGAAGATTACACAAAAAAGATGCAATGTCTTGCTAATTTAAACAACTAATCCAAATTGAGCCATGTCGACAGCGAGTTTGGCAGAACGGCCTCTTCACGCGTCGGTCGTTATGCGTCGTGGACAATCTTAAACGAGATGACTCTAGTACTCCCGCCTTGCAGCGTGTCTCGCTACCCAGTAAGCAGCCTCTTTCCTCACTGGCACTGCGAAACTTCTCAAGTATCTCCGCATCTTCGTCTAGCACCATGCATCAACGGAAGAGGAAGAAGAGGAAGAAAGTTTAAGCGGAAAGACAGGGAGGTTTGCCAGTTCTTTGACCGGGTGGCTGCCCTGTTCTGGGGAAAGGGGTGAGGGGAATGAAATCGACTTTACACAGAACGAAGGAGCACATTCATTGTTGGCCTGGGCATCATAATTGGCGTGTCAAGCGGTGACATGCCGCGTTCGGGCAGGCGGGTTGGTGGCGGAGCAGTGTACAGACACGCAAAGCAAGAGACACATGCTACAAGTAGTTGGGCAAATCACGATGATATCATTGCGGCACGGACTTTCTTCGTTCGCGTTTAGCAGTTTAACGTCGGCTTCAGCAGCTGAGCTGTTAAAACAGGATTGAGAACTAACAAACAATGTTGCCGAGCAAGGTATACAGGATGGATTTAGTAGTAACGTTCATGTTAATGTGACGAACGAAAAGTTAAGGTAAAGATGATCGTCCACCCGCAGAAACCGATAATTGCCATTTACTTTTTTAAGCATCGTTGTCCCTTAGCTCCCACCAAATATTGCGTCTAACAAATAAAACGGGCGAATAAGTATAGACCTCTATTTCATGTCACAAAAAGTTCAAAGTAAAACAATGTTTTCCTTCAGGTCATAACAGGCGCTTGACCGATGACCATAAACTCGCAGTTTGGATCCCGGTTGAAGTTACCAGCTAATTTAGGTCAATGCCAACTCTCTGTCATGTTCTTTCCCGCAGTAAATGCTGCAAGCTGCGAGTTTTTTGTGAACCACCATTACACGATCACTGCATTGCCCTATATTGTGCCTGAACATCCACGGATGCTAAGGTGTAATCCTGGGTGATCGTAGACTACAGCAGTGTTTATCTTGCTCAGACAGCCCTTGGGTGCAATATATTATGTGCAAACGTGACACTACGATCTCAAAACGCTTATCAAGGGATATACCAATTTGTGAATTCAATCACATGGTGGCTTCCTTTTCAGGTGCAAAAGAACATGAAGGGGTTTCCTGAAGGCATCCTTTTTTTAATGGGCCTACTATTTTTAATATCCTCGCTGGAACCCTCTATTGTGGATGCTATAAATCTTCCACCATGTATGAACTTTATACTTTTCTTGGTAGAGTAATTCTAAAGTAAAACGACAATGAACTTACAATGATGAAATGTACTTCGGGGACTCTATACTACTTACACCATCCTAGGTTTATTAAGATTTGATAAAACTGAGGTGGCAATTTAATTGCAAATGCTAGTCCAATTTTAGCGCGAAGTCACCAATTCAAAGTGTATCTTTTGTATTTTAGTGACGTTGCTCTAGAGAATGTTCTCAGATATCGTAAATTAGGTATAGGTTAAGTTGAGGTAAAATGCGATGAAAAATTTTCAAACAGTGAATATTTATAGTGACTTCAGGAAAATAAAGATCAATGCGAAAACTTTGCTTTAATACAAGGCAAGTGCTGCCTGTATATTACCACGTTGTCGACGCCCACATCATTTATAAAATAAAAAATTCACGTAAATTTGGGCTTCACAACACATCATAAGAATCTCTAGAACCTCAGAAAATTGTGCAGGACGAATGACCAACGCAAGGTAAAACAGGCAGAAGTATGCTAGAGGAATGGGTTATGAACTAAGCTAATCAATGTGGCGCTAAAATATAAACCCCGCATGAGAACAAGAAATGTTTAGTATTATTACCATTACCAAAAAACATGCACCCCGACCATCATCAGGCAAGTAGAACTGAAATATCGAAAAATTTACCTAACAATAGAAAATATTTACCGCGAAAAACATACACAGACACGCCTAAATACAACGGAAGTGACATGTTCATATCAGTAGTGGACTGCAAAGGAAATCATAAAGTGAGCGGCTCGGTGAGAACGAGCTTTGCAGAAGAGGCTGAGGAAGCAGCTATTCCACTGGCCATAGGATCCACCTCGACTTCGCTAATCGTCAGAAAGTTTACACGAAGACAAAATAGCTATCAGAAAACTGGTTGGACACAACTACCAGCAAACAATAGATATAGTCTGGGAACCAGCTCACTTCTCCTTACCCGGCAATGAGGCTGCACATTAGACAGCTCTAGGACTCACAGACCAAGACTCTGGATTGCCCTGGACGAGTTTGCCGGGCGATGAGCGATTTGAGTGGTTGACCACACAGAGAAATTACACAGTATTACAGGCTTAGCAGGAAAATTTATAATCCCCCACACTCGTCATTGAACAAAGGACAGGTGGTGGCGAGGCGCCTACTTCAGACCCATGCGTTTCCTAGTCCGGTAACAATGAACCACTGCGTGCTGAAAATTCATTAGGACAAGTGTAAATTTCCCAATAACAAGGGGGACTTGAGCCACACTCTAGGGGCATGCCAACAGGCCCCCATGAGAAGCAAATTTCAAGACAAGACTGAATGAAATACCGCGCTCCTAAGCTCATACTCGCAATCACAAGTCTGCCCAATACGGAAGGCTGAAGAAGCCGCGAAGGCCCACGGAATCATAGCTCTCGTATAGATCAAGTCCTTCCTCCTACGCCTGAAAGGGAGGAGAATCTTTATGCTATTCAAATAGATTTCTTCATTATGATTCAGGTGTCTCAATTTGCTCTCAGGTTGTAGGAAAAACGAGACGCTGCATGGGCCGAAACGAGACAGTGTGAAAAAAAAATCAATCCTTCAGTTTTCGCAGTAGAAAGACAAGAAATTTCATCTAAAAGTCCTTTACGCAGTTTTAAGTAGCCGAGTCCTTGGTCCCCACGTTTCGAATATACACAGAACACGGTGTTGTATTGCTCCGAAAAAACGCCACCAGTATTTCTTTGTGCTAATGATGTCTTTTGTCTAACGCTTGCACCTCCTCGGATTTTTCCGCAGTTTGAGGCAAGATGTGTTTTTTTAACGTATCCTCTTCAGCTCTTTTTGCTGTTTTGATGCAGATATGTTCAGGCGTGTTATGACTTTTAATATCATCTGCCAAGCTTTGTGAGGGAATAAATTTAAATCTGTGCTAGATTCATAATTTATACCGCTTGTTTTTTACAGTTAGAATATTGGAGAAATCTCGCTAAGACTCGTCCTTAAGACGTGTTTCTAAACGACTTGACTTGAAGATTCCGTCACTTTTTATGCGCTCCTCGAGAAAAAGCTTCAGAACACCGAAAATCTTCGGTGCAGCGCGAATGAAAAGATTCATGTCCTGAACGGCAATCTGTGCTGTTCGATGTCGCTTTCCGCCTAGGAATCTCTATATAATATTTCTTGTGTGGAAAGACTCTCCTAAACAAAAAATATATATAGAATGAAAGGTGATGGTTCAATTATTAAGACAACACTTGAATTCCTTTTTGTCGCATTTTGCCCCTCTGCACATACCATAAATAAAAGAAAATATTTTCCGCTTTTTCCCCAGGTACCAAACAAATTTAAACATTTGGCGTTAGGCAGCTCGTCGTCTAAAGCAAGAAAAAGATATTTACGTTGCTGTGCTGACGCAAGTGTAGCTTCATGCATGGATTAGAAAATTTGTCCGAGCAGAATTTCACCACTTTTTGACTGATCTATAACACGCGTAAACCAAGCGCGTAATTTTTCCTACGTGAACGCTGTCCGCAGTCATAAACTTTCACACATGAATAGGTAGATAAGGACCAGAAGTTATTGCTGGAACAGAGAAACAAAGAAAAGTAACTGTTGCATTAGCTACAAGCTGGCAAAGTCAAATGCCGCGTTTCATTCAAAGGGTCACGTTCAAAGTGACGCATTTTACGCTACCCTACCCTATTTCATTTTCAGAGAACAATTCACTTCGTTATTACCTGTTACATATGGCGTGGAATATTGTAAACGCTATGAAAATCTGTGATTTCGCATAACCGCATATTCCTTTTGCACGGTTCTTCTCTAGCAAACCGCCTCTACCCGGCAAAAGAACGCACAAAGGAACGATTTATTTACAAGAGAAAAGCGGCTTTTTACCTGTAGTCTTCCTTTAAATCTAACTTAAATGGCCTGTTGGTTTTTAAGTTTCACATCATAGCGAGCATGTTGCTATGTTCTCTTCATGAACTTGAAAATAGTTAAGCAGCAGTTTTACTATTTATTCATTTCTTATTTATTTTTTATATTTAATTTTTATTTACTTATTTGATTTAGTTCACCCTATTGAAGTTATGATCTCAACACTTTTGTGAGTTGCACTCAAGAAACAGGTTGTATATTGTGAAGTGAAACGCATCAGTGAAGTCACATTTAATAGAATTTTGACGATGCATGAACTGCCAATATTGCAAGTAAATGCATCTTGACCAAGGAAGAACAACAGAAGGTTAACAATATTGTTGAGAGTCTGCGCAAGAGACGTTATGATAACACAATGACTCAATCGGACAGTGAGAAGAACAATGCATTCAGACTTTTTGTGCATCAGTAACTTCACAAAAAGCGCCAAACAGAACAAAAAACACCTCAGGACATAGCGAACCGACATTCCGCGAAAACGACGATGTGGTGAAGCCTCTTATTACATCCATAAGCAATGTGTCCTGGTTACGAATGCTCCGGGACCAACGACTGTTTGAACAAGCTGAATGAGAATGATTACTCTGTGAACTTTACTCATTAGGCATTGTTTTTCTTCTATTACTGCTCTAGTGGGAGCTTTTGGTGTAACGAAATATCGTGAATGAAATTTTTTTAAATAATCCCGAAACAATAAAATACTTGCCATGAATATCTCTATATTCCAGTGTGCCTAAAGGATTCGACGTTCACGTCCGGTAAAAACGCGTCTTGTGCGTAAGCATTGAAAACATATCCAACCGATTTCTTTGGTGGTCAGATTTATCCAAAGTAACAGTATATTGTCAAGGGGCCCTGACGTAGACGACGACAGCAGACTCGAGGTTCAAATGAAACTGTTTATTCGACAAAACTTGTGGTTAGAAAACTGAAGGTCAAATTACAGCAACACACGGGCACTAATAACGCTGAACAGAGCGTCGGCCATCCATTAACTCACAAGCGGCGGAATCAACACATGTGTCGCTGAATATTCAAGCCTTATCGCAGGTCTTTGCGCAAGCTCCGGAATAATTTGTAGTGTTCGCGTCTTGCGCGTAATCTTTGCAG
Organism: Rhipicephalus microplus; assembly: GCF_043290135.1. Classification (NCBI taxonomy): domain Eukaryota; kingdom Metazoa; phylum Arthropoda; class Arachnida; order Ixodida; family Ixodidae; genus Rhipicephalus; species Rhipicephalus microplus. The sequence goes on along the minus strand of NC_134707.1, from coordinate 71,550,057 downwards.
TACGATGTACAATGATCGCGAACGTTCTCGACTAATGACGTGTCCGCTCTGGGCATTCCTAACCGAGGTTTTGTGGGCGAAAACCGAATCAAATTAAAGTGAAAATAAGAAACGCACGTGGCATTGCCTCCTCCTGAAAAGGCATCGTGCCGACGCTTCAAACAGAACATAGGAAAAAACTTGAAAGCAATAAATAAACAAATATTAAAGTTCTTAGTTCATTAACGCCCATGAAAGAGCTGAAGGCGCAGGATATCATTGGCTTCAGGCCGTGTGCAGCTCCGTTGACAGTTCTTGATGCCGTCTGGGACAACCTCGTAGTTGAGTACGCCGAGACATCGAACTAGCCTGTACGGTTCGAAGTATTGCCGCAGAAGTTTTTCACTCAGTCCACGTCAGCGTATCGGCGTCCACACCCAAAGACGGTCACTGGTTGCTATTCCGCGAAGTATCATCGAAGATAGTGATGGTAGCTTTCGATTGTCTGTTGGGTCTTGATTCGGAAGCGGGTGAGTTGCTGCGCTTCTTCGGTGCGCTGAAGGTAGACAGTAGCGTTGAGGTTTTCTTCGCCAGCGACGTTGGGCAGCATGACATCGAGCGTCCGGAATGGGTTCCTTTCGTAAACCGATTACTAGGGCGACATCTGTGTCACCTCCTGTCCGACTGTGTTTTAAGGTCACTACGAAAGGACAGCGTACCAGGCCTTGTGTTCGACATCGAAGCACGCAGCCAGCATGTCAGAGGTTGTCTTTTTTCAGTCACTTGGTAAGGCTGTTGTTCCGTAGGTAGTAAGTTGTCGTCCGGTGGCGGCTCTTCTCGCTGTGTGCCGAAATTGCATAAGTTGTCAATGAGAATGATAGTAAGAATGACTTTCAATTTCGCATCAGAACAACAATTGATGCAAAGGGGTGGGCAGAAAAAGCTGTTGTTTAGACAGCCTAATGAGGTTTAGGTTACTCCGCAGTGAAGGCCATACCCTTGTCGGTAATTAAGGCCATTAGGGCGCCATGACGCAGGACGATGTTTTGACTAACTGCTACCTCGGTGGTACTACCGTTGGGCAGCGCCTTTGTCTCGACCAAGCGGGTGAGGTAGTCAATAGTTACGACGATCCATTTGTTTCTAGAATTCAATGCCGGGAACAGTCCTATCAAGTACACGCCGATTTGCTGGAACAGCCAGAGAGGTGGCTCGATGGGGTGCACAAGCAGAGCAGTGTCTTCCGCCGCTGGCAGTTTCAGCAGGGTTTATGCAGTGGGTGCATCGGCGGTGAGGCAGAGCCAGTACTTTTCCTGCATCATCGCTAGCGTGCAGTGAAATCTAACGTGTCCAGCTGTCAAGTCATCATGTAGATCATCCAGAACGCCTTGGTGTCAACCGGGTACTATGATGAGCTATTTCACTCGATGTGGCGAGTAGTTTTTCTTGATGAGAATGCCGTTGGGTAAGAAAAACGAGGCCAATCCTCGCTTGAATACCTTTAAAACAACCGCCGCCTTACCCCCGAGGTATTCCACAAGGATCTTTACTTCAGGGCCAGCTCGCTGTCATTTTGCAAAGTCATAGACGCTTAAGGTTGCCAAAAAGCAGTAGCCATCCTAGTTGTCTGCGGTGGTGGGTCAATGGGAGCGTGGGACAGACAGCCAGCGTCAGAGTGCCTTCGCCCCTACTTTTAAACGACGGTGATGTAACATTCCTGAAGTCACCGACTACACCATGCAGGGTGGCCTGAAGGGTCCTTGATGCCAGATAGCTAACAGATGGCGTAGTAGTCACTCACAACCTTGAAAGGCCTACCGCAAAGGTAGATGCGAAACTTGGAGGTAGCCCAAATGATGCAAGGCGCTGTTTTTTGTGAAATAGTTGACTTCTACCTTTGATAGCAACCTGCTCACATAACAGATGACCCTTTCAAGTCTGTGTATCTTCTACACGAGGACGGCACCGTGCTCTACACTGATTGCGTAGTGTAGAGCACGGTGCCTTATACTGCTCCCATATACTGAAAACCACCTTACGCTGCCGCGTACTTTATTCGGAATGGTAGCTTGGACAATTAAGTGGTTTCTTATTGACATGACTGCAAAGCGTAAGGTCAAATAGAAGCACCACACGGCCTTCATTAGAACTGGAGCTAGTATAAGGTTTTGCTTTAAAATAAATTATATCCGCAAACCGTTTTTATATATTGTTACAATATATTTCCCTCCTTTTCACAGTATGAGCTAGCTTGTAATCAAAGTAACATATACTTATCATCTGATTTTCTTTTCTTCTCAAAAGTACACAGAGTTTTCACAAGACTATTCCGAAGACAGCGATCACGACCCGAATTGCCCTCCTTCCGTACGTATTTTACTGCTCTTTTTATACCGTACCAATAATGCGAAATGCTGGTTAGCATGAGCCGTTTCGAATATAAATAGTAGGTCAAAGAAACCAACAAAATATTATTCTGAGAGAACGTTCAGGCATCAACAATCTTTTTTTATTCACATTTGAGCTAGAGCCCTTCTGCTCGAACCAAAGCGGTGATGATGAGTACTTTAAGGTGAGAAGATGAATACTATGCATAGCGCTTACACTAACTTTATTCCGTGACGAAGCGCTTGGCCTGGCTGCGACTTATCCCCGTAACAAAACACTCCTCGACTCGAATTCCATCCTTCACTTGACTGAGTTGAGCACAGTGTCGCTTCTCGACTGAAATTGACGCTGCGCTTCTGAAGAATTGCTTCAGAATATTGCCTATATGCAGTGACTTTGTCTGCCATGAGACGGCGCTCCCATCGACTTTTTCCAGTCGAGGATAGCCCTTGTGTGAAGGAGCGTTTGTGAATACGTGGGTTAGATTGTTGAGATACGTCACAAAAATGCTTTAGACTGGAAACATGGATTATCTGTGAACTACGACAGTGATGGTCTGGAGAAACTTCAACGGAAGTGCTACAATCGTTAACAGGGGATGTTTGTTCAGTAATTATCTAGGGAACAAGAAGTAGTGACAGGAACTTTTTACACAAGCCTGGAATACGAGTAGGTGTCCAAAGGAGGGCTTCATGTTCAGAACAGAAAGAGACGTTAAAGTGTAAGTTCTGATACCGCTGCTTCCTTTCATGTTGACTGGCTCCGGTACTGAGCCCAGCAAGTTGGCGACAATTTTCAACTCTCAAAACAAACTGATCGGGTGGAGTCGTAGAAGTGATGGACATAGTGCAGAACAAAAAAGCGTCGTTCTGAATGTTACCAGTAGATTGGTGAATACCCTGCATCGCGTAAAGCGGCGGTGTTAAGAAAGAACGTCACAAGTGTTAGAATATTGTCCCAGTAATCGTGAGCTGGCCCAATATTCATGGTTATTATTTCAGTAAGCATGCGGATGAAGCGCTCAAAGATACCATTTGTCTGAGGATAGTATGCTGATGTAGTCTTGTGAACTGTGCCACTCTTTTTCTTCACTTCCTCAAATGCTATTGATAATAAACACTTGCTACAATCACTCAAGAGGACGTGGGGTGCACCTTGCCACAAGGCAATGACTTCGAGAAAGAAGGTTGCCACGTCAGAGGCAGAACAGTACCATAGAAGAGTGGACGACAATTTTCGCGTACTGCGTGAGGTGGTCGTCTACGGCTGTCATGAATCATCGATATCCTATAGATGTTACTGGAAGAGGTTCTATTGGTCTATTTTCATAACATTAAAAGTTTTCTCGGGACATGGGATTTGTTGTAACAAGCCAGCAGGTGGTGAAGTTGGTCACTTGCGTTGTTGGCAGAAAGCGCAAAGGGAGACTTACTTTGCAATAGAGCTCGAGAGACCGGGTAAGAAAAAGCGGCATTTAATGTGGGTGTACGTTTTGTGAAATTCCAAGTTTCCAGCTGATGGGTCATCTTGAAAGTTCTCAAAAACTTGCACACGAAGCTAACGCGGAAGAACAGGAACCCAACTATTTTCATCGTAATTATAAACGTATCGGTGTAGCACGCTGTTTGCAATCATGAATCACCTCAGAGGTCCGTCCAACCTAGCGTTAGGTGTAGACTCTCCGCACAGGCCTTCAACAATCTGCTTGCAGTGTGAATCTTGCTGTTGACAGAAAGCCAATGAAGTGTAGCGATTGGAAGACATTGGAAGCGTGAATTCGGATAACGTGTGTGGACGCGATGCCTCTTGCTGTGATGAGGCAGGAAGAGGCTTGCTAGTTGTAGATGGTAGTGGGAGAGGGTAGCGAGCGAGGGCGTCGCCATATTGGTGTTTTTCCCCAGATTTGTTGATGATGTCAATTCTGTTCTTGTTGCCGAAGCACCTAGCTGCTGATGTGTCCGTTCAAATTCTTTAGCTATGATAACCAGCACAACGCGTGATGGTTTTTTATTACGGTAAAATGATGTTCGTATTATCAGGAGTGGAATTTCTGTACGACACAAATTACAGTCAATCAATCTTGTTCGTTAATCGCGAAGTTCTATTCAGGATCCTTGAGTGCGCGGCAGGCCTAGGTGACTACTCTTTTGTTACCAGTTGCATCAGCGTTACGAGAATGGCACTGATGCCATGGCTACTAGCGTTGGTGTGCAGGCAGGTAGAATCATGCTCTTTGAAGTCACAAAGGGTTGGGTCAGATTTCACTGCTGCTTTGAAGATGTTAAAAACAAAGCCCCAATTGGTTGCCCAAGCGAAGGCTGTTGCCTACGTCAGCAGCTTGTGTAGTGGCGATGCGTTGGAGGTGAAGTTACAAATGCAGGGGTGGAAGTAAGACACAAGGCTTAAAAACTTCGTAGCTGCTTTTGATTCTCGCACCGAGGGAAGTGCGTCACAGCCTTCACCTTGTCGGGGTCTGGTCGAACACCACGTTTTTTAACTCAATGACCCAAGACTATGGTGTTCCTTTGAGCGAAGCGACACTTTTTGTTTCCAGTGTTTGAAACAGGTTTCCCACTTTATGTGACGACGAATGCTCAAACGTTGCTGGAGCGTTGCATTTACCGAAGGTCATTACATTGAACTGATAGAGACTATCGCGTGTCGCAAAGGCTCTTTTGTCCTTGTCTGCTCCTCGGATCGATTTTTGCGAATAGTGTGTTCGAACATGGAGGCTTCAGAAATATTCGGCGCCCTAGACTTAGCCAATGGCATCGTCAGTTCGTGGCATTTGGTGTAAATTATCGGGCGAAAGTATTTAGTGCTCGGAAATTGACGCAAAGTCGTGCCCAGCTGTCCTTCTTCCGGACCAGCATGACGGACAACAACCAAGAACTTGACGATGGCCGAATGTTGTAATTTTTCATCATGTGAGTGTCATTGCTTTTGATGATCCTCTGCTCCAGACACGCAGTATGGCTGGCGACGTACAATAAAAGTGCGCTCAGTTTCTATGCGGTGCTACTCATCATTACCGCTTGAGTTCAATCGGAGGAGATCGGTCTCTAGCTTAAGTTGTGATGGATAGTATTTACAGGTGAAAAGATGAATAATGAGCGTAGTACTCGTGAGATACACAATACTACGTAGAAAGAAATTGGGCTTCATGAAGTCATTGGTAATTCTGTCGACGCTTAGGCGTACATACATCCCCTCGCTTAACCACCTGTTTCCCACTTGCACTCGCCCGCGAGAAATGGCGGCTGGCCAGCAGGGAAGACCTGGCACGCGTTGCGTTTCTGTGTATTAGCCAAATGGTTTGAATAGCTGTAACATGCTGTGAGTAGGCAACCTTAGTCATAGCTGGGCGTCCCATCAGTACGACTCTTCTAGCTGTCACACAGCTTACTCATACTGCGAACTGACTTTTAACTAGTACATGGATATCAAGCGTCTGCAGTCACAAGGACTTGCTTATTCATGCATCACGAACGTAGGTTGTCCAAATGGAGACGTATGAAGAACCCTCAAACTGGGTCTATCCAAAATAGGTAATGGTATCGGAGGCAACACCGAATGACTGTCCGCAAGCTATGTTAGATAGTTGCACAGTAAATGCTCAAAATTTATGTACGACGTTTACTGTATATTTCACAGGCTTTCCTTGCAGCTTGAAAAAATTGTACACGAGAGGCTGGGTTTACTGAAAATATTGCAGAGAAAAATTGCAATATATCAAACTAAATGAGTATATATATGTATATATATATATATAGTCAAGTAGATCCTGCGTGAGCGGTCACAACGAGGCTTATTTCGACATTTTGGCCTAAAGCTTGGCCTTCATCAGGATAGACCGAAGGGCATTGCATTGAACTCATACTCAATTCTGATGAAGGCCAGACTCCAGGCCAGAACGTCGACGTAAACCACGTTGTGACCGCTCACGGAGGATCTACTTGACTTCTTGCAACGCTACGGCCACTCAACCACCATGCCTGCCTATATATATATATATATATATATATATATATATATATAAATATATATATATATATATATATATATATATACATTTATAAATATATATATATATATATTGTCATGACCAAGAGAGACACTGGGGCTTCGGCGCGCGGATAGCTAGAGCAACGAAGAGAAGAACGAAGTCAGAATAAGAACAGCTGGCCCAGGATCGGGTGTTGTCTCTTGTTCTCGGTCTCGTTCATCACAATGGCGCAGTTCGACAAGTGAACCCTCTGTCGGAAGCCACCAGTGCGTGTCTTCGTGGTTCGTCGGCAGTGCGGGCTTCTCCATCCAGTAACGCCGTTCACGCTTATTTGTTTATGGAGGCAACAACCCGGCCGCCACTTGAGCTTCCCATCGAACCATCGGTGGACGGTGTCCGTGCCTCCTCTGTGGTATCAGGGCACCACGCAATGGACACTATGCTACCACTTCACGGCTGTAATACGCACGGGCTCCTGTCCTTTGGGTATGGTGTTCGAGCTTCCCACGACCTGCATTCCCTGTCTGGTACTCTTTCCACATACGAGCCGCCAAGAAACGCTGTTCATGCTTCCTTGGACGTGCGTGTCACCGCCGTGAGTACTACTAGAACCACGTACTTCACGGACGCGAACCAAAGCGGTTCAGAAGCCTCGTGCAACAGTGCCGTGGAACTGCGGCGTACCATCGAGCTACTCCGCGCTGAGATTAACAAACTGACCGCGTTGATCGCCGAGCGAGCTCCTACAATGTTGCCAGAATTGTGTGACATCAACGCAGTGTTGGATGTAGCTGCCTCATACGACCTTGAGGCAAGCACACCGGAGCAACGCAGGGAGCTTCGGTCTTCTCTCATCGAGCTCTCACGCCAGCTCGACTGCTTCGCGTCGGTGATCTCTGCATTGCCACCTACCACCTCACAATCACCAGCCGTCTGTGAACTCCCGGAATTCCACGGGGTCCGGAACGACGCTGACATCTGGGTGGCAACCGTCAACGCGACAGCAATGTGCGAGGCCTGGACGGAATCTCAGAAATGGACCGTGGCTGTAGACCGTTTTCGAGAAGGTGCCGCGGCGTGGCACAGGTATGAAGGCTTCAAGCAGCAGTCCTGGGTGGAGTGGAGCTCCAAGCTCATAGCTGCGTTCGGCCGGACACTCTCCGATCTCCCTTCCACGACCCAGTTGAACCTGACGACTACCGAGGATAAGGCGCAGGAGGTTTTGCGCCTCCAGGTTGCAGCCATGCGTTGCAGTTCACTTGAGCTTTCGGACAATTTGCTGTCGTCCAATTCAAGTTCAGCTCAGCCAAAGACCACTATCGAAGACCGGCCTCGTGAAGGACGTCACTCAAACGACATACCCACACTGAACCATCCCGAATGTGTAGGTGTACCCTGCATAAGCTTTGATGACCTCTTGGCTGAACGCTCCGCAGAATACACTGAAACAGGCTCCAAGGCAGGCGTCGCTCTTCCGATGCCTGGTTCCACACCGTGACCTATCTCACGAACCTCCGTGCCAGCAACCAATGCCATTTCCAAGACAGAGCTGTCGGAGACAACCGTATTGCAAGGAGACAATCTTGGACCAGTCTGTACCACATCTGTAGTCAATGGCTGAGCGTGTGAGCTACATCGATGCGTTCCAGGCAGAGAGAGCCAGCATCGGCCTCTCTGGCAACATTATGTACCATCTTGCCGACGACGACAAGCATGCCATTCTGACTCCCAACGTACAACCTGAACGTCGCGCAGACCCCCATGAAGTCGTCACCATGGAAAGTGCCTCTGATTGTTCAGGCCATGACCAGCTCGGTCAAAACAAGAGCGATAACAGCAAGGAAGCTGCGGGCACGTCGCATCATGATTGTGTCCAGTGGCCGGTGAGCATTCACACTCACCCTCTGTTGCGCAAGCATTTTTTGGCTCGGCATTCAAATGCGCATAAAAACCACACCACCCCACTCAGACGTCATAAATGTCTACTTGGCAGGCAACGACTGCTCCAACACACCCACTGTCGCCCACCAAATCTCTACACCATGTTACTGCGTCGTAAAGACAGACCACCTAGGTACAACCAGTTTCATACCCCCGAGTCTTCATCGACCAAGGTGCGAGCGAATGCCAATGCCCAACGTCAACAACGACACTGTGGCCAACCAAGGCAACAAATACAGTCTCAGCGTGCCAAGTCACAGCCTAGACGGGTCCGGCCCAGGCAAGGAAGTAAATGCCACCCGCCAGAACTGTTTTCACCAAGTCTTCCGAACACGTCGAACCTTGGACGAGATCAACCACAACGATGCAGCTAGTCTCTACTTCCCGATAGACTTGTGGGAGACTCCGACACCCAGTTCCAGCGTGGTCGAGGCCGACCTCCGAGACGCAGCCAGTATCGACCACCGGATCTACTTCTGGCAGATACCCGGACCGAATCACAGCATGACCGAGAGCGTCGGCCGCAACGGGGCAGCCAGTGCCGGCCACCTGAGTCCACAGCACTTTTTCAAGACACATCGTGGCGTACAAAGGAGCGACCGGCTTGAGGCAGCCAGTGCCGTCCACCAGAGACGCTTTCCCCAGACCGTCACTCCATCTTGCATAGTGGTATGGCCTGACCACCACGATGCAGCCAAGCCTGCCCACCAGAAACTTTGCCGCCAGCTCCGCACGCGCGCAGTCTTGGCCGAGTGTCATGACCAAGAAAGACACTGGGGCTTCGGCGCGCGGATAGCTAGAGCAAGGAAGAGAAGAACGAAGTCAGAATAAGAATAACTGGCCCAGGATCGGGTGTTGTCTCTTGTTCTCTGTCTCGCTCATCACAATATACATACATACTTATATATATATATATATATATATATATATATATATATATATATATATATATATATATATATATATATATATATATATTCTCAGCGGGAAACTTCAAGGGGTATGGTACGTATAAGAGTCTGGGGACACGTACGAAAAAGCAAACAGTTCCTTTATTCATATATGTTTCGGTCATGACACAGCCTTCATAATATATATATATATATATATATATATATATATATATATATATATATATATGTCGTAGAAGTAGGAAAGTTGCTATGGTTGGAAAAAGCCGAGAAGTGAAATTTATCGTACGCAAGGCGCTTGATTTAGGTCCCGTCTCTGACATCTAGCGTCACACAAGTCGACTGGATCAAGACCTGCTAGCCACTTTATCAGTCGCACGTCAATAGTTCCAAGGCATTCCGCGCTTGTTTATTCTTCGGAAGCACTACTGTAACATGAAGGAAATCCACTTTAAAGCTGTGATTGTGTTGTCCAGAACACAACAGCTTGCTGTCACCGGACTGCTGCCCTCTACTGTAAAATTTCTGTGCGAGTTTGTGTGACTCTCATAAGGCGTTTACATACTGCCATTTTTTCTATTATGAGACTCTACTTGTTCATGCTTCACAGTTTGTAACTTGCGCGATCTTTTGTAGGGAGAGGGAATCTTGGGACAAAAGAATGCGGCTAAGGTTGGAAGTTGAGAGAACAAATCATATATGATGTTACGGGGATTAAAGTATACACAATGGATATACTGGCGAGCAAAATGCGTATAACGCTGCTGCAGTCCGAGCACGTTCCCCAGAGAACTTTGTCGTCGTCAACCTCAGGCATCTACTTAGCCCGTGACATTACCCGCCGGCGGCAGAAGCACCGTCTGGTTGCGATCAATTCTCGGGGCGTGAGTAGTATGGTTTAAGGCGTGAGACGTGCACTATATCAGTCGGGACTGGAGCTGGTACTGACGTGGTATGGAGTGGAGCTATCTCATAGGTCACGCTGGTGACCTTGCGTACGACGCGATATGGGCCGACGTAAGGGGCATCAGTTTTTCGCAGAGACCAACACGACGCAATGGTAACCACAGCAAGACGAGCAACCCCGGAGAGTACTGTACGTCGCGGTGCCGGCGATCGTAAGCACTCTTTTGGTTAAACTGCGAGGCACATAAACGATCCCGGGCGACTTGGTGGGCGATGTCAGCTCGGGCCAGGGCATCACGAGCATAAGCAGTCGATGAGGGGGCGTCAGATTGGAGCATGGTGTCCATGGGCAAAGGCGGGTCATAACCAAACAGTAGGTAAAAAGGCGAAAATCCAGCTGTATCGTGACGTGAACTGTTGTATGCGAAGGTAACGAAAGGTGAGTGGATGTCCCAATCTTTGTGATCCTTGGAAACGTACATCGCTAACATATTAGTCAGGGTACGGTTGAGGCGTTCCGTGAGGCCGTTGGTATGTGGGTGGTACGCGGGAGTGAACTTGTGGTGGGTAGAGCAGGATCGCAGGGGCTCGTCGACTACTTTAGATAGAAAACAGCGGCCACGGTCGGTGATCAACTGACGAGGAGCACCATGACGCAGAATGATGTCATGAAGAAGAAAATCGGCTACATCAGTAGCGCAGCTGGTGGGGAGGGCGCGTGTAACAGCATACCGCGTTGTGTAGTCGGTAGCAATAGCAATCCACTTATTACCGGTGGCCGACACGGGAAAAGGTCTTAGAAGATCGAGGCCGACTCGAAAAAATGGCTCATCTGGTACTTCAATGGGCTGGAGGGTACCAGCAGGTCTCAGAGCAGGTGTCTTGCGGCGCTGGCAGAGGTCTCATGCCGCAACGTACTGTCGCACCGAACGGCAGAGGCCAGGCCAAAAGAATCGGCGGCGAACGCGGTCATACGTGCGTGACACCACTAGGTGTCCAGTGGAGGGGGCATCATGGAGCTGGGTCAAAACATCTGAGCGAAGATGCGCAGGAACAACGAGTAAAAGCTCAGCACCATCTGGGCGGGCGTTGTAGCGGTGCAAGATGTCGTTGTGAAGAACGAACAGTTGTAAGGAGTGGTCAGGGTGGGGGGAGTGCAGACCATTGATAATAGCACGCAAAGAGGGGTCGCGGCGTTGTTCAGCAGCTATGTCGGTGAAGTCGGTAATTGAAAGAACGAGTACCTCTTGTCCATCTTCCATCATGTCAGGGGGATCGACTGGGTAACGGGACAAGCAGTCGGCATCCTTGTGAAGTTGTCCGAATTTATAGGATACGGAAAAAGTGTACTCTTGTAAGCACAGCACCCAGCGACCAAGGCGTCCCGTAGGGTCCTTGAGTGAGGAGAGCCAGCAAAGCGCATGGTGGTCCGTAATAACTGAGAATGGTCGGCCATAGAGGTACGGTCGGAATTTCGCAATTGCCCAGACGAGAGCTAAGCACTCGCGTTCTGTGATCGAATAATTTTGTTTCGAGCGCGACAACAGTCGGCTTGCGTACGCGACGACGCGATGCATTCCTTGTTGCCGCTGCGCCAGCACTGCGCCTATGCCGTGGCCACTGGCGTCAGTACGAAGCTCCGTGGCGGCAGATGGGTCGAAGTGTGCTAGGACTGGTGGATTGGTGAGAATCTCAACGAGCGACGAGAAGGCGTTTGCTTGCTGTTGGCCCCAGGTGAATGCGACATCGGTTTTGTGGAGGCCGGTTAGAGGACGGGCTACTTCAGCAAACGTCTCGACAAAACGACGGAAATAGGAGCACAGTTCCAGAAAACTTCGGACGTCCTTGGCTGAGCGGGGTGTGGGGAAGTCGCGAACTGCTCGGACTTTCGCAGGGTCTGGTTGAACGCCCGCAGCGTCAACAAGATGGCCGAGTACGCAGATTTGGCGTTGCCAAAAGCGACATTTAGACGAGTTAAGTTGCAAGTTGGCACGTCGGAAAACGTCAAGCACTGTGGACAGATGGGTAAGATGGTCGTCGAAAGTAGTCGAGAAACACGATATATATATATATATATATATATATATATATATATATATATTGTACACGTGTGCCCACTCCAATAGAACGTGTGTACAAGCTGCTGTATTCTAGTGCATACGCTTGCGAACTATACAGGATATGGGTGAATTTCAATGAATGCGAGATCAATATTTTTCCTAAAAGCTTCGATTTATTGGACGGTCTAGCATTTGTTAATCTTTTGTTATAGATCACTTGTGTACACAATAAGTCGTTAGGCAATGGAAATAAATTTAACATCAGTCTTCTTAGAACCACAAATAATGTTCCTTCATCCATCTAACATACTATTTATTATCTTACAGCAGCACAAAAGAGCTCCAAGGTAAGAATTAATTTGTATTTTTTTAAATTTTTTTTGGAATACACGTTCTGCTCACATGCGAATCTGCGAACGTGTGCGTGAACAATACAAGGAGACTACTTCATAAAAGAGTGTGGTATTTCCTTTTTGGTGGTGGATGCATGTAAACATGCACCAATGGGCGCTTAATCAGTGCCTTTGTATTGTTTATTTAACTGGAATGCGCTGATCGGGGGCGTCTTTATTTAAATATTAAAAAGAAACTATGAAACATGTCAAACGTCTCCCCGAATGGTACAATGGGGTGATGCGGAGCATCGTGGGGAACTTCAACGGAGTTTTTTACTGATGTGTTTACCGGTTTCAGATGCTACCTTTGCGGTGAACATTGCGCACTATTGCCTTGTTAACTTGGTTCGTTAGAACGCTTTGCGTGAACGCTGTTTCCAAAACTGCCGCGACGCTCCATATCACCCACTGGTCCTCTTTGGGGAGATGGTGTAATTTTTTTAGTTAACGCGCAGGCTGCAAATTTTTTATATTCATCAACACACAGAAGTCTCCCACCAGCGCTACCTTTGAGGTCAGGATTCAGAGTCCGTATATGCGGCGTGGCCAGTGAACGGTTCTGCAGAGCGAGCAGTAAGTTTTTTTTTAACCGAGAAACAGGCTAACGCGCGCTGCATGCGTCGCTTTTGCGGGACGTCATGGGCAGGATTGCCTAGAGGAGACGGGGGAGTGGCCCTTGGCAGACTCTCCCTGCGTTGGCGTTTCGAAGCAGGAGAGTGAGAGTGGAGAGAAGAAAGATCAGAGGAGATGCGTATGCGCAATGAGGGAACGAGTGCAAGCAGGTGGTAGGAGAGAAGTGTAAAGAGTAAATAGCAGCTTTTGGAGAGAATGGAGGAGAGGCAGGCATGCCTAGTGAGAATGTGGACGCCGGACAAATGACGTAGGCGCGAGCAATAGGGTCTCTGCGTCTGAATAAAATGCCCCTACCCCTCCGAAGCCATTCGCGAAGAAATTCGAATGCAGAACATGCGCTGAGAGACGGTACCGTTGCCGTCAGATATCCGGTTTCATCCATTTCTACCATCGCCTTGAAAGGCGCCCAGGCAGCAAACGGTCGAGGGTGAAGATCGGTCGGACGGGAGAGCGGGGCACCAGCGTTCTCGTCTCAGTGTTGGCGTTTCACAGCAGTGCCTCGCGCACACTTTTCCGGATGTTCTTGAGAGGCGCCCAGCTAGCGAATGGTCGAGAGTGAGGTGCGAGTGTACGGGAGAGTCGAAAGCAGGGAATAGAAAGAACAAGCGGCGATAGAAGGAGTGGCGAAGCACTGCACCTACCCGCTACTTCACTCTCTTGCACCACACGTTTCGGTTACTAGGAGTGAGGATAAGTACATGTGCCCACCGCTGTTTCTAGAGAAAAAGGAGTGAAAGCGGAGAGTTCACACTTGCCGGCGCGCGGCCAAGACCACGGACAACACCAGATGCCTGACAAAGGCTTACAAAGAAATGCATTCGCATTTAAAACAGTTGTAGGTTGCGCCCACAGCGCGTCTCACTTTCGTACCCTTGTGCCAGCGCAAATAGTTCAAAATGAGTTCGTATACCCTCCTGCCCACTGTGATCCCCTTTTATCTTGTGCCACTCCGAAAGCAAACGACACAAAAAACGTGTCTTGCCCTGTTAGGCCTGATTCACCTGGTGAATGAAACCCTGGTGTCAGGCACCAGGGTTTCGTACAAGTACGCGGGATGAAATTCAAAAACGTTAGCTGCTATTCGATCATTCCCGCGACCTTAGGTGGCGCAGTGGTAGGTCGAAATGGTGGACGAGGTGTTGATAACAAGAGCGTGCACGTCAGTGTCGCAGAGTGTGAAGAAGCGTTCATTGGTTCATGACTACTGAGAGACCGAACTGCGTCGAAGTTTATCACCGTGTGAAAGCTTCTGAGCACGGCTACATGGCACCGCCTGCATCGCTGGAATGACCGAATATAAAGAGCACACAATGCAGTTTTGGCGCAGGTCAGCACCGCCAACGTGGTAAAAGCACGCGCTTCTCAGCCAGATGGATGGATGGACGGATTGATATGGCTGTACCCTTTAGACCGGGCGGTGCCTATCGCCACCAAGCCGTAATACTTTGTGAACAAAAACTACATTTTCCCCTTTTTAATAGTGAGGTTGAGGTTTCGTACTTTCCAGTGAAGGGTTTAATTTTTACTCATGCCTTGACTTTAGCCACTGATCAGATAACCTTCTTCTAGTTAATTCTACCCGCTTAAAATCTTTATTGCCCTTTCTACCCGCTCCAGTGTACAAGAGCGACACCTGGTAGAGATGGCGCATAAGCGGATTGCCGAAAAAGGAAGCCTGGTACTTTTTTTGCATGATTGTAGTGCCAAAACGCTGTATAATTGCGGGAGAAAGCAGAGTTTATTATCCTCCATACTAAACCACTTGAACAAAAACGGAGCTGCCATTGCATGAAAGAAGTGACGCGAGCAGAATACGTCTGCTCTTTCGCTTTTGTCCAGAGGTGTCGTGCTCGTCCCTAACGCACATTTCGCTTGTCTGCTTCATTTACTGACAAATAAGAAGTTCAGTAGTGAAAACGAGGGCTCAAAAGCAGGTTTGAACTATTCCTTTGTCAAGAATAAAACATGTATATCACGCAGCATACAGCTTTTGTAAGCAGTTTTCCTATCATGCACACCAAGCCCTTTCTTATGACAGTGTCAAGCGAAAGATACAATGAGTGACTTGCCGTCATTACTTGCAAACCGTGACGTAGAAGGGAAGCTCCTTACGAACAGGTTATATGGGGGGAAGGGGGGAGGTTCCTTAAAGCTTGTGAAAGTGATAAAGGATAAGCATGCAAACAAATTTGATGCTGAGAGGCCTAAGTAAAATTTATTTGGGCTAAAAACAGGCTTCTTATGACGTATAGAGTGGCTTAAACCCGACACTGACGTTTATCGATTCGCTCAAGATGGTTAAGCTTACATCATTGCAGGCTGTCGGGGCGAAGAGACAGCATTTGATAGTGTGCAAAGAGAGTGTCAGTTGCTTTGTACATTTACTCATATTTTTTTTTAATTTTTTTTGCCTCTGTGCACTCGAAATGAAGGTGCCTCCTTAGCATAAGAATTTCTGGGTTTCGTACGTGCCTAACCAGGTGCAATTAGAAGGCCCGCTGTAGGTCGGGACTCTGTTGTAATATTGACCACTTGCGGTTCTTCAGCGTGCACATGGTCAAGCGGGTTCATGGGCGTTCTTTGTAAATCGGTCCGATTGAATTGCGGGTACGTGACCAGGAATCGATCCACCGCCTCAAGATAGGCGCGCAACACCGTAAGTCAGGCGCTACCCTTGCGGTTTGCTTGACCAACGTCCGCGTTCATACATACTTCCTACTGCCAGAGTCTCAGGGAATGTTTTAGCCGCTGCCTTTATTTATCAGTGTCATATTTGGGTGCCTAGATAAGATAATTCGAAAACAAAACAGCACCATCAGACAACAACGCAACAGCAACAACTCACAATGGCCTATAGCTTCAACTTCATTGCTGAGAAATACCAAAGGTGCCTTGGAAATCAAAAGGCAGTAATGCATTTCTTCCATATTCGGGTCGTTTTTCAGAGCTTCTTTCAAAAAAAAGAGGTAAGGCGTCCTTGACGTCTTTGACAAGGCTTGCCAATCTTGTTTTGTCAATCTTCTGCGCTAATCTGCCATTATTACTATAGTAGCAAGCTTCTTTTGCACATCCTTCGCTGCAAAGGATAAAGATGCGACCAAGCATTGCTCTCGTGCGCCAGATGTCACATTAAAGTGTTTACACTAGTGAAGTGCATTTGTATCAAGGGAATATCTTGCGGCTAGTGGAACATCATTTGGCGGCTGCCAATTAGTGTTGATTGCAAACACCGCTTGCTTATTTTTATGAAGGCTGGGAGCACATCTTTTTGTGAAGAATAAGACGCAAAAGTTGCCACAATTTATAATTTGTTAATTAAAAACAAGAGCGTTCTATGAATATACAGGTAATCACAAGCCCTTATTTTCGCAAATAGTTGAGGAATAGATATCGGCTATCATTCTGATAGAATCATCAGTGAGGTACTCTTTCAAATCTTAAGATACTAAGCCTGCACGAGGGAAAGAAGAGATGGACATTTCTTATTACCGTCACCTGCTCCGAAAAATTTATTATTGAGATAAGATCAAAGCAACTATCAGCAGGGCGAAATTTTTGAAGTACACGCACGCACACATACACGCATACAAAATATATATATATATATATATATATATATATATATATATATATATATATATATATATATATATAGGCAGGCATGGTGGTTGAGTGGCCGTAACGTTGCATATAGTCCAGTAGATCCTCCGTGAGCGGTCACAACGTGGTTTATTTTGACGTATCGGCATAGAGTCTGTCCTTCATCAGGATTAAAGGTACAGTTTGTTGGTGCTCAGCTTTATACAATCCCAAATCAGAGGAAAAGGAAAGAGGAAAAAGACAGAAAAAAGAAAAAAAAGAAAAAAAGAAGAAAGAAAAAAAGAGAAAAAATATAAGGTGGACTTCCCTCGGGCGCCCCCCTTCCACTCTTCCTTCCACTCTTCCTTCCACTTCGCCCCTCATCTCTCTCCCTTTTCTCCCCTTCACCTTTCTGATGTCAGTGGTCTGTGTATGCTTCCTTTCAATAACGCATTCTTCCCGACCAGATGGCGCCTCCTGGCACTGGCGGTTCATTGTAGGGCAAAAAAGAGCTTTTTTAGGAAGTTCTAAGCCTTTAACTACTCGGAGCCCTGTCAACATTTCGTCGTAGAAAGAGGGGTACCGCGTATTGGGGCAGAGACTGGTAAGCGAGCATTTTAGGAAGTTTCAAGCCTTTAACTACTCGGGGTCCCGTCAACATTTCGTCGTAGAAAGAGGGGTTCCACGAATTGCGGCAGAGGCTGGTAAGCGGGCACATTGCGAATTTCTTGCCCGCTTCTGGATTACGCGTGCGGTGGGGGCCTCCCGGCTGTGCACAGGGTTGCTGTTGGGCATGTCATGCATGGCACAATTGATTGGGTAGTAAAATAAAACAGAAAACAGACGACAGCTGCTCTTCGGAAGAGTAGTTACACTTGGAATAGTTTTGAGTTGTTCAGGGCCTTTCGCAGCTGCAGTGCCTTGAACTCAGTTACTATTTTCATTATTGCCGTTATTGTTTTCTAATGCTTTATTGCTGCAAGTGTTCCAGGATTCTCATTTATTCCTCTATCGTGGGTGTTAAATCGGTGGATAAGGTATGACTCTCGTTGTTCACGTTCTCAATTTGATTAAATCGCGTCTCTAAGAGCGTTACTGATAGTTTGTCGAATGCCAGGTCGAGAAGATTGAGATGTTTTGATAGAGGTAGACTTGGGGCTGATTTCGCATGGGCTCTGTGATTATTGAAGCGAATCCTAAATGGTCTTTCTGTTTTTCCGATGTACTGCATACCACACACGTTGCATTCGAGTAGGTATACCATATTAGAGGAATCGCATGTTAGGTTTCCTCGTATCTTAATCAAAAACTTGGATTGTGTGCTGGTTGCTTTGTGTGTTTCTCGCATCACCTTACATACAAGACATCGTGGCTTTAAACAAGGTCGGCATGAATTATTGGGGGGTGATGTGTTAATTTGAGAGTGGACAAGTGTGTCTTTGAAGTTACGTGGTCGTCGGTAAACGATGCCTAGAGCGGATGGAAATGCGCGTTTCAGACGTTCACTTTGTTCCAGAATGTTGTAATGTCGTTTAAGGATTTCGTTTACATTGTGGAAGTTTGCGCTGTAAGTCAAGCAGAGGTTTGTTCGTTGTGGGTCTTCTTGCAGTGATCGCTTCATAAGTAAGTCTTCACGCTTTAGTTTTCTCGCTTTTGAACAGCCTCATTATTTACACGTGGAGGGTATTTTTGTTTCTCGAGCATAAGTTTTAGCCTCTGTGAGCTCGTGTCAAAGTCAGCGTCTCTAGAGCAGATTCGCTTAAACCAGTGAGCCTCGCTGTATGGAATACTGTTTTTACAGTGGCGTGGGTGATCACTTTGGTAATGGAGGTATTGTTGTCGATCCGTTGGTTTGCGATATAGGGTTGTAGAGAGCTTCTCTTCTTCTATCGTTATGGTAACATCAAGAAAATTTACGGTTACTTGCGAGTATGTGTGTGTGAAGTGTATTTTCGGATGTACAGCATTGTAAGTGCCGATAAAGCTGAGAAGTTCGTCCTCGCTGTGGGTCCAAATAAGAAAGATGTCGTCTATGTATCTTCTGTATAACATTGGTTTCAAGGAACTTTGTGCAAGAAATTCAGACTCTAGCTTTCCCGTAAATATGTTGGCATAATTAGGTGCTATTTTGGTGCCCATAGCGGTCCCGCGTATTTGTCGAAAATACTCTTGGTTAAACTCGAATGAATTTAATTCGAGGACCATCCTCGTCAAAGTTGCGATGGCAGACAAATGTGGGGTGTTAGATTGTCTATGGTTTGTGTACATGTTTTGTAATGCAGCTATGCCGTGATTGTGAGGAATATTTGTATACAATGAAGAGACATCAAGAGTATTCAAGTACGAGTTTTTCGGCACACAAAGACCTGCAATGTCTCGAAGAAAATGTGTGGTGTCTTTTATGTACGACGCGAGGGTGCATGGAATGTGGCTGATTAGTTTGTCCACGTACCCTGATATGGGTTCAGTTATTGTACCGATGCTTGATAAGATTGGTCGACCTGGGTTACCGGGTTTATAAATTTTTGGAAGATGTAGAAGCGACCTGGACGAGGGTATGCTGCTCGTATCAGTTTGTGGTCAGTTTTGGTTATCTTTTCTGCATCCGACAGTTTCTTTAGTTCTGTTGATACGATACGTTTGTATTCGTCTGTCGGATTACCTGAGAGGCGTTCGTAAACTCTTGAGTCGTGTAGTTGGCGGTATGCTTCTTGTAAGTAGTTGTTTGTATTAAGGACTACAATTTCTCCTCCTTTGTCAGCGGGTTTTATTGTTATGTCTGTCCTAGTTGCCAAATTTCTGATACTTATTTTTTCAGATTTTGTCAAGTTTTCTTGGTTTGCTTTCTGTCTGTGGTATTCGTGTATATATCTTTCTGTACTGCGGTGATTAAAAGGTCCAAGCACTTGTTTCGATTACTGTTCGGTGTCTAATCATTTAATTTACGACGGTGAATTGTTTCGTGGTTAGAAGGCCTGTCCAAGAAATATTCGCGCAACCTTAAGCTTCGAGCGAAGTTGTCGAGGTCTCGGAGCAAGTGGAATTCATCGAAAAATTTTGTGGTCGGGCAGAAGCTTAGTCCCTTAGATAGCAGTTTTTCTTCGTCAGGTGACAAGCTCGTGTCTGATAAGTTTACAACCACAGTGTCACAGGGTGTGTTCCTAGATGGGTGCTCGCTTGTACCATTAGTGGTTTCCTGGGTGGTGGTATTGTAGTGATAAGGAACTATATCAGGGAACGCTGGTTTGGGCACATGGTCTCTTTTGAGTTTATGAATTTTTGTGGTCATGATGGCTTCGTATTTATTCTGTTCAAATTCTGTTAATCAGGTGATTTCTTCGTTCGATAAAGTCTTGTGGCGGAGAATGGTGTTGGTCATAGCGACCAGTTTCTTTACCTGTTCATCACTGTGAATAAGAGCGATTTCTGTTAATTTAAGAGATGCCTCAAGGAGGACACTTTTCCATATTATTTTGTCGTGTTCATCTAGATTTGTAGCGGCTGGTGTGAGGGAGAGTGTCATACCCTTGGGGGCTATTCTAGCACGAAGGTACACTTGCAATGTTGATTTATGCATTTCATGTCTAATTCGTTTGTCAGCAAGTTTTCTTACTTTAAGGAAAGTGGCACTGCAACTTGGAAGCGATGAGCTGGACTTACATTTCAGAAGTCAATCTTCTTTAGGGTGCAGGATGACACTGATGTATTGCGCAGGTTGTAGTTATCTCCGGCAGGCCTTCGTCGTTGTAGGGAGGATTTCGGCGTTGGGCTCCCGGCGAACGTGTTCGTAGGCAGTTCCGGGGTCCGCAATAGGGGGATGCGGTTTCGTAGTTCGGCAGGCTTCCCTTTGAGGAGTGGTGTAGTGGTGCTGTCGTGTAGTGCTTTTGGTCTCGACATCCGATATGGAGGGACGCGTGTTGGTTGTTCAGCCGACTTACCCCTAGTAGTGGTGCGCTGTTGATGATGGTGAGGGGGTGCTTGTGGCTCGCGGGAGTCACAGTTTCGCCGATCGTCGGGAACTCATCTGTGATGTTGGGTGGGTGTGGCTCCTGGTGTGGGGCTCCTGGTGTATGTTGATATGCAGAGTTCTTGTCCTGGGTGTCTTGTTGTGTTGAATGGATATTGACGGGAGCTGCTGGTTGAGTCGACCACCCCGTGGTAGCTTCGAAGTCTTCGCGACAGAGTGCACTGTTGAGGGTTTCGGCGATCAAAGCGACACCCATATAACTCGGAAAGTCCATCCGCAGCAAGAAAGCTTCTTGGTGGCAACTGCTCGAATTGGTAAGAGATGTATGACACCTTGCTGGGTCTTCGGCAGTAGGCCTTGACTGTCTCGTTGAATTGACGAGCGACCTGGTTGAAGCGGTGCACGAATTGTTCGTTCGATCGTTTCAGGTGTAGGTTGAGGTAACGAGGCAGCACGCATGAAACAACGAGCCTTTCGAGTTCCTGGCGTGTCCGAAGCGTGCTGTTCACTAGGCGGCGAAGGCGGCGTAGCGATTCCTCTAGTCCGTATGACGCCAGCTCGCTCGTACCGACGTGAAAAACGAGCGTGGTCACAGATCGTGGTATGCCGGCAAGCTCTTTCTCGATGTTGAATGTGGACGCTCCGCGGATTGAAATGATCGCAGGTGTCGTCTTCTCATGCGGGTTTAATGGTGATGTAAATACCTTGTTTGCGAGTTTCCGATGATGGCTGATGTTGGTGCATGTTTAGGGAACTTCCGTGAGACCTGCTCGACTGGAGGTTCGCCTGTGGCCGGTCTTGTTTAGGCAGGCATGGTGGTTGAGTGACCGTAGCGTTGCATATAGTCTAGTAGATCCTCCGTGAGCGGTCACAACGTGGTTTATTTCGACGTTTCGGCCTAGAGTCTGGCCTTCATCAGGATTAAAGGTACAGTTTGTTGGTGCTCGGCTTGATACAATCTCAAATCAGAGGGAAAGGAAAGAGGAAAAAGGAAGAAAAAAAAGGAAAAAAAGAAAAAAAGAAGAGAAAAGAAAAAAAGAGAAAAAAAGAATATAAGGTGGACTCCCCTCGAGCACCCCCCTTCCACTCTTCCTTCTACTTCCACCCTCATCTCTCTCCCCTTTCTGATGTCAGTGGTCTTTGTATGCTTCCTTTCACTATATATATATATATATATATATATATATATATATATATATATATATATATATATATATATATATATATATATATATATAGACTATATATATATATAGTCTATATATATATATATAGTCTATATATATAGGCCAGACTATATATATATATATATATATATATATATATAGTCTGGCCTTCATCCTGATGAAGGCCAGACTCTAGGCCGAAACGTCGAAATAAACCACGTTGTGACCGCTCACGGAGGATCTACTAGACTATATGCAACGCTACGGCCACTCAACCACCATGCCTGCCTATATATATATATATATATATATATATATATATATATATATAGGATGGCCAACAGAAAACTAATGCTTCCTCTTTGTTACAGAGCATGGCACTGAATTTATCATTATAAATCTCAACTTCTTGATCAGTGCTTTAGAACCAAGATTGTGTTATAAAAATTATCGCCTAGTGTGAATGATAGCGAGCAAATTTTGGCTCAATTTAGTTATAAGTGGCAATACAAGACAAGCATCATAGGCCACTATGATACTTCTGTTCTAATGCTCCTAAAGTAAAGCAGCTAACTTCTTAGCTTGATTGCTTACTGCGTCAAATATTCTGTTTTTACTCTGGTCATAAACTACGTCTTTTAAAAAATATGTTGCTCTCAGAATCGAATAATTACGAGACTCCCTTTTTCTTTCAGTATAACAATAACAAGTCAGCGGCAGGTACGTAATGTCTATGAAAATGACATTCAGTCGAAACACTTTATTGTGAAGTATTCATTTTTATTATCTGCAGAATTGAGTTCTGAGCTATTGAAGAACGTTTCTCTATATGTCGTGTTAGCAGACAGCCATTCACAGCATCACTAAATCTAGGCACTTCTATGGACTCCAAGGTGCTTGTTCTCGGCCCAAAGATTTCCATTACCTCATATGAACAGAATATGTTTATCGGAGCAGCAGCTGCGAAATGCTGCCTCCAAGCACATGACGTAGGTTCATCTGGAACGGGTTCAAGAAGGGTGGCCATGACAAAAGAATCCATAGCGATAATAACGTGTACTCTGAAATAAGCCTATAGAAACTTAGTGCGTGGAGGCGTGATTAACTCGGACAACTTCATACAACTAGCGGGCCTCTCAACGCCATGAAGTTTACTAATGTGCAAAAAAGTACCGACTGTGCTGTAGCGTGCAAGTGGAATAAACGAGTTTGAATAAGTCTGCCTACTACAGATCAATAGCACGTATGATTTCTCCACAAGACATTTGAAAAGCCTTCACACACTCATGCATCATATATATATATATATATATATATATATATATATATATATATATATATATATATATATATGCATCGCGCTTTGCCACTTGACAGTTGATCGACGACCAACGCTCTGTTCGCTGCTATCAGTGCACGCGTATTGATGTCACTTGAAGTTCAGTTTCCTGGCCACAAGTTCGGCCAAATTATTAGATTCATCTGAACATCGAGTGTTCCTCCTTTCGTCCATGCGATGACCCCGTGACGTCTGGTGGATATGCTTACCGACCCATGTACTGAATGCTCCCCTCAGCCTTGGGCGGAGCCCACACCACCCAGGGGACATCAACGCCAACGCTGAGCAGCGAGCCAGCCGCCGACAAAAAGACTACCTCCGGGGTACGGGCCTCTATCCGATTCAACAGAGAAGACTAAAACCATCAACTTGACCACTGAAACGATGGCAGCCTTTGTGCCACCTGTACCTATCCTTATCCAGCAACCCAAGGAGCATCCAACTTTCTTCGGATCATCGTTTGAAGACTGTTCAGCCGGGCTAGAGACTTCAACAGAGTCACCGCCTCGAAAAACAGCGCCACGTCTGCTTTTACCTAGAAGATGCCGCGAAGACGCTGTATGGTAACCGGGAACCCACGCTACGAACCTGGGATCTCTTTCGAAAGACGTTCCTTAGCACCTTCAAGAGCATCGTTCACACGGAACGTGCCAGAACTGACTTGCAGGCACGTGTGCGATTTCCCAACGAAAGCGGGAACATCGTCGAAGAGATGGCACAGTTGTTCTGCCACGTCGACCCCATCAAGACCGAGAAGAAAGTGAGCTTCCTTATTAGGGGTGTGAAAGAAGAACACTTCACCGGACAGATGAGGAACCCACTGAAGACTGTCGCTTAATTTAATTCGGAATCATCTAAAATTGAGAACACGTTTGAGATGAGGACACGGCGATACAATCTCAGCTTTTAGGCTGCAAGCCACGCCGACATCCAAGAGCTGGTAACCACCGACCACCGACCTGCGTGAGACAATCCGAGCGATAGTGCAAGAGGAGCTGCAATCATGGCTACCTTCAGCGCAACCCTTAGTGCACCCCATCGCGTACTTTGTATTCCAGAACATCCAACAATCATATGGTGTTCCTCAGCTTCCACAGACGCCGGTGCAACGCATGAGCTATCTGCAACAGCCCGCCATCAGACGCCTCCTCCATGACCACGCCAAGAAGCCGCTTCGCCGCAACTTCGCTTCATGACAACACTGCTACACCCACCATCGTCATACCGCTCGCCAGCCGGCCAGCGATACACGGCGTAGAAGGCCGACGTTTCGCACGCTCTCGACCATCGCCCACAATGCTACTACTATGGGGAAGCTGTCAATACCGATAAATGGGCCTACAAGGTTTCGACGTGAACGTGTCGTGTTCACAGTGGCGTGAATGACCTCAAGATGTCGCCGAATACCTCACAGGAGCGCAGTGGACTTTCGAAGACCTCAACCTTTGACTTGGCCAGGCGGCTACATGTCTCCGCAACACTACGAGTACACCGGTTCCACATAGGGTCATTCCCCGAGCCCATACTCAGAAAATTAAGGGCAGCAACCGATGCATGTGCTGTTCCTGTACGACGAACTGCCAGGGACATTCCACCGCCGATGATGACACCTGAACGAAACTTCAAGAACCCGCCGTCACCTCAACGTTGTCCCGACGTTAAAACTTTGCGGCCAGAAGGTCTGATGATGCAACGTAGAAACAGCGGTACGAACCGTCGTAGCCGTGATTCGACGCAAACTCCCCGACCGCAACACCAGGCTACGAGCTTGCAAACTCGACAATCTAATCAACGGTCACACTGTCACCGATCTCGTCGACACTAGCGCTGACTATTCCGTCATGAGTGGGCCATTCGTTCCCAAGCTTCAAAAAGTAAGGACTGCTTTGAATGGACCCATCATCTTGACTGCTAGAGGCCACCTGATAACGGTGGTTGGAGTTTGCACAGCCGTAGTCGAAATCAACAACAGGGCGTAACCGCGAGCTTATTCTCCGACAACAGTGCTCTAGGCACGCGATGCTTGGGACGGTCTTCATAAGTAACCATGGCGCCATCAGCGACCCAAGCTCCGAATCAATAAGACTAACTAACCTGAGAAGAGAAGCATCCGCCCTACACGACCGCGGATAATCACTCATCGAATAAAATACAAGAGCCAGTAATTGTGCCGCGTTTATCTAGCATCATCACTTCCGTCGGCACCTAAAAAGCCGGAAATCGTGAAGGCGTCATTCAGGGCGATCAGCACCTGCTCCTAAACTGTCAAATTTGCATGGCATGAGACCTAGCCAAGCTGTGCGATTTCAAAAGAAAGGTAGTGCTGACAAACTTCAGCCACGAAGATAGGCACTTCAACGTTGACTGGATGGTCGCCTACTTCGACGAATTTGTGGATGCAAGCAATGCTTTCGCTCTTTTCGATGCCGAAGCGCGAGCAAGACAAGCTGAAGACCATGCTCCTGCAAGTCAAAGACAACTTTTCGTCATTATCAAAAACTCAACAAACCCCAGTCGCGAAACGCCCCGCCGCGGTGTTCTAGTGGATAAGGTACTCGGCTGCTGAACCGCAGGTCGCGGGTTCAGATCCCGGCTGTGGCGGCTGCATTTCTGACGGAGGCGGAATTGTAGTCCCGTGTGCTCAGATTTGGGTTCACGTTAAAGAGCCCCAGGTGGTCGAAATTTCCGGAGCCCTCCACTACGGTGTCTCTCATTATCATATGGTGCTTTTGGTACGTTAAAACTCCACATATCAATCAATCAATCAATTCAGTCGCAAAAGATCCCATGATAACAGACGAAAGTGCCCAATCACTTCTAGAGAGCCATCACCGAATTTCGACGCGCGAACGCGTGGACGTGACAAAACAACTCGACGAAATGCTATGCGACGACATCAATCAGCCGTCCCAGACTCCTTGGGCGTCCTTTGTGCTATTAGTAAAGAAGAAGAACTGAACCCCCCGTTTTTGCATCGAATACCGTCACTTAAAGAATATCACTGAGAAGGATTAAGCGACGCCTTGGATCTACTCCACTGCACAAACTACTTTCCGTCGATGGACCTCAAGATCGGCGATTGGCAAAGCAAGATTGACGAGAGTATTTGAGAGACACCAGATGGTCTCTTCGAATTCAAGGTCATGGCATTCGATCTTTGCACGGCGCTTGCAACGTTCCAGCGTGATAGGGACACCGCGCTGAACTTATTGAAATGACACACTTGTCTCGTGCACTTGGATGACATTTTCGTATTTTTTTTAGCTTCAACGAGCATCTCGAGAGCCTTGAACAGTACTTCAAGCCATAGCGTTTACTAATATACACTACAGAGAACTCTGGCGCTAGTGTCTATGGGAGCTGCAACGCACGGCGCTTCAGCGAGCATGGGAATGATGGGTAGTACACACTTTGTCTAATCTTCGTACTTCTGGCCTGCTTTTGGCTCCACGTGTGTTCGTGTGGCTTGGAGCTGTTTTCTTACGAAACAAATATTGACAAATGTGTAGCGGTTGTGCCTCACCATATTATTCTTTTGCACTTACCTTTCCAAATTGAGTCACGAAGGTAATAAAAGGGTTGAATTTTATTAAACAAAACCGAAACACCGCAATAAACGAAGCCGCAAGTATGATTCCCCGCCCACAAGTACAAAGACTGGGGCGAATGTGTGTACTACTCATCATTCCCAAGGTAGCTGAGAAATCGCAGCGTCAGAGTCCCCTCTAGTTAATTTTAGGCAACGCTATGCTCCAAGCTATCAACACCTCGGAACTCACACTAAAGACTTAAAGGTGCCGCTGCGTGTACGAGGAGGTTGCTTTCCGGGACACGTTATTAGCAATCCCGACCCACGTAACACAGCCGTCATCGCTGATTTCCTGACGACCACCGGTAAAAGGGCAATACACCAATTTCTTGGACTCGCTGCCTATTACAGGCGCTATGTCAAGCGAATATCACAAATTGCTGAGTTGCTAACTCATCGCACAAAAACCGACATAAATTCATGTGGGTAAACACAAAAGCCGAAGCGTTCCAGAAACCTAATCGACGCCTGCAAATACCACCGATACTGGCGCATTTTGATGGATACGCCGAAACAGAAGTACACGGAGACGCAAGCAACGTGGGAGTCGGCGCCGTCCTTGTGAGAAGGACCGATGACCGGGAAATGGTTATCAGTCATGCTCGTTTGTCGCTATCTTAGGCTGGTGCCAATTCTCCCGCAAAAGAAGAGAAGTGCTTTGTCATAATCTCAGCAGCGTCAAAGTTTGATTGATATGCTGCGTTTAACGTCCTTCAAACTACCATAGGATTATGAGAGACGTCGTAGTGCTGGTATCCAGAAATTTCGACCATCTGGGGTCCTTTAACATGCACACATATCTGAGCACACGGGTCAACAGCATTTCCCCCTCCATCTGAAATAGAGCCACCACAGCCCGGATTCGATCTCGCGACCTGCGAGTCAGCAGCCTAGTACCTTAGTCACTAGACCACCGCGGCGGGGCTTTAGTGTACAAGTATTAAGTAAATAAGTGTCATGCACATTAGACCGGGCTCACCGAACACCTGCTACATGCTTGAAGAGGTGCCGTCTCTCCAGCATATTCACCAGGTGCTTCCGAGCTAACAAATAAATAGTTATCAAAAGAAAGCCCAAACAGTGACGCTACCTTGACGAGAAAGTCCAAGTGAAAGAAACGTTTAACAAGATTTCCATTCTTCAAGTTTATTTATTTATGGTAAAAATATGCTCTATGCCGGGTATTCTTGACGAATACGCTTCAATGACAAATGCTCGGTTGCTGAATGTGACTATCACTAGAACATGTATATTGGCCGAAATTTGGGAAATAAGCCCTAAACCCACGACAAATGGCTAGAAAACTTCAGAAGCGATTCACCCCAAAGATTGGGACATTCCACGTACAGTGGGAACCGACGATATGCGAAGCACACATGAGGAAGGTTGATATGCCACTTTAAAATTGGCACAACGTTACGAGCCGAAATTAAATTATGCCGTACAAGACCTGCATGTCATGGTTATCAAAATTGCACGCGTTATTTACCTTCCTCATCCATTCACATCATTTGATACTAAATATGTTATATATAGAGCTAGCGAAACCGCCTCGAGCGCGCTATGATTGTAGCATGTAGTCATGTTTTACATGGCACTCCTATCATAATTATCCTGTTTGAACCTGTCGTTTACATTCTTCGTTCATTCACATCACTCAGTGCTAAATTTAATGTGTACGAAGCTAGTAAAACAGCCACGAGCACGCTATTAGCGTGGCATGTAGTTATGCTTTACATGACACACATATCATGATTATCATGTTTCGACGTGTTATTTACCTTTCTCGTTTATTCACGTCACGTGATATCACATTTCATATACGTGAAGCTATTGAAACGGCCGCGAACGCATCAAGAGTGTAATATGTTTTCTTTTTAATACAAGGCACATGTGTCATGATTATCGTACTTGCACCAATCATTTACCTTCGTCATCCATCGACGTCTCGTAACACCAAATTTGGTATATGTTGAGTTAGCGAAACAGCCGCAAGCGCACTTTGAATGGCCCAATATGGTCCGGCCTAACTTTGACGAGTGCGCACGCAGGGTGAAGCGACGCTGCGCTTGCAAAACGGACGCCAGGCGCAACCGGCGTGACTAGCGTCCGCTGGCGCTGCCCGGTGACGACCGGTGCGAAATGCAAACTTTTATTTGAAAATAAACAAGGTAAAAAAATTGGCAGCATATTCACTGAGTGAATGATGGAGAGTGGGGCGAAGCATTCGTCCGTCCATTCGTTCTTGCTTCCTTCCGTCTGTGCGACCGTCCATGCGTCCATCCACCCGTCCGTGCGTGCGTCCTTTCCTGCGTTCGTCCATGCATCCGCCCCTGCGTCCATTCATGCGTCCATTCATGCATCTTTCTTTGTGTCCGTTCGTAGATATATTCAACACTCCAAGTACCACCATCTCGCATTTTTTCATCATATATTCCCCATTAAGAAACACCGCCATCCAGCGGACCTTCCAAGGACTCAACGAGAGGTGGCACACGCACACTTTCTAACAGCTTGCGCTTCGGGTCTACTTCCCACCTTTAACCACCTCGAGTTCATGGTATATACAAGTTGACTGTATTCATGGCACTGCGGCCCAACGCTCGCTAAACCTTTCTAAAACCAAGGAGGTTACGCCCAGCGAGTATAACGTAGCAACCTTTTCCTGGCAGATAGAGCTCAATGTACATGCCAATGGCTGCATGGGAAATGAGTGACAGGAGAATTTGGCTTTTACTTTCTTACAGCTTGCACTTCGTACCTACTTCCCACCTTTAACTACCTAGAGTTGATTCATGGTATATACTAGTTCATTGTATTCATTGCACTGCGGCTCAACGCTCACTAAACCTTTCTAAAACTAAGGTTGTTACACCCAACTGGTATAACGTAGCAACTATTTCCCTTCAGATAGTGGTCAATGTACATGCAATGGCTGCTAATGGGGATCGCAGCGTGCACGTTAACTAAAAGCCGAATACTCCTGTCTCTCATACCCCATTATCAGCTATTGGCATGTACATTGCGCACTATTTTTTGTTGTTCAAGAACGCAAAGAAGGAATGCTTCGCCGGCACCACCTTGGAGGTCAAAATGTTTGCAGGTCAAAGCGTAAGACTGGTTACATACTACGCGGGACGAACGGGTGCCGCTATAGGGAGCTTCGCCCCTAAAAAGATAAGGGGAGCATGTGGGTGGGGCCCTGCAAAATGCTCTACTTTGCGCTCATTACGTTACCCGGCTCTACCCAGACAGCACTGCGTTTGCCTCTCTTCGTGATGGAGGGACGCCGGGCGCGCTCAAACACGCACACGTCGAAACAACGCAACGTGCCGCGCGCCTGCATGTATACGGCAGGTATATCGGCACCTGGCGAGGCATCGCCGGTGTGACGTGACGAAACAAACGCCAGCATGCATGCGCGATGGGTCACGCCGTACTTTATTGGTGCCTTCAGTGTGGCATGTAGTTATGTTGTTACATGACACGAATCTCGTGATTATCATATTTGCAGCAGTCACATACCTTCGTCATCCGTTCACGCGGCGTAATACCAAGCTTGGCATATGTGATGCTAGCGAAACGGCTGCAGTGCATCCTAAGTGTAGCATGCAGCCATGTTGTTACATGACACGCATGTCATGAATATTATGCTTGGACGTGTCCTTTACCAATGTCCGTTCGCATCACGTAATACCAAATTTGGTACATGTGAAGCCAACGAAACGGACAGAAACGCATCATAAGCATAGCATGTAGTCACTTTGGCTCATGACACGCATCACACGATTATCATGTTTCCACCAGTCTCATATATTCGTCATCCATTCACGTTCCGTAATACCAAACGTGGTATATGTGACGCTAGTGAAACGGCCGTCAGCGCATCATAAGCGTGGCTTGTAGTCATGTTGTTACAAAACACGCACCTGTACTGATCATTATCACGTTTGCATCAGTCACATACCTTCCTCATCCATTCACGTCCCGTAATACCTTATCTGGTAGATGCGAATCTAGTGAAACTGCCAGGAGCGCACCATGAGCGTGGCGTGAAGTCATGACTAGTCCTATATAAAAATCATGACACACATGTCATGATTTTCTCGTTAAGGGGTGTCGCTAACGTTCGTTTACAGTCTTTTCCTACCATGCCAGCTTTGCAACATATTATGTGAACAAAACCACCACAAGAGCAGCAAGACCGTGAAACGTAAACCATGACTATAATGACATACTTTTTATGATTTTCATATTATGACTAGTCACTTATGCTCGTCATACAGTCGTGTTATGGCATACCACGTTTGGTGCCGATACCATTATCGAAACGGCCAGGAGAGCTACATGTCGTAAGTTGATAAATAGATAGATAGATAGGTAGATAGATAGATAGATAGAAAGATAGAAGATAGATAGATAGATAGATAGATAGATAGATAGATAGATAGATAGATATATAGATAGATAGATAGATAGATAGATACGGGGAGACAGACAGACAGACAAATAGATAGATAGATAGATAGATAGATAGATAGATAGATAGATAGATAGATAAATAGATAGATAGATAGATAGACAGATAGATAGATAGATAGATAGATAGATAGATAGATAGATAGATAGATAGATAGATAGATAGATAGATAGATAGATATTTTCTTAGCGCGCAGGGAACGTTTCAAAAAGAAGACAGAGGGGACAGAGCGCACACTAACAACCTTTTATTGCACAGATGGCAGAATTATGTACACAAAGTCAAGAGGGCGATGAGATGACATACAGTAAAAGATAAAAAACGATGGTTTGTCAGAACATCTTATTCCAATTTTTAAATCACATTTATTACTGAAAAGGTCTTTTTATTCATAGTCCAACATAGTAACATATGGGGCACTTACGCACTCAGTTTCTGCTTTGCGAATCAAAGTGCTCTTTCTTTCACGTGCCCTTTTGTCTCTATATCTTGCCAAATATATATATATATATATATATATATATATATATATATATATATATATATATATATATATATATATATATATATATATATATATATATATATATATATATATATTCGCAATCGTGAAACATTGAGGTGCACCCACAATTTGCTCAGTGACTTGCCAGCAGGTGCTTGCCTACTGATCCGCACATAATTTGCGTGCGAAAGGGCGATCGTTAAGACCTCGTTTAAATTATATAACATCAACCAGATGATAAAGAATTAATATACACAACGCCTATAATACCTTCTAAGAACGTTTTCGCGTAATATTAATACACCCAACATTTGATGATCCTTCGTAGTTCACACTTTTACATGGAGAGCCTATCTTGTTTGTTGCCACGATAACAACACTCACCCCACTTCGAAGGTTTTTTTTAGCCATTCCTTACGTGCGCAAAGTTGCGCACTGCTAAAAAAAAAATCGAAGTTTTTCAAAGCCTTCAATAATTGCTCCTCCCCCCCCCCCCCCACATCCCACCGAAAAAAATGTCTGGCTACTGGTCTGGGGCTAACTCTTTGAAAGGTAAACTGAAATTGATCGAGCAAAAAAGAGACAGCAAGGGAAACAACTTTCGACTCATCGTAAATAGAATTCACTCCCATTTTACCAACAGTTATGCGGTGTGTAAAACTAGAAACGTTCTTGGTATTTTACATCATGAAAAACGTCTTGCATCAATGGCGAGAATGCAGCATGATGTTTCTCTTCACGTTATGCTGCTTTTTTGGCGCCGGTCTTGCGTTATACAAAGGCTGGCTTCAAAAACTCAGCTATGCGAAAATAAATGAATTCAGCCCCTCTTCTATTGCTACAGAAATTTTTTACCGTTTACTTGCAATGAAACCATAATGGCTATCAGCACAATATTGAGCTTTTATTGTACATAGTCACTGACATTAATCACATCAAATGTTTCCTGGCTAGCTTTGTGCATGAGTCTGCATAAGTACTGGAACCGCTTGCATATGAAGGTTTTGAGAGCATGTCGAGGCTATTTATTTTTGCTTTACATAAACTTATTGGTCGTCGTATGTAGTATTGTCTTTAATTTTTATGTTTCACTGACTTGCCGGTGGAATTGAATAAGTAAGTTATGAAATTAAATTCTAATGTTTCATGATTAACTCATTGCCTTACAGAATGAAAACACCACTTTTGCAGGCAGCTTCACATCCTTGTAATCTAGAACCTTGGAGTAAGTATTTCGCAGACATGCGAGCCTTCGGAAAACTTTATATTATCAGTTGTTTAAAATCATTCGCTCATTGATGTGTGAAACTGATGACTTGGAAAGCTGTGTGATGCCGTCATACATGCACTTCATTCTCGAGCGTTAAACGCCTACGCACTGTTACCCATAAGCAGAACATTGCACTGGACTCCTGTCGATGTGCCACAAATGATATGTTGCAGTTTCAACGCAAAAGAGGAGCAAAGCAATAGTGACAAGTATAAAAGATATGTACAGTAAACTAGCAGCAGAGTGTCTTGGATCCAATCTTGTGAACTCTACAGAAACCTGTTCAAGAGAATATGGTCGCTCCATGACGAAAAATGATGCTTATGCGGTCTGTCGTCTCAGTGCGATGTAATCAATATATTTCAATGAAGGCTATTATGTGCAGATTGTATTTCAACAACGGCCCGGTGCAAATTCAAATGACAACCAGGAAGACTTTCCTCACGAGGCGCAATCAGCCGTCTTCTACTGTCTGTCGAGATGCCGCACACCACAGAGCTAACAACCACCGCTTTGCAATAAGCGTTCGAAGTTGCCGCTTGAGCGATGAAACCGTTCATCCACTCACTGTAGCACCTCCTTGCACTTCTCCCTGAAGATCAACCTTTCCTCACTGTTTCTGAAATCTTCAAAGGGAGGGCTCCCGCACGAGGTGATGTTGCAAGCGTGTCTCGTGACTCAAATAGGTCGCCCGTTTCTTCTCTGCTTCATCAGTGCTCACACCTTGCACGTGCATGCTTTTACTACTGCGTAAAACGTAGAAAATATGGCGTGTTGGGGGGGGGGAGCTCTACAAATTTTGAGTTTGTACATGCATCACGTTGATGGCGGACACCCCAAAGGTGTCAATCAAATTGCTCTCAGAATGCAGTATTCGAGGACTGATGCGTAAGTGCGCCGTAAGGGGAGCACCATTAGCGGTGAGAAGTTACGGAATCGCCCTCCACTGGCCGT
Source organism: Rhipicephalus microplus (assembly GCF_043290135.1). Lineage (NCBI taxonomy): Eukaryota > Metazoa > Arthropoda > Arachnida > Ixodida > Ixodidae > Rhipicephalus > Rhipicephalus microplus. The sequence continues at coordinate 71,515,989 of NC_134707.1, read as the reverse complement.
GCCAGTGGAGGGCGAATGGTAGCATAATGCCAACGCACTCCTCATATGTTTGGCTGTACGCGTTCTAGGAAGACAAAACGTGGACGTTCTACAGAGCATGTCTGTGAATATTTGTACGGGAGGCAGGCTAAAATGGTACAATAGTAATTTTGGATGTGAAGAAAGCACACACTTGGTTGCAGGCATTACATGTTCACAGGACATGCACTGTGAGTGCACATTACATGTAGTCACCTCGATGTGACTTCCCCTTATAAGCTCCTTGCGTAAATTGCAGACACTCCCTGACGGCCTCAAGGCCAATGTCATAAACATTTTTAGTGTCCGGTGACGAGATGGCTTCCACCATCGATGGCTCGTGTAGCTTGTTTAGTGTCGACCTGCAATCATTGTACGGCGTACACTGTTTTCTTCAATGTACTTTCTTTTACAACTACCTACCTATTTTTTTAGGTTTATTCTAATGAGCATGATTTTGAAATTTGCAGCTGTGCCATACTTCGCTCTTTCAGTGTGTATGCATGTGCGATTTGATTTTGTCTGGAAACGATGTCATGGATAGCCTGCACATATTTCCACAAACACATACAGGAAGGATCCAAAAATCTCTTTTTACCTTTCCAAACAACCATCAGCGCTTCATAAAATAGACAGTTTAAACAATTCAGGACAGCTGTAGATCACTAAAGTAACTTTAATCCAGCATACATGCAACTGAAGTAGCGTAGGTTATCCTCACTTTTGCTAAATTGATTTCTAATAAAATACAGCACAATTGAATTACATGGTAATAGGCTGCTTTGAATAGCAACACTCGCAATAAGTTTGCCCCGTTTCTAAACATCTTGGTCGTTTTCGAATACGTGGCAGTATTCAGGTTTAGTGGAGCCATAAAACACTTATATTCCGCCAGTTTGTAGAAGGAGTACAAAAAAAAACTATCCTGAAAACGCGAGAATTCGAGGCCATCTCACGTATACGCTGCGGGGATTAAGTCTGCAAATAAATATTTTATGATACAAATGTTCAAGCAAGAAACAATCATTAAAAAAACTAGCGAAATAAAATTGGTGTTTTGAAAATAGAGTGAATTCGGAGTATTGATGTCAGCGCACCTTCTCGAATACTGCCACAAACTTAAAGTAATGGTACGCCGCGTGGCATAGCATCATAAATTGATTTTAGGCGAAAACCTTTAGTGCAGAACGCTCGCGTCTGTGATAGGACGCGAGTATGCCACTCGTTCTCTGGAACCGTGCCAACTGTGGCATCTCCCTCTTGCAATATCTCTCACCGAACCCGTGATGGCACAGCGGTGGATAGCAAGAGTTGCGCCATGGCAGCTGTGGCGTCCCCCCCCCCCTCTTACACTCTAACATCAATCACGTGATTTCTGAGAGAGTGAAAAAGACAAAAAAGGAACGGCACAGTAAGTCGAGTGATCAAAGGCGTTCGCCGAATACACTTTATAATTCACTGTGTCCCTAAATTTTTATTGATTGATAAGTGAGCTTTAACGTGCTGAATTCACCATACGATTATGATAGACGCCGTAGTGCAGGGCTCCGAAATCTTCCACCATCCGGGGTTATTTCACCTCAAACTTTTTGAACCCGTTCGTGTACTGTTGTGGTATGTATGTGTTCTGGTATATAAGGAACAATGAGTTTTCTCTTGTCAGCACTTTGTATTCTGTGAGGACTTTTTGTCGTTTATTATGTTATGTGTAGGCTTTCATACAATAAATAAATGCTTTACATGGCTTACAGTGAAGAGTGTCTGCTGCGCTGATGCAAACAACTGAAAGAGCCAATATTTTATCATTTCAGAAACAGAGTTGAGATTTTTTCTTGTCTACAAGATACGAGTTTCACCAAAATGGTCAAGACAAAAAGGATTGAAGATGCCTAAGAACATGAAATGGCAAAGTCCTAATGCATGAAACAAATGCGCAAGAATTCATTTTTTTTTTGTGTAACTGAATAAAAAATGTTCAACCAATACTAGTTTCACACTATGCGGGCACATTCGAAAGCAGATTTGCTTCAGTAGCATCTCTACTATTCAATATGCATTGCCTTACGAGGGACTTATTTCATAGTTATATTACAAAGTTTCTTGATTGCAGACTGAATTTGTTTACAAATTATGCTGTCTTGTAATAATTGGCTGAAAATGTTAACGTTTCCCGTGGTGGTTGCTGACATGCTGTCCAGCAAAAAACTTCAAGAAAATGATGTTTCAATTCGATGTTACCATTTACTCCAGAAAACTCATTTCGCTCCCTACGCAATCGTACCGATTAAAATACATTGCAGATATGTACAGGTAAGAACACAAGACATGCCAGCAGAGATAATGCGATAAAATGAAATCTATTCAAACAAACTGCCATTTCACTCTTGATTCTGGAAAGGAAAAGGTACGAAAACAGTACTACGCGTGACCGCACATGAGAAAAACACTTAGGTACTGTGGACGGCAGAAGACTGCCACCTCTTAATAGCATTTTTAGTGAAGTACCGAGATGCATAGCCGATATTTACCCCAGAGCTCTGGCTACAAAAACTAACGGATTAAGCAGCTCTTTTGACCCGTACTAGAAAACTGGGCACAAATTGATATTTCAGTGGCTGACTAAATATAATGCCATTCATGGCAATGACCAAGCGGACGCAGCTGACTGATCTTCCTGTGACGGTGTCAGCAGCGGTGCCATTCCCCTTTCCAGATCCGACAACGACAACGTGCTAGCCTGTCGACCTAAGGTAGAAATATGGCATTCCCCGACTTTCACAAGTACACGGTATATAATTTGGGCCCTGGCCTTCAGCTACGTCTTTCATTCAGCCTATCACGATGTGACACTATTTTGCTGTGCCATTTGTGGCTTGGAGTGGCACTCTAAAACGCTTATTGAGTTGGGGGCAGCGTTAGAACGAATACACCACCGAGAAAATACACGACAAGCGCTGAAAATCACTTGTGTCATTTCTTGTTCATGTAATCGTCCTAACGCTACCCTAATGATTTAATCATAAATTTTAACCAACTAGCCCACGTTTCCGATATTCTGCGTATTCATTTCTTGATGCAATGGCTGATGGCCCGTCTTGTCAAGTATGCGGGTGCAGCAAAACAGCAGCGTGCCTGCTTTGTGGTTGCACCACTTCAACTGCGTAAGAGCAGCCCTCTCAAACGCACTAGGAAAGCTGGAAAACCGCTCCTGACAGAGAACAAAATGCAGGGGCCCTTGCCTACCCGGTCTGTATCACGAGCTGCTTTGAAGGCACTGTTGCGGTTCCTACCTCAGACATTTTATTGAACTTTCATTTTTGTGTGAACACTTAAATTGGCGTGATTACTTGTCTTATTTACAAACTCAGTGTGGTGCGGACACATTTCTATGCAGTGTGGACCCATTTCTGTGTGGTGTGGACACTCAGGGTTGAAAAACATGAACTCATTGTGTAAGTGTTGTGCTATGTACATATGTATAGCCTTGTGTTTGCTACAAAATGTGTGATATTGACTTTTGTGCAGGAGAAGAGGAGTAGCCGGCACCTCGCATTGGCACCAACCTCTCCTTACATACATTTAATTAAAAAAACGGACATAGAGACCAACTGTGACTGTTCACGGAGAACGTTTCTTCCTATAGCGCGGGGATAGTACTCGAGTCACTAGATCCTTTTTTTACTGTCACTAACACTTCTTCTGCTCCTTCACGATTTTACAAACTTTTTCTCTTCCCAAGCAAAAAGTAGCAAACCGGAGCCTTTTTTTGGTTTACCTCTACGTCTTTCCATTATTTTTGTCTCTCTCTCTAGCCAAGTAGAGCACTTCTGCATGTACAATGCACAAACTTAATGCTTTAGAGCAGAATGAAAACTTCTTATGTGTCACTTGATATTGATACGGGACTTTCATTGAAGCACAGTAGAGGACGAAGAAGTGAATGTGTTCTGTGCCAGGCCTGAATTCTGCAACCATCTATCATCCCGCCTGTACAATAAACATCTCTCACCCGTAACATAATTGGTCGAGAGTGTTGGGTAACGCCTTGGAGCACCGGACAAGTACGGCGGAAGACACACCCCTTAAGCTTCGCCGGAGCCACAGACTCGCAGGACTTCCGGTGCTACCAGTCGTCTTGAACCCTGACGGCGAAATCCAACCAGCTGCGTTTAACACATATGGACACCATTACAGGGATTCGCGCCCGTTTTCTGAGAAACCTGGAGAGGACGTCAATGAATGGCTCAAGCACTATCGGTGGGGAGTCTGTATACCCACTGGGACACTACCTGGCAGCGCAACTACGTACCACTTTTTCTTGAAGGAACCGCGTTGATGTTGTACGAGAATCACGACGAAAATTTGACTACGTTGGCGAATTTTGTGGACGAAATCAAGAAGAGTTTTGGAGATCTGACCACGATGAAGAAGCGTGCTCAGCAGACCCTGAGCCTACATGCTCAAGTCCCTGGGGAGACATGTACGATGTATATTGTAGAATTTCTCGAGCTTTGCAAGAGTGTGGACCCACTAATGGCTGATGAGGATATGGTTGGGCATCTGCTTAAGGGCATTGCGGAGGATATCTATCACTACCTTATAGGAAAGGATCACTTGCAGTCGGCGAATGACATCATCCGACATTGCCGAACATTTGAGGCCCTCAAAGCTCGGCGCATTTCGGCAAAGTTTGGTTGACACCCCAACATCACAACGGTCGCAAGCATCGACGTAGTTCCTCCAACCAGCGTTCTGGCGTCAACAATACGAGAAATAGTGCGCGAAGAACTTGATCGGTGGGTCGCTGCTGCACCGTCGATAGCACATGGCCACGGTTCTTATACGCCATGTGGCCCCCCTCCTGCGTCCATCCACGCTGCGGGCTTCGTCGACTCAAGGACGCCGGTACAGTTGCGTCGTCATGCCTATATGTTTGATCCGGGAAACGACTCCATGCAAAGGTCACCCCCCGATAGGGCAGCGTGGCCAGGTTATCCCGCTGACCATCTTCAGCAGCGAGTGGGGCGTGAAGCACCTGTGTGCTTTTAATGCGGCGTTCGTGGGCATATAGCCCGTTTCTGCTCGGAGCGGCATCCGTCACCTCTGCCGCAGTATCAACGACCCCCGGCATCTTCACGGCACGCATGTACTTGGAGAGACTATTGCTGGCCATCCAATGGCTAAAACCGAACCGACTTCAAACACACCCTCCACAGCAATTCGCCGGCTTCTGTGCGGTGTGTGACGCCACCAGCCTCCTCCCGCCGGCATCGGTCACCCTCACCATGTCGTCAGCGTCTCACTTCTCCTCCTCCGCCGGGGAACTAGACGGCGCGGCCGATGGAGGTGAGGTCGCCGGACATTTTTCACTGCGTACAGATATGCCGCGCCAGTTTCCATGCTACAAAACACGGTCAGTGTTCTTATAGATGGTGTCCCCATGTCCGCGTCAGTCGTCACAGGAGAAACTGTTTCCGTCATGAGCAGAAATTTTAAGACTCGTCTTGGCAAAAGAGTGATGTTCTCTTGGGGAAGCCAGACAATGTTTCGCGCAGTGAGTCGAGAACCGTTGCGCCCAGTGGGAGTTTGTACTGCAACTGTTAGTTTCGGCGCTAAATTCTTTAAAGCAGATTTTGCATTTCTTCTTAATTCTACTCATGACGTTATCCTGGGGATAGAACTTTTGAAAAAATGTGTAGCCACTGTGGATTGCGCAGCTGGTGAAGTTTTACTGTCTGGTTTTTGTGAAGAGCCCACACGATGCCAACAGACTATCGCAGTCGTTGATGGCATAGTTTTACAGGCTCAATCGATATTTCAAGTGCCTGTGGATGTTTGTGGTATCACAGCAGATAACGTTGACCTTATAGTTCACCCAATCTAGCTGAACTGTGCGAAGAAAGATGTGGTTGTGCCGCACTGCGTGATTTCTGCAATTAGTGGAAAAGCCTTGGTATGTATGGTGAACTGCTCTTTCGAGCCGATTGTACTGCCTGGTGGAATGAGGTTGGCTTTCTTGGAGTTCGACGTCAGGAGTAACGTTAACATTTCAGTCATTAGCGACGACAGGAAAAAGGAAAATGCGTCTGATGTGGCTTGTCCTAGTGTTGGCATACTAATGGATATGGTGAATAAGTCGCTATCGCCAGAGAAGAGACAAGCGTTAGTTCGGATCCTCTCCAATCATGCATCCGCTTTTGATTTCGCACTCAACAGCCGTAAATTTTCTGCACCACCTTCACGCACTCGTCATGCGATTCATACTGGTTCGCCCATCTCATTCGTCAGAAACCATACAGAGTATCTCCATCGGAGCATAAAGTTATTGCAGAGAAGGTGGAAGAAATGCTGTCTAAGAAAGTTACACAAGAGTCGTCTAGCCCCTTGGCAGCACCAGTTATACTTGTAAAAAAGAACGATGGGTCTTGGAGATTCTGTGTAGATTACCGGCTCCTCAACTCAGTTACGAAGAAGACGTATATCCGCTGCTCCGTTTCGACGACATTATCGATTATTTGCACTCTGCTTCAACTTTTCTTCCGCATACTTAAAATCGGGATATTGACAAATCCTTATGCCCTCTGCCAATAAAGAAACAATGGATTGTATAGCTCCAGATGGTTTATTTGAATTTAACGTCATGCAATTTGGTCTATGTAACGCTTCGGCCACGTTTGAGCGCTTTATGGACACAGTTCTTTATGGTTTAAAAATGGAAGTATGTCTTTGCTATCTTGATGACGTTGTAATCTTTGGCCGCACGATTTAAGAACACAATCATCGACTTGATGCCGTTCTCACGTGCCTTGAGAAAGCACCACTTAACTTGAATTCCAAAAAGTGTCATTTTGGTGATCGTGAAACTCCATTTCTTGGCCATCTCGTAGACAAACACGCCGTTTGGCCTGATCCCCACAAAATCACCGTGGTCATCACTTTCCCTCAACAACGCTCACTACGAGAACTCAGAAGCTTCCTGGGCCTGTGTTTGTATTTCCGGCGCTTTGTTCCTAGCTTCGCCGATGTTGCTGAGCCTGTTACTCATCTGCTCAACAAAGACGTATCCTTCAAGTGGACGAAAGAGTGCGAGTCATCATTTTCTCAGCTGAAGCTTCTACTCACTTCTGGGCTTATTCTTTGTCATTTCGATGCATCAGCCCCAACTAAGGTTCACAGTGACGCAAGCGGAATCGGTATCGGCGCAGTATTAGTTCAGCGTCACGGCGCCGCCGAACTTGTCATTGCCTTCGCGAGCCGTTCTTTGAGTAAAGATGAGCGCAATTACACTGTTACAGAGCAAGAATGTCTGGCAGCTGTCTTAGCCATGCACAAATTTCGCCCGTACATCTATGGCTGCCGATTCTCCATCGTCACAGACCACCACTCACTTTCTTGGCTCACTGGTCTACGATATAGAACCGTTCGTCTTGCATGATGGACGCTTCGTTTGCAAGAATATGACTTTGATGTTTGCTTCAAGAGTGGCAGCCGTCACGCGGATGCTGACTGTCTATCGCGGCTTCCCCTTCCCATGACTGAATGTGACGCTGACAATTCAGACGACTGTCTGGCCACTATTGACTCACTTTTTTCTCATTTGGAAGCGTTCCGTACACAAGAACGTCAAGACCGTAGTCTGGCTCCTTTTTTTCTCGTTTGCTGTCGATAAGCCGCATCAGAGCCCATTCGTCATGCAGGATAGCATTCTTTACAAGCGAAATTTCGCTGCAAAGGGGACCCGCCTACTTTTGGTTTTCCCCAAACCATTGCGACCCAACATGCAGGACGCAATGCACGACGATCCAACATCTGGGCATATGGGGTTTGCCAAGACCAATAACTGCACAGTGAAACGTTTCTACTGGCCCCGCATGCGTCAGGCTACAGCTAAATACCTGACAAGCTGTGAGCATTGTCAACGGCACAAGAGTCCAACAAGTGCACCGCCAGGATTTCTCCATCCCATACCACCTTCATGTTTTCCCTTTGAGGTCGTCGGTATTGACTTGATGGGCCCTTTTCCCCAATCTATCACTGGGAGCTGCTAGATTATCGTCTGTGTAGACCACCTCACTCAGTATGCTGAAACCGCAGTGATCTCAGCCGCAACAGCCGATCACGCTTGTGACTTCCTGCTACGCTACATCGTCCTGCGGCATGGGTCCCCTCGTGTTATCATCAGCGACCATGGCCGGCAGTTTGTAGCCGACGTCGTGGAAGAGTTGATTCGCTGGTCTCCTTCCCAGTTTCGTCACGCAACTTCATACTATCCGCAGACCAACCGTTTGGTTGAGCGTGTCAAGAGGACGCTCATTAACACGCTCGCTATGTACGTTGATTCCAAGCATAAAAACTGGGACGAAGTTTTACCGTTTATGACCTATGCCTACAACACTGCTCTACAAGAGACCACCTGCTTTAGCCCATTTTAGCTTCTCTACATTTGTGAGTCACGTGCTACCCTTGACACGATTCTCCTGTTTTCAGAGCGAGAAAACCCTTCCCTTGCAGAGACACTCTGTCGCGCAGAGGAGGCACGGCGCATCGCGCGTCTCGGGACTTTCACAGCCCAAGACCATGCAAAGGCTCGCTACGATAAGCGACATCGAAATGTGCCGTACAGCGAAGGTGATATGGTGTGGCTATGGACTACAAATCGCAAGAGTGGTTTGTATCAAAAGTTTCTGGCCCGCTATACAGGACCCTTCGTCGTTTTGTCGCGCCTTAGCGATGTTACGTACGTGATATCACACCTCACATCTTCTGGCCTTCGCTCTAGGAAAACTGACGTCGTACATGTCGCCCGGTTAAAGCCATACCACGCGCGACACTGACTAACTCGCCCAGTTGGCATCGTCTGCAATGGGGGAAATGATACGGAACTTTCGTTGAAGTGGGGTAGAGGAAGAAGTGAATGTGTTCTGTGTCAGGCCTGACTGCTGTAACCATGTATCATCCCGCCTGTACAATAAACATCTCTCACCCGTAACAATATATATGTCTGGATAAAATATTCAATCCATATTATTTATAAATGCGTACTTTCTTCAAATACATAAGTTATTCATCGAATCTTGCAGTGCTAATTTTCAGCTGCGCACTTATGAGACATTCAGCGATATTCAGATAAGGCCGAAAATTCACTCAAAGACATCTTCACGAAAATCGGTCACTTTCAGTGGACAATTATCATTAGATATCAAGAGCTAAGTGCCTTGGAAGGCCAGTGAATCCAGCGGACGAGTGCAGACGCCCACTGCTGACGTGCGACAGGTTGTAATAGCAAGGATCTTTGCTCAGCGAACCGTTAGCCTGCTCATGTTCTCTCACGCCGTAGACCAGCATTTGCGCGATTTGAGGTGGCGGCCACACCAGCCCTCACAGCAGCGAAAATTACACGTACTTTTCTGACACGGTGCTTGCAAGCATGCATGAATAATATTCAGGAAATATTTTCACAGCTCAAGAAGGTCTTCGTATTTTGCGAGAAGTTTCAGCAACGACGTTGAATAGCAAATGTTCAAACAGAATAATTGCGATCGATATCTTCAGTAGGGCGCCTGAGACTAATCTTCAGTTCTTCGTCTAAATTACTGAGTAGACTTCTTCATAAACATCCTGACCAATGGTAGCCGTTTCAGACTTTTAATATTTTTGTGGACAAAAAAAATTCAGCATGAAGAACTTATTCAAAATCTAGCTTATGAGTTGCCGATTCATATTACCACCAATTTCTTGGCCTTCCGGAATCTCTTGCGTACGCTGTTATACCCAGGGTCAAATTGTTTTACATGTATACAATGAAATTGGAAAAACAGGTCTACTTTTAGTGCTAATTTTAGAAAGCAAAACATCACAAAAAGAAATCAAACGCAGTATAAGCGTTACCCGAGTGCACTTTGACTTGAAACAAAGCATTCAGAATTATCGCTTCCTGTTTTTCAAAACCAAAACATATCGCTGTTGCACGTTATGGTTCAATATTTTTAACGGTGATGAGACGTCATATCAGATTTTACATGCCATAATTATAATAATAATGTGGGTTGAGCCATCCATGGAAAACGAGTGAAAGCCAGCATGAGACATCAAAAAGAAAGAGAGGACGTTTTATATAATAAAGTGGCTGACGACTGCGAGGGAGCAAGAATACACTGTAGGAACACGGGAACACCACAAATAAGTCTGCTAGCGACGAGTACAAGAAACCCTGGAGAAATTGTATCATTGTAGAAATTGAGTCTGATTGTTTACCAGAGAGCCTTGAAAGAAGAAACCAAAGCTTCGTCACAATCTCAAGATTGCCGATGTTACCTTTACCAATGAAGAGACTGAGCTGAACTAATCTTCCCACATGAAAACAGACTCCTTAAGGCATAAGCAACAAAGCAAGCTTTTTCTCATATGCGAAAGAGTGCCAAGGCAGTTGCAGCTAGTGTATGAGCATTTGAGGTCGCAGAATTCGAGGTTGTAGTAAGACTGCAAGTTGGGACAGTTGGTTGGGATTCATCGTAAGCTTCGTTCACGGCGCAACATTAAATAAACGAACGCAAAGGTGCTGACTCTCGACTGATTTTCGTCAAGCTTTAATAGAGTAGCACACTACGAGCTTTGAGCGTAGGAAGGCAAATATGCATATAAACGGCAAGATACATGCAAAACAAGCACACATTGCAATAAAGTTATGGTGGTCAAGAATGAAAATAAATAATTTATTTTGTATCTTACAGTTTTTTATTGTTGCGCGTCTTATCGGAACCAATCATTAGCATATACACTGCCAACTATGTATCTTTGGATCGAGTGGAAAAATTATATTGGAAAGATTTCTAACTTTAAGGATGAACAACCACACAGGAAACAAACTCTCATATAAACAGGCAGCTATTAGAACAAAATACCAGTTTCTTTCTGGTAAGTAAACACTGGGTCCCCAATCGAAGCGCGCCTGTGCTACAGCCCCACTGGGTTCAAGGAGGTGCAATTCAGTTTTTTCACTTCACAGAACCTGCTGGGTTAGTTGCACCTCCTACAAAATTTTAAAGCCATTGATTCGGATAATCGGTGAGTTGCTTTTTACGGGTATTTATCCTCAGCATCATGTCATTTGAATAACATGATTTCTCACGCCACGAAAAGTCAGCGGTAGGTGTAACTATACTGATGAACAATACATGCGATAATAGGGTGGCTTGATGCTGCTGTTTTGACGACTATCTATCTATCTATCTATCTATCTATCTATCTATCTATCTATCCATCTATCTATCTATCTAGCCGCCTATAACTTTTAGTTCTCCTGGCCCGTTGGATAATCGGAGCTATACGAAAATTGGTATGGCATGACAAGACTGTATGACAAGCATAAGTGACTAGTCATAGTCTTAAAATTAGAATATGTATGGTATAAATGTAATAATTTACATGTCATGGTATTGCTGCATCATTGGTGGCTTCATTGACATCACATATTTTCGAACTGGTATGGTATGATATGACAGCATGGCGAACATAGGTGACAGGCCCTTACGCGGAATTTATGACATGCCTGTCATGTAAGAACATGACTAAATGCCATGCTCATGGTGCGCTCGCGGTCGTTTTGCTAGCTTCACATACACCAAATTTGGCATTACGTGACGTGAGTGTATGATGAAGGTTATGAGTTGTGCAAACAGGATCATAATTACATGGGTGTCATGTTAAACATGACTACATGTACATTCACAGTGCACTCACGGCAATTTCGCCAGTTTCACATGTACCAAATTTAGTGTTACGTGACATGAATAAACAACAAACATACTTGGCACGTCCAAACATTACCATCATGACACGTTTTTCACGTGAAACACGACTACATGTTATGTTCTTGGCGTGCTCACGACCATTTCGCTAGCTTCGCATGTACCAAATTCGGTATTATGTGACGTTATTGGGCATCTAGCACAAATTACCGGCGCAAACATGATAATTTTGACACAATAGTCATTTACAGCATATTTTTCGTCGCCACGTAACGTTGTGCTGATTTTAATGCGACAATGAATCCTTCGTCATCCGTGCTTCGCAAATCATTGATTCCTAATGTACATGGGTTCTACCAGTTTTTTCGTTTGTTGCTACTACGTTTAGTGAGCGGAACACTAGGTACCGGTTTCATCATCTCAAATGTTCAAATTGTACATCCCTGTTGATAGAGTGTGCGTATATCATTTGTGTTGGTTATTCACTGCCCATTGCCTTGCTTGAACATCAAAAGTTTTACCGCCCTTCAGGCACTTAGGCGGCTGTCAGCGAGCAGTCGTACGCAGACCTGCAAGTAAGTGATTATTTTTGAATACGGTGACCCCATCCACTCCGCCGTCTGTGTGTTCAAAGTGTGTTAGGTATACAACAGTCCAAAGTAGTCGCTAAGTTTTCCTTAGTTGCGAACGTCCTTGGCTCTCGCCCTGTCGCTTTCGCTGTTAATAGCGTAGGTGTTAAGAAAAAAGCTCACATTTCGTCATAGCATGTTTTTCCCCAGTTTTGTTGCCCACAGAGGCTGTCAGCAATGTCCAACGCAAACCGTGCCTCATTTTTCCAGATGCCTCAGGATTATCGTAGATAATTGTGTTGAGACTGCTCGCAAGACGGGAACACTCGAGCTGAATACAGAGATTTTGGAACAACCAGTGATAAGGCTGGAATATTAGAATGGACCATGTGTAAATGCTAGCCGACGTGTTTTACCGATTGTCAGTTTATCGATGGCTGACGCTGTATTTGCCGCTGTTACGTTTTCCCGGCACTTTGTATTAGCAGACGCCATTGTGCGTGAGCCGGTCTGCGGGAACGCTCGCTCCGCGATATCGGCGCCTTGTCCTGAAGCTAAAAGCACACTGTCCTGCAGGTGGGTCTAGCAGTTTGCTGTGGCCCGGTTACAAAGAGCGCAATGGAAGCTTTGCGAATAACCTTTTGCTGAACGGGGTCAGACAGCATGAGAGGGTGCCATGGTTACAGTTCTCATGGAGTCAGCCTCTCGACTCGGCCACGCTAGGTCGCCACAAAAGCCCCACCAGTTGGGAAGCGTGGGAAGGCGTCACAGCGGCCGTTCTCAGGTATCGAGCACCTAGACAGCTGCGTTCGAGAAAATTCCGGAACACTCTAGCTGAACGCAGCCATGGACCGTTGCTGACGTTCGTATCAGCAGCCACCTTCTCAGCTGATGAACTTGACTTTCCCTCTGCTCTGGACTCTACACCTTCGCCCTGCGAAGTCTTTAAGGCCTCGGCCGGGCGCATCGTTGTGTGGTGCGCTCGTGTTACCCATTGGACATTTGCACCCGTGTTCCTCATCAGCCGAGTGGTCCAATATCTGCACCCTTTCTGGTGGGTGGATCACCGAGACTTAACGTGACCTGATGCATGCCAACAGAGGTCACCGCGTGTAACACAATTTTTCTACGTGTTTCCGAGCACCAAATTGGTAGCGATAGAGTTTAGCCACGTGGCTGTTTGATACATTTGCAAAATGATTTGAGTCTGGAAACGTGGCCAATCTCTCAAGAGAAGGTTGGAATTATGTGTACCTGTATCGCTAACAGCTGTGATACTAGTGCCTCGGTGTCTTGGGGTAAAAATGTGATCGCTAAGGAACGTAAATACTTTAAGTGCAAAATATATTGCCAAGAACAAACAGACAATGACATCAAGGAAAGTATGAGGAAAGGTTCAATTGTATTGTAAATGTGAAATAGTAAAGTAGGAAAAATAAAAATTTCTGCTGGCCGGTGCCAAACTTACAACCTTTGAATAAAGTTATCTAGGTTCTTGCAACTGACCAAGAGTAGAGGTCGTAGTTCTGTCCTCTTTATGGGGTATATATGCGCATTTTAAAGCTGGGGGAGATTTTCAGCGCTGCTCTAGCTATGAAAGCAAGGGTGGCACACTGTTTTATGCCTGCCGGCGTGACATGGTGCATCATCTGGCTGGAATCTGACGCCTAACGTAGGCATCAAGCCTGCCTGCACATGACCATTGCTATATTCTTGTGGTTTTAGGACCGGGTCAGCGCATTGCCAAAAAATATGCCGCACGATGTACTGATTCCCATATGCGGTGGTATTTGTCATACGCATTCACGATATTTTTTGTGCGCCACTAGGAGGTTACTGCCAAGGCATGCCTTGGTGACCCTGGTACGTTTATCTTGAGGAATGTTTTTTTTTGGTGAAGGTACTTGGGGTGTGAATCGCTTTGTCGTAGTAATAGTATGTTGTAGTAGCAGCCATTCATGATTAGTTTTAAGAATTGCTTTCTAGATGGCGGTGTGTGTATGTCTTTGGAAATGATATCACTAGTTGGAATTACTGGTTTCCGCAAAGAAATACACAGCATATTCGTGGAGTGAATGATGATGAGTGTGAAGAAGCGCCCATCTGTCTGCTTCTTCGTCACACACAGACCGTCAAACGGACGCACAGGCATACGCTTCGTCCAAATTATCATCATTCACTCCGTGCATATGCAGTGAATATTTTTTTCGCAAGCACTGGCGACGCTGCCCGATGGCTTCCAGACAAAAATGCATGTGATGCAGAGCTAAAGCACCAGCTTTTTTGTGGTTGGCTGCGCTAAGCAGTCATTTTCATGGCGTAGTCGTAGGATGTAGCTGTGCACCCTGTCTGTTTTTGATCGAGCGTTGAACAGTCTTGCGCATTGTTCTGGTTGCTGTATCGCTGAGTTACCATGTACCGATTAATCATGAATGTTCCAGGCACAAGTGAGGAACTGTATGGACCTATGAATAACGCTGCACATACTTGTCTGCAAAACTCAATCATGCCAGTGGGACACAGTACAACAGCTTCGTCAATTCGATAATGACGTAATGAAACACCATGTGCGCACATTGGATATGGGTATGATAAAGTAGATAAGGAAAAGTATTGATAGGAGTGCGTCACGCGCATGAATATCATTAAACAATATTTACAGACAAATCTTAGTGAAGGTTCTTCTGTGGAATTGTGCCATTGTTAAGCTATACTTGACAGTAGTCGTTCATTTTGACAAATGTAGGTTGGAAAAATTTTATCTGGTTTAGTCTTCGCACTTGTAATAAAGTACTGAACCTCAAGGGCATGTGTACACAAGAAAGATCGAGTGCACTAACGAAACCTATCGAAACGTGGCTCCGCGTCAGAATTCAAACGTTCTTACGTGTGCCAGCTACATTACGTGCTTCCATGTCCCTTGAGGAGCACTTGTGTGGAGATTGAAAGCCCTATACTTGTATTTTGAAGGCTATGTACAAAGTAAGTAAAATCACAAAGACGTAATGTCTGCGATGAATCGATTTTGATCGCCAAGAACATCTTAATATCTTTGATTAAGTCAACTTCTTCGTGAAGGCCTTTTCTGTAGCTTGCGCCATCCTTTACTTTTGCTGTGACAGCAATTTCATTGCGTAGACGTCCACTTCGCTTCACATCAAATGTTACCTTAAACGCAATTCGCCTGATTCCATTGTAGCAGTCTAGAACTAGGTGATAAACTTTACTGCAGTGAAGAATGTACAAAAAATGGGTTTAGGTATAGTCGTAGACAATGTGAAATAAGAAAAACCAAGACCCGACAGGCGTAGATCTTGGTGAAGATATGAGTATTTTTTTCGGTTTGTTGTAAAAAGTGTGTTCAGCGTTAAGGCAAAAAGTAAGACAAATTCATGATCTCTTTTTACCGTCTAAATCATCATTATCACCCACAGTCGCTCTATCTTAATAAGTCTGCAAATTGACTCATATGTACACTCACTCCGACTTACTCAGTCAATGAGGGCCATCAATATGACTGTGCGTGACTTCGGATAAGCAAAATGACGCTAAGTTAGAGCCTGATCGAGTGATTAATGAGAAAATGTCAGCAATCTCGCGACTCCTGCCTCGACCACAAGACCGTTTGCGAAAAAGAAAGATTCCCTGGGCTAGTCTGCGAGGTTCCATGCACGCACTGTCATGCCACTTACATCGGTGAGAGATTTCCCGTGAAAGATAGGGAAGCATTGAAACGGCGGGCGGAGCATAAACACTGCACAAAATGCTCTCGCCTAGCACAGTGAAAAAAAAATGTACCGTCACATATATTTTGATGACGCCCGGGTCATCAACACGGAATGTATCCACACAAAAATGCAGTTCTTAGAGTCCGGGTATATCTAACCAACTAGAATTACTAACCGATTACCTGAAACCTTACGAAGTCTATACCTGCAGGTTCTACAAATCCTGTGAAAAAAAACCGCAGCAACAAAAATGGCGGGAAGAAGGGCGATAGAGAGGGTGGCACCAACAAAAAAGTCGCTAGCTTCCGATCCGGCCGAGCAGTCACCTCTCCGTAAATGTTGGGCCAGTTTATACTGTAGTAGCGAATAATATGGGTATCACTAACTATGAGCCGTTAGAGGATAATGGCGGCAACGGCGCTGCTTAGTTCAAAATAGGTTAGCCATGTCAAGACATTTGTCGGTGTCACAGGTCCCGTTAATTAGGGAGGCAATCGTCAGGCTAATTCCAAGGGCCGAAGTATCAGGCCCCCGAACCACACCACAAAAGCATGGACAATTTAGAAGTGGTCCTTTTTGGCGCGCCAGCGGACGCCGGCTGTGGCCCAAAGAACAAGTCAGAGCCGAGAGTTGATAAGCAAAACAAAATTATATTCTCAATAATGGCAGATCAAAAACAATACACAAGTATGCACACTCCACAATAGTTGAATACAATATGTCACCAATCAAACAACGTACTACACAGTACAATCAGCTACACTCGAAACAACGGACACAGACAACAATACGCACTACAATGCAGTCGCATGCATTGAACAACCAAGACACTTAAAGACTAAAGAGTTAGAAAACTTATTCAGTCCAAAGTTCTTGGAACAAAAGTCTGAATGATACTCTTCCGAGAATCACTCACTCAAAGCCCAGCGTTGTTGTCGTTCCACTGCCCCGAAGTTTCTCCTCCAGGAAACCTCGCGTCTTCACTTGGCCGCTCTCCAAGCTTCAAACTTCTTCGCCGGAAACACGTCGGCTTCACACTCGCAGCTGTTTCCACGCGTCTTCGCTCGATAGCGGTAGACACACACTCTTGCCTGTAGCTCGAGTCGTCACCCCTTAGGGGGAAATCCTCCTCTTCTCCTCCTTTGTAACGGAAGACAAAAGGCTTCGCCCACAAGGCGGAACACCCTACGCTCTCTGGCGCATACTTTCTTCTTCTCCTGCTTTGCCACTAAGGACAAAACCTTCACCGACAGACGCGGCGGGATACCCTACGCACTCTGGCGTTAACTTCCTTCTTCTGCTGATCTCCCATCTCGGCTGCTCGATTAAATACCTTCCGCGCGAGATTGTAGAAAGTTCTCATCATTATTTCGTCGATGCGATACGCAGCGAAGGCTGGGGAGAGGGCGAGACGGTTCGAAGGCCGTCCGCGACGGATGACACAACCCGGCATCACCACGCCCCTTTCCATCACCACGCCCCTTTTTTTGTACACCGCCCATTTTTTAGTGTATAAAATGTAGGCTCACATGCAAGCATTTTACTACTCTTGTGAACTCAATTCATCCGAGCACATTGAGCGGTAATGATACTTCTTTATTACTCATTGACCAATTTTGAGATCTAATGATATCATATTAGCTTGGTACAACTATTACTGCTGTAAGTTGTTCATGACAAGCACTGCATGTGAAGTGTGCAAGGATTGTGAGTGCTTTGTTCCGGCAATTACAATGTAAATGGATCATTTAGAAAGGTTTAAAATATATTGGGGCCTGAGGTCCTCTTCTTAGGCACTCGTCGTCTTTTCTTTTTGAAGATGTTCGTGAAACATTATGTGCTTGCTAAGGTGCAAACTTCTTGTGCCACTTAGGTGCCATAGAATTGAAAATTATAATGTATCTTTTCTACCCAGTATCATGTAGGCCACCACTTGTATATATGTAGTCCATGACGCCGGAGCAAACTGTTGTAAAAACATAAGTAAAAATCACAGCATATCCACGAAGTGACTCATGAGGCGTGAGTTGAGGTCAGGGGAAAATTTGGATGACCGTGAATCTCGCCCACCCCGTGTTAATCCCACTCAAAGACGCACATGAATGACAACACGTGTGTACAGTATATGCAATGTTGTCTTACTACTCGTCACAAGGATCAACGCCAGGAAGATTTCCGTTGGTGAGAATGTTAAAATGATTGCTTTTCTCCCTGTGCAGAACAATAATTTGTGGTCTGGAACACGCTCGTTGTTTATTGTCATCAGCTTCATCGTCATCAAGTACAGTGGGCACCGCGCATGTGCTCTGGTGTGATGGCGAAAATAAAATGTGTTGTCTGTAACGCGCTTGTCCTTCAAAGTCATCAGCATCGTTGTCATCATCATGACCTTGCATGTTCTGTAGCTAAATAACAAAAAGAGAATGTGTGAAGTGGAACGCGCTTGTTTTTCATTGTTATCAGCGTCACGTCATTGTCATCGTCATTACGTATTCGGGGCACGTTGGATGCGCTGTGGCGTGACGACTGAAAAAGATTGTGTGCTCTGGAACGGGCTGCTTTTTCATTGCCACCATCGTTGTTGTTGTGACCAGGTGCAACGTCATCAAGCGTTGCATTGACTACGCATGCGCAAGCCTGCCCTGCCTCTGTACAAATACATCGGCATCATGCAATAACGCGCTCTTTTGTTTCCTGCTACACGACTGTCCACATGGTGCCAGAAGTGGTTCGTTTGGTTTCACCATTGATTGATATGTGGGGTTTAACGTCCCAAAACCACTATATGATTATGAGAGACGCCGTAGTGGAGGGCTCCGGAAATTTAGACCACCTGGGGTTCTTTAACGTGCACCCAAATCTGAGCACACGGGCCTACAACATTTCCGCCTCCATCGGAAATGCAGCCGCCGCAGCCGGGATTCGAACCCGCGCCCTGCGGGTCAGCAGCCGAGTACCTTAGCCACTAGACCACCGCGGCGGGGCACTTTGATACCACCGTAAAGCGCGAGACAGACGTGCGATTTTCTCTGCGATTCGGCGTGCGGTGCGACGATGCGACTGCCGGAGGGGTGACGTTAATTGACGTTTTCGTGACGTATCATCGCGTCGCACCGCGCATATCCGGTGCGGCGAGCATCAAACTGGCCAGATATTTTTGTCGCAACGTCGCACCGCCGCATTGCAGCAGCCAATCACAGCGCGAGCATACGAGTGGCGTCACGATGCTAGTGGCGCCATCTCCCTGTCGCCGCTCCCATCACCCGTGTTTCATGGCTACAGGCGAGTCGATGGAGCGGTGCGAGCGTGGATTGCTGACATCGCCGACTGCGGCGGCGTGACAAACATCGAGTACGTTTGTTTCTCTGGTGACGTGATATTATTCCGCATTGAATAAAGTGATACTTGAAGTGTGCCTTTTCTGCTCGACAACGCCCGTTTTGAAACCGCTAGGGAGATTGTGAGCAGCGATGCAAGGTCTTTTTGCAGGTAAACACAGCTACCGGCGTCTCTGCGCTGGCTCGCTTCGCTTCCACCTTTGCTCTTCACATCAATGGCATCGATAAAGTAAAATGTATTCTAACGCATTACATATGAGCGCAATGCTTGATAGTGTTGTCAAAAACAAGCGCTCGACGATGAGCTCGCGTGTGAACGGCGTAGGCGACGGCCGGCGCCCGCGATGCTAGGCTGCCTGTCGGAGTCGTGAATAATCAGCTGTTGCCGTGGTTAGGACGTTCTTGTCGTTCACGAATGCGATTTATTATTTATTTTGGGGGGAACAACACGTGGCCGTGTAATGTTGTTTGTTTTGAGCCTCATTACGAGGACACCAAGTCGTTCGACCCTGCATGCCGAGGCGCCGCAGGGGGTGGAGCCTGCAGCTAATGGCTTCTTCACCCCCGTGTGTCCCGAAACGTCGCATGCGGCACGCCGCACCATGCGACGCCGCACGCCGCATCGCAGGAAAAATCGCACGTCTGTCTCGCGTTTAAGTCGGCAATGAATGGGCCCGCCGACCGGCCGCAAACGCCCGTCGCGAGAATGGCGTCAACGCTGCTGCAGCCACCGAGGCCACTTGACTTGTCTGGGGACACGTTTTACAACTGGACCGCATGGAAACGGGAGTTTCACCTTTTTGCTGCGGCGTCGAGACTGAGTCAGTAGCCTAAGGATGTTCAAGCCGCAACCCTTTTGATGACAATAGGCGAAGACGCGAGAACATTCTGTACTTTCAAGTTCGACAGCGAAGACGATAAAAAAGACCTCGCAATTATTTCAGCAAAGTTCGAGGCGAATTTCAAGCCGTCTGATAACGTCACCTTTAACGAATTCCGAATTGGCTCCAGGAACCAACAAGAGGGAGATTCGTTCAATGACTGGCTTACGGAGCTGCGAATCCTCGCGGGGAGTTGCGAATTTGGTGAGCTTGAGGAACGGCTGATTCGGAGCAGGATAATTCTCGGCATCAAAGCCCTGAATGCCTGACTTAGCACACTTGATGATTCTGCCACCCGGTTCTTGGCCGATCCCCCTTTGTGGGCGAGTGCCAGCAAAGCTGAACGTTCATCATCATCATCATAATCAAAGATAACGATTTCCAGCAGAAGCTTCTCTCGGAAAACTCCTCGTTTTCAAAAGTAGTGCAAATGTGCTGCGCAAGGGAACAAGCAAAAGAACAGCTACTAGAAATCGGAGCCACAACGGACAACCCGACAATTGCCGCAGTCTTAGAAAATACAACGCCTTGCATGCGCTGCGGTCTTGAAAAACATCAATGTGGAAACGTGCGGCGCAGGGCAAATGCTGCAACAATTGCGGCAGAAGTAATCATTTCGCTCGTGTGTGCTTTCAGCCAAAGCCTAGAACGCCTAGATCGACCACACGCGAAGTAAAGCAGGTCGTTTTGGGAGTTGAAGACAAGTATTTTCTACAAGCCCTAGAAGCGTATGCTATCTCCAGTGAGGACCGTTGGTCGGCGGAAACTGTTCTAGCAGGTTCAGGGGTTGAATGCCAAATTGACATGTGAGCTAACTACTGTGTCATGCCTGAGGCGACGTTTCGGAAACTAACTACGCAGTCGGCGCAGCCATGCTCAACCACCTTGCGCGCATTTTTTCGGCCACAAGCAAACGGCGTTGAGTAAAGTCACGTTACCGACTTTGCACATGGCTCAGACTTGTCAAGTGGAATTTTTCATCGTACCCGAGTCCGTGTCGGTAACAGTGAGTGGCAGTGTTGCAGAGCGCTTAAGACTAATATCCCGCGTACGCGCGGTACATGCCCAGTCAAGCCAGGACGCAAGTGCCAGTTTTGAAGATGTATTCCAAGGCCTCGGGGAGCTGAAGGGTGTTTCGTACCACATCGAGCTCAAGCCAGGCACACGGGGCAGCATCAAGCCAGCTCGGCGAGTTGCGGTTGCTCTACAAAAACGGGTGAAACAAGAGCTTGATAAAGTGGAGCGTGACCTCGTCATTGCAAAGGTAACTGAACCTACTGCCTGGGTAAGCCACATGGTCGTACGTTAGGAATGTCAAAGTGCGCATTTGTTTAGATTCTTCGGACCTAAATACGGCCATACTGAGAGAGCACTATCATATGCCGACATTAGAAGATGTAGTTCCGCGCCTGCATGGGGCAAAGTACTTTTCAACGCTAGGTGTACCTTCAGGATTTAGGTAAATGAAGCTAGACGAAGAAATTTCATTGTTATGTACCATGAGCACTCCCTACGGCCACTACAAATTTTTGCGCATGCCCTTCGGGATCGCCTCGGCTTTAGAAGTCTTTCAGCGGGCAATGCACCAGGTAGTTGAAGGCCTGAGTAGTGTCGCCGTTGTAATGGATGACATTCTCGTATGGGGAAACTGTCGAGAAGGGCATGACAAAAATCTAGCAGCTTTGTTCGCAAGCTGCAGAGAGCACAACCTAAAGCTGCATAAAAAAAGTGTCATTTTTTGCAGCCGCAAGTTCGATACATGGGTCATATCCTCACGCAAGAAGGACTTTGTCTGGATCCCGGGAGAGTAGACGACATCTCGCAAGTGCCACCACCACAAAACTGTAAGGAACTGCAGGTTTTTTTCGAGATGATGAACTTTGTGGCGTGTTTCATTCCCAACATGTCTTCTCTATCTGCACCCCTTCGGGAGCTATTGAAGAAGAACACGGCCAGGGTCTGGACACAAGAGACCCAAGAAAGCTTCTATACACTTCGCGCTTGCCTAACAAAAGCACCTGTTCTCGCCTATTTTGCGAAAGGTGTTCCCTTGACGTTGTCCGTGGATGCAAGCCAAAAAAGGGGTAGGGGCAGTTATTTTGCAAAATGAACACCCAATCACCTACTCGTCGCGTTCGCTTACCGAAGCACAAAAAAATAAGCCCAAATCGAGAATAAGCTGCTAGCCATTGTTCACGGGTGCGCAAAGTTTGAAGACTACATCCTAGGGCAGCCAGAGGTAATTGTCGAATCCGATCAACACCCTCTAGAGTCAATATTTAGGAAACCACTATGTGAGTGCCCGTTACGATTGCAGCGTATGAGACTCTCCCTTCAGAGGTTTCATATAAGTGATTTACAAACCATGAAAAGAACTGTTCCTAGCGGATGCACTCTCGCGTTTTCCTAACCAGAAAGAGCTGAAAGAAAAATCCCTGGATTTTCAAGTGCACGCTCTTTCTTCTCTTTCAGTCTCTGATCGGCAACTGCAGGAAATCCGGGAAGAAGTAATCAAGGATGCAAGAATGACCAAACTGTGCAGCTATTCAAGCACAGATTTGCCTGAGAGCAAGTTTGAGGTGTCTGAAACCACACGAGCGTATTGGAACTATCGCGAAGAACTTCACGTCAAAGATGGCATTCTCCTAAGAAGCAACAAGTTGGTCATTACGCTGACAAAATGGCAAGAAGTACTTCGTTTGCTTCACGCGGCACAAGGGGGTGAAGAAAAGATGAAGGCAAGAGTCAAAGCAGTTATGTACTGGCCGGGCATGTCGGCGGATATTGCAGCTCTAGTGAAGGCGTGTGAACTTTGTCAAAAGTACAAGAGCAGAAACGCCAAACTACCAATGCTTAGTCCCGATATACCTACTTTGCCGTGGCAAGTACTCGGAATCGACATTTTCTACCACGAAGGCGATGAGTACCTCGTTGTGGTAGATTTCTATTCTTTTTTTTTCGAGATCAACCAGATGCATCGAACTACGGCAGAAGCAGTGACAAACGTGTGCACGCAAATCTTCGCCACGCACGGCATACCAGCAAAGATATGCAGCTATAATGGTCCCCTGTTCTACAGCGCGTGCTTCTGTAGTTTTTCAACGCAGCTGGGCATCACCCGCGTGACGTCCAGTCCGCATTACCCTCGCGGTAACAGCATGGCTGTATGGGCCGTCCAAGAAGCAAAGAAACTACTGAAGAAGTGCCGGTTTGGAACACTGGAGTTCTGCAGCGGCCTGCTTGATTGGAGAAACATGCCAAGGGATGACCGCCTAAAGTTACCCGTCCAACGGCTCATGGGTCGACAGACGAGGACCAAGCTGCCCGTACTATACTGCCACGTAGAACCCCAAACCATGCCGACCGAAGTTGTCCGAAAGCGACTCGGCTAAATACGAGCGAAAACAAAGCGTCTTCTACAACAGATCAACGCGGAATCTACCGAAAGTGCACAGTGGGTCCACTGTATCGGTTTACGATACAAAAAACAAGACCTGGGCACCAGCAGTCGTCATAGGCCCGGCAAGTACAAGACGCTCTTATACTGTTGCTACTGAGAACGGCTAGCATCTACGACGCACGAGAGATTACCTCAGGTCAACAAACGGGCAGGTTTTCTCACAGCAGCCAGAAAGCGCGACATCGACCGTGCGTTCCAGCAAGCAGCCGTGCACCACCGAGCGGCAAGCACCTTAAGAAGCGCTGCGTTGAAGCACAAGACTGCGAAGATCGCCACAACGCTATCCTCTCCCAGAGCGCCCAACAGAAACTGTTCCGCGGATGTAGCGCTAATTGAATTTTGAATTGTTTCTTCAATGTGCCTTTTTTTAGACATTTTGTGTTCTGTTTCTTTTTTTTTCCTCCAAGGGAAGCAAGATGTGACCAGGTAAAACGTCATCAAGCATTGCAGTGACTACGCATGCGCAAGCCTGCTCTGCCTCTGTACAAAGACACCGGCATCATGCAATGAAGCGCTCTTTCGTTTCCTGCTGCACGACTGTCCACAGTTGTCATCGCCACGACGTATAGTGGTAGCCTTGGATGCTTTGTGGCGTGATGGCAGAAAAAGATTGTGTGATTTAGAACGCGCTTTTAACGCGATAGCGTTAAAGAGCTCGTGTCGCAGAAAACCTGCCACTGGCGTTGGCCCCATCGGTTGTGAGTGAAAAGTGCTCTGCGCATCTGTGACCGAAAAATAAAGTTACGGAGATAGCCACGGGAGGCCGCTACTTCTCCACGCGTGCTCGCGCGATCGCAATGAAAAAGCCACGCAATTGAAAAAAAGTGCTCAAGCTCACAAGGCGCAGTAGTTTCTTTGCCCTGCCACCCCTCCCTGCTTAGATTCCAGCACTTTCGTCGGGACGAGAGAAGAAATATTACAATTGCAGCATGTGACAAACCTTTGTAGTTCCACTCTCACTAGGCGGACTCCTAAAATTTTTGTGGTGTTGAATTCGTGACGCAATAAGCTCTTCCAGTGAATTCATTCCATGGTTACTTGAAAAAGTGTTTTAGAGCCCCTCTAACGCATTTTGTTCGATAGGTGTCACGAGGAAAATGAGGCCATTCGGCAATAATAGCGCACGCTGGCCCAATCTACTGTGTGTGTGTTTATGTGCGTGCGTGTGTATGTAGCAAAACATATGATTAAGTATGCACTTAGCGGTTGAAGGGTGCACTAGGGGCCGGATTTCGCTATTGCGTTCAACCCCTAAAGGGAAAGCTTAAGGATCCTCCAATTGTTTTCATTGTTATCAGTGTCATCATCGTTACGTAAGAGGTTACGTTGCATGTGCCTTGGCGTGACGACAGAAAGAGGATGTGTTGTCTGGAACGCGCTTGTTCTTCATTGTCATCATCGTCGATGTCATCGCCATGACGTATAGTGGGTAGCTTGCATGTTCTATGGCGTGATAACAGAAAGAGAATGTTTGGTCTGGAACCCGCTTCTTTTTTCATTGTCGTCGGCGTCATCGTTATCCTTTCGTATAGGAAGCCCCTAGCATGTTCTGCGGTGTTAAGGCAGAAAGAGAGTGTGTGGTCTGGAACGCACTTTTTCTTTAATGTTATCAGTGTGATTGTTATTACGTAAGGTTGTATATTCCATGTGCTGTGGCGTGACGACAGAAAGAGGATGTGCTGTCTTGAACGCGCTTGTTCTTCATTGTCATCGTTGACATCATAACGACATATAGGGGGAACCTTGCATGTTCTGTGGCATTGGCGCAGAAAGAGAATGCCTGGTCTGGAGCGTGCTTGTTCTTGTTTGTAATCAGTGTCATCGTTATTGTCAATATGCATAGTGGATACCATGGATGTTTTGTGGCGTGAAGGCAGAAATAGAATTCGTGCACTGTAACGCGCTGGTTCTTCATTGTCATTAGTATCATCTTCCAGACGTAGAGTTGGTACTGTGCGTGTGCTGTGACGTCATAACAGAAGTAGAATGTGTGCTCTGGAACACGCTTGTGTTTCATCGTCATGAGTGTCATCGTCATGACGTATAATGGGCAACTTGCATGCACTATGCCATAATGGCAGATAAAAAATTGTTTGTCTGGAATGCGCTTGTTCTTAATCGTCATCAGAATCATTCTTAGAGTCATCGAGGGACAGCGGACATGACTCAAGCCTAAAGAAATTTGGCCCTAAAAATATGATGACTTTCTCAAATATTAGGAGGACTTCGCTCTAAAGAGCATATTGCCACGTTTCATTTCCCAAGCTTTTGTTATCGTCCCAAAACACCACACGATTCTCAGCGCAAACCGCGCCTGCAGTTTTCGAGAGGGTTCCGGACTGTAGTAGATCATTTCGATAAGATCACGCCCACTGTGCGAATGGTACAGATTGTTCTGGAACGTACGCCGCCGCCAGCGGTAGCGCTAGAACATTCGACGGCGGGAGTATAAATGCCGACGCGCTTCGCCGCTTGTCAGTTGTTGATCGAAGGCCGACGCTCCGTTCGCCGCTATCAGTCCGAGACTGCTATCTGTGCGAGACTGCTGCTGTAATTAGACTTTCCGTTTACCGGGCACAGGTTCGCCCAAATAAAGAGTTAAATCACAACACGAAGTCTCCTGTCTTCGACCACGTCACGACCCCGTGACATCTGGTGGAGGTGCTGCTTCGTTCATGTACCGCACGCCCCCGTCAAGCCGTGAACCCAGCCCACGTCGCGGAGAAGACACCGACGCCAACCAGGAGCAGCGAACAAGCCGCCGACAGCAAGGGCTACCACCGGAGTACGGGATTCTAGAAGACAACGCGCGGAAGACCAAGGCCATGACCGCGACTGCAGCGACAATGACAACCGCCGCATCCCTGCCCACGATGGTCATGCATCAACCCAGGGAACCACCAATTTTCCATGGGTCATCGTTCGAAGACCCGGAGTCCTGGTTAGAAACATACGACCGTGTGGCCGCCCTCAACCACTGGGACAACGAAGAAAAGCTCCGGCGTGTGTACTTCTACCTGGAAGACACCGCAAGGACCTGGCTAGAGAATCGTGAGTCCACGCTCCGAACGTGAGATGTCTTCTGCGGCGCATTTCTGCAAACGTTCGCGAGCGTCGCTCGCAAAGAAAGGGCCGCTGCTCAACTAGAGACCCGGGTTCAGCTACCGAATGAGAAGGTTGGAATTTTCACAGAGGAGATGACCCGCCTATTTCGTCACGCTGACCCAGACATGCCTGAGGAGAAGAAAGTTCGTTTCCTCATGCGAGGGGTCAAACAGGAGCTCTTCGCGGGACTAATGAGGAATCCACCGAACACCGTCCAAGAATTTGTATCCGAGGCGACCACCATCGAAAAAACCCTTGACATGCGCACCAGGCAGTATAATCGTCGCCTGACTCCAGAATGCGCTGCTGCTCAAACCAGTGACTCCGAAAACCTGCGTGAAACGATCCGAGCGATCGTGCGGGAAGAGCTGCGCAAACTGTTGCCTTCGGCGCAACCTCAAGTGGATTCGATCGCCGACATTGTGCGAGAAGAAGTTCGGCAATCACTTTGAATTCCCCATACACCGCTGCCCGAGCCAGAAACTATGAGCTACGCCGCTGCAGTGCGCCACAACGCTCCTCCCCGTCCACGCCAAAACGCCGGCCCGTCGCACTTCCGTCGCCAGACACCACCGCCGCCACCACCCCCACCGACGACCTACCGTTCACCAGCGGGCCAGCGCAGTGCGCCGAGGAAAACCGACGTTTGGCGCACCCCTGACCACCGCCCACTGTGCTACCACTGCGGCGAGGCCGGGCACACTTACCGCCGTTGCCAGTACCGACAGATGGGACTGCGTGGCTTCGGCGTCGATGCACCACGTCCGCAGCCAGGAGAACGACCACGTGACATCGCCGACTACCTGACAGGAACTCAGTGGACACCACGAAGCCCTTCGCGTTCGCCGTCGCCCAGCTGCCGCACGTCACCGCACCACCGACAGTACTCTGGCCCAACGCGGGGCCGGTCTCCTAGCCCGTATCCGGGAAACTAAGGGCAGCAACCGGTGGAGGTGCGGTTGCTGTGCGACGAACTACCGAAGATCCTCCGACGACGACGACGCCGCGACGGAGCTTTCCGAACACAACGCCAACCAGGCAAAGCCCTGACGGCGAAAGCTCACTTACTGAAGGTGGCCTGACGACGCAACATGGAAGCAGCGGAACAAGCCGACGCAGCCGTGACCCGACGCCACGCCCTAACTGTAATGCGAGACGGCGAACTAGCGACCTCGACGTTCTTATCGACGGCCACAGTGTGACCGCTCTCGTCGATACTGGAGCCGACTATTCTGTCATCAGTGGGTCGTTCGCCGCGAAGTTAAAGAAAGTTAGGACAGCTTGGAAAGGCCCTGAAATCCGCACAGCCGGAGGTCATCTCGTAACGCCTGCAGGAATCTGCACAGCGAGAGTCACCATTAACGGCCGTATTTATCCTACAGACTTCATAGTCCTACAGCGTTGCTCGAGAGATGTCATCCTTGGCATGGACTTCTTATGCCTCCATGGTGCTGTCATCAACCTAAAAACAAAGTCGATAACGTTATCCACAGAACAAGCACTACCGCCGCGCACGCCGTCTGGACACCATGCCTTGAATGTGCTGGAAGAACAAGTCACCATTCCGCCTCGCTCAAGCGTCATTATTTCAGTCGGCGCTCCTGAATCACCTGACTTCAAAGGCGTCGTTGAAGGCAGTCAGCATCTGTTGGTGACCCGAAATATTTGCGTCGCAAGAGGAATTGCAGAGCTGCGGGGAGGCAAAGCAACGGTTATGCTCACGAATTTCAGCAATGAGTACAAACATGTGAACAA
Source organism: Rhipicephalus microplus (assembly GCF_043290135.1). NCBI lineage: Eukaryota > Metazoa > Arthropoda > Arachnida > Ixodida > Ixodidae > Rhipicephalus > Rhipicephalus microplus. Next base: position 71,487,388 of record NC_134707.1, on the reverse strand, counting down.
AGAATCAACGGTCGCATACATCGAAGAAATTGTCGAAGCCACCAGTGCTTTCGCCCTCGCCGATTCTGCGGAACCTGCTCAGAGGAACCAAGCCCCTCCCATAGCTTTCGACGTCAATCCCAGACTTCCGAACGATAAGCAAGAACAGCTCAAGGCCCTGCTGCTGCAATACGAAGATTGCTTTTCGTCGTCATCGAAAATTCGGCAGACACCAATCACGAAACATCTCATCATAACCGAAGAAAATGCCAGACCACTCCGTCAGAGTCCGTACAGGGTTTCGAAGCGAGAACGTGAGGCCATGAAGAGACAAGTTGATGAAATGCTGCGGGATGACATTATCCAGCCGTCCAAGAGCCCATGGGCATCCCCCGTGGTGTTAGTGAAGAAAAAGGATGGGACCCTACGTTTCTGCGTCGATTATCGCAGCCTGAACAAAATCACAAGAAAGGACGTGTATCCTCTCCCACGAATAGACGACGCACTTGATCGGCTCCATAACGCCAAGTACTTTTCGTCAATGGACCTCAAGACTGGCTATTGGCAAATCGAAGTCGACGAAAGAGACCGAGAGAAGACGGCGTTTATAACACCGGACGGCCTCTTCGAGTTTAAGGTGATGCCCTTCGGCCTTTGCTCAGCGCCTGCAACTTTTCAACGCGTTATGGATACAGTACTGGCAGGATTGAAGTGGCAGACTTGCCTTGTGTACTTGGACGACGTCGTAGTGTTTTCCTCGAGTTTCGACGAGCATCTTCGGCGCCTTGAAGCTGTACTTCAAGCCATCAAGACTTCCGGACTCACACTGAAGCCCGAAAAGTGCAGATTTGCGTATGAAGAGCTCTTGTTTCTGGGGCACGTTATCAGCACGTCTGGAGTTCGTCCTGATCCACGGAAAACAGCCGCCATCGCCGACTTCCCGCCGCCCACTGACAAGAAAGCCGTGCGCCGATTTCTGGGCCTGTGCGCCTATTATAGGCGGTTCGTGAAAAACTTCGCCCGCATCGCCGATCCTCTCACTAACCTTACCAAGGCCGACGTGGAGTTCAAGTGGGAAACGCCACAGGAACACGCTTTCCAGGAGCTTAAACATCGCCTCCAGACGCCTCCGTTACTTGCCGATTTCGACGAATTCGCCGAGACAGAAATACATACTGACGCAAGCAGCGTAGGTCTTGGCGCCGTTCTTGTGCAGAGGGCTGACGGACTTGAAAGGGTTATTAGTTACGCCAGCCGATCGCTATCCAAAGCAGAAGCAAATTATTCCACAACAGAAAAGGAGTGCCTCGCCATCATCTGGGCTACGTCGAAATTTCGCCCATACCTCTACGGCAGGCCCTTCAAAGTTGTGAGCGACCACCACGCCTTGTGTTGGCTAGCCACTTTGAAGGACCCTTCAGGTCGCCTCGCACGATGGAGCCTGAGACTTCAAGAATATGACATTACTGTCATTTACAAGTCCGGCAAAAAACACTCCGACGCCGACTGTCTCTCTCGTGCGCCTGTCGACCAACCGCTACCCGACGACCCGGATGACGACTACTTCTTGGGAACGATCACTACCGACGACTTCGCTGAACGACAGCGGGCCGACCCGGAACTTAAGGCCCTAATAGAATACCTCGAAGGCAGGACCGCCGAAGTCCCGAAGGTATTCAAGCGCGCACTTGCGTCGTTTTGTCTACGAAACGGTCTTCTACAAAAGAAAAACTTTTCACCGCTTCGGGCTAAGTACCTCCTTGTGGTGCCTTCAGCTCTGCGACCAGAACTCATGCAGGCCCTGCACGACGATCCGACGGCAGGGCACCTCGGTGTTTCTCGCACGCTCGCGAGGATACAAGAAAGGTACTACTGGCCGCGTCTTACCACCGACGTCACTCGTTATGTGAGGACATGCCGGGACTGTCAGCGACGCAAGACACCGCCGACAAGGCCAGCGGGACTTCTGCAGCCAATAGATCCACCTTGCCGACCTTTCCAGCAGATTGGTATGGACCTACTTGGGCCGTTCCCGACGTCGGCTTTCGGAAACAAGTGGATCGTGGTAGCTACCGACTACCTCACCCGCTACGCCGAGACAAAAGCCCTGCCAAAAGGCAGTGCATCCGAGGTAGCTAAGTTCTTCGTCGAAAATATCGTCCTACGTCACGGCGCCCCGGAGGTCCTTATCACCGACAGAGGAACGGCATTCACTGCCGACTTAACTCAAGCGATCTTGGCATACAGCCAAACAAACCACCACCGGACGACAGCGTACCACCCACAGACCAACGGCCTCACCGAGCGGCTTAACAAGACGATCGCCGACATGCTGTCAATGTACGTCGATGTCGAACACAAGACGTGGGACACCATTCTTCCGTATGTGACCTTCGCATACAAAGCGGCGGTGCAGGAGACGACGCAGATATCTCCATACAAATTGGTCTACGGAAGGAGCCCGACAACGACGTTCGATGCCATGTTACCCAACGTCACTGACGAAGAAAACCTCGATGTGAGCGAGTACCTTCATCGCGCCGAAGAAGCTCGACAACTTGCGCGGCTCCGTATCAAGAATCAACAGACGACCGACAGCCACCGTTACAACCTTCGACGACGCTTCGTGGAATACCAGCCCGGTGAACGTGTTTGGGTGTGGACGCCGATACGCCGACGTGGACTAAGTGAAAAGCTTCTGCGACGGTACTTCGGACGGTACAGGGTGGTTCGACGTCTCGGCCCACTTGATTACGAGGTTGTCCCCGACGGCATCACGAACTCTCAACGACGCCGATCGCGACCTGAAGTCGTCCATGTCGCACGCCTAAAGCCGTTTCATGCGCGTTTACAAACTGAAACAGTGCTTTTTTGTATTATTGTTGTATTGTAATTTATTCATTGTACTTTCTTGCATTATTATTGTACCTCCATCTTTAGTTAAAGCATCGAGACGATGCCTTTTTCAGAGGGGGGCAATGCCACGTTTCATTTCCCAAGCTTTTGTTATCGTCCCAAAACACCACACGATTCTCAGCGCAAACCGCGCCTGCAGTTTTCGAGAGGGTTCCGGACTGTAGTAGATCATTTCGATAAGATCACGCCCACTGTGCGAATGGTACAGATTGTTCTGGAACGTACGCCGCCGCCAGCGGTAGCGCTAGAACATTCGACGGCGGGAGTATAAATGCCGACGCGCTTCGCCGCTTGTCAGTTGTTGATCGAAGGCCGACGCTCCGTTCGCCGCTATCAGTCCGAGACTGCTATCTGTGCGAGACTGCTGCTGTAATTAGACTTTCCGTTTACCGGGCACAGGTTCGCCCAAATAAAGAGTTAAATCACAACACGAAGTCTCCTGTCTTCGGCCACGTCACGACCCCGTGACAATATTGAAAAAATTGTGGCTTAGTAATTGTCCCGATATAATAAGAAATAAAACTTGTTGTTGGGCTAGTTGGTTATACATCATATACTTAGAAATTTTGGCGCAACCTCGACTCACGCAAACACTCACACAAGCACACACACTTACACCAGAGCATTGAGCGCTGCGTGTCGTGTGTGTTGCTCTGGTGTAAGTGTGTGTGCTTGTGTGAGTGTTTGCGTGAGTCGAGGTTGCGCCAAAATTTCTAAGTATATGATAATAAGAAATGATGGCTCTCAACTTGGTGGTGGCACTAGTTATTGATATACTCGAACCTGGCTGGTGAAGAAATACTCCCATGTTAACAAAACAAACTCGTAGCTTCAACCTTAATACCAATTTTTCTCTGTATCACCGTCCCTTGCGACTGCGTACTCAATCATAATTACCCAGCTCTTTTCGCCAAGCACGAAGCGAAGCACAATCGCAGCTATTTCAAGTAGTAATCAACGTCAACTTCCTGTTTCGCAATGCACCTTGATTTTAGCAGAATGGCTAGAAGTTGCTTGGTCTCAAAAAGCTTCACATGGATTCTTTAAGGACGGTGCACCCAGCAAAGCAACTGGCACACTTAGTCTATTGCGAGTACATGTTTCCTCTGGTCATACATAGCCAGAGAGTTGAGTGAGCAGGTCTACCAGTGCGACGACATTTTTAACCATCAAACTATCGAAATTCCCAAGACAAAGGGTGAAAACAAAGCAACTGGACAGTCGTGGCAGCATCAGGAACATTCCTATATTTCTTGTTCATCACTGGTTTATTCCGCAGATGGCGCTATATCAGGTTTTTGCGGTGTGGTTTACAAGTATTGCGAACGATGCCTAGTCCCTGTAGCAGGAAAATTGAGGCCACTGTTCACGTTGTATTCCCCAGCATAAACGAGCTCGAAATTGTCATCTTCTGCAATTTTTCGACGTTAATTTGTTTCTGCAAGATCCCACTCAATGTTAAGTAAAAGTGGAAACGCGCAGTTGTAATGATAAAAGGCTCGTCACTACTCCAACTCTTTTTTTTTCGCGAGCTTTATCATAAAATGACCTGAATCTTTTAAGGGTAATGTGAGAGGGGAAAAAATTGTGTCACCACACTTGTCTGCATCAAAGAGAAAGCCACACTATGGTTTTAGTGGTTATGACACGAGATAGCGAACCCGAAGGTTGCGAAATCGAACCCCGGCTGCACCAGCAGCATTCTCGTTGGAGGCGAAAATGTTTGAGGACCGTGCACTTAGATTAAGATGCACGTTAAAAAACCCCAGGTCATCGAAATTCTCAGAGCCGTCTCTCACAATCATATCGTCGCTTTGCAACGTTAAACCCTAACTGTTATTATTCAGAGGCAAATATTGCATTTGTTTTTTACAAATTGGAACCTTTATTTTGAGCTTCCAGTCCGTGTTCAAAAAATGTAAATGTCAGTGGATGAATAACTTAGCGAAAGTTTGCTAAAAATAATACCGAAGGGGGTTCTTCTTGGCACCGACATTAATTTCGTGTCCTAATGGCAATGAGTAGATTTGAAGGGCGAGTGATCGTGGCATATTTTGAGCAGAGTGGCCTGGGGAGGGTGTCATTATCCCTTATTGGCTTCATTTAGCTATGCCGCTCGGCGTTTTACACTGAAATTACGCATAAAGAAGCGCCCTCTTTCCGTAGAAATATTTTAGATGTAATGCTGTTTGGCCGCTTACTAGAAAAGAGGTCTCAAGCTCGTGGAAGCGGATGACTTAGTCTTCACTCGCAAACCCTTCGGAGAACAGAGGTTTCTAGAAGTTCGTGCCTTCCTGGTGTGCAAAATTTTGTAACTGACTTCAAGGACCTCTATTATTCTTCAATGCAAACTGCTCTAGTTTAGTGTATGCAAGAGAGCATACGGACCGACTCACATCCCAAACGCCATGGACTTGGCGTCTCTATACCTCGTCCGGCAAGGCAAGTGCTTTATCTGAAAAGAGACAGTGTTTTATCGAGTCATGCCAAGCCACGGTTTTCAGTTACCTACCTCTGGCAGGTTAAAATGGGCATCAGCTTGACCACTTGAGGGAAGGCATATCGGTATGTCGACGAATAATTATTCAGTCTATCGTGTGCGCTTTGTGAACTAGTGCATCGAGGTTGACGAGATTTTCTGAAGATTTTGCGTAATGTTTTCGGGGTGCTTTTTTTTCGTGAGTTAACTACCCAACGTAGTTAAATTACGTTTTCTTGACCTCACGGGAGCCTTTAAAGCAGACCTAGCTTGCTACCAGTACACACCTTGTTACAGAAAAGACCGGTTTTCGTTGTCGTCACACCTAAATAATTGAGTCAAATAGGAAATTTTTGTACAACGAACAATCACAGGTCATCTAGGCATAAACTCGCTCCTAGCTTCATTAATGAAGTCTCCAAATAAAGAAAGTGGTCTACTCTGAGCAGTTCCTGCAGGAACTGTCTGAACTTTCAAAGTCACCGTCGATGTACCCCGTGAGGCGGTGAGACGTCCCACTGTAAAAGACCAGGCAAGATTGGTGGTCAACCTTTGCCTGCACACTTTTTCGCACTAGATCAAGACGACAGCTATATGTTCCAGCGTAAAAGTTGTTTTCTAGGTACCAATTAAGCTGGGTTCATTGCAGAAGAAAGCTATTGTCTCCCGACCAAATATTTTTCCTTACAAAAAAGAACACGTGACACAATTGCAGCCCTTCACAACTGAATTCACCCGTGAGCTACCAAAGTCCTGCGGTGACCTTTACCTTGGGAAGACGGGTTACTCAATCAACAACTGTCTGCGGAAGCACAAGAGTATTTTCTAGGCAAAATCTGATATATATTTGCGGTATAATTAGCCTAGTACGACTGTATTTCAAATTTCAATTAGGCGCGTATATTGCACAGATATTGTGACAGCAGCAACGGTGAAGTCTACTAGGTGTTCATACCTAATTAGGCTAAGTAATCGTGTAGAAGCACACTATAGCTCACACTAACCAGCAAGAAAATTTGTTCTCTCTACACGATATCAATTTTTGTCATGGGCTACTAACGACGCTCGCGTTGAGCTTCCCGTTCTCCCCCCCCCCCTTTTTGCGTGTCTTAAAATGCTCATATATTTGCACCAAAAAATGAGCGATGATATTAGCCAGCGCCAAGTACACGTCAGCCTTTTCGTTGCATTTGACGAAACTGTTCCCTGTTATAAAGCCCTAAATAAATGCCTTATTTAAACGTTCACAGCCACAAATAAATTGGTATCATCAGAGAACAAAATGACGAAAAGTATCGGGGATCTTATTTTCGTGATTGTATTGTAAATTTGAGGACAAGAAAGTGTGCCAACCAATAACTTTCCGCTGGCAAATACCACTACTGCTACTTTGGAATGACGCGTCCTATGCTCTACCAAATGAGCTACAGCGGTGGCCGTTCATCGTCCACAATATAAGATCTAAATAGGCATTTGAGACTGACGAGCATGATACACAACCACAGGTGGTCCAAATCCCGGAATTCTTTCACTAATGAATCCACATAATGACAATATGCCTTGCACTTATCTTTTTATAAAAATTGGACAGTGCTTTTACCCTATCCGAAGTGTACGTTCTTTTCGGAATAACTGTTTACACTCTCTCAAGCTTTTGTGGCAAATGACTGACAAAGGTACTGGCTGCCATGCCGTTGTAATGCAAATACACATTGTGAAACAACGACCCTTCTTCTGACGTCATACACTCTCACTCAAGAGTGTTATTTGCATCATAATCATTTATAGCACTGTTTACACAGTTCACAGCATGGTTACGGAGCTATTTGCTCTAACGAAAAATTTATGTTGTGATGAATGGCGTTACGAAAAAAACTCCAGGGACGGACAACGCAAAGAATCTTTTCATCAAAATATCCTCAGCGTCACTCTGCTGCGCTGCGTTTACGTATCGCTGCAGTGAATGAGTTTGAATTTTCCAAAATGTTTTCAAGTGATGTTGGCTTCTTCGAAATGCTGTTTCAGAATGTTCTCTTTGGCTCACTTAATATGAAAAAAAAACGCCTCCGGTAGAGACCGCTTTTGAAAACAATTTCACCTGTTATCTTAGAAATGTACCATAACACTCATTAACAAACAGGATGCTACAATCAACCCGTGGACAAGAAGTGGGGACAATTGAATAAACAAATTAACAGATTGCATTTATAAAATTTAGCGAAAGGTACAGAGCTGGAAAGCCCCATAAATGCTCTTTATAAAAAATATATATGCTCTCGCGCACATAACTACATGGTCACTTGCTTTTCAGGTAGAAAACTATGTGATGGACTTTCGCCATAACATCCTTCTTTTACTGGGCCTATTCTGTATCATGTCAATAATCCAAGAAGCACCACTGGGCACGCTTGCGGTAATTAATCCTAAAAGTGGTACGTTATCTAATTGTGTGTTGTAATGTGTGCTCATTATTAAAACTTGAAGAATGTATGCTTGCAAAATAACAATAACGGGTCAATGTACCTCGCTTCGATGGGATGCCCTCTAATTATACCTGAACGAAGTTTTCCTCCGAAGAGATTCTAAATGAAAGCTTGACATCACTCAAATATGTTTCAAAGACGTCTAATTTACACTCCACTAATTCTTACACACGGATCTTACCAAAACTGTCACTTCAATCATTTTCGGCGTTCCTCAGTTTTTGCTGTTTCTTAAGCTAGTGAAATAGTCGCGAGCGCGCTAAGAACATAACTTGTCAGTGAAGCCATGCACTAATTCAATATTATGATTTTATTGTTGCCGTATTTCAATTGTGTTCCGCACACATTAGAATGACACCATATCAATCCTGGCGTATATTACCAACCAAAACGGCTACAAGTTCACCAAGACAATGACGTGTAAATTATGGCGGATATAACAGGCCTATCGCCCCTTTCATATTGGGACAATCCGTATATGTTAGGCCACACTCAAATTATATTACACAAATTGTCAGGCTAAAGAAATGGCTGCGAGAAATTTTAGACTTCAAGAAGCAAATTCAGACATTCTTGAATTTTGCTCAAGATATTTATATTATTTATATTATGACTCCTCAATGTTAAGGCATAGTCGTTATAAGGTAACCTGTCACCGTACAAATGTCGGGCTTAAAAGTTGTTAACAAATCAATCACGAGAGCACGAAGTCGTACGTGCCTACACAGACAGATAGATAAAGTGTAGCAAAACGGAGAGGCGAGCGAGTTGGTACTGATCCATGACAACATAAATAAAGGGTACCCTTTCTTGGCGGCGTTTTTTCGCGCTACACTTTACGTTGCTTTAGATAGATAGATAGATAGATAGATAGATAGATAGATAGATAGATAGATAGATAGATAGATAGATAGATAGATAGATAAACAGAAATGCTCAAGTTTATTGTTTCTTTGAGATAAGTTGAAAGCTACATTATGTGTACCATATCAAAATATTGCTGCTCTAGTTTCTGTTGTATTGTTCCTATTATTTTTCCGGTGTACTAGTGTTACACTTACAAACCAACAGGACTACGTCAATCTCAAAGATTTAATGAAACAGCTACACATTCAAACTCAGAAAAACAAATTTTTGTAGTCATAGAACACTCATAAGCAGCAGCTAGAGCTCTCTATGCAGTTAAAATATTAAAGCACGACGTCAGACGCCCACAAGCGAACACGCACAAATTTTAATAGATTGTCGCGTTAAGCTATGTCTACGTTGGCATATTCATTACCGGGAACACAACTGAGATGACTGAGAAAACCCACCGCATTATCTACACAAATTTTCATTAACCCGGAATCGAAAACATATGGTTGTGCTGTATTTACGTTGTAAATGAATTTGCACCTCTTTAGCCAGAAATGGTATTCATGACAGAAACTTCGCGTTGCAGTTCCAGATGGTGTGACACTGAATCTCACTCGTGGGAGAAGTGCCCTTCCTCGCTCGAGTACGTATAGTTATGTTGCCACTACTAATACCGCATTCACGAAGCAATACGTATATGTCAAGTAAAAGCAAGGGTATTAAATCTTGCATGCATGAACGCGGTCAGGGCAGTAATTACTGACTGATACATAACAATCTAATTACAATAAAGAAGGTATAAGTCTACGGAGCTGTACTGGTGTGATACCGCAAACGACGAACTGAGATAACGACAAATTGAGGTGCAGGATGCTATACTGGCGTGTCAGCACTTCGACATAGCACTACCCCTGAAGTCTTTGAGCCTGAAAAGAAGAAAGAGTATTAAATGCGAAGCATGTCTTAACAAAATTTGGCGAGTTTGGCTGCATCTATCTATCTATCTATCTATCTATCTATCTATCTATCTATCTATCTATCTATCTATCTATCTATCTATCTATCTATCTATCTATCTATCTATCTATCTATCTATCTACGAGTGTGGCCGTTTGGGTAACGGTATATACAGGGTGCATAAAAAAACGTGTCGAATATTATTTGAAAATTACAGAAAAAATCTGCCTGCTACCTGCGGCGTTCCATTTATTGTAACATAAGGCATCCTCAGATGCGCACACACCTTATTTTTAGTAGTAATTAAAAAACTCACGCAATTAACTTCTTAACCAGTGCAAATGATCCAGTCAAGCGGGTGAATTCAATTTCTTGCTACGAGTAATTCGTAGCCACTTTGATGAGTCTGATAGGCAGACACTGGTAATCAACGTGGGGGGATGAAATCTGGGTAGTTTAGCCATATTTCAAAATAGAAATCGAAGCATAAAAAGCGCATCTGTCTTTTACTTCAAAAGCGGCCTCAATGAGGACACTGTTTGCCTCGCATCAAAGAAGGAGGATAAGAGAGCGCTGATAAGTGACCATGCTACAGGAAAGCGCTCCAATTCAACAAAAGTATGTAGGTCTACGGTTGATAACGGTGTGAGTAACAGTGTCGTCATTGAGGACGTCTTCAAAGTGAATGGTACATGCACTAATTGGTGCGTTGGTTATGGTTTCGCCTGCTAAATTAGCTAGATTTCATCGCCCCATGATGAATGTCAGTGGCCGCATTTCACAAGTTTCTAAGTCGCTGCGGAAAATTTCCAGCAAGGACTCGAATTCGCTCATTGACTCAGCCGCTTATTTTGAGCGGTAAGAAATATATTTGTGTTAAGTTCTGTAATTACTGCTGGGATAATGTTTGTACGCTTCTGAAGGTGCCTTCTGTCAGAGTAAAGGGAACGCCGCTGGTAGCATGCAAATACTTCCTTTCCTACACTTTCAGTACTAGTGTCGCACTTCTTCGAAGACACTGTGAAGCCGTTTTTTTTTGTTTTTTTAGTTTTTCTCTTTCTAAGATACATTTATTGTGATGTACCAATTAAAATATATGTGATTTGACATTCGCTTTTGAACTCTAAATGTTTGGCATAATTCATGAACTTCTGTCTCTGTTTCATGTTATTACACTGTGTATATTCACAGCTGCTAGAGATGTTTCTAAATGGAGATAGATGTATTTTAATATAGATAATTTTGACAGGGACCCTTCAACAAATCTATTGGGTGTCAAAATTGTGTCTTTGTAATTGATACACGTCCCGATTTGAATCAACATTATTTTACTTTCAAAGTTTCACCAAATATTACACGGAGGTAAATGAGTGTGTTACGAGCATCGAAATTCTGACGCGTACGCATAGTTCATGTGCAAAATTAAGTGACTTTCGTGCTTTTACGGCAGTTTCATTTACATGATGTGCACCCAAACTCGTAGGATACTGATGTATTTTAATGACATCACATACGACTTTATTTCGTCACCCATTTATTTTTCACCCCCTAGTAGATATACTTGACATCTGTAGAGTGTCACATGAGTGCATGACGAACAATAATGGCGTGTCCTAGAATGAAAATCATGACGATATATACGGCATGATTGTTTCAGGTAACAAACTTAAACCATGTCTGTTCATTGATTATTATGTGGGGTTTAACATCCCAAAACTACCATATGACTATCAGAGACGCTGTAGTGGAGGGCTCCGGCAATTTCGACTGCTTGAGGGTTTCACAGAAGGACGTTTGGCGACAATACAATTTTCTAAGAAAAACAAAGCTCATGCAAAAGTGGGCAAAATATATATATGGGCAAAAATATTTATAGTGGATCGAACCTATGTGTAAATACTTGCGCAGGGTCAACGTGTGTGCGTGCATGTGCACACGCTTGTGCGCGCGTGTGTGTTTATAGCAACATTCCCGCTGATTTCACTTGTAAAAACGAACAGCTTCACTTCAGCCTGAAAATGTCATAGGTAAGGAAACCCCCATCTATACACTCTATTTAAACCTCACCACGGCACAGTTGCCATCGATGCGCAGCATTCCGCGAACACCATTGACGGTGGTTAAAAACCAGTGGTACCATCATCTTTTGCTGTCATTTTAAATCTACTAGATTTCTTACATATATGTGGATCGGCATGTGAAACTAACAGATTCATAGGGCTGATCGTAAAAATATTACATTATGTAATATACAAGACACTCCATAGCACATTTCTTTTTGTGTGAATTACACATATGTGAAGTGGCATGAAACTTTATAAATACATTTTCTTAAAATTTCACGCGTATTTGTTTGCATTCAAGAAGATTTGATGGAGACAATTTGCAGTACAATATTATTTGTTTATGTCTACCCCCAGGACGTGCAACGTACTCAAGGCAGTGAATGCTATGAATCAGGTAGGCATCTAGATATTTTCTTGTCTTGGCACGTAAACAATGAAAATTGTAGAACGCGTGAGCTAAGCTGTCAAGAGTACTACGTGATAGAGCCAGGAGAGTCCTGTCGATATCACTTTCAAATTTGCTCCGAAGAAAGAATCGTTCATGAGTGGTACACTAGCTGTTTTAATCTACCTCTTAGAGTAACTACTACAATTACAGTTGCGAAGTTCTCACTACGCCATAACTCTCTATTTTGCGGATTGGTGAATTACCCATTACGTGTCGCGCCTGCAATGAGGCAAAGTTTCTCATAGCTGCGCAGCTCATCTCAAGCTACTCGTAGAGCAAATCTCATGTTTTCACACCTGATGTGAGCATCTGATGTTGCACGGAAATGCTATGAGCGTATTGTAGACTTCTCTAAGGGCATGACAACCCAACGGTGTTTCTTTACGGCAGAGTAAAAAAGAAGCCGACAAGAATATTGCGTAGCCTTGATGTATTCAATACACTTCCCAATTACAGCACATGCTGGACATTTTTTAAGTAAAGAACTATGATGGAAAGCAATACTTGAATAAAAAGGTGTTTCTTATATGTCTCTTCTATTTTCATGTCTAATAAGAACCCTTCAGAAACCCCAACTGTTTTGTGTCGGAAATAAATAAATGAATAAAAAAATAAATAAAAAGTACCAGGGAAATAGAGCATCACGAGCAGCGCAACGAGAGAAGCCACGAAAATAGAACAAAGAAGCGTACGCACAAACAAATGTTTTATTTTATTGGAGACAGATGCACGTGAACAGTTAATCAGAAATAACTATCAAGGGTAGGCAGTGACCACAAAGTAGGTTCAATTACACTTTCCTTTTCATGCCTTGGCAGAAACAAGAAATGCCGGCAACAATAGGCGAAATAGACGACTTGAGTGCTACCATAAATAAGATTTACACTCAGCTTTATTTGTACATGCCTGACAAAATGTATTCTAAGCGAAAAAAAACTTTCTTGTCTTCTGTCTTGGCTGACGGTTTTTATTTTTTTAGACGACTGCTTAACTCTCTGGACATTCATCCTACTCAATATTTTTGTAGATAGTGCAATGACATCAAACAGAGTTCCCATGTGCCGAGAAGAGATCTGAACTCAAGGGGCCCGGGCTGTCATATGCTGCCACCTCACGTCATCGCTTAGCATCGTGCAGGTGAAAGAGTAAATATTGTAGTCATGTGTAGGATAGCCATGTATCGTGTATTATAATTGATTGATACGTGGGATTTACCGTCCCAAAACAACCGTATGTTATGAGATAGGCCGATGTGGAGGGCTCCGGAAATTTCGACCACCTGGGTTTCTTTAACCTTCACCCAAATCTGAGCACATCGACCTACAGCATTTTCGCGTCCGTCAAAATTGCAGCCACCGCACCCAGAGTTACATCCCACGAAGTGTAGTATAATAAGGACAAGGAGAATGGAAGTGAGAACAAGAAAGGGAATGGGAGATAGTAAATTATAGCGTAGGCATATATTGCACGAACCAGGCGGAATCATGTAGGACACAGGACTGCATAGTGAGTCTAACAAGTAAGCAGGAAAAGGGAGTCAGGATATGGAAGATATGTAATGGTGAGGAAGGTGAAATTGGGAAAGGAAGAAGGTAAAGTATAGCTTAGCCATGTGTTGTATGGGAAGCAGTAGGAAAAGCATTGAAGGTTTGGAAGAGACGTAGGATGAATAACAGAACAGCGGTGTATAACATATAACAGTGAAGGGTGTGAAATGAAAGTGAAAGTGAGCTGAATAGAAGCGAGGGTGACAAGTAAGAGAGAAAAGGGGAATCGCCAAACGTTGCACCGCGAAGTGAATTACACTGTATCCGAGGGAAAGGAGAGTGAGAAGTAGTAATGTGAGAAGATAAAAGATGAAGAAAAAGAGCCATAACCTAATATCGCGTGAAACTGCACGACGAGGGGGTGCTAGCGCCACCATTGAAACAAGGCGTATTGTTCTTTGTTAAACTTCTCAGTGTGAGAACTTCCCACAACTAACACAAGGGACGTTAGTTGTCAGAAGTTTTCACGCCGAGAAGTTTAATAATGGATTAAAAATTAGCCCAATCCCACACTTTACTTCGTATTGTTCTGTTCGTGGTTTTTTTTTTCACTTCGCATGGTAAACTAGCAGGATACTCCGGTACTCCAGTAGCGTGCTACTCCAGGTAAAGCCAGTGCGTGCAGATTCACCCTAGCAGCAGGCCCCTAGATGCTTGGACTTGCTCCTGAGAACAACTTCAGCACCGCACTTAGTTAAGTCCATCTGGTGTCTTATCACGCACACAACAATGATACCCGCCACCAGGCTGGCGACCATGGGGATGAATGTAAACATCATCGTGCTGATCCACTCGTTATTACGCAGTGGCCTCTGGTATCCCACAAATGGGTCTCTTTCAGACCCCGGTGTGGTGTTGAAAAGCTTTCGTGTCGTCGAATTTACCCATTTCTTCTTGCAAGCTTTGTGATTACAATGGAGGGCGACATGATATACGAAACGTCCAGTTTTTTTTCTGCCATGTTGTCACCGCGGTCGTTTTGCCACTGTTTAAGAAGTATCCCGTGGCCCTAAAAACACACCCATTTTGCGTGACCGTACGCGACGGCTGGGTTCTCGACACTCGAAGACGTGGATGGCGGGAAGCGAGTCCTGGTTGCTGGGCAACAAGTGCCCGGTCAACCTCTTTGATGATTGCTTTCGAATCGACAAAGTAGTAACTATTCACACGTTATTCTTTATAGTCTGTTTCGAAAGAGTAGCCACCGTGAAAATTCGTGTGTAGCTTCTAAACGTCCCAGTCAGTAATAATTTGCTGGTAAGAGAGCAGCGGAGTGATTCAAGGCTGATTAGAACTTCCATTCGGACAGGCAGCCCTCATTTATTTTTTTATCGGTTTGACCAGTCACCATGGACGCCTTTATTACGTCTTTACATCACAGCACATTCACCACTGAATGCCTGTGCAACAGGTGCACCTACACTTTCTTTACACTGCCACCACAAATTTTGCATTCCAACCCTATTTGATTTATTTTCCTTTCCGTCTTGTTGGTGTGTTGTTTGCGGCAAACACCGTCAACCTGCATACGTGGGAGAAAGTGGTGTCTTATTCGCGCATTCCGTAATTTGTTCTATGAAATGCCTAACCAATGAGAAAAAGGCGTCTATTCACAGTGAATGTTATTACGTCAGATCTCCGCCGCGTTATCTAAGCAAGTTTAGGATATCAGAAATCATCGGCTTCTCCGAATGCCATATAGTCCCCTCCAATCACGTTAATTTCCGAAGGGTTTCTTTTCTTTATTTTGTAAACTTTCCATCCGTCACTCCTCTGCAAAAAGTGTTTCAGTCAGTTGTCCTGATTTTCTTTCATATTCCCTCGCGTCTATTATTATTCAAGTTACCAGCGAATTCTTCGTGGCTATTCCTGTGGGCGGCAGTTCTCCCAGCATTGCACAGCGTTTGTATCACATCGAGGGGCAGCGTCTCAGGTGCCAATCGTGAAGTGTTGTTTTTTACTACCAAAGGAACCAATATATTCACTGCTGTGGAAAAAGAGTAAGGATCAAAGATCTGAGGCTTAGAAGAAAGGAAGTAAAGAGATTGTGCCACAGTGTAACAAAATATTGTATCTTGGCCCCCAATAGACACCGAGCAGGCTGCAGGCCTGCACTCACTTGGCCCTTACTGCAAGCATCACGGACGGGCAGGCGAAGAAGTGCTGGGCACTTCCTACGACTTTCACGATGCGTGCAACAGCATCCACTTCCTAGCAGAACGGGGTACTACTTCGGAGCTCTCTTACGGTATGCCCTCAAAACAGGGACGCAACTGAGTGCTTTATTTTATTGATGACGGTGCTGCGGGGGCATTGCTACACAGCACGCTAAATCATTGAAAGCGAAGAAGAAACTACACATCCAGCATGCTACTTCAAGGGGCCACGGAATTATTTGGTTTAAACAGAGACTTGACAAGCACTGGCATCAGAAAGTAAAGCGATGGCCGGCCGCGTAGGTACTGCAGTGCTTTCATAACGGCAGTCAACTATATACATGGTGGGGAAATTCAGAGACTCTCGATGTAATATCTTGCAATACACACATAATGGTGCCACAGGGCAAACAGAGTGACACCTCATCCTATGTAATTATGATGAGCCCCTAAATAGTCCTTACGTGTCCGATTCTCCAAAATATCGAAAAAATATGATATTTTTACCTGATTTCAGGTGCTGCCTGCTCCACTTGATGCTGTTGATTCACATGAACCTTCTTTATAAGAAGCAAATGAATTAGTGACTGGTGACTGTAATGTCTTTGGAAAATTGTTTTATTCTCAGCTTTATGATTTAAAAAAAATACGCATTAAATAAACTATATTTCTTGTTCTTTCATAGGAAGATTCTGGAAAATTTGGTGATCAGAAACTTACTGAAACACGAATACTTAAAGGAAGTTTATCACTTGGTCAAGTGGGATAATAAAACACTTTTTTATTCAAGGAATTGGCTCGGAAGACCTTTGTACAAAATCTCATTTTGGTTGCAATAAATGAAACACTATGCTTTACTGCTTTTGTATGCCAGTTTTCTTATTTTCGCATTTGAACTCGCTGTTTTCGGCTGAAAAAACATTTACACAATGCAAACTTTGTCTAGAAAATATGCCTTGGCTTAAAGGTCTAATATAATCGTGCGGATTGTAACAGTGTAAAATTCAAAGATTGTTACTAATTAAAGCAACCACGTTCTTGTCAAACGCAAATCAGTGGTTTCAGATACCTTGTTTTGATATCAATATTTAAGTTAAACGCCTAATCTGCATCAGGAACGTGAGTTGCAGAAATAGCTTACTCAAGGTTTTTTTTGTTCACTTTGGCACTGTGCTTGACCTTGCTTCATGACTTCTTTTCACCAGAAAACCAAAAGTGAGCCACTTAGGATTGCCGCAACGTCTCACTGTATTTACAGACACATACACACACACACATACACACAAAGCTCCATGCGTTATCTTTTTCTTGCCGTTTGTGGGTGGTAGTCACGCCACAGCAACAACAATTATTTACCGACACATCTAGTGTCCCACATTACTTTGTGTTTTATTTGTTTTGAAACAATACACTTTTTTTTCATGAGCTACCCTAAACTAGTGTGTTTAGGTCAGCCTGTATCTAAGTTCATCAATTAAGAAATGAAAATTTATTTCTTGATTTATCTGACATTAGGACTATATTCGCCTTCGCTAGACAATGACCACTGTTCTTGCTTACCAGCCTGCTTACCGTCTCTGTCAGATATAACTTATAGTTCATATCCTGTACATATCACCTCATTCATGAACCACTGCTGTTCTTTTATAATTTTTT
Source organism: Rhipicephalus microplus (assembly GCF_043290135.1). NCBI lineage: Eukaryota > Metazoa > Arthropoda > Arachnida > Ixodida > Ixodidae > Rhipicephalus > Rhipicephalus microplus. The sequence continues at coordinate 71,469,843 of NC_134707.1, read as the reverse complement.
ACAGTGGCGCTTTTTGAGGAAGCATAGCCTTCATGCTATTAAAACTAACACATCATCATCATCATCATCATCATCATCATTGTCATCGTCATCATTTATCATTAATTCGTACGCCTTCGTTCGAATCAAACTTTATTTACCTAGTTTTTGTCTGTGCGTTAGAAACTTCTCCTATATTATGACACTATAAGTGAACAGTTACAGATTTGTAAAGAGTTCACCGCACGGCTGCCTAAGACATGTACCAAAAATGTGTTGCCGAGAATTTGACCACCTGCTGTTCTATGATGACTAAGCATTCTGTCATGTATGTTCTGATAGAAATGCACGTGGTATAGATGTATGCATCTGTGGCTGCATTACAAGCCCCGATGGCATGCACGCGTCAAAAACACGAATCAATCATCTTGTCGTCTTGCTGTGTGCCATACTGCTGACGTCTATATCGCGGTGAAGAGGATGCATACTTGTGGTGTGAACTACACTCATATCTGAAAACCATACATACAGGAAGAATACTTCGGCGACGACATCATGATAAATTGCGCATCACACTCTGCCGTTCCGGTATTGAGTGTGAAGGTTTTAGCTCAGTGAAACAGCTGATTAGAGATTTCGTTAGTGGAGCTGCTTAAAAAAACCGTTTCTTCGCGCAGAACCTACAAATGCTGGCTTAATTATGAACCGACATGCAATCTCTTCGTGCCCTTCTTCCTGTTCGTACTCTTCATTTTGTGCTGTGCTCACAGAACATGTGCGCCGATTTGTTCCGGTGTGGGAAAAAATCACGCTGATTGGTGAAAGAACAAGAGCCGTTAGCAAGAAAGACAGAAAATATATTGATTGATTGATGGATTGATTGATTGATTGACATGTGGGGTTTAACGTCCCAAAACCACCATATGATTATGATAGACGCCGTAGTGGAGGGCTCCGGAAATTTCGACCACCTGGAATTCCTTAACGTGCACCCAAACCTTAGCACACGGGTCTACAAATAATCAGCCTCCATCGGAAGAAAGACTAAAAAGCGGAGAGCTGGAAAAGAAGTATAAAAAGAAAAAAATCTCCGCCAGCCATAATTCTTACGCGTGCAACCGCAGTCCAAGGACGCACGGCATAACCACGCGGTCGTACAAGCACGGCAGCATAGCTTAGCATAGTCACGTATATTATTATTATGGTATAGCACGGGAGTGAGAAAGGGAAGCGAGAGTGAGGAGAACGAAGGCTAGGTTTTGAAGGAGCGAACGGAAGAAAGGAGGGAGTAAACCAAATCACATAAAGAAAGAACAATGGAAAAAGAAAGAAGGAACCATACCAAAGAGACAAAACGAAACACAAAAAAACGGTATAGAAGTTGAAGAACAAAAGAAACAGATAGAGCGGAACACAATTTAATGAAAAATTGACAAATATGCACAGAAAAATCAATGTTACACAAAAAGAGCACGAAGAAACAGAACAAAATGCCCCCCAGCTTGTCAATTGTTTGGGGTTTGTAAGTACTAGGTTGAAGCTGATTTAATTTTGGGTTCTCGAGTTTAGTAATTCAGAAACAAACCTATACACCATTGTCGTCATTGCTTACATTCACTTGATGGGTGCAACGAAGCAATAACATTTAGCTATAATTTTCTGCAAAAAAAAAACTGCGAAGTGCTATTAATGGCACTGAGATCAATCGAGTGCAATACGCTGAAAAATATTTGAGACTTTTGTGACTTCCGTATTCGATTTGATACCGTACCTCAGATTCTGATGAATTCATGCAATATGATTTTGTTCAAAAAAAGGAAGCTTATTGATTAAAGCAGTAATATAGAGATCCGGCGGGACCACTGTAGCTCGGAATGAGCAACTCTCACATCGGTACAGTCTGGACAAATCTGTCGGCGGCTTGGCGAGCCTGCAGGACAGCTCAAAGCTGGTCGGCCAAGAGCGGGCTGCATATGTCCAGCTCCCGCCTGCCCATGACAAAATATGGACATGGTTAAAGCGACCTCTTGGGCTAATGTAGATATTTTCCAGCATACAGTGCAGACGTTATCCGACTAGTTCTGAGGGAGTCTGCGTTACAAACAAAAAGCCTAAACGGGCCCTACAACACCTTTTGAGCATGGTGAGAAAACGCTGCTAATCGGTAGTGGAGGCCGTCGACAATATGCGTGCCAAATACTATAGCTCCACACGTGGCCTGGAATTCACAATAAATTATCAAAATCACCTAAAAATTGCTTTCTGTTCGCTCGACAAATCACGGAATAAGCCCAAAAATAACTCATAATAGGCCCATCTATCGGCCATAGGTGGATTTGAAGATGGCGCGCTCGGTCGTTACAGAGGTTGCCGCGGGAGGCCGCTACTTGTCCCCGCGTGCTTCGCGTTCACACTGAAAACCCGCGAATTTGAAGAAAAAAATGGCAGCATATGCACGGAGTGAGTGATGGATAGTGGGGTGAAGCATCCGTCCGTCCTTACGTTCTTGCTTCCGTCCATCCATGCGTGCGCCTGTGTGGCCGCCCGTGCTACCATTCGCCCGTCCGTTCGTGCATCTGTTCGTGCGTCCGCACGTTCACCTGTGCGTCCGTCCCTGCTTTTGCCCATGCATCCACTCCTGCATCCATCCACGCGCCCATCCGTGCGTGCAACCATCCGTGCATCCGTCCATGCATCTGTCTGGGTGTCCGTTCGTCCACCTATTCAACACTCCAAGTGCCACCATCTCGCCTCTTTTCATCATATATTCCTCATAAGAAGCACCACCATTCAGCGGACATTCCAAGGACTGAACGAGAAGAGGCCCACGCACACTTTCTTATGGCTTGCGCTTCGTGTCGACTTCCCACCTTTAACCACCTCGAGTTCATGGTATATACTAGTTCACTGTATTCTTGGCACTGCGGCCCAACGCTCGCTAAATCTTTCTAAACCTAGTACGCCCAGCGAGTATAACGTAGCAATCTTTTCTTGTCTTCTGTGCGTTGTTGAGCAATAAAAAATTCGCAGCGTGCGCGTGAACTAAAAGCCGACTTCTCCTGTCTATCATTCCCTCTTAGCAGCCATTGGCATGTACATTGAGCACTATGTTTTATTGTTTAACAATGCACAGAAGAAATCTCTCTCCGGCACCACCTTGGAGGTCAAGATGTTATACTTGTTACACACTACTACAACGGCTACGAGGGACAAATGGGTGCCGCTATACAAAGCTTCGCCCCTAAAAAATTGGCCCCGTATCTGCATATAATCCACAAATGTCGACAAAAGACGATATTCTTACGTGAGGACAGAGGGAACAAAACGTTTATTTGATATTCTGCGCAAGAAAATCGGTTAATGGTATTCCGGAGGCGCCGCGTTAGAGTGCCTCGAGCGTGCAGCGAAGGCGAACGGGCGCATCAAGTCACGTCACACGTGAGACAAGAGCGCCATCTTGCAGTTTATTTTTAGAAAACAAAACACGTGCCTCTGAGACGGGTGCGCGTGCCCGTTTCAGAGGTGACAAGGTGTAGAACGGAAGGCGATGGGCAGGTGCCGCCACCGTGTCGTCTTCGCAAAGCGTTGGAAACACTCGCTTCTGCGTGCAAGCGTTACATGGTGAGTGCAGCGTGATAAGCGCTACGGTCCTTAGAATTACTTATGTACGCATTTTATAGTAAAAGGCGAACATGTAGAATATATACGTGTTGTCATGGTGCCTCATATATGCGCAATAATTGCTTTTTAATTGACGATCATACACGTATGAACGCTGATCCTTGAGCAACATTGATGGGCGCTGCGGATGGGGTTGGCCATTCGGGGTATTGGCTGGTGCTGTTTAGAGTACCCAGTTCACGGTTGCGGTGGACAAACAGGCAAATGTAAAAACAGACAGACGGACAGACAGACCAATGTTTTTGCGTCGAAGTTCCCCAAGAAAGACTATCGTCTTTAAAAAAAAAAGAAAAAGTGCTCGAGGTCAGGATGCGCGCATGAAGTTTTTCGTTTGCCCCTTCCATCCCACTCCGCTTCTAGCGCTTTCGTCGAGACGACGTAAAAAGAAAATGCAATTGCAGTGCGTGACAAATCTTTGTAACTCGGCTCGTACTGGACAGAATAATAAAATTTTTGCGGTGTTAATTTTTTAGGCAACACGCTTTTTTAGAGAAAGATTTTCGAGCTTATTCAAAAAAGTGTTTCAGGGCCCCTTTAAAGCAACATCCTGCTTCGGCAACGCCTCAACATCACAAAGAAGCAATGTTAAGGTGTATTGTTCCAGCCCCATGCATTCTCGTAGCATGCTGGCAGTTGAAGTAAAGTAATTAAGAAGCTTAAATTTTATATTCCGCTGCATGTCCTGACAGGCTTTGACGCCGCGCAATTCTTTCTTTGAATTCTGTTGCCGACATGTTACCAATGCATACCGACATTCTATGCAAGTACACAGATGCATTATCTCAGCCACAGTTCCCAGCTTCGCGGCTTGAACCAGTCATACAAGTCAAACCAGTCGAGGCCACGCTTCACATCGTTCTAGTTAAGTTGGCTGACGACTATAAAATGAGTTCAAAAGAGATGAAAGAAAAACTGTTGTAAAGGTCATCCAAAAAAATGACAGATGTTCACCCTAGCAAACCTAGTTATTCCAAGCCAAGTTTGTACTTGGCTTGTTTTCGCTAATGCCACCAGGAGGTCATCTGATGTTACAGTTGTGCAAGAGTGAAAAATGAGTGCTAGTGAAGCTATACATGTTTGATCACTGAAATGTGTTTCTTGCTTGTTTTGTCAAGTCCTTGCGTACACCTCGTTCATGCACTTGGGCGAGCACGTGCGCCCAGTCACCCTTTCTGTTTTACGGCAGCGCGACAGCCTAGTTGCGAGCACATATGACTGTCCCTTCGAGACAAGAGTCAAGAAACCCTCTTGGGAAGGGATGAAACACCCTGCGGCCAGCGCTCACCATTCCTTTTTCCCTAATCACGGAACGAGTTTCCCCTCCCTCAGCGAAGGAACGAATTCTCGTCAGGGAAAAGGAAATCGGGACGGCGAAGAAAACTAGCGTGCCAACAGCCGGACACTCTCTTGGCACCGACGACAAAATACGAAGGACGAACCCGGAACCCCCTTTGAGTCAAAGATGACAATGGCCGAGGTGTAAGCGTCTACTCTTTGTTATCTGAAGTCTCTACGCGACATATACATTTCATTTCTAATGTATAGCAATGAAGTGTTGTTTGTTGACCTAGCCTGTTGCCTTATTCATCCGAAACCATGTAGCTGCGATGACTTAAGCGACGCAAAGGGGACGTTAATCGTGCATGGCACGACTGTGTGCGCCTGGAACATTAGCTAGGCTTCTGCTTTAACCCTACATAAGATGGACCCTCCTACAGCACGCACCGTCATGGCTTCAAGCGGATCACGTGGCGTGACGCTACCCCTGGCACACGTACGATTCGGTGGCCCAAGATCATTGTGACGTGACGAATGATTTTGAAAGACATGTTGTGGTAAAAATGTTGCTCTAATATAGACAGCGGCAGTACATTTTCCATTTTTCTTTCGCAGCAAGGAATCTGATGACTTTCAGCACCTAAGTGGTAAGTGGACGGGCTATTAAAAAAGGCGAACACGTCATTCAAGGAGTGACCTCAGTCGTAAAGAAGCTGCTTTAATCATACATCATGTTTACAGGTAATCTGATCCTAATGTAATGCTTCTGTATGACATGGTGTAGTTATAAATGCTAATAATTGAGTGATATGTAGATTTTAATGTACCAAAAGCACCATATGATTACTAGAAACGCCGTAGTGACGGACTTTGGAAATTCCGACCTCTTGGGGTTCTTTAACTTGCACACAAATCTGAGCACACGGGCCTACAAAATTTTCACCTCCTTCAATAAAGCAGCCACTGCAGCCGGGATTTGATCCCGCAATTTAGGACCCAGCAGTCGCGTATAATTTAAAACACCGTGGTAAACTTCTCGACAATGTCACACCCAAGCACGCATTAGCGTTATTATTCCTTCCTCGCTATATGGCACTCTAGTATTGTTTCTCAGTTGGTCTCAGTGAATTTCTAGATCACGCACTTAATGAAGCTACACTGCTATGATATTCAGGATAGGGGAGTAGGAATGGAAATGCGGCGATTCCTCGGGTAATTATGTGCTTGCCGAGGTGGTCACGTGCTCTCATCAGTGGCACGGGTATCAGGCTCTTCTTACAAAACTTTTAAGTCGATAACTACTACTTTTTGCTTATTTGTATTTGTATGTTTTTTATATTTCAAGCTTCATTAGGTAACTTCCATTGGTTTCGAGAATCCTTAGTTCTGATTTAGACTCGTATTGAGCACTGAGTGACCACGTGACTTCACCTAGTTGCCAGGCGATAAAGAGGGCCCTTGAAGTGCCGTACACTTGCGACAAATTGTAGTCATCATCATCACCATAAGGACTACGCCTACTGTAGGACAAAGGTCTCTCCGCTGCTCAACCAATCAACCCGGTTCAAGCGGACACACCAAGCACAGAACAAAACTTAGATACTTAGTTTGTCTGCTGTTCTACTGGTGCAGTATCATTAAATGTGATTTTCAGAATAAAACTACACTTCTAAAGGCTGAAATATCTTTATTATAACATAGTTATCCTCATTTTCCCATCAACTTTTGTTCACAATTACACTTCTATTTCTTGCTGTCTAGATTGCTTTTGTGTATAACATCCAGCGTGTATTTGGCCCACATGAATGGTAACGTACATTTACTCCTTGTAGAATGTTCGGAACTGTGATTCAAGCCTGCTAATGTAAGATTAATAATTAATAGTACCAGTGTGCGTTGCCCTTGATACGTTAAGGGCATGCTAAATCTGGCGGCTTGTATTACGGGCTGATTAATGCAACGCTCATTCGATGTAAAGCAGGATTAGTTGCTACCGGCTGGAAATGGTTTCAAATGCAGTTAGTTAGAGTTCATGCCTAACTATCAAGTATTGTCTATTGCAGTGCGCTAACATAACTTAGTCATACGTCTTGATAGTAGAATCGACAACGAACTCCAGCAGCAGAAAATTCTCACACATTCGTTGTGAGAAAACATCGTGATTATTTTGCAACACTAATAATATTTTAACTAAAAAACTAAACTACAGAAAGACTGACAGGTTGTGGAAAAAGAGACAAATCATACAACATCGTAGTGGCTAGAAAATGAACATTTATGCTATCACTCATAGGTTGAACCAATTCCAGATATCTTGGAAAAGTGCGATTAGACATAGAGAAAAAGAAACATTCTTGAAGTCCCGAGAGACCACAGGAAGAGACCCGCTGAGTACCTCGCCGCGCCGTTTGCTGCTACCATGTCAGAACCGAGAGGCCAGGCCTCTCCACTCATTGACGAGCCCTCTGGACGGCCATTGACGGGATTCTAAGTGCAGGACTTGAGAAGGTGTTTTGGCAATCCTGTAATTGGTGTGTGGCGCGTCCCGTAACGCAGGATACTACTAGGGCATATGCCCTCAAGGCCGAATGCCACAATCCGCGCACGCTCGGTCGACATCTCGGTCAATTCGGCTTAGCAAACTTCTCGAGAGATATGATCTCATCTGAAGCATACTAAGCCTAATCGCCTGAGCTCTGCATAATTCAGGGTCTCGACGAGGGAACCACCTGTTTTTCTTTCTGTAGTGAGAGATGATCTATTGAAAGATTAATATTTGCCTCTGTGTCCGAGCTTCCCAGAAACGTATATATGAAGCTTTACCGCCGTTAGCATTTGCTTTGCTTCCTAGCAGCAACGAACGTGGAATTCAGGTTACCGTAGTTGTTATTTAAATGTTGTCATTGCGATAATTTTGCGTCCCCGCAAAAGAAGACATATTTTAAAGCACAGCATTATCAGTGCAAAGAGAGCTGTGCCCATGTGACGTCATCAAAAGTGGACACGCATAATTGTTAAACACAGAAATGTGCCACAAAACACAATCATCGGGTGCATAAAAGAAACGCGTAAGAAATTGTATGTTTTAGTCATCGTTGCTTCCTGAAGGTTACGGGTTCGATCCCGGCAGTAGCACACGCAATTCGATGGAGACGGTATGGTGGAGGTCTGTGTACTGTGGAATATGAGTGCACGTTATAGAACAGCCGATGATCTAAAGTTCCGAAGCCCTTCACTACCGCGTCTTTCATAATGATAACATGATTTTCGGACGTCGGACTCTAGATACCATGATTATTCCCCCTTTTTTGCGTGTAAAGTTACATCGAAAAGTGTCACCGCAGTAGCTGAATTGCTGTCATGTGTGCGAAAATGCCACTCTACGGATGTTGCACAAATGAGTTATTGCGAGAAAGGACCCCCGACATTTCTATGGAAACATCAAGATGTTTCTATTGTTTGGCTGAACCGCATACGTGGGCAATTCTGTCGGGTATTAGTGGCAGACGTTGAATTTAAGGTATTTGCATTCGTTTTAAGGTAAGCATGCGTGGTCATTCTATTTACAAGCATGTCACGACATCGACACTGCATGATGCAGATAGAGCTTCCGTGTGACGCTCTACGAGTTGAGTGAGTATTGTCAAAAACGCAGATTTCTCGGGCGCACATAATACCGCGACTGGAACGCCGCGAGGAATATTGTTGCTCGCTCACTTCCATCTCGCTCTGTTATCGGGCCGCTGTTAATGCATATAGTGGTGACTGTCCTGATAAGGAATGTTTTCTTTTTTTTTTTTGAGGGAACATGCCACCAAAAGGCTTGACATATTGAAGCAGCTTCATCGCTTCACTTCTTATGAAGTGTCGCACCCCAATTTCAATACTTCATAGCTGATGGCACTGAAACAACAGTGTCAGTTTTTTTAGGTTCTCGCACACCATGGAACTCTAGTTAAAAATATTATGTAGGGTGTTTTATCCCGAAACCACGATATTATTTTGAGAGGACGTATTCGAGGAGTACAAAAAGTTCGACCATCTGGTGTTCTGAGACGGGGATTGAAGTCGCACAGTGAACGGGCTTCTACTATTTTTCCTCCACCGAAATATGACTGCAGTGGCGAGAACCGAACTCGGGACCTTGTGTCCCGAAGCAGAGCAAGGTGGACTTTGGAATGCTCGAAGGCAGCGCCACATTTCAAAATCAATCGATTAAACATCATATTGGGTACAAGTGCCTAATAATACACTAATTCCAATTCTAGGCAGTTAATATGGTACGGCTATATGCAACATCAATCTGAGGGAGGAAGACCGAGTTACTTTTTGTCGCAGGTGGCACACCAGGTGGTGTAGCGTATACCAGCTTTTGAAAATTTCTCCTGCACTTTTCAGCCAGAACCTTCATTACAATCGCAAAAACAGTGTTTCATTCAGCCAGGTTAATTCACGGCTTTTTAATCTTCACTGGAAGTTCTCCGAGGTGCCAGCAGGTTATCACTCTCTTTATGCATAGGCATGACCACACACATGTGATACACATAGCCATTTGGACGTTTTAACGGCACGGTTGCGTTCAATATGAAGAAGCAATACTGAGGTAATACACTATCGTCCTCAGGACGTCCAAAATAGGCAGTTCATAATTCTACTTGTGACGCCAACAAAATGGTTGGTGTTTTAACGTATATATTTGATACTCAAAACCTTCTTGAAGTGCCTGTATAGCAAGCCAGCTTCGGGTGGTTCAGTAGCTTGCCTGTTAAATACGTCTCTTAGCTTGGCAATGTGAAGTGCAATAATCAATCTTCTAAGCAGTGATTTCTGTTTATAAGTAATTTCTGCCTAGTGCAACAGACGAACGGACGGTATATAGACAGAAAATACGCTGTATGACATCATTAAATATTTGCACCCAAAGACATCTGTTGTTGCATCTCTTGTTGCATCTTTTGTTCCAGACTCTCCAATCAGTTGTAAATCTTGCACAATACTACCGCCGAACATAGCAAGTTACCATGTTTACTTGCTGTACTGAGGGATAACTATTGTATGAAAGTTATCGTTCAGATTACGGAATGAATCTTTTCGAGCATGGCTGAGTCCTGTACTCGACAAAAGAATACTAAGTGTTATTACACATATACAATACAAGCGTGCGCATGGTGATAGAACAGAGCTGACGTAAAGTATTGGAATCACTTTGACGGCAGTGAGCTTCCTTTTTTGCACACGTGACTAAGACAGCCGTCAAACAGGTGGTTGACAAAAAATACCTACTCCCGTTCGCGATACCCCTTACGCACGCAATCCTTCTTTAAATAAGTAGGTATGCGTGACGCATAAATCTTGGCAATGTGTCACATTATGTATATTAACCTGATCGAATGACGCACTGTCGGGCGCCACAGTGGTAAAGCTCAGCGCTGTACCCGGTTGATATGGCTCTTTCGGTTGGTGCGATTTCAGCCAACCCAACATTTCTAGAACCTTTATAATTAAGCGTGGCATGGGAATGTAATTAAGTGGTTTTTGACAGGAATAAAATTACCCGTTGGTTTTTTTCCAAAATACAAGATGTTTTAGCCTGCGCTCTGTTTTTGAACCTTGAAACAATAGCTATTCAGAGCCTGCAACTGAAAAAAAAGAAATATTTTAAAATGGCTTCCCTAATTACAAGCACTTCACAATCATGAGCAGCACGCCAGCTTCAATTCTAACGTTATAAAGACTGTATTGGTACGAAGTTTGTACTCGCGTGACCGCTGCTCTAAGCCGTTCGTATTCGTGCTATGGAACTACGGTGGCAGCATATCTTCTTTACATCTTGTCATTATTTTTCCTCTCGGCGATACCCGGTGGTCCCCCCACCATTCACTTCCTCGTTATTGCTTCTATCGCGGTCAGCGACTCGGACGCATACTTAAGAAAGCGGTTCACCTATGATGCAATGTCGACGTTGGTGCGATGCTTGCGTCACTGCACTCTTTCGTGTGCCAGCTTCGGTGCTGTCTCGCCTAATACACCTCCTCCCTCTTTTCGCGATACTGTCCACCCTGTATCGGCATATAAGCGCCTTTGCCCGAAGCTGTGTTGGTGATGGTCTTTAGGACAGTGCAGAACATATTCGTACACGCTGAACCGTGTACCCTCTGCCACCGTAAAGATAGAAAGAAAGAATAAATTTTCGAAAACATTGCTCGGGAAGCCAGCCGATGGAAGGCAGCCTACGTCACCAGGACCACGTCAGCGCCTCTCCGAGTCGTGACGCGACGATTCGCTACGAAGAAAACCCTTGTTCAATCTATTAACGGGTTTAGATATGCCACGTAGCTCTGTCGCTCGACCTTGCTCACGTGTTTTTGCGCACTTGTGCAGTTACCGGATGACATCAGCTTTTTGGGGCGTTCATTGTTAGCTTAATAAAAGTATCAAGATGTCTTTCTTACGTTGAGGAATTACAGAATTTGTATTCAACTGCCCGGTCATTCCCAGAGTGGAAGTTGGCTGTTTATTATTATTTTTTAATCTGGGAATTCAAGGCAGCGTAACTGCGGCAAGCTCTTATTCCCAGGAACAGAATGAGAAGGAAATGAAGGAGCAGAATCCAGAACACTGGTTAGCCCCCTGTGCTTGCACGTTTCAGTGTCAGTAGGGCTTTCTGAGGAAGTATTCTGAGAAAGTGCTTTCTGAGAAACGCTGTATGAACCCCCCGACTTTGTGTAGGCGTTGGATGATTGGTTAAAGTGAAGTGAGCTTTAAATCAAGGGAATGGTCGAGCAGACTAATGTGGTTTTTATGCACATTGCCTCAGTGTCCTGATGCGAACGAAGGGAGTAGACTGGATGCTCCAGTTAAGCTGCTTATTGGGCCAAGCTTGTAGCCACATAAGAGGACACCCAGATTAGAATAAGACACCGGCACTGAGAGCGGCAGACAGAGCGTCGGCAATCAATCCACTGACAAGCGGTGAAGTGCCTCAGCAATTATACATGTGCTGTCTAATATTCTATAGCCTCAGCTCCAGTCGTCCTGTCGTCCTGAGGGACTCGCTCAATGGATTCCGTGCCGACTGGTTGTGCCATCGCGATCTCCGACGACAGCGCAGCTCTGGCTGACTGGGTTGGTTCTGCGCCACCTCCAGTCGCCGGTCCCCTATGAAGACGTCAGCGCAGCTCTGGCCGACTGGATTAGCCCTACACCATCTCCTGTCGCCGACAATAGCTCTCGCAAGTGGTGCCCTGTCCTCGGACTCCTGTGACCGTGTTTCTATTTTTCTTATCTGTCTTATGTCGTCGCTCGCTGTCCTAGCACATCTCTCTCTCTCTCTCTCTATACATTTAATCCTATCCTTTTTATTCCTCCTCACTCCCATCCCTTGTGAGCTACTGTTAAGGTGTCGCACGCTGACGCAGACAGTTACGGGGCTCACTTTTCTCTTATTTTCCCTCTTATACCCACAATATATATATATATATATATATATATATATATATATATATATATATATATATATATATATATATTGATATATATATATATATCTCCAGTCGTCGCGCAAGCCATCAAATAATCTCGAGTGTTTGCGCGAAAAATTCTGACCCATGCTTTGTGGGCAAAAATTGAAAAAATCAAAAGTAGAAATAAACGCCCAAGGCATTGCCCCCCCCTCCCTCTGAAAACACATCGTCCCCAAGCTTAGAACAGTACACGAGGAGGAAAATGTATGAACAATATAAATAACAACAATAAAGTAAGAAAGTGCAATATTAAATAGGGACAATGCAATAAAGCACAAACAAACAAAAAACAAGTTTTCCGAGTACGGGCTTGGTGACCGGCCTCTGGGTGGGCCAGTGTACGACTACCGGCGAGGGGAAATGTATAGCGGCCGGGTGACCGTAAACGGGAAGATCCCCGGGGCGGTCATTGCGCTGCTGCGAGGTAGTCGGCAATTTCGCGTGGTCTTTCAGCTCGCTGCGGACAGGGTGCGTCGATTGCGAAACCACCCAGTCCCATTTGGCGGTACTGACAGTGGTGGTGGTGGTAGGTGTAGCCAGGCGATTGATCGTGCGCGTTTTAGCGGCGAAGCTCCTTATAGCGGCACCCGTTCGTCCCCCGTAGAATGTAACAAGTATAACATTTTGACCTCTAAGGTGGTGCCGGTGAGAGAATTCTACGGTGCGTTGTTGAACAATAAAAAATAGTGCTCAATGTACATGTCAATGGCTGCTAATGGGGAATGAGAGACAGGAGCATTCGGCTTTTAGTTAACGCGCAGGCTGCGATCACCATTAGCAGCCATTGGCATGTACATTGAGCACTATCTGACAGGAAAGGGTTGCTACGTTATACTCGCTGGGTGTAACCTCCTTAGCTTTAGAAAGGTTTAGCGAGTGTTGAGCCGCAGTGCCATGAATACAATGAACTTGTATATACCATGAATGAACTTGAGGCGTTTAAAAATGGGAAGTAGATACGAAGCGCATGCCGTAAGAAAGTAAAATCCGAGTTCTCCGCCTCTCATTTCCCATTAGCAGCCATCGGCATGTACATTGAGCACTATCTGACTGAAAAAGTTTGCTACGCCATACTCACTGGCCGTAACCTCCTTGGTTTTCGAAAGGTTTAGCTAGCGTTCGGCCGCAGTGCCATGAATACAGTGAACTAGTATATACCATGAACTCGAGGTGGTTAAAGGTGGGAAGTGGACTCGAAGCGCAAGCCGTAAGAAAGTGTGCGTGTGCCACCTCCCGTTTCGTTCTTGGAATGTCCGCTGGATGGCGGTGCTTCTATATGGGGAATATATGATGAAAAGATGCGAGAGGGTGGTACTTGGAGTGTTGAATAGATGGACGAACGGACACATAGACAGATGCATGGATGGACACATGAACGAACGCAGGGGCGGCTGCATGGACGAATGCAGGGACGGACGCACGAACAGGTGCACGCACGGACGGGCTGATGGACGCATGGACGGTCACGCTGACGGACGCATGGACGGACGGAAGCAAGAACGAATGGACGGACGAATTCTTCGCCCCACTCTCCATCATTCACTCCGTGGATATGCTGCCATTTTTTTCAAGTTCGCTTATTGAACTTCATTGTTGTAGGGATAAGACTAAGGTAATGAAACAGTGCGCACAGAATAAGGTTGCATTGTGAAAACTACAAATGATACCGTTCTAAAACCACGTTTTTCTGTCTTATTCGCAAGTACAGCACGTTCGAAAGAAAAGTGAACAGGGTGCAGTTCTTTCATCACGTTATAATCTTGATGATGAAAAGGCCCTCTATTGTATCATCCATGACTAGAGGACCTGTTTCGATTACCATCCAGTCTACAATCGCTTGAAAAGAAATGCGAACAGCACAGCGCGTAGAATTCACGCTGTTCGTGCTTTCTTCTAAATTGATAATGAATGCATCGAAAAAGCGACCCTAATGTAGTTTTTTTCTTGGCTTCTTCTTCCCGTCATGACTGCGCTGAGCACAAGGTGAGAGGAGAGAAGAAAAAATAATTATTTCTCTTATCCAGTGCAGATTGACCAACATTTTCTCGCAGTCGTTTTTCGGGAACGCTCAACGCAACTGCTCCCGAGCCAATATTCGTAAGGAACTTCCAAAAAGAAACGAAAATTTATAGTAGAAAGTTTTTTTGCCCCACGTTTTCTTCCACAAAATTCAAGTTCGTGACGTAACCAGTGTTGTGAGAAGTTAGAACTCTTGAAACGGTGTATAAAATAATTCTTGAGTCCTTGTAATATGGCTGATATCGTGGCATAGAATACGTGCTGCCTAGGTCTCACAATTTCTTCGCTTCATTATTCGTCAGCTTTATATTCATATTGCCACATTCATTTCTCAAGTCTTGCTATCCACCCATTACGCTGTGAGAGCTGCCTTCCGCAAATCGCGCGGAGTGATCACGAACCATTGAGACAATATTTGAACGTTCCGATGTGATTACACTCAGTGATTACCCGGACAGCGCGAAAAACAGTTTATTCTAAAACTTACGCGGCCGCTCACAATAATGCTGGAGTATTCAATGGCTTTGTAAAATGTCTCGCTTTGCCTCAAGATTGCCCAATTGAAATCAGCAGTAAATTCCCTACCTCTGTCAACGATGGAAACTTCGGGGTCACCATGACGAAAGGTGATGTCCTCAACGAAGAAATTCTATACCTCCGTGGCACTGGTTTGGGGAGGGCCTTTGCTTCGCCGCAGTTGTTGAGGTAGTCGATAGCTACGACAATCCCTTTGTTTCCGGTTTTGACGCCGAAACGGCGCCGATAAATGCATGCCGTTTGTTGGAGGGGTAGGCAAGGTGATTTGATCCGCTGAAGAAAGGTCGCAGGTTTCGTTGGCAGCGTCTTGCGTCGCTGGCTATTCCGACATGTCCTCACGTAACGAGCACCATTGCTGCAAAGTCATGGCCACTGCTTTTTTGTATCCTCGCGAGCGTACGGAAAAACCGAGGTGCCCAACCATTTGGTTGTCGTGCAGGGGCTGCAGAATTTTTGGCCACACTGTTGAACGTACAACTGCGGTCAAGTCTGTGTATTGCGCGCATGCAGACGGCCTTTCTCTGCGGCGGTGCGACACCAAGCCAGGGGCGGAATCTCCTTATATCTCCCATGCATTCACTCTCGTCGCACGCTGATGCTTCGCGGCAGCACCGCTTTTACCTCTGGCGGTCGTCGAGTATCCTACTCTAAATAAATCCCGAACAGGAACTTTGTTCATGACGTCACTGGTAAGGTCAACAATTAGAGGGGAAGGACGAGAAATTGTGAAGAGGAGGGTTGCCTTAGAAGACCTCCTTTCGCACTTCGAATACAAGCGGAACACGCTCGTACTTTCTTTCACGTCCGCTGGGTGCTTGGTCGATGCGGTTATTGGTAATTTTTTTATAGTCATCTTTTTTCAAGTTTGTAGGGGTGTTCTGAGGAGGCGAAAGTTAAGCTGACTGATGTCTCAGTATAGGATGAAACTCAATCGCCACAAACAAATTAACTTATCTATTACATGTTTCGTATTAAAACACACAGTAGTCTGAAAATGTCAATCTAAAAATCAGCTTTAACTTACAATTGACACACAGACGTAATGAGCAAACATCGAACGAAAAATATCGGAATCAATGCAAAAATTATCAACAATCGCGAGTAGGAGATGTTGTATTTGACAAAATCATCTTTGTAATGACGGTGCGCGTAGTCTTCTTGCAAAACCTGGTTCCAAACGAGACAGAAGTTAAGAGACACGAAGAAGCTTGAAGCGATCAGAAGTTTTTCTAGAAAGAATGTCGCCGGAAACATATTTCGGCAAATTGACTTGCCCTCGTGATGGCAACGGCGTTGCTGTGACAAAGAAAAATTCACTTGTCTAAACGTTGGCTCCAACAAAATTTTGTCTAATAAGATTTGGAAGCATTCAGTTCATCACGTGTATTTGAGCGACAGCACTAGAAGTAAAGACTCACAAATTTTCAAAGAATGGCGGAGAGAATTTCATGAGCAGGAAGCAGCCTCTAATTACTTGACATCTTTTGAACAACAGGCTAAAAGTAAAAGAAGCTACAACTATGGAGTCAACACAAATGAAATTCAAGCATTTCAATAAACTCATTTACCCGACAAAGGATTGGCCACCATATTCAACAATAGAAAAAGCGACACCAGACGGCTGCCAGTCAAGTTAAGCTTGCACAGAACTGGGTTTACTAATGTACTCATGCAGCCCCGCCATGGTGGTCTAGTGGCTAAGGTACTCGGCTGCTGACCCGCAGGTCGCGGGATCAAATCCCGGCTGTGGCGGCTGCATTTCCGGTGGAGGCGGAAATGTTGTAGGCCCGTGTACTCAGATTTGGGTGCACGTTAAAGAACCCCAGGTGGTCTAAATTTCCGGAGCCCTCCACTACGGCGTCTCTCATAATCATATGGTGGTTTTGGGACGTTAAACCCCACAAATCAAATCATCAATGTACTCATGCAAAATCAATAGCTGCTCAAATAATGGGTCCAAGTTATTGTGCTCACAAGTTGCTTTTAGAAAACATTGAAAAACCTTCACGGAACTAGAAATCACCGGGTAAGCACACTTCAGACCAGCGGAAAACATGTCTTACCCGATTAATTTATCTTAGCCAAATGCGTGGTTCACTTCTTCGGCGTAGCTTACTATGGTTTCCATTCTCGGCCCGCCACCACTTGCTGTTTTTATCTTTGACGTAGTTGGCATGCACTCCAACCGAGCAAAATAACTGGCCACGATCTAACTTCTGATATCGATGAGCAAGGGGCAAGAAGGAGAGGAGATACGTGCTACGAACTCAAGACAATCACTTCTCATGCTTCGCTAGATCTAAAATACTCAAAATAAGAAATAAAAAACACATATAAGCAAAGAAGTTCTTTACAGGGGTATCAATTTTTTTATTGTTAAAAACCTGGTGAAGCAAAAAAAATTTGTACATTCACACCAACCTCACTCTGTTCAACCGGTTAATAAGATGCCCGAGAACCGCTACGAGCGTGCATAATTAAGCATGAAAACAAAATCTTGTAGGTATTTCGTAAATATTTAGAGGATCTGCTAGAGTCTATATACCCAGCGATTCAGCAGTATAACATCCAGTGATTCCTCAAAGGATTCATGTCATAGTGGCTCACTTATCATAAGCTTTACTACAATAAAATTCATAAAAAAATACTGTCATTAGTAACAATGTTATAGAACTCATGAACAAACCTTGAAGTTATTCAATATATATATATATATATATATATATATATATATATGTGTGTGCGTGTGTGTGTCTTTGTGTGCGTGTGTGTGTGTGTAGTTTAGTCCAGGTACGTCTGGCAAAGCAAGGAAACAAAATAAAATAGCAGAAAACAAATTCATTTTTAATAGATATTTCTTCGTCTTCATTCATTTAATGTTGTTGCCTTTATTTGCAGGCAATGTTCATTTGTCTTTTGATTTTGCGCTTACCCAGGTCTTCTTGAAGCCTAGTATGTAACTTTTTTTCTCGTTCTTGAACACTGCGCAAGAAATATCACAAAAGTGAGTTATACCTTGCCTAGACTAATAGAAGCCCAGAATTGTGTGAACATGAGCTCAAATCTGATAAATATTATATTTTTAAAAACTCCATTTATGCCACTTGACTATCTAAAATACGTGGTGTAGCTGTAATACATCATCACACTGTGGTATACGTTCATTACATGTCAGCACATAGTAAGGACAATCACACCATCGACTGCCGTTCTTTTTTTTTTCAAGCAATAATTTTCGTTTGGTACCACTAAGAAGCATTCTGAACCGGAATTGCATGTTCGGCAAGTTGGTGCATGTTCATTGTAGAATATTATACAGCGCAACAGGTTTGTATCTAAGCTGGTGGGCTGGCTGCATAATAATCTAGAATAAGAAGCTTTGAAATGCTAGGCTGGGCCTGAGGATTATAGTGCGACAAAGTACTTTTCGAACAGCGCTTCCAATTGATATATATATATATATATATATATATATATATATATATATATATATATATATATATATATATATATATATATATTGTGATAATGCCTGCTCTAGGTGCCTGAACAACGCAGTGTTCACGCCAACGAAGCCGCCGACCTTCACAGCGTCCACAAGGTCCAGGCGCCGGAGGAATTACAATGTTTATACATTGCTAGTGCTGGTCACTAAATTACGTAATGAATTTGATTTACACGGCACCTCGAAGCTCTCCTAGCGTCGTAGTCTCCAAATGTCAGTACCACGTGAGGTGCAAAACAGGCAGTCTGCTACCAATATTAATCTGAAATGACAATGAAACAACACTTCTCTCTCACCAAACACAGCTTACAGCAAACATGGGAGATTTCTGTTACAATAAAAAATAAGTGCTCTTCAAAGTATTATGACTAAAAGAACATTTCGGCTTGAACTCACATGTTTTGAATCCTGTAACAAAGAAGTTACTTCGCTTCCCGACTACTCGCCGTCTGAAGACCAGCCGACGACTGTTCCTAGAATTTCAAGCCACAACTTTTATTCTTCTGACTTGGCTGTGAACAACATTGTGAGACGCTCTCAAGGCAACAGTTGGTTGAAGTCTGCAACTTGGTAGATGGCCAGATGTGCACAGGAGGCACATGTACTTTGCTGACGCACCTGTTAAAAGACTCGAACTAGAAATCCAACCAGATGGTTACAATGGACAAAATCTTCCATATTGTCGAACGAGAAGACCCAGAAAAAAAACGTTCTCGAATCCCTCGCGCAAAGTGATGTGCGAGTTGATCTCTCATGCAATGCCGACAATCTCCCTCACGAGGGTCCGCCCTCAGACAAACATTTCAGCATGGCTGATGTGAGGGAGACCCTCATCAAACTGAGTAGTCGATTCGCTCCAGGCCCAGGCAGTACCTCGAATTGAATTCTGCGTAATCTGCATGATGCTTTAATACAAATACTCACGCATGAAATAACAAGGTATAGGACCAGGGCACTATCCCGGAATTGTGGAAGCTAGCGCAAGTCATCGTTATCCCAAAACCGGGACGTGCACTGAAACTTTGTGAGCTTAGAGCCATATCGCTTACATCCTGCATAGGAAAGTTGGCCGAACACGTCAATAATAGCCACATTACTCAACACATTGAAGACCATGCTTTATTTCCTTACAACATGATTAGCTTCCGAGCGGCATTATCAACGCAGAATGCCATGAAGTTGATAAAACATCAGATTATCGACGTTCAAACGAGAGATATTATGGCAATCTTGGGACTAGACCTAGAGAAAGTTGATGACAATCTCTCGCATACTCATATTCTCAATTCCATCTGTAGCATTGGATTGGGGCATAGATTCCACGCATTCATCAGCTCTTTCCTAAAAAGCAGAAAGGTCATAATAATGATAGGAGTTCTAAAATCAGAACCCTTTGTTCTTGGCTCCAAAGGTACGCCAGAGGGTTCGGTGGTCTCGCCAGTTCTGTTCAATATTGCTCTTTGTGAGCTTTCCAAGAGGCTCTCACAAATACAAGGCATATGTCATATTCTTTACGCCAATGACATCACTGTCTCGTGCATGGGTGGCAGTGAGGGCAGAGTAGAAGAGGCACTCCAAGAGGCTGTAGAATACACCAAAGCGTTGCTTAGTGGCAATAAGAGACTCCGACTCTCTCCAACCAAATCCGAACTTTTGCTTTCCAGACCTAACAGGAAGGGTGTGAAGCCTAACGGCTGGGTCCCCCTTCCAGACATCAATATTTTGCTTCGCACCAGCTCCGGTCATATCCTCCCGCAGGTAGAGGTAATCAGAGTACTTGGATTGCTTATAGAGGTGAATGGCACAAATGAACAGAATATAAACAAGCTCATGGCTAAAACGGAATGCACGATTTGGCTTATTCTTAGGGTCTCTTATTCTAGATGTGGCTTGAGAGAGGACAGTTTACTAAAACTATTCCATGCTTTCTTAATGAGCCACATTGCTTACGTTGTTGCCCTGCACTGCTGGCAAAATTTTAAAATGATAAGATTATTCTCCTTATCCGCAAGAGCATCATAAGAGTGCTAAGGTTCCTTTCGGTCCAGAGCACAGAACGCCTCATGCAGTTGCGTATACACCACACGTTGGAAGAGATCATCGATGCACAGCATATGGCTCAGTTGCCAGGCTCTCCTCTTCGGCGGCAAGCAGGAGCATCCTAACAATCCTAGGGTATAGTGCGGTAAAAGAGGAGCGTAGTCAGTCTGTCACTAAGAAGGAAATGGCCAACATTAAGGTCACTCCCTTCCCCCGCTTCACAAACTGGCTGTGGTTTGAGAGCATTCGAATACATTCGGCAGTTTTTAACGGACAAAATCCTACGTTCGCACACAGAACAAGAAACACAGCTCTTTCCCTTTCGGAAATAGAGGTACACAGCAAATTGTGGTGCTGTCCCCTTTATTATTCAATCTGGCCATGATGCTCCTGCCGGCTTAGCTGGTTGATAATCCTGCTTTACAACATGCGTTGTATACTGATGACATCACCACCTGGGTCACGCAGGGTGCACTCGGAGATATTAAGGTGAACCTGCAGCAAGCCGCGAGAATAGTCGACCACTATACCCACCAGCGTGGCTTTCAGTGCTCACCATCCAAATCGTTATTCGTGCACATACGCCCACCAACTAAGTGCATAACCAAAATTGAACTCTCACTGTAGACAGGTTCAATCCTTAAAAATAGAAGTCCGGGTACTGGGACTCTTCAATAATCAAAACAGATGATCAGACACCACATTGACCAAACTCCGGAAGGTGCGTGACCAGTTGGGCCGCATGGTCCGCCGGGTTTTTGATAAACGCACGGAGCTATGGTGCAGAGATGGCTTGCGGCTGGCACATGCTTTTGTAACTAGTAGAATCTTGTTTTCTACACCATACCTCCACCTACGGAAGCGAAAAGATGATGTACTTGAGGTGATATTTTGCAAAAGTATAAAACAAGCCCTCGACCTCCTCGTGAACACCTTTAACCAGCGCCTTCAAGGCACGTGCATGGTGATTACGTTTCGGGAGCTTCGAGAGGCCCACCTCCCAAATCAGTACATTCGACTTTCACAGATGGGCACCGCCGTGGTGGTCTAGTGGCTGATGTACTCGGCTGCCGACCCACAGGTCGCAGGATTGAATCCCGGCTGTGGCCGCTGCATTTTCGTTGGAGGCGAAAATGTTGTAGGCCTGAGTGCTCAGATTTGGGTGCATGGTAAAGAACGCCTGGTGGTCAATAATCCTGGAGCCCGCCACTACGGCGTCTCTCGTCTTCATATGAAGGTTTCAGGATGTCAAACCCCACATATAAATCAAATAGACTTTCACAGGATAGCCTCTGGTCATTAAGGGTAACTAACTGGATTCCCAGAGAAGGCAAGCGGGTTAGAGGGAGACAGAAGGTTAGGTGGGTAGATGAGATTAAGAAGTTTGCGGGTATAAATTGGCAGCAGCAAGCACAAGACCGGGGTAACTGGCAGAACACGGGAGAGGCTTTGTCCTGCAGTGGACGTAGTCAGGCTGATGATGATGATGATGATGAGATTTTCACAGATGGTAATGGGGCGCCCCGTATTAGCCCACCTACACATACAACATATTCGCATTACGGAAAATTGCGTTAACTTCCATTCGAGTGGAGATGCGCCCTCCAGGTGCACCCTCTTCCAAAATTTATGACAAAAGAAGACCACAATGACCGGCACCTGGCGCGGCCGGAAGCCCTGGCCCGCTACTATCGATCAACACCCGGCGTGTTCTACATGGACGCCTCCAGCCCACACTTGGGTCTGGTACACGGCCGCTGTCGTACACGAGAATCAAACAGTTCACGGACTAACGTTTTGAGCCCGGGACATAATTCATGTGGAGTAAGCCGCCATCGCATAGGATGCTTGTCACTCTAGGTCACAAATCATAATCTCCGACTCTCGAGGGGCCTGTCGAAACATCGTGAACAGCCATGTCGTATACCTGGCCTACGGCTTCTTGCAACGTTCGGACTATCAGGGAATCCCTCCACCTTGCCGTATCATCCGCTCTTCTGCTCACAAGGGACTCGAAGGAAATGAGGCAGCCGACGCCGCCACCCGCGCGCTGTTTCCCCGGACATTCCCACTCACCTCCCCCGACCAGGACGACCTTGAATTCAATCCGGTGTATTCGTTCCACAAAATTGTGGACTATACTGATTCGATTCGACCCTTTATCCACGCCCATGCAAAGGCCTAAATAAAGCGGAGAAGCGTCTTTTACTTTGATGCTTCACGAACACTACTCTGAGTTCGGCGGCCCTCAAACATTTCGATCCTGCGTTTTCCGGCAGCTGCTCACACTGTGGGGAGGCTTCTTCGGACATCTACTACATGGTGTAGGCCTGCCCATGCAACCCTGATGTGCCCTCTATATCCAACCTTACCCAGGGGAAGTGTTAGGTGACCCTCCTTGGCTGCTCTAACCTTCAGGCCCAAAAAGCCTTGGTTCGACAAGACCAGGCAGCAGCCGGCGCCAATAAGGTCTCGTACTAGGGACCCCACCTACTCGTCGTGGGTTCCAGCTTTCCATGAGGCGGCTGCTGCATACCTCCTGTTTTTTAGGTTAAATAAACGTTTTTACCACCACCACCACTCCCCCAAGACGTACACCCGCAGTACAGCGCGAACAGGTGAAAAGTAAGGGGTGAAGCACTGCTGAAGAGTTTTCGTGCAAACCCGGAGTCTGCATGCTTTGTAGAGGCGGTGCAGTATGGTCAAACAGCCCACTTCTCGGTCGTTGCAGTTGACTACGCAGGTTGTGCTATTCACTCCTCGTCTATCAGACATACCACTCTCGCTAAACCTGGGCAGGTAGCGATACTTCCCACTTTCCTTGACGAGTCCCAGCAACACATCTATACAGAATCACGAGCGGCGGTGTGAGGTTTTGCATCTGGATAGGTATAGGTTGAAGTACTTTGCATCTTAGGTCATAGGGATGTTTCTGAACACGTCATATTTTGGTCTCCAGATCACGTCGGATCACATCTGGCCTCCATGGCAAACCTAAACGAGACGGTCCACGCCCGAGCACGCGAGCTTACTCGCCGTGCGAAACGACAACAAAGCTGGTGCTGACTGCCTAAGGAGCTCTCTCTGCATTTAGTGTTTTTTTGTTATTACTATGGCTCAGAACAGATCAAGACGTAGGACGACTTGAAAAGGTACCTCCCGTATCTGATAGGTGTTACTGGAAAGACCAAAACAAGGGTCAACGAAAGTACCGCCATGACCACCCTAGTGGCGCCACGGGGCCACAAACATCAGCTGGCCTGAGCAAATATGCCTGACTGCAAGCGACAAGACATCTGTGAACCTGAAGACGCCTCAACTGACATCGAATACCACAGAGTGGCAAACTCTATGAATTAAGATATGGACGAGGGTGGCTTTTGTGTGTTGCGTCATCACAAAGACAAGACCATGGGTATTTCTGTGATACTTGCTCCAGCATCCGAGGGAGCTAAATACAGGCAAGTGAACCCTATTGCCCTTTCTTCTGAGACTGAAACGATTCTCGGTGGAGCCCCAATCAAGAGTCACTTCAAAGCACAGGGTTCTTTGCTTTTGGATATTGTGACGGAAGATAAAGCTAATGTGCTTCTAAAGACCAAAAATATCTGTGTAATAGCCATATCTGCCCGTGTACTTATAGCTATATGAAGATTACGTGCGTAGTAAGAGGAGTCCAAAGATGGTACTCGGACAAAGAGTTTCTAACTTACCTGAAACCTCAGGGAGTATACCACGCAAGAAGAATGCTCCGTCTGGTCCAAACTTCGTTTCCGGAATGAGAATCCAGACGTACTGGCTCTATGGTGCTCATATTCGTTTCTAATTATGCACGCCCAGACAAGATCAACCATGGTTTTACCAGGCATGAGCCGGAAGACTACGTGGAGACACCACCACGTTGTTTCAAATGTCAGAATTTCGGGCATGTCACTAAGCACTGTCGTGGAGAACAGAGGTGCAAGCGCTGTGGGGGTGCTTTTTACTTCAAGACGAATACAAGTAAAGAAAAACTTGTGTGTGCTAACTGCAGCGGTGACCATTCAGCTAGCTACGGCCGATGTACAGCACGGACAGCCGCTCAGCGAAGAATTAAGACGTTTGTTCTCGGCTCGAAGGTTGTAAGCGAACCATCGAACACAGAGAAAACGACCAACGCACCGCAACGTAGTGGCTTAGACAACGACTATGCAGAAAATTCCACACGTCCGAAACCGGCATGGGAAGTAACTGATCCAACGGAAGTAATTACTGTTGCTGAAGAACGTGTCCCAGAGTCTACCAAGCAAGCGCACCTATGCGGCTGCATTGAACCGACATAAAGCAACTCAAAGCAATTACCAGAGAATTATCGAGCATGTGGTTCGAGTTTGTTAACAGCACTACGCTCAAACGTCGCAAAGATGCCAGCAAGGTCGACGAAGGGTATGTCGGAAGCAGTACTGGCTCTCAAGTCAGGGATACTCTTCTCTGCTTCCACGTATACACAGTAGAATAAGGGCGATATCTCGCCCGCCTGGCCCGTTCCGGCCCACCAAAGTGCCCTTTAAGTTGCAGCGGAACTGTGGCTGTCTTCTGCGGCGTCTGTGGGACCTTGACGTATTCCTGCGAGGCACTCCAATACCGATTTTATCCCTCTCAGAAGCCGGCCTCCCAAACGGAAGGACGCCCACAGAATATATCTGACATTTCAAAGCGACATACTCTCCTTTGCAAACGGAAGCACCATGATATACATAAGGCTAGAAGGACTGACGTCGGACTAACAGTGCAAGACCTCTATTTTAACTCACGGGAAGTAGCTGCGCAGCAAGTCAGCATAGGAAACCGAAAACTGACTGCAATATCGGTTTACATAAGTCCACGCAAGAAGGTCTTCATGGAGACCCTCTTGAAGGACATTTACACTCGGTGTGCCGCTCCTAGAATAATCTTGGGTGACTTTAACGCACATCACGCGCTCTGGAGAGACACGAGCGCTGAATCCAGAGGCAAGGAACTTTTAGCAGCAGCGGACGCTGCTGACTTATGTTTGGCGAGGGATAGCAAACCAACGTTTTTTAGGGCCCCCAGATTCATGGAGTGATAGACCTTGTACTACACTCTGGGGACCTTTTGGCATCTTCGGCAACAATCCACGACAGAAGTTTTAGCGATCATTACCCCATACTCACCATAATCTCCGGATTTGGGACAACTGGTTGACATTTCTGCAATGTGACCCACAGGGGAACATACACAACAACACTGGACGAATCCTCTGGTGAGCTGTTTGCAGACATGCTAAGAAGTAAACGACCGCTACATCACTACTGGAATTGCCCCATAATTTTCCTGCTCCATACAGGAAGCTATAAAATCTGTGCGCAGCATGTAGAAGAGTGGAGCGTAAGCTCATGGGTAAAAAGGAAGCTTATCGGCGAAAATTGATTATAACCGGATAAATGCTGTCATTCGTCACCACACACAAAAAACTACACAGAATTCAATGGGCTGCATTCTGTGAAATTGTATCGCCGTTTACACCCATGAAAAAATATGAACAGTCATAAATAGTCTTTCTGGAAAGATCTGCTCTCAGAGACCATTTAAAGCCCTCGCTCTGAAGCAAGGTAAAGATTCGCAAACCCTTGCAAAAGATAACGCAGACGTATAAACATCATGCAGATCAGCAAGACGGGTCATACCTCTGCTACCTCTAATATTTCCATACAATAGATACGCTGTTCACATTTTTGAGAGCTGCATTCACATTTTGAGATACAGCGAGCCTCACATCATATCGACCCGTATCGCTAACATCATGCGCGTCTAAACTGATGGAAAGACTCTTTTGCACAAGATTAACTTCGTACATTGAGCAACAAGCAAAATGGCCCGCGTGTATGACGGGAATTCGCCCACTCCTGAGCGCCCAGGACAGTGTATTCGACCTGCTGAGCCACATCAAGCACCACCGTGCCAGCGACTTCTCTACGCTCGCTGCCTTCATGTACGTTGCCAAAGCATATGACTGTGTGCTTCAAACGGGCATCATCAACGAACTTCAGACCATGGGTGTTTCGGGAAACGCTCGTCGTTCCTACATGAGTTTATCAGAGACCGGCGTGCCCGGGTTAAGCTTGGAATTGTCTTGAGCGAAAAGCGAAGCGTTTTTCTCACCGTTTCACAAGGAAGTGTCCTACCTCCCAAACGCTGACGTCTTCCGTCGCGGTTTGATGACTTACGATGACATATTTGATTTCGACAACCACCGGCTATGTAGAACCCACATCGTTACTCAATCGATTCAAACTAGTGACACTCCGTCCATTCATATGCGTCCCTACCGTGTGTCGGTGGCTGAACGTCACGTCATGCAAACAGAGGTCAAGAAAATGCTGTCCAAGAATCTTACAGAGCTCTCCTCCAGTTCATGGGTATTGCCTGTCGTTTTAGTAAAAAAGGGGAACCTAAAGACATTTGCCTCTTTCTCAGCGATTGTAATTTGAAGGAATGCCTTTTAAATGTCGGCAATACGGTGCATTCTGAAACGTAATATTACTTTCAGGAGATCCTGATACATGTTTTCACCTTTTTCCTGGCATTGATTCAATGAAAAGCACCCTTTTTTGTGAGAGGAAGCGTCGAAAACGATCCGGACATTTGTAGTTCCTCTCGTTTTGAGAGAAGGAAGCATTGCATTTCTCAAAGGAGGATATTGAAGTGAGGAGAACGACGAGAGTGTCTTTTGAAGCGACTTGCAGTCCCTACTTACTGATGGCAACTATACTCCACCATCTAAGGAGCGTGCATTCAAGCGAAACCAAAACCGCAAGACTTCTGAGTGAATAACTCTACGTGGACGATCTGGTAGCTGGAGCAGAGTCAGATGAAGAAGCACTTCAAACCTGCAGAAAAGCCAAGGAAATTATGCAGCAAGTAGGAATGACACTGAGGAAAGGAATAACTAACTCAGCAGCAAAGTATAGTTGCCGTCAGTAGGTAGGAACTGCACGTCACTGCGAAGGGCACTCTCGTCATTCTTCACTCTCGAATATTCTCCTCTGAGAAATGCAGCGCTCTCTTCTCTCAAAACCAGAGGAACCTAAAGGCATCTCAGTCTTTCTCAGCAACTGAAATTGGAAGGATTGCTTTTTAATGTCGGCAAGAAAAGCTATACGATGCATTCTATAACGTAATAATACTTTTATGAGAACCTGGTACAGGTTTTCACCATTTTCCAGGCATTCATTCAATGAATAGCACCATTTTTCGTGAGGGGAAGCGTCAAAAACGATCCGTACCTTTGTGGTCAGTGCGTGCTCTTGGATCACTTCTCTATGCCACATATAATAAACTTTTGACGAATCCAGGGGTGGCCCGTCGACAACTTCTGCATGTCCCGCTCGTAGGTACTCCCGTATAACTGTGTCATACGTCTCCAAGAGTTCTTGCTTATTCGACAATCGGGAGAGAAGTTTCCAAAGTCCTGTCATAGCCACTCGCTTGTTGTCCGAGAGCTCCGCGTCTTCCTTTCAGGGCAGCGTCACCTCGTATCTTTCGCTCCTAAGGCAGACAGTCTGTTCTAATTGCTGGAGTGCTGGACTGAGCTTGCTCTCATTGTCGACGGCGTCTGTTATTCCTACGCCCTCGAGTTCTCAAAACGAACGAAGGAATTGGTCGTTCTCTTGTACACTCGTTATCTATACGCAGACCATAATCCGTGAGTGTGGAACGTCTGATGCCATGCTGGTGTTTCTTTGAAACAACCACCCCAGCTTTGAGTTCATAGCAATAAGCGTGTCATTGACTGCACATCGAGTGACCTATTCTGTCATCACCGTCCACATTTGGTCGGAACCAATGAAAATACTGATGCCTTCGTCCCCGAAAATGGATTCATATAGTAGTTGATCTGCGATGTTTTTCCAGCTCTCTGTATTTCCGCGACCAATGGTGAATTTGTTGTACTTGCTTCGATATCTTGGCACATGTGCGGAATTTCTATTGCTTTCAAGGTAACTTCAGTGTGTGAAAAATCACTCTGATAGAACCTGCACAACACGTCGCATTTGCGCTGCTTGACTTGACTTGCTTGCGAAACTGTTGAGCGCAGTGATGGTGGATCCCACACATGGCAACTTGAGCTGCTTTGATAGCCTCTCTGTGACGAATGTGTGCTCACGTCCTCCGTCTATGACACCTCTGACATACCGACATGTAACGACTGTTACGGCCCAAGCCCGAAACGTCTGAATAAGTACGGTCGTCGATAAACTCTCGAGGGTATGTCGATTCTTCCCTAGAGATGCACATACAGTCAAGTTTGTGCTTGGCTTACTTGCCGGTACTCTAGTATTTGTCCTGCCGGTTTCTCGTGTCTTCTGGCTTATTTTCTGCAGATCACACACGCTTGTGGCATGATGCCCTTGACAGGTAGAGCATGTAATCTTGCGCCTGCAATCACACGCCCTGTGACCTTTCGTCGTGCATGGAAAACATCTCATGTCTCCTGATAGAATGCGCTTCTTTTCTGGTAGAGGGACATACAACGAGCACTCTTCCGTGGAATGTCGGCTTGGTTTGCAAAACATGCAGTTCTCAGGTGCCTTCTTTGTGTTGTTATGGAGAACTGAGGGCGTGGGTTTTGAGCTACGAGACTGCCGTGATTTGTTCTGCGCATTCTCATTACGACTGTCTTTTCCACGGTGGTTAGTGATCTCACTCTTCTCTAAGCTCTCCACTTCTATAGAGAAGAAACTTATAGGCATTCCAGCTCCATGCTAAAGGCTTCATTACTGCTGTAGCTCACCGAACGATTCGCGCATGACCGATGTTAATTTACAACGAGATCATGTGGTGAAGCCCGCACGAATACGTCGCATAGCATCGCCGAAAAAAAACGTCTTGCTCAATCCAAGAGTCTCCAGTTCTCTGATGTTGATAATAACCTGATCGTACAGCTTGGGAAGAGCCGTCGGGTCACTTGAACGAGCAACTGAAGGCAACGTACGAAGGCTGGAGAAGTACTCCTGCTCGAGTCTCGTTTTGTCACCGAAGCGTTTCTTTAGTATGTCGATGGCGTCCTTGTAGCAAGCTTCTGTGGTTGGCAGGCCCACAATAGCTGAAGCTGCGTCGCCATTAGGATGAACCTCAGGTAGTTGAACTTGGCCGTTGTCATGAGGCTACCGTTCCAATGAAACATCTGGTCAAATTGCTCCCAAAAGTCCTTCCCCTGGCACAGGTCACCAGCAAATAGGGCGATGCTAAGCTTGGGAAGCTTGGCACCATAGATTGCAGCGGTACTCGCTACGGACGAAGTCTCAAGCTCGAGTGCTGATGACGTGGCCGCAACAATAGGGTCGCGCTTGCTAAGAAGCTCACTCATAATGCTGTTAGCGTTGTCTTCGTAATCAAAGACGGTGTTGTACTCTTCCTCAAGCTCTTCATCTAGTATGTGGTTCTCCAACTTCCTGTTGATTTGGTTCACCTCATCGTTGTTCGCCTTCAAACGTCCGTACATGACGTTAAGCTGATCGATGGTGGCTGTTGCATCGCTGAGAAGAGCTCATGCCTCATTGATAATCCTGGTGTTGAGAAATCATCTCGACATCCACTTCAGTTTCAGCCTCTCCATAGCGTTCAATTCACTCGTAGCCTTCCGTAGTCTTCCGTGGTCCTTCGTAGCAGTTCCAGGGTTTTGGCACAAAAATGTTTAAAATGTCATACGGTTCACTGGCAAGAAGTGAGGCTCAAGCATTAGGAACATTTATTTTCAGCGGTTTTGGTCGATTCCTGGCTGCAAGTGCTTGCTCACGGAAGGAGGCGCTTGTTCTGCCTCGGTTTGACCTGGCGCTGCGCTTGATTAAACACCCGTGTTTTGTCGCTCAGTGATTTCGCACGCATCACCAACGAGCAGCCCCACGACCCGTATTAGTGATCCCTTATACAACGACTCACATCAATACCACGGGAAGGCGCTCTCCGTATGTTTGTTCTGCATGACGTTACTTTATATCGACGCAACATGACACCACGTGGTGCTGAACTGCTTCTCGTTGTTCTTCAGCATTTGCGACCAACTATCCTCTTCCAAAAACACGATGCTCCCACCGCAGGCCATTTGGGTGTTTACCGAACTTACAATCACGTGCGCAGACGTTTCTTCTGGCGTGGCCTTTACCACTTGGTTCCCCGCTACTTCGCTTCCTGCGAACTCTGCCAACGCCATAAAAGCCTTCTCTCTCTCCTGCTAGGTACTTTACGCCCATACCTATTCCCAGTGAACCATTCTTTTGTGTTGGCCTGGACTTACTTGGTGCTTTCCCGACGTCGTCTTCGGGTAACACGTAGGTGGCCGTAGAGACTGATTATACGACCCGTTAAGCAATCACCTGAGCCTTCCCACAAGCTGTGCAACTGATGTTGCTGACTTTCTTCTCCTACAAGTCATCTTATGACATGGTGCCCCGCGTCAGCTACTGACTGATCGAGGTCAACGTTTTTCTTTTTTCGAAAGTTGTCGACAATCCCCGCTCTTGTTCAACGTCTCACAAGTTCAGCACCGCTAATCAACCGCAAGCAAACGGACTTGCTGAGCGCTTGAACCGTACACTCCGGGGCATGGTATCTATGCACGTATCTGATGACCACCTGGAATGGGACAGCACGTTACCATTTGTGACATTTGCTACAATTCTCCGTTTTATCTGGATATTCTCCGTTTTATCTGTTGTATGGCCGTGACTCCCTCTTGCCTCTTGACTCACTACTTCCTTCCAAGGCAAACTCTACCACATAAGACAATCACGACGTCATCGTTCGCACGGTTACGGCACGTCGCGATACCCGTGATCGACTCCTGGCATCTCAGGCTAACCAAAAGCGCCATTACGACAGTCACCACCGCGACGTGAGTTTCAACTCTGGTCTTGCTCTGGCTGCCTTCGCGTCGTGTTGTCTTAAGTGAAAAACTCCTGTCACGTTTCGTCGGGCCTTACCGAGTTCTTCGCCGAGTTACTGAAGTCACATACGAGATCTCGCCGATAGCTCCCAAGCCTTCGTCTACCTCACCAGCTACTGAGACTGTGCATGTTTCCCGACTCAAGGCCTACGTCACGTTCACCGATACGATGCACCGAGACGGTGGTTTTGTCGCCGGAAGATAATGTTACGTAGCTGTTGGTGCCAGTGTCGAGTAGACGACGCTTCTAGCCTTAGCACACTTTGAAAGGTCTCGGGCTAAGAACCAATTGTGCCGGACTTGCCTGAGGGTGTGTGCAACTAACTGTATGCGTGTCAATATATATATATATATATATATATATATATATATATATATATATATATATATATATATATATTGTGAGCGCAGTCACCGACTCTTCTTTATGAATTGGACGTGTCATCATCATTCATTTGTATAATTTCGTCAATGTACGAGGTGTATGATTCACCCGCTAGCTGAATGCGTTTAGGAAGCTTCTTTGTTGCTGTTTCGGAGCGAACACTGGGGGAACCAAAAATCTGACGGAGCTGCCATGCGAATGTGTCCCAGTCGGGAAGATCTTGGAGGTGGTTCCAAAACCAGGTTTTGCAACATCAGTTAGGTGGAAGGGGACCGTACGCAACTTGTGTAGAGTATCCCACCTTTTCAACTCGCTGACGAGGTCGTAGGCGTGTAGCCACTCTTCAACGTCATCCCCTTTGAGACCCGAGAATACTGGCGGATCACGCTGGTGGCTGTGGATGGCCAGGGTCGACGGTGGAGGCAGCACTAGGCTGGTGGTGTTGGATGGACCAGGATTGTCTTGCACTGCCATGGCAGGTGGTAGTAGACGACGACCCGAGCGGAGCTCCAGTGGTAACGTGCGAGATGACTTGGGGACCGAGAACCACCGTCAACCACTTAATGCGGAAGTATATATATATATTGACACATGTTTATATGAAAAAGAACGATAATAGGAATGTTTTGTAGATTCCAGCTAGTGGGCCAGGCGGTTTTTCGGGACGACAACGAAGCAGGCGTCTTGCCGTACAGCTGATCCTGAATACGCTCTTTTCGCTGCCGTAAGCTGCTCTCATCTTTTGTTCGCGTTGCAGTGCGACAATATATATATATATATATATATATATATATATATATATATATATATATATATATATACATATTGCCATGGTCTGCTGTCGGTTTAAAACAGGTGATGATGAACTTCAAAACCATGGCACCTGATGAGCCACCTGGACGACTTCCACAGCACTCAGGGGTCAATGAAACCGAAAGGAGGGAGCAGCCCTTAGATAAGACTGCCGACGAAAGTCTTGACCGTCTTCTCCTCGCTCACAAGCATGTGGGGTCACCGAAAGCAAGCACCGAAAGGACGTGTCAGCCACGGAGCCTTCACGGATACTGTTCCGGCATTCTTTCCCGGGTATTCCACAATCCCCGTTACCCCGGCGACAAAGCCAAAGCTGACCGCCAGAAGCATGTCTTGCGGGTCATACGGCGTCGCACTGTGGTCGAGGCAGAATAGAACAGCTGGCACAGGACCGGGGGCTTCTCTGTCGTTTATAAATTACATTATATATATATATATATATATATATATATATATATATATATATATATATATATATATAATAGTAAGCCTTTAGTGTAAATAACGCAATAATGAAACAATACTTATGACCACATAGCTCTCGCAGATATGTGCGGTCAGTAAAACCCTCTCACTAAAATGTGGACAGCCATGATTTTAGAATCCCTGCATTGAGAACAGTGTTTCTTCTTAGTGCAATTAAAAGCCACTAATAAAGTGTTGCGCGCTTTCAAAGCCTGCTCCACACAACAGCGCAGGCATACAACGTCTCTGGCAGCTGTTCAGTGCAGCTCTAAGTGCCTTGCACGCAGCATAATACAGAATTATGCCCACATTTTGCGTTGTCTACTGAATGCTTTGTCGAAACGGCAGCAGCCTAGAGTTGATACAGCCTAAATTCTGTGTAATTGTGATGGTTTTCAAATTTTCTTCCTTTATCGGGCACTAAACAAGAACCATATGGGCTATTTTATTCTGAACATCACGCTACTGACTCTTCTACTGCGCTTGACACGAGACACCTACTGGTAGCTTCACCTGTACCACCGCATGGTCCCGCTAGATTTCAAGGTACGAATCACTTTTCTCACACTGATAAAAAAATATTGGTATACGTTATGTTTCGCAACAGGCTTCCAATATGCTCTGTACAAGTGGACAGAAAAGAACGCATCGTATGCTATTGTACTTGTGGTGCCAGCTCTAGTTCTCTGAAAACGAAGGCTTTTTGTAGCTGTGAAAATTTGTGAAAGCAACCTAATCACTGCTAAGGCGCTGTATTGAGCGCCTATCGGGTCATGGTGACGACTAGTGTAAGACGTTCTTTCCGAGAAATGCATAGGAATCTGACGTAGCCTTGTGCGTCATACAGGTGGTTGTTAATTTTTCATTCTCAGCTTTGTCATTTACAGAAAATGTCTTGAAAAAATGACTGCTTAATAAAAATGGTCAACTTTGAACAAGGTGAGTAAAACGTGTTTAAATCCGTGTGAAATATATTATAAATTTAGTCTCTGCTTGAAGTGCGTTATCCAGTCAGGCAAATGCTGCACTGTTTGACTAGAAAATAGATTATCTTCAACGACGCGCAATAGAGCTCAGTGAAGTTAGAAGAACAAAGGAAACCTGCACACCGCTAAAGAACAGGCATGACCTGTACTACGTATTAGATGATGAAAACGAGCTGTGGGTGAGATTTCTTATCCCTATCAATATCGCCACCACCTAAAAGAATGCTGTTGCGTTAATATAATGGTGACAAGTATCGTATTCAACGTAATTTGTACATACTAACTAAGCTACAAACCTACACGTCAACACCTTGTCATAACGACCTGTTACTGGACAGGTTGTATAGAGATTCCAAATCAACATTCAAAAATCTGGAAACGTATCAGTCTTCACGATAGCAGGTAAGCCCATAATAAAGCGGTGTCTCTCTCTGAGCAATGAACCAGAAGGAGGAAGACGACAGTTTTGGACAGTCTGCAGTGAAGGATTGGAATTTTACAGATGCTACTGTGTGTTTGTTCACACTTCTTTTGCCAGTTACGTACTTTGCAAACTTGTTTCGTGCTTTCATTGCCTTTCCAGTAGACGTTTTTTTTAAGAAACTCTATTGTCTGGGATAATTTTCAGAAAGCCTTTTTTATCTCACACTGCAAGGTGAGGTTTCTTCTGCACAGACTAATTTTAAAAGTTAGGATGTATTCTAAACCGTTCATTTGTGCAACTAAACTCGTTGATCATTGATATGTGGAGTGTAACGGCCCAAAACCACTATAAAATTTTGAGAGGCGCTGAGAAGGACTCCGGAAATTTTGACAACCTGGGGTCCTTTACCGTGCACCCACATATCAACCCACGGGGCTGCGGCATTTTCGCCTCCATCGCAAATGCAGCCGCCGCTGCCGGAATTTGATTCCACGACCCACGTGCCAGCAGCCGGGTACGCTAGCCACTAGACCACCGCGGCGGGGATAGTGACATTCGTGTTGCTCTCTATGCTAACTAATAAAGTTAAATACTAGTGCTTTTTGTTAGGGACAAGCGTAATGGCTCTATGCAACAGACATACAGTTAGTAAATGTTACAGGTTAGGCTTGAAATGACACGCAGCTAACGTATTTAAGATTTGAAAGTTACCACACATACACTCAAGTGCTTTGTTATGTTTTGTGTTTTTTTGTCTAAACAGTAGTAGTGGTCGTAGCACCACAATGCACCCTGGATGAACTGGCAGCAAGTAGGAACCATGCTGCGTGCTGGGACCAGCGGATACAGCAGTTCGCTGACAGCCTATAGCTATAAATGTAAAATATATATCGTGGCACGTGGAGGACGCATGAAGTGATCAGCCGAGCAACACGATTCAGTGGATAGCGAAAAAATTCAGACAACTCAAAATATTGTGTACTTGGGAATAAAGCTAACATTTGAAATAATGCGTTTCTGTTACGCGTGCATAAGTGGGACACAGGATCTCTATCTTAAGACTGCCAGTATATCTGTTGAAGTAATAATAAAATGTGACCTTATTTTTTAGGCCTTAAAGTAAAGATATGAGCTGTCATGCCAAATAGCGAGAGCACTTGTGTTTTGCTATCTGCCACACCATCCCAGGGTACGTTTTGTTAAATAAAATTGATGCAAACCAACAAGTAATATTTTTGCAGTAGAATGTATCTAACTCTCCCGACTATTGAAACGCTAGCGCATGCTGCTTTGAGCAACTGCAGATCAAACCAAGGAAACATACATTTTGACAGCAGTGGCACTACTTTTAAAGCGCTCTTTGCTCAGAAAATTCACGGTAGCGTCATTCAACACCACTGTTATCAAACTTACCAAGAGATGACAGAAGGCTTCGAAAATAGTTTTCTTTCATCTGCACGCCATACCTGCTGCCTGTGACAATCAGTTAGCATTCACTTCTGCTTATCGAAAATTGAGCCAATGATTCTTCGGTTATGCCAATCACTATTAAATATTGTGATATTGCATGCAACAAAAATAAACATCACTTAACCTCTATGACACAAAGGGATAGGTAAGAATAATACTTAGCTGGCACGTATCTTTTGTTGATCTTATCCATCCTAGACTTCAAATTGTGCGACAGAACAGCAGTGACAGTTCTTTAAAACAACTAGGTTCAGGTAAAAATTGACCTGTCTTTTTTCTTCTGGCCTCTAATTTACAGTAGAGGTTGGAGGGTAGCAATTAGTGTTCAACAAACAGGCAGATAATACGTACAGTAGGAATCGATGATACGCGAATCACATTTGAGGAATGTTGATATGGAACAACAAATTCAACACTACCCTACGACATGGACGTAAATTGTGCCGTACATGACTTCCATGTCATTATTATCATGTTTGGACGTGTCATTTACTTTTTTCGTCTATTCATGTCACATTATACGGATATCAGTATACGTGTAGCTAACAGAACGGCCGCGAGCACGCTCCGAGAGTACCATGTACTTAAGTTTGACATGACACGCGTTTCATCAGTATATTGTTTGGACGTGTCCATTACATTCGTTGTCAATTCACGTCACGTAATACCAAATTCGATATATGTGGAGCTATCAAAATGGCCTCAAGCATGCTGTGACTCTATCAGGTAGGCATGTTTTACATGACACGCATGTTATGATTATCGTGTTTGGACGTGTCATTTACCTTCGTCGTCTATTCACGTCGCGTGATACCGAATGTCCTATATGTGAAGCTAGCAAAACGACCGCATGTGCGCTATGAGCACAGCATGTAGTCTTGTTTAACATGACATGCATGTCATGATTATCATGTTTACATCTGTCATATATCTTTGTGATCCAATCAGGTCCCACAATACCGAATTCGGTATATATGAAGCTAGCGAAACGACTGCGAACACACTAGGAGCAGGGCGCGTAGTCGACTTACATGACATGTATGTCATGAATTCCACGTTAGGGTCTGTCACCTATGGTGACCATGAGGTGCTTTCATGCCATACCAGTTTAAAAATCTGTCACATGAACATAACCACCGCAAGAGCAGCACGACCAAAGAATGTAACTGATGTCATTCGTGAGGAGCATCTCTTGATTTCCTTGTTGTGACTAAACACTCATGCTCATCATATAGTCTTGCTATGCCATACCAATTCTGTAATCGATACCATTATCGAAATGTCCAGGAGAGCTAAAAGTACTACGTGGCTAGATAGATAGATAGATAGATAGATAGATAGATAGATAGATAGATAGATAGATAGATAGATAGATAGATAGATAGATAGATAGATAGATAGATAGATAGATAGATAGATAGATAGTTGCGCTCGCAGTCACCGAAGTTCGCTAAAACGTGCTTCACATTTAAAATTTAAGAATAATAATTGATTGTTATAGCAAAAACAATAGATACAATTTTAAGTACAACCTGGCCCAAAAGACTTGTGTTGCTGGTAAATTCTTATCATGTCCGATTTATTCAACAATAGTTTGAAATATACGTTTCGAATGCAAAATTTTCACAAGCACAGGTAGTAACCACCGAAAATGCAGTATAAAACACGAAACTGACTAAAGAATAATACTATTTTGCAGTAACGGGTACTTTGTTTCCACGGAATAAGAGTCTCTTCCAGGAATAATTAACATAGTGAATGAAGGAGCGTGAGCTCATCATGTGATTCACCACGACTGGAAGCAGGCGGAAAAAAAGTGAAGCGATGATTGCGATACCAATAAGGTAAAATGTTATTCGAAGAGCGGTAATAAGATCAGAACGTGTCACGCATTGCTCAAGATCAAAGACCCCACATGAAGAATACGCACAGGGCAAGCGTACCTAACAAAGATTACAGCTCAACGCTCATCATACTGCTCAAACGCATGGAATGTACTAAACAATTAAGCCCAGATATGCACAGGATCAGTGCAAAAGCAAGTGTCACAGTTGTCACCTATCTGTGTTTGAAAAGCGCGCTATCTTCGCAAACAGGTAGATTGCAGAGAGTGAATCGAGCTTAGTGTACCCTGCAACAATAACGCAATTGTTTTGGTGAAAGCTGAAGAAGTACTGTTCTCCTACAGTGTCAATGTCCCTCACTCTGTGGTCACTTGAGCGGCCACGTGTTGTAAGGCAAAGCGGACGAGCCAGCCGCAACGCCAAAAAAGCTCAGAACAAGGTGTTATTACCCTCGGGGTTGTCGTACCACCAGCTTTAAATAATGTACATGAATAGCTCGCTACTACTACGACGTTGGGTGCACTTTTTTGTGGCCCAGTGGCTAACGCCGTGCGCTGAAGAACAAGTGGAGGGCCCATTTAGATCAGCACGTGTAAAAATAATTTTTCTTAAACATTTTTCTTTTTGGCAAATATATATATATATATATATATATATATATATATATATATATATATATACTCAAAAAAACTTTAGTGGTTAATTAGGCAAACATACAGAGTACTGATTTTAAAAGAATGTTTTCTAACGTGATGTAATAAAGCATTGCCCTTGATACCACATTAAGAACGTGTTCTTCGTTTTCAATAGGATATAGGCTGAGAATTTCTGTACAACTGAACATTATTCTTTAGTATCACGTTCATTCTAGCCTTGAGTTTTTCGGTAATTCTTTTGTAAGTTATGGAAGAGAACATTATATGCATTTCGCCCAGACACTTAAATCTTTGACCTTTCTTTATTCGTTGAAATTATAATAGATATCTTTTGCTTACTAGATAGATACAATAGTCATGGAACAATACGTTTTCATCACGGCCAATAATTCACTACAGCAATCAAGACTTTTATTACGGTGTTAGGAAGAAGATATTGAACATGTGTGCATATAAATTACTCCTCACTTTAAGTATATCTTGCAAATATTCTCAGTCTTGTATTGTGTCATTATTAATTTTTCACTCATGCTGAAAAAAATATTCACAGTACGCTAACCTAAATATACGCAGGAGCCACAGTTTCGGCCGTAATGTATGAATTTTGTCCCAGGAATCTCACTAATTATTGTCCGCGTCACTGAAGCGACAAGTTTGACAGCCATAAGTTTTACCTAATCTAATTACTTAAAGAGGTAGCGTCTATTCAATTTCACAGTTTCTTTTTTTCCTACTACAAAGATAGGTTTCACTTGCAGCCTGCTACGACGGTCAGTTCCTTGAATTTCGGTGTTCGACAACGTCGGATCACGCATCCCAGATTCATTTCGCGACTCTTTATACATATCCCTCATAAACGTCTTGATTGCTGGGAACAAAGTTGTAGGCGCAGAAAGAAGAAGATAGACAAAAAGGCACGTACTAGCTTACATTCGCAACTGACACCTAATCATTTGATGCTTAGCTTCTGAAACCTCACCCATGTGCAGAGTTACATAATATTAGGTAAACTAGGAGCAAGGTGTCATTACCTGTCATAAAATTTGTCAGCGAAATAGAACATTGATTTTAAAAGAAAAAAGCTATTTTTCATACTCACAAGAGGGATGGGCTATACAGTACCCTATAAAGAATTTGAAGTACAATGCTTACCTAAAAGACAGAGAGAGAGACAGATCACCGTAGAATGCGTCATAACGTGCTCAAAACAGCGAAAAAGGCAGAAGGCCTAAAAATAAGCCAGTAATAAAAATCACGAAAAGAGAAGAGAGAAAAAAATTGTACTCATCTGATGGTATGACAAGCAACTTATCATTCCTGTTGCCTAAATGAATTCATGTAACGTGGACAAAACAGCGCCGCAGTCCATACTCGATTGACTGGCTCCAAACAATAAGAGGTTAGATATAACCAATCCTTATCCTAATTTTGTTTGTTTATTTGTCCTTCAAATTTATTTGCACACACCCACTCGGAGGACCGGTCAAGTATGAGTAGAAGGGAATACGATCAACTATTTGAAAATGTTTGGACATAAGAAAATAAGAAATGGTGATGATACGTACTACAATGAACAAAGACTACCGGCAAAATGTTTTTTTTTGCACGGCAAAGAACCCCAGGGCGACGAAATTTCCGGATCTCTCCACTACGGCGTCTTTCATAATCATATGGTGGTTTCGGGGCGTTAAATTGTGCGTATCAATGAATCAAGTAATATGTTTTTCAGCAGATATATCAGACTGTCGTGAAGAGATTATCAAAAAAAGTTTTGAAGAGGATATAGTCACGTTTTAAAGCATTTATATAACGTAAATATCTGAGAAAAAAACGCTAAAAATCAAGCGTTCGTCCCACTTCGTCAATTTTTTTCTTTGTCTTCGTTCTCCTCCTACTGTTTTCCACACAGCTAGGAACCGGCTCGCCACTTGCAGAATCAATTGAAAAACGCCTTGAACACGAGACCCTATGGTGCCTCTGCACACTCCTCCACCTTTATTGCAATAAACAACGTGGTATTCACAGAACAACATCCCTGTGTTTCTGTAACTTGATATACTTTGGTCTTTGAATACAACGAAATTCGGCGACAAGAGTCTCGTATACGGGGATTGTTTTTATGCAACGCATGGGGAGGTTAAGGGACTGTGTTGTATTTCTTTAACGAAACTTTACCAAAGGAATATATACAAAGTTGCACCCACAGATATATGTTGAACATGTGTATCGGTTAGACAGAGACACTTATTACACGTATTGCTAACTGGCATTTCCAGAAGTATTCAGGCCTGCTGACGTGACAGAGAACACATCATTCAACAACGTGTTGCTCAATGCGCTACGATACACGTGTGAAGCAATGGGGTGCTGAGCACAATGCAGACGTTGACGGTGACCGAACAACTCCCGTTGGCGATCAACATGATGTATGCATGCCATTTCGGATGCTTGCGTAGCTACAGACTCAGATAATCATCGCTCATATCATTGTGTCAAAATATACGTTCTAAAGTTAGCTATCTAGTCAGGCTTGGTGTCCTAACGGTGAAGATTTATATCAAATACTTCTCAGACAGTAGTTTCAATAAACTCATTTTTCATTCAAGACGCTGATTACAGCACTAATTTAAATGTTTTTTATGCACAGCACACCAATTTTACCAGTCACAGGAAGGCAGTGGTCGGTTTCGGCATCAGATTTAAAATTGAAACGATATTATCCTGTTGATTGTTCGGTTACTAACCTATCTTATTTACCGTTATTAGCTAAAACGAACAGCAGTCCTGTTCTAAGCCGTGGCCGAAAATCATTTTTCTAGAATGCAGCAACATGTTTCAAAGCCTACGTACTTAATTACGACTATGGCTACTGTGGCATTGTTGCACACGGACAAAAACTCTTGTTATGAGGAGCTTAAGCGAAGCCCATA
This sequence comes from Rhipicephalus microplus, assembly GCF_043290135.1. NCBI lineage: Eukaryota > Metazoa > Arthropoda > Arachnida > Ixodida > Ixodidae > Rhipicephalus > Rhipicephalus microplus. Next base: position 71,428,363 of record NC_134707.1, on the reverse strand, counting down.
AAAGATTTTTTGGAATACCTCTGGAGACTGATGCCGTTTAGAACAAAGGACAGATTTGATTAATTAATTGTGGCAGGGGCCGAAAGGCATATAAAAGGCGGTAGAAGCAGAAAGTAAAAAATGGAAAATTGGTAATAATGTATAATCTTTGTATATAGGGCTTGTTTTTTTTTTGATTAGAAATGAAATCACGTGCATTTAGTATCGAAAAAGTGTTTTTTACAGTCGAGATTGGGACATTGAAGTGTACAATGAAAGTTGCAACGAAATAGGCAGAAGCGTGTTAAGACGACGAGCAGGGGGAGTAGAACTCGTTCATTTTTTGCCCCACTATGTCGACGCCTGCTAAACAGTAATATTGAATGTGAAGTGATTCTTAAAAACTGCAGCAAACTCAGCAAATCTATCTATCTATATACAAACTGATTATGAGGTGATAAGAAGGTTTGACGAATGAGTCTGTCTGATGATTACACGAAGAACGTGAAAATTCTGTCGCATACGTTGTAAAACGACTTCCTCCTGCCGCCTTGACATAGAGCCGTATATCATTGGCCACGGTAGGGGGGTATATGCCGCAATTCATAGACGGAAAATTACATACGCTAGAGCGCTGAAAATGGAAATTAGTAACACAAATGTGAGAGCGTTAAGAGAAAGTGACATCGCCAGTGTAGTCCCAATAAATTAAATGAAGAAATATCAGGATATACACACGAATCGAGCCCAAGTGCCGCCCGTATAGTTAGGTATTTAACGAGATAGCCATATTGTGTCTGGAAAATGCCCTGTGCCAGCGCAATGCTCATGCAACGTCAATTCTTATTGTACTGCTGTCTATATAATTTTAAAAATGAGCGTACGGACTACCATAGTACTGTTGCTCCATCGCATACATAAGCGCCATTCACTGAAGTTTTCTGTGTAACGCTAGCCAGAAGTAAATTCTCGCAACAAAAAGAGAGACACGCCTACTTTCCTCATTTTAAGTAAGTAATATTCATGTTCCCAGTGCCATCGTTAGGAAACTGTAAAAACTAGTTATGCAAGACTTAGGGAACTTTTCAGCATTTGTCTGAGTGTACAATATTACATATCTATGGGGTCACCTATTACGTTTGGCCGAAGGAAAATAAAGTACACCACAGTTGCAGTCCCAGATTATACTTTGCATAACATCGACAACTACAGTACACAAAATCTGTCCATTTATCTTTCTTTCTTCATTATTGACGTTGCATCATTTCAAATGTGCAAATCCTTCGCTCTTTCCCGTATGCCTAAACTGCGCAGAAACAAGACCGACTTTTGCTGACTCTAGTTGACGAAAATATCCCATTATGTTCATTTCCTAACACAGCAGCATTGGCAATTTCTCTCTGTTTCCAAAGACAGTCACTTCTAGGTTCACAAAGCAGGCCTCATGACACTCTTTGCACTGTTCCTGATATGACTCCATGCGTTTTTTTTCGCCCCAATTATGTCCTGTAATGTCTAAATATTATAATTTATGAGCTATAAAAGTTTAAGAGAATGTTAAGGGTTTTTAAGCTGGAAGGAACAACGTAGGAAGATAACAAAACAATCAGTGAAACGTATATACTATCAATTCAAACTTTGTTAAGTAAGACAGCTATTGAATGGAGTCAAATACGTTTTAATTTAGTGTGGTATCTTCATTTAGTGGTTCGTAATTCACAGCCATACGATACTTTCAAATAGAATGCAAGCGCGTGTACTTCATATTTATATATTTGTCTAAACCCTTCTACCTCAATACTTCAGATATAATAGAGTAGCTGCGCACCGAAGTCTTTCCACTTTGCACTACAACGTCGATGCTGTTTTTACTGGACTTCCGTAAGTTTATTTTCATTATTTGTAGAAGCTATCAAGATCTCTCGATTGAAGGCACCGTGATTGTTCACTAAAGATTTTCTGCATTTACTAGAACTGAAATATACTTGTTATAATTCTGCGACCCATTCTCGCACCTTTCAAAGAGCGACAAACAGATTGACAATTCTAGAGTTAACTGTACGCCTAAATGTATTCGTACTTGGCACCTTATACCTGCAAACATGAGCATCCGCTACTCTTAGTCCCTGCCGTGCCTAATTGATTGCCAAAAGGGTGCACGCACGTGCGCACCTTTCTGCGTTGTGCTTTTATACCAAAGCGAAGCGTAACCAAAGCGTAACCAACACAGAAGTTACCAAAGCTCAGCGATGAACAGTCTGGTGGAGAACCCGTCATCGCAACGTTTTTCGTAACAGTTAACCAATTTGCCCCTTCGTCCTGACGGTGCCCACGAGCCACTCCAGAGGCAATAGTTGCTCCACTTATCAAATCAAGTGAGAATGATTTGTTCATCGCAGTGGTTTCCAACGCAGACACTGGCCACTATTTTATAAACACAAGAACGATGACTATATTCAAATACGCACGAGGAGGTTCATACAGGAACAAATGAATTTGAGTTCATTCTTTCAAAACTTTCAATAGGAAGTACCTGTAGTTTGGTGTGAAACTTGTCTGAATGTCATACGATATCACGATACGTGTAAACATCAACAAGTTATATCAGTGTTGCGACTATTTTTATTTGCTTTCTACTTAGCTGGACGAAACAAATTTATGTAGAAGTTATTGTGTCACTGTTATGATATTATGTCGTTCATCTCCTTTAGGAAGGTAAAGGTATTTCAAATTTCCAGTCAAAGTAGCACGATTATAGGAAGTGGCATCGTAATAGCTTGATTCAAGTAAAAAATTCTTTTGATAGTGCTCAAATGTTGTTTTTGAACCCCTAAATACCTAACATAATCATGCAAAAAGATTATTGGAGTAAGAATTTTTTTCCAGTCGTCAAACCAAAGACCTGTTCATTCGTCCAGGTTTTGGGTTTTAGCTCACCTGCACACTTTTTTTTCGAATAACCCAAAGAAGTGCACTTCTTTGCTGCTTCTAAGCTTGCGTATGTATTATTGGTAGAACGTTTTCGTAGGCTTCAATTCATTATATCGAATGAGCAAGGAACAACCTGTTCTGAGTTCAATTGGAGTTTTAACAACAATCAAGGAGTTTTAAATGTAGAATGGTAACATAGCAGAGGCAAGTATATACTGTGTATTTTGCTGACGCATTCCATTTTCTCGTAGTGGTATTAAGAGCGCGTAAACAGAAAACGAACGAAAGACAATGTTAAACAGATGAGCGCTCACTTCAAATTAAAGTTCATTCACAGTAAAGGCCAGGTTTTATTCTACAGAAAACACGGAAATGCATCCGTGAAACTACAATCCAATGAAACCGGAGGACAGCTATCACGACTAACAAATATCACACTAGTATTCCCAGTAACTTTGTTTTGTGCTATTTGTCAAGAAGTAGCAATAACAAAAGAAAGGTTACATAACTTAGCAGTTAATACACTCTCTTTGGACCACGGGAACGAAGGATGCAGCGCCAGCACCAGAAAGATTTTTGTTCGCTTTTTAAAACGAAATTGCATGATGCAGAGGTAGACTTCAAATGCGTATTCCGTATCGGAAATGACGCCCAGAAACAGAAACAATAATATTTACATCATCTCGCACTACAGAGAGCCCTCTCTCCCAACAGGAAAATGCGAAGCAGCGATTCTGTTCACTTCTGTTTTCATTTGTTGTTTCTATTTGTATGTTGCCATGTATGCATCACTTGTGTTTTGAGCTGTGTATTTATTGTGTAGCACTGAAGTCCCCCCCTCCCTTTTGGGTGTATTACCAGTCTTTGTACTGCAGAATGAACACCATTGCTTCTAAGAGAGTGGAACGGAATGAGTGTGCACATCATTATATACGAGCGCACAGGACTGGCAGAGACTTAAACGGGAGGGGAGAAACGAAGCCGTGGCTGTGCACTGCCACCTCTTGCGACCTTCTTGCGTGAGCGCTACGTGAGGAAGAGAGTAAACGCATGCGCAGTGAGGGTGGCCACGCCGCACACCGGATTCAAATCCACCATAAGCTGCGTCAAATCGAATCTAGCACTGGCCTACCTTGTCTATGCCAGGATATACGTAGCATGAGCTGCGGCCGGACGGACAAAATGCCAACTTTGCCGCTTGTATTGTCAATTACGACACTTTCAGTGAAAGCATATCGAGTACTAATATATACTACAGACTTTTTTTTTATTAAGATAGCGATTGTATGAGCACTCTCGGCTGGGTTTCGCCGTTCACGTTGGCGTCAGCGTTCTTCACCGTATATGTATACGTATCTATATATATATGAAGAGTAAAGAAAAAAAAAGCCTTTCACGCTTAGCGCGCAGCTCGTCACGATGCCCTGACTAGTGCTTATCTCCCACGCATATTTTGCGCTGTGACTGGGGGGTTAGATGCCTCTGCGCACGTGCGGAGAATTGTGTAGCTTCGGCTTTCACTGGGGGCCTGTGTGCTCAGATTTCGATACACGTTAACAAACCCCAGATGGTCGATATATCCGGACCCCTTCACTACGGCGTCTCTCATAATCATGTTGTGGTTTTGAAACGTTAAACCCCCATATTATTCAATCAGCTCTCCCCGGAACACTTCCGTCAGTTTTCGGGTACACAACGCTCGCTTTGCTCGCTACACAGGCCTCTATTGCAAAAAGGACATGCTTTTCATACACAGCGACGTATAAAAACTGGGATACTTCTTAGTTTGCACTCATATGCACCTATGATTACGCTTGCTGGGTCATTATGTTTAAACAGTGCGGTAAGTTTTGATGCTTAAACATTGTTAGTTCGCTCTCGTTTTGTGTTTATTGTTCTTGTGTGACATTTGTGCATAAGAGCGCGCTGCACAATTTTATCTGCTTGCCGTTCTCAGCGTGAAATTCTGAGTTGTTGCTGTCGCATTCATCGATTCGCCCTTGCGACGAAACTGTCACTTTTTCTTATGTCTGCTTCCTTCCCTAATGTTGTGTCTAGGTATATCCTAAATATTTGCTCTACCGCAAGAACTGAAAAATGATATTTAGTGTTAGTCTTGGACGCGTAGGCGTAAACGTAAATACATCTACTTGAGACGGTGCTGCATATCCCAAAGCTGCATATCTCTTTTTGTAGTGCCGCTATTCGCTGTCTGTAATATTTTCGTAAATTCATAAATTGAATTTTTTTCAGGGTGAAAAAGTCAGCTTTCGCACGCATCTTTTTCTTCTCACACCAAACCGTGTATACAATGTCTTTTTCGTTTATTTGTCACGTGTTTAAATCAGCTCAAACAGCAATGTACTTAGTGAATATTCTCACGCGGGAACGTGCAATAAACGATGAACTATACTCATGTGAAGAAGTCGTTCGCTTTCACGTTACAAGGAATCAAATAACAAAAAGATCAACACTGTGTTTTCCTGTCTAATTTGTTTACGTTGGACCAAGTTCGTGCAGCTGAGAAATTGTGTGTTGTCTAAAAACCGCAAAATTACGCAAATGATCACAAACAAGTCAATATATTCTCAGTGATTCAATCTACCTTCGGTATTTCGAAGCACCGTACAGTATCTCGTAACAACGGCAGATCTGCTGAAGTTCGGGCCGCTAAATTCACTAACTGCTTATAATGAACTGACGTGACTGCTTTATCACTGATCGTGCAATCCGCATCGTTCGTATATTCTCTATTGTATTGTCATTACGTAATTGTTGCAAATTTTTCCATATATACCAGATCCACTAAAAGCATGCCTTTCCTCCTGAGGGCACATGTTAACCAGGGAATGTTATCGGACGAAAACCTATTGTTTTTTTTATTTTAGCTAGTGCTGGCGCACTACATACCAATAATTCATGTCCGCTCATGTATTAAATTTGTCAGCTTGCTAGGTTGGCTAAATTAGGTTGTGCGTCTAGCACCACCTTCAGGCGACGGGTCTTCTTGGCTGCACAATATGTATATATTTGCATGATATGCGGTGGGCCAAAGATGGATGACTTTTGTGAAAGCACGGCTACATTAGGGTAGCTTCATTCATTGTCGTTTCATGCCACCTAAATTATTTTCAATTTATAGATAAAGGATATGGAAAAAGCGTGCATTCAAGATATCTTTCATACACACAGTGTTGCTTGAAAATCACTCTGATATATAAGTGGCAAATTAAGTAGCAATATCAAAGGTGAAGGACATATTCGAGGCCAATAATAAAGTCAACATCGAAGTATAAAATGTCAAGCAGCTGAAACACATGTAAACGTAAGCTTCCGAATGGTAGCCTTTTTTTTTCACTTCTACCATGCGACAATTTATTTCCTTGCGGAGAGAAAGCACACACTACAAAAGTGCTCTCAGCGTGAGGCAGTAGATCATAATTGCAACACTGACGCTGCAAGCATAGCTATCAGTCACCAAGCTATCTTAAACACAACCAACTTCTATCATAAGTGAATTTCATTACACTTTGTATTGAGGCGTTCCAAAAATAATTTCTCGTATCCATGCATCTGATTACCCGTAATTGTGATTTAACTGCCACGCCCGCAAAATTTAGTATATATTATCACCCTGTAGAGAAGGCCCGAGTTATCATTGGAGTTTCTACCAACTTTGAAGTAACACCTTTCTTCTATGCTGTCCTGAGCTGAGAAAGGGTATATTACCTTTTTATTTTGCAAGAATGTTGGAAATATTGTTGATTTTTGTGAATTTAACAGGAGAAATTTTCAAATATGCTTAGTGTTTGACTCTCTAACGGCGCGAGCTCAGTCCACATATCTGCTTTAACTATGCTGTTTGGCAACGTGATGGGCTGATTCAAAACAAACTAAGCATGCAGGAGAAGTTCAGCAAACTTTAAGGTCTGATGGTATCTTTGGGTTAAAATAACGTTAATGCATTGATGCATCAATTTATAAAAACTTGTGCTTTGTTAATGTTATTGTTATTAGATTTTACCTTCCTCTAGGAAACCCACTTGCTAAGTTAAGAAATAAGTGCAATAATCTTGTCCATTAGGCAGTAAGTTGGTGACGTACTGAATTTATTGTGCATATACTTGACGAGTACTTCAGAAGTCAACATGTAAAAAAGTTTTCGGCATTACGTAACCACCTGTACAACTATATATGTGGAAGCTTGTGTGCCGGAAAAATTAACTTTGCCTTTTATGTTTCCTCAGTTCGCAACCTAACACGTCCACTATAATGTCACCTGCGCACTAGCCATTATTATGAATGTCCGCTGTTTTGCATCATTCATGTGCAATGCAAGACAGTAAAGCCTGAAGCTCCCTATTGCATGCATGCAGTTTTTTTTGCTTCATGGTCCGTCAACATGAGCGCTCACTTTCCGGTGTTCAGTTGCTCCACTTTGTTAAATAATTGGTCCAAGTAACAGGCATAATGATACTACCAGTTGAACTGTCTAGACAAATGCCAAAAATGCGACCCTTCACTTGTCGGGTATATTTGACAATAATTATTACTCTACCTGCCTCGAAGAATGCAGTATATGGGTGACACAACACACATATGTATACAAACTACTATTTCAAGGCAAAAAAAAAAAACGCAAACACCTAGTGATGATGCTACACTGCAGAAAACTATCCATAGGGTATATATAGGCACAGTATATTTACCTTTCAAGTAGAGTCACTGGGAGACTTCTACTGTGCATAATAAAACAATAAACATAGAGAGCATAGTGCGTGAAAACCAATATGGGTTTAGTCGTAGCGTCGATGTCCACATATCTTTTCAAGTTAAGGAACCGAATATGCCACAATCCTTCAATCAACAATTATCAATTATCAGCTTGCACTCTATCGTGTCGGCTGAACCAGCGTTAGCAGCGCTGGGGCAAGAGTCCGCAAACACGAGCACAGCAGCGTCGCTTATGCAGGAAGGTCGGCGAAGCAGTCGGGCATACCGCCGATGCCGCTGCACAGGCTTCTTGCCGACAGAGTCGCTAGGCTAACGAGAAGCACGACTAAACGACTACTGCTGATCACAACTTCCATGTCTTGTGGAATTGAAGTCACCGTTTCATTACACACAAACAAAAGTAGGTACACAGATGCGCATGAATGTAACTGTCCCTTGCGCATTGCGCAGTGATGTAGATATATGTACACAGAGTCCACTCGCAGGCGCGGTTCTTTCATGGTGCTGGTAAGTCGCTCGCTGAGCACCGTAGGCCGCACGATGATTCGTATCCCTACCTACCTTCATCGTTGGTGTTTGACATCAATTCCCACATGGAGAAAAAAGAACACTTTTACTTGTACTTTCACACAGCAGAGATTGTTTTCTGCGAAAAAAAAATGTGTGCGATATCGCTTCACGTGTGGAGGCAATGCACTCAAACCACTGGTCAGCTTCATGTCGACGACGTACGAAGACTACATTTCCTAGTTATCGCTTTGAAGTTGTAGCCACTCACAGTGCCGGAACGCGACCGCTGACAAACAGCTTAGTTTTGATAGCGTGTTCAGTGTTCTTCGTTCACAGTAATTCAGAAAATTGAAGCGAGTTATCCCAAGTGTCCATGCTCGGAGGCTTTCACTTAATTTCGGCCCCTTCATGACAGAAACACGATGTAGTGAAAATGCGAGGGTGATCGTTCTGTTGCTGTGAGCACCGACGCGTGTTGAACTCTCGTCTCCTAACAATTTCTATTCGTTCCATAGTGCTTCGCTTTCACTATGGCGTACAGCCTCTAAAACTCAATATCGAGATAGACGACAGGCCGAACAGCGGAACACGGCACATGGCAATCGCTGTGCAGTTACCCTCCCCGTCAGTCTCTTCATTGCCTGGCGTTCGAGCACGATACGCTCGGTCCCGAATTTACTCCCTGTTTGACGAACTGTTTGTCCGTAGGTTCAACGACTGCAGTTTGTTCAACTTTGACCAGTTTCAGCCTAAATGGTTAAAGTGACTTCAGGGGCCTTAACTACTCTCACACACAAAGGGAGTGATTTTTAGAAGGCAGTGTTCAATGTATAGAGTTCTAAGATATTTGGCTCTATTGTGCGTATCTAATTCTATCCAGCTTAACAAATACTGGAATCCTTAGCCATTTGACGCGGCAGTGACCGGGCCAGATGGCACAAGATACCGAAGATGGACTTCGGTTTTAAAGCCGTCAGTACAGGCATACATAAGGGTATAAGGGTAGAAGTGTTTTGATATCTGCATCACCACAGATCACGCTGCAGGGCTATCTGAGATTGAAGGCGGTAATTAATTACTTTAACACAAATTTACGCTCGTCTTCACCAGTAGGAAAATCTCTTTATTTCGCGAGTCTTGTTTTTTGCATGGCCAAGGCTGCCTTGCAAATATTCTCTATGAGAAGCTCCTGTTTTTACTGGATAACAGACAAAGCAACGTTCTCAGTGGAACAGATGATAATGTACATAATGAATGTATACTTATCCGTGAGGGATGGTTGTTAGTAATTTGACTGATTCATTCGAACTATGCTAATGATACCAAAACTCTTTTTGTTGTCGACAAATGTGTAAGTTTCGGCATTCAATACTGTTATGTTGCTGTGACAGGAATTAGTTTTTATAATTGATGCGTGCAATACCGAGATTATTACGAGGGAGGCCTTATGTAGCCCCCCCCCCCCCTGTAATGTCCTAACAGTGCAGGGTATACTGTAATAGGGACTAAATCAACTGCAAACGCCGATGTGCTGCAGTTTATTTTAACAGTTTATTTAGCAATTAAAAATGTTTTAGCCAAGCATGAGCAACCCAGAAATAAAAAAAAAGAATTTCAGTAATTGTACTGCTGTAACGTATTTCATAAAATGTTTTGAGGTCGTTTTGCAAAAGTACCATCGAAAGACCCTATCACGTCAAGGGCAAATGTCCCTCAATATCGGTTTTTCAGAATTTGAGGCCATTTGAGTAGCAGTCATTCGGTGTACTTTTCGAACTATCTGTTTCTATCCCGCGCTTTGTCTTACACATCTAATGCTTTCATTTTAAGCTGTGTGAAACAATGCTACATATTGACACTGGTCTAGGTGACAGGAATCACAATATCACAAAAGTGTGGAGCTATCTTAAGCTCCCAGACAGTCCAGCATCGTCCGGCTTACCCTTTCCACAAACCCCCTCGTTGCATGAATCTTTCATTCCATCTAGTATACCAAACTACCTACAGAAGAGTTCAATATGTAATGATGCGGAAAGATGCTTTCGTGAAACATAATTTATGAGATGATATCAGTAAGAGTTTGCGAGTATAATCATATAGGGGACCACTTTTCAGGTGCATGAAGATGTGGGTGCATTCTGGCAACATGATCTTCTTGCTGGGAATACTTTGCCTCGTGTCCTTGTTACAAGGCCCGGCACCCGTTGAAGGAACAATTGGCAGAGATGGTACGTACTTATTTTAGCGTGTCTTAACCTTAAACATGACTACAGTAAGCATTTGTATACAAATTTAGGGCACCAACAAGTTAGTTATTCGCTTAACACGACAATAAATTTAGTTCATGGCCGAAAATGACAACCTTAACGTGTTGAACATCGTAAATGCTTTTTTTTTCTATATTGGGCAGCTAACCTATTCCTAGTGTTACTTTTTAGGATGCTGAATTGTAATAAAATTTTATGAGCGTCAGGCTGCTGCAGAGATCGCAGATATTCTCCATGTAAAAGCAGAAATACTTTACCACAACTAAAATCTCGTGGACGCAAATAAACTAACAGGACCTCATCATATTTTTAGTATTTGCTTGAGTGCAGTTATTTGTTTAGGAAAATTTGTAGCGCCTAATAATTTATCAATAAAGTTATTTAATCAATAAAGTTATTTCATCATGATAAATTATGGCATACATATTGTTCGGAAATCGGGAAAGTTGGATGTCGTTCATTGTATTCACCATGGAGTTGGAGCGAAGAAGTCCAAACTCATCGCGTTCGTAGAGCGCTAAGCACGACTTTTCCAATGTCTGATGCCGGAACGGCCCTGGACAAAATTTAGAGAAGGCACGGTGAAGCTGAATCCAGTAAAAACTCTGTAGTCATCTTGAAGTGAGACAGCAGATTACGTAGTTTTTACAGGCAATGGGTGGTGCCGAATTGTTCCTCTCTTAAACTGTATAAAAAAGCAAAACACTATTTCTCCTTCTTGCTAGAAGTAGCTATTCCGAGGTTTATGCTTTGCAGGCATATGAGAGGTCGATATAGAGGCTTTCATGTGCATAGTCCCAAATATACGAGTAAGCAACAAACACTTTACGCCAAAGTAAGACAATGTGCTGACACAAGTGAGATAGCTTGCTGGTTTCAAAGAACTAGTGTGGCTATGGCGCACCTTCATTCAAATTCAGTCGCGTACTTGTCGTGGGTAGTTCCACTCTGGCGTAACAGAGTGGTCGCACTCTGTGTGCGCCTAGCACAAACAGTTTAAATTTCTGCCTTGAAATTCGATTATCAGCATCTACAACTATGTGTTACTTTGTGATTTCTTGAAACGGGTACGCCAGGCACTGGCATGCACTACAACTTCCTAATGCAAACGCCTACGCTAAGTCAATCAATAAAATATTAACTAACTAATATTAGTTATGTTACAAAAGCGGTTCCCGAAAAACTAAGTGGTTTGTAAGTAAAGTATTCAATCATATTTTCTTCCGTTTTTGTAAACACCTCATGGATATAAAACGAACGCGCTCGCATCAGCCCATCTTGAGCTTTCATACGCACGAGCAAATTTTTTGGCACATTCCGACATCGTCAGTCACTGAGATGCAGCGTTCAACGAAGGTAGTGCACTGTGCTTCCCTTAGTTTTATATGTGAAAGATTTCTTCGCGTACTGCAAGTAATTTTGGCGTCTATCTATGTATCCATCTATTCATTAATTTATCTAGCTGCATACGTATACGTGGTTTCGTTATCACGCCTCTAACTTGGCCTAAACTGACATTAGTATTGGAGGGTAAGATGTTTTGACGAATAAGACGCTATAGTTAGGACATGAATAATATCTTATTCCCGTAACGTACCTAAGCAAACACTTTCCGCCAGACAGTGGCCCATACGCACGGGCGTGCATGTAGCACTGGTATGCGGCTATGTGCCACAGGTGATTGCCACTTAGTATCTACCCAGGAACGTTGAGATAGCCGGGTATGTTCTACGGTTATGCCGTTATGTGCCACAAGGGATTGACACGTAGTATTTACGCAGAAACGGCGAGATGCGCGGGTATTTGCCACTGGTAGGAGGCTATGTGCCACAGGCGATTGACACGTATTATCTACCCAAAAACTGTCTAAACAGACATGGACGATTTTAACCCGTGAGCGTCAAGTAAAAGCTGACATCGGCAGCATTCACTCAAACCATTAAAAAACATCTATCAGGATACCAGCAGGAGTCTTACCTCGGCATTTTGCGAGACAATAAAGCAATCTACTACAAAGCCATGCCAGGCTTCGTGGCTACTTTTCAAATAGAGCCCAATGATCATGAAACGCCAACTGTAGTTGCAGAACTGGCTAACAAATTTTACGAACATTACATATGTACTGCTATCATACAGCCTTCATTCCGGGTTATCATCAATTGTAGTTAGGTGCCACACCCTGAAGTTGATTTCAGTAGAACCATCCAGGATTGCGATGCTCACAAGCACCTGTGCTTCTTATCAGCTTATCGTTTCTGGCATTACTAATACTCACTTCCCAGGGAAAATAGCTGCGAAAGCCCAAACAACGAGTTATATAAACATATAAAACTGTTCTTCTTATGAGTGTGCGAGCAACATTTGCGGTTATATTAGGATCATTTTATAACGTGTCGCTCAATAAAAAAACTACAACCCGGTCACGTTTCCTCTGAATGCTTCGCAAACCGTCAATTCCGAGTATGTGAGGTATCTGCCGAGTTTTTTCTACTGAAAGGAAAAGGAGGGAACGGATGAAACAGTGATACTGCATCAATGTTGAGAGAAACTGAGTGGCAGCCTAGTAGAAACTTTTAGGTAGATTCAGACGGCTTTCAGAAACGATGCTACAAGCAGGAAGCAGATTCAGCAGGGGTACACTCGGCCGAAAGACGACCATACACTGGTAGAGGGTGAAACACGCTCCATCCCGCTGTGAATCTACCGATATTACTAGATCGTTGCCGAATGAAATGCTTTGTTGCACACCGGCAGCTACCTGAGAAATTGCCTAAGAAGTTGGCATCATCTCTCTTTCTGCAGATGTCATATGACGGAAGATTCGGGCATCAAAAGGCTTGCGGCAACACTCGTGCTAAAGCTTCTCACTGTTGAGCAATTGAGACTTCGTGAAGTCTCAGAGTCACACGAATTTGCGGACTTCATGAACCGCTACCCCAACTTCACGAACACCGTCATCACTAGGGATGAGTCTCAAGTGTATAGATACGATCCGGAAAGAAAATCGCAGTCGTCACCGTGGAAGAAATATATGTCAATAAGACCACAGAAATACCACCAAGTGGGCAGCAACGCGAAAGTGATGCTGAAGGAATTGTTTGATTTCCGCGGTGTGGTTCCCCACGAGTACGCACCAGAGGTTCAAATATCACCGAAGATTACTTCAGGCATGCTTTGCATCACCTACGTGATGCTGCGGTGCCGGAGACCTGAGTATCGGTCAACAGGAAATTGGCACATGAACCACAACAATGCTTTAGAACGTTCCTTTCACCTAATTAGGGCTGCTTCTTTTAGACAAAAAAAAAACAGATTTCTGTAGTTCAAGAAGCTTTTTACTCCCTTGATACGATTCCCTGCTACTTCGGGCGGCTTCCGAGAATCGAGAGATCATTGAAAGGATGATTGAGTGATATGTGGGGTTCAACGACCCAAAACCACCATATATATAATAAAGACGCCGTGATGGAGGGCTCTGGAAACTTTGACCAGCTGTGGTTCTTCAACATGCACACAAATCTGAGCACACGGGACTAAAGCATTATTGCCTCCATCAAAAATACAGCCACTGCAGCCTGGATTCAATCCCACGATTTGCGGGTTAGAAGCCGAGTATCTTTACCACAAGAAAACCACGGTAGGGCGCCATTAAAAGGAGCACATTTTCACAAAAAACAGGACATTGCGGCCGCAACAGATGAGGAAAACTATCTTTTGAAAGAGGCCTGTCGGAATTATACCAACAATTGTAGCGCCCATGAGAGAACAGCTTGGAGTCGCAAAAATAGTATACTGAGGACGATCTGGTTTCCGACATCCCAGTTGTTCCCTTAGTTGTTCCTTCAGTCGAAGGTTGTACACTTTTGTAGCAGACCTCACATCTCAACCTCGACGTGAAGTTCAACATCAAGTATTGCTGACTGTTCCTTCGTTGTGGCAAAGTACAAACAATGCCTTACGCCACTGGTTTCTCAGCGTTCGTACGGGTAGAGTTTGCTCACGGCAGAAGGGGTGAACACGCTGCACTAATATTTTCAAATACTACAGCCAAAAGCATTGCCAAGAAACAGAATCTTTCACAAGTGCCTCGACAGCTCAGTAGCATAAGAGAATGCCTACGCGTGTGACCAATTATTTTTCGTGTCTCGATGCACTCCCGACGTCTACGTAAAAGATTTCATGCACCAACATGTTTTCTCTCAGGAATAGGTAGGTATCTAGCGATGCACTCACCACGTGTGTCTAAGTGAACGCCCGTGTCAGGGAGCCTTCATGTGCACGCCTTCCTAACTCACGCAGCGTGCGTTCCTAACTCAAACAGCGGTAAACCCGTGGTGAATCATCGCCGCTCCTACAAGGAATGCAAACAAACCGCATCAAGCAACCGTCTCTTTCGACGCCAACAAGCGTTGAACGCCACAGTTTCATCGGGCCGAGTTCCTACCGCCTTTGCAATCTCCAGCCTCTCTTCTCTTAGGCACGCCACACAGTCAATTGTGCCTCAACGAAAGTGAAGGTGCGCACGTCTTTCAGCTTATTTCGTCTTTCTCGTCTACTTTGAATTCTCCCCGACAGTCCACACGCAGCACTTTGCCTTACAACCAAGGACATCAACTATGCCGAAGACACTAGATAATATGTAAAACGGAGGTCTTTAACAGAATCGCGTTATAAACGGCTCAAAAAGCCATGCGTTCTGACATTTGCGAGCCTTTATCTTATTCTCTACCATTGTTATCACTTTCATATATTTTCTAGAAAACTAAGGGTACACTATAAAACAGGAGTGTTTATGTAGCCATGCTATCAACCACAACTGGAATAAATGTATGTACTTTATTTCGCCCAATACACAGCACTGAGCACTTTATTTTCATTTATCTACCCAGCATAACATCAAGGCTTCATTGAAAACACAAAAACTTCTTCTTCATTAATTTAATCGTACCTTATACAACCATGCGTAGCTTTTGCTGATATATAAAACAAGAGCCAGGAAATGAGTCGCACTGTTAGGCAATGATTGCAAAAGTGAGAATGCACATGATGATTATATGTTGTAGTGATAATAAAGTGAGGATGCAGTTTTCTCACTGACCATTATGTTTCGGTTCTGACATATTTTGTTCATGTGACAGGTCATCCGATATACGCTAAACTGAAGTTCAGACCTGGAGCACCACCCGCACCCGTTCCTCGTACGTATTCCGCTATTTTTCTCACTGTGTGGTACATAGAGAGTAACGTACATTGAAAATTAAGATTTATAGACTGACACAAAAAAATGACTCAATAAAAGAAGGCTATACACCCAGCTTTGTTCCAAATACATGGGCGTCACAGATTTGAAAAGGTCTAAATACAAAAAATTGGCCCCGTATCTGCACGTTTCACTTCAAATGTCGACGAAAGACGATAGTCTGGCGTGTGGAGGGCGGGAACAAAAGGTTTATTTGATGTTCCGGGCGAGAAAATTGGTGCGTTGTATTCTGGAAGCGCTGCGTTAGAGAGTCTCAATCCCTGCAGCGATGGCGAACGAGCGCATAGAGTTACGTTAGACACGGGCGCCATCTGACAGTTATCTTCGAAAACAAAGGAAGGCGTGAGCACCCACGGAGAAAGATGCGCACTTGTCTTGTAGGCGATAAGGAGACGAACGTAAAGCGACAAGCAAGTGCCACCACCACGTCATCTTAGTAAAGTACTGAAAACACTTGCCTTTTTGAGCATCGCGTTGAGCAGTCATCGCAGTGTGATAACGCTACGGTCCTTAGGATTACTTGTGTGTGCCTTCTCTGGTATAAAGACACAAATACAAACATTTACGTATTGTTATGGTGCCTCAAATATGCGCAATTGCTTTTTAATTGACAATCGCACAAATATGAACGCTGAAACTTGAGCAAAATTGGTAGGCGCTGCGGATATGGTTGGCCGTTCAAGGTATCGTTAGGTCCTTTTAGTGAAATTGTTACCGTGGACGAACAGAGAAATGGACAGACAGACAGACAGACAGACAGACAGACAGACAGACAGACAGACAGACAGACAGACAGACAGACAGACAGACAGACAGACAGACAGACAGACAGACAGACAGACAGAAAGGTAGAAAGACAGACCAAAATTTTGGCGTTGAAAGTCCCGATCAAAGAGTATCATCTTTAAAATTCCTCCACTATGACTTCATATTGAAATTCGTGAATTGGTAGGCTTCACCACAAACGAAGTAAAGGGGCCAATACTCGTTGTAAAAAAAGAGCGGTACAATGACATTTCAAGCTGTATGATAAGTTGTACTCACATTGGAAGACATCCTCACTCGACCCAGATACCCTGAGCCTCCTGGCCTGTCCCTGATATCAGCCAATGCTGCTACTTCACGACCGCAGTCCTTGGTCTTGAGGTTGTTTTGCCTGAGTGTTGCATATTTGTGGCAGAAAATATGATGTTACGACAAACTAGCATTACTGAAACTACTATACAAGTGATGTTGCTTTATTGCCTTGAAAACAAAGGAGTGATAGCGACGTTGTTGCATGACATGGTACCACAAAGATGGTAATGCAGGCACTACACATTATGTAGTAGAAGGATTAGTTTTCGAACAGGCAAAATGAATTTTGCCTGTTTACATGAATGCCTATTTTCACAGAATCGTGAAAATAGGCAAGTACTTGAGAATGCTTCATTTCAAATCACCTTCGTTGTATTATATTTATTCAATTATTTGCTGAACCATGCACTTGATTGCATGCAGCATTTCATTACTGTGATTTGCATTGCTAAAATGAGTTTGATGTAACTAGTTGTCTATAACTATTGGTGTGTCTTTTTCTTGTTATCACTAGATTGTGAGCAGCTGTGTCTTTTTCTTGTTATCACTAGATTGTGAGCAGCTATATACTGAACAGTTTCTCACCTGTCCTAAGAGAGGTGTTGATCGCCCGTAGAAAATATTAAAACATCTTCTGCAATGAATGTGAGGACGTCATGGCCAGCACTCACAGCCCTGGTCAGCTTGAAAAGTGCCAAGATGCCACACTATCTTGGTCAGTGGTTCTCAAGTGATGTCCATAGAACCCACCGGGTCCACGAAGCCATTTTAGGTGTCTGCAAAACGCACCTTCTGACTAAGAAAAGGAGCCCTTTATAAGGCACAGTATGTCTTGTGGCAGCGGCTCTGATTTTTAGGTTCAATGCTTCACCGAATAAACATTTCACAATGTAGTGGAGTTGATATACGTTACGCCTTATTCATTAAATGTTGTAGAAAATTGCAGTTGGTCATATTTGAAAAGCGAGCATAGCTAGAAAAAAATATAATGTGGTTGCGGAATGGAAACATTACTGGCAAGATGTTTAGATCGAATTTGTGGGACTGTTTTTCTTGACCATTCATGACCACGAGTAAACAAACGGTATCGATTGCATGGCGCATGATGTGTTAGTTTAGAATACCCTTTCTCCGCTTTTTGTTTCTCCCCTAGAACAACGAACTTAGGCGTAAGTATTAAAGGTGATTGTAAAAATAACACTCTGTGTTATGCTCTGTAAGCTATAAAATATTTTAATTCGTCTATCTTACACTGTATTTAGGACCTGGAACCTACCACACGCCTGTTAAAGGGATGAAAAGTACGTATTTCTTCTCTGTTCTTTTAGATTGTTGATAGTAAAAGAGGCAGCAATACATGCTCTTATAGAAATTGTTTACAATATATTGTTCAATAATGTGCACGCACTACTGGACTGTGACACTTGAGAATATGCAAACCTTCCTTTCTTAGTGAAATGCGAAAACAGTGCATCTCGCATAGCTGATCACAAATATTATATTGTAAAGAAAACAAATTGCGACGAGTTCTTTTTTTTTTATATTACAGCTGGGAGACGTTGTGCTTTAAGCGCTTTAAAGGGCAGTGGCAATGCGAGTTAGTTTATGCGGGTAATAATGATATTGTTATTGCCTCTCATTTTCTCCGGCACTGCTGGGAAAGGTTTGACAGAGGACGCTTCCGCAAGCAAACGCCTGAGTGTCGATGTGTGTAGAAGCTACGCAGTTAAGCTGTTCCTATATAAATGTGTCGTCTACTATCACTAAGCATCATGCAGTCAAGCTTTCTGTGCTCGTGGAATACGCACTCATTTTTACAGGTCAGAACTGGGTGGATATATCGGAATTGTGTCTTCAAGTATATAAACTAATAAACAGTACTACTACCTACTGATTTTCCTTGATTGCCTTTATCGTGCGATATATATTTACATCTTCGTTGCTCTGTTTAAAGAGACCCGGTACCCCTTAATAAAGCCAGCCATATAATGGTGCCTTTGAGTAATGAAGGTGTCTGCATACACTGGGACAAATTATGTTGCACCAAATCACTGTTTGCCATGGCGTCATAGATGTACAGGGGGCACGCTATTTTCTACGTATTTCTTTTCGAAATAAAAAAAATATGTTCTCAACTGCTGCAAGGTTCACCGCACAAAGTGGGAAGAACATTTATTGAGCCGATCTGCTAAAAATACGAAACAAAATTCTACAAACTAAGCGTTGCGATAATTGTGCATATGCCTGTTTTTTTTTCTCAAATTCTCAAAAGAACCACCGCCCCCAAGTCGTCTTTTGAAGCCTGGTACGTATCGCCTTTTTATGATGCTTTCAATTTTTCGTCGAACCAACCATAAGAAATTTGTTTTGTGTACTCGTGATATAGCGCTAGCTGAAATAACAATGTATAAACGTGCTGCAAATATGATCCTGTTTTTTGTATTTTATAGGTAATTTCTTCCGGTTTACTCATTTTAAAAAGGAATAATCTCAGTAGTATTGTTGAATATTTTGAAAAATGAGAAGCATAACAGCCCCTTCCTCCCCCAAAATCAGATTACTCAAAATAAGTGCCGCCAGTGTCCTTGTGTGAAGGTTTCACAATTCTTAAAAGATTCTATGATCAAGCATGCGGGCGAACAATGCCACGTCTAGTCTGAATATACGTATGCTTATGAGCAGACTTCTTCACAAATTGAGAATTTTTTATTAAATGTATCTGCTTTTTTTCTTATCCACTGAGGTAGGTTTCGTTTACACCTACATGCTAGGCACATGTTGTATCACTCTTAGATGTAACGGGAGTACAGAAAAATACACCAGTTGCGCCTATTTGATACTGCACAGCAGAAATTTACTATTGCAGTAAAAATCACTGCAAAGCGCACGATGAAAATACAAGCTGTAAACAAACTTCGACTGAAGAAAATGAATATTTTTGTTTCATTATGAAGCATATATAAACGCCAACTGAGTATTGGTTGTATTGCGCGTTAGTAAGTACCTAAGTGCTCAAATTAGTGAATTATTTTACAACGTCAACAAAAATGCTACCCAAGAAGCAATGGTCCTCTAAGATTGTGTGCGGGATTGAAGGATGTGTTTCGCACGCACCTGTAGCTGTGAATAACACACAAAGATCCTTCACAACCTTTGACGTCACTTTCGCTTGCAGTCATAGACATCTTCGCACAAAATTCACAACAAAAATAAAAGATAAGTTTCTGTCCTCGTAAATCTCTGGCAGCACTGACAGAGTCAAGTACAAAAGTATTGAAACATAAATAAAGTACTGAAAAGATGAATTTTGTTGTCCTGACACTGAAAACGCTTCGCATTAACGTAATGCACAGACAGTTCATATGAATAAAAAATTTTGCATTTTATTGAAATATGAAATCATGACAACATGACGTTCATGACCTCTATATTTTTCTTAAACAGGTCCACCAGACCCAAAACGTCACTTGAAGCCTCGTATGTATTCCATCGCTCTCTTACTGCCCTACTGCCATAAAATATGCCTTGAGATATTTTAAGTTTTCATGCCCTGAATAGCTACGGGTTGAACACACTTTTGTCTCCTCAGAAGTTCTAGATTCTTCTTCCACAGGACACAACAATTGCAGTTATCATGTATAAAAATACATTATTAGTGTCAGTATACTTATTTGTGGTGAATATGCAAATAATATTTCTACAAAAGAGGTTTCACGCTACGATATCATGACTCTAGGAAAAAAAAACTTTATTATCTTTCTTGAATCATTCTTACGAACCAAGTTGTAACAGAGTGAAATTGAGGACTATTATTTTATACACGCATTGGCACTAGTGTATATATATTGCAGATCTTCTTTAGAAACTTTAAGCAAGCAACGTGATTTTCAATTTTTGAAATTTGCTTTATGTATTATTGACTCTTGGGGGCGTTGCAAAATAAGAGAGACCTTCTGGTTCCAATATGTCACAATTACTAAAAAAACATTTAGTTTACCAAAATAATTTATTTAGGATAAAGTTTCGCACTAACTTTGTTTGGTAGGGTTCAAGGCGTTCAAATGGTCGACGAGAACCAGATGGTGGCATATCGAAATTGTTTTTCAAGGGCTGTTATTCACTGCACCTAGAATAAAGTTGTTGGTGCTTGCCGAAAGTTACCGCCCCTAATGCAACTCGCTCAATTCACCAAGTGCCTTTCCGTAGAGAAGACAACAAACCAGCACCTCTTTCCGCGTGCCTTTGCGACCAGCTTAAAGGCAAATTCTCAGCCGCGTTGTTGCCTATCACGTCTATCGCAGATGGCAGCACGTTGAGAACGACAAATATAGGACTTTGTCAGATTACTTTATTCCTGTAAGTAAATGGAGACATGTTGAATATCAGGGTCACCGCGTTGTTTTAGCCTGAATAACAAAATAAAGATGTTGCACGCATAAGTACACCATATTGTGCAGACACTGACACCTATTTTCCCTCTTTGAAGTTGCACCACGATGAATATCCGTTAAGTCATCGTGTGCTGACCAATTATTCTTTTCAGCAGTAAAGCCATTCATCTCGTTATTGAACAGTGCGGTACACCTAGGTCTGCTAGTATATTTTAATGCAGTCACCTGCACTTAGATTTTACCGTCCTCAGTACCATGTTTGAGATGTGCAATAACGTGTGCTAGCCGTGGCTAAGTGTATATGCCTACAGAATGTGTTGTCCTACAGCATAAAGCAACATTTTGTATTTACCAAGGCAATAGCTTTTAGCGTCTCATGCTGACGTCCATCCATCCGTGCCCTGGCACTGTGCCAGGTGCCCACTGTGGCGTACGGTCGCACCTCGCGTCGAACTCTACAGCGCTCACGCTTAGGTTGGGTAACTTCACTAGGTACAGCATGCTCTATCATGCAAGATATAAGAGGCACGCTTTCTGTTTTATTGAGGCCAATCACGTCTCAAAAGGCGCAAATGTCTGCCGAACACACTTTATAATTCAGAAAGTGTGGTGCATTTTTTTCTACCAATCTACTGGTACTTCAGTCGTTAAAAAGCGTGTTCAAAATGGTTCTGATTAGAAATATATTAAAAAACTCTCAATAATAGGCATGATTGTAATATTTTAGCACACAAGATATATCTGGGGACCTTGCAATCAATACAAAAAAGGCAAGTTTTTTTGGTATAGTGTGGAATGACCTGATCGCAGTACTCCTGAAACAATGCGCAAAAGGCGTAGATTCTTCAGCAATTTTTGAAAAGACGACTACGTTATTTACAAGTACGGAGATGTCTTACAACTCACGCTATCAGAAAACAACGTCGATGTTTTGCTTTAGTAATGGCGAAACAGAGATAATACATGTGGCTCTAAACTCGAGGAGATAATTGTGAGCCATAAATTCATTCTTACGGTGTATGTCTCGCACGTCCCACACAATGGGGTAAAATTTCTTTCACTAACACATTGTGCACTGCAGAGCTTCTCTTGAGATCTATTGCGCAGAAGCGCGGAAAAGTATTTTATAGCCATCTTGCTATGGCTTGAACAACAGACGCTGAATCGTATCTCGAGAAGGACTAAAGTGGACAGTGAGCTTTCGCGAAGCCTTTAAAAGCGATTCTTTACCACAATGGGACTTGCAACACAAACTATTCCACATTTTTTTTTGAAAAGTGATATGGTCTTGGTGAATATAGTGCGTTTCGATGTGCTTTCGTTGTAATGTGACGTATTTTCTGCAGCCAAAACAGCCTTTAGATTTATGTCGCAACTTGCAGGCCGTCATGTTACAAACGGTAATGAAGTGCACTTCTTAAGAGAAAGCTCAGGAATAATGCAGTTTCGTAGGTTTGAATTGAAGGTAATCGATAGTGGCAACAACAACAAGGAAGTGGCAACAAAGTCAATATTTTTTTAGATTAATTCACAAAACAACGTTAGCGCAGACATTTCCTTGTCGGCTTGAACGACTCTAGTGAGTACGAGAATTTCACATGCATTCTTAAAAAGGGCGTATTGATGGTTATTCCTTGGCTATTGTTCTACGGCCTTTATCGCAGGCATATGATAGCTTGAGCTTTATTATTCAATAATATGCAAGACAGTTAGAATGCTCACTTTAAAACGTATAGATTACAATGATATAGCAACGGTTTTGCATGCAACTCGCTGAAAAAAAGTATTCGTTTTCGTGTTTTATAGACGAAAATATCTCGGCTTTTTCTCATGTGAACATTGAAACGAAACATTGGAGCTCTATTAAAAGAAGAGTAGATCGATAGTTTATTCTAGAACAATATAGGCCAAGAACGTTTATGGCTGAAACAAAATAAGGCCATTCGACACCGCACATACTCGTACTCCTCGTTGACGTCGCAGCATGGAGGTGAGCGTAATTGCAGGTCTGCTGTTATGCAACGCCAAAATAACACGGATCGCAGCTTTGCGCGAAATTCGCTCTAGAGCGATTTTGCGCTTCCGTAACGGGTGGCATCTCCGGCAGCGTAAAGGACAGTCCTCATCCTGCCTGGCTGAGAGCTGTACAATATGTTCAAAGGCCGCGGTTGGCTTTGCATCTACCCAGGGTCGAGAGAGATGCACTGTACAGGACGCACAGGGCATCCCCCGAGAGTCGAGAGAGCTGCTGGTTTAACAATGACGTTTTGATGGTGCCTCACACATTCTCAATAATGGTTACGTTTGGATAATGCACACGCCACTCAAGAATATACACATACCGAGACTCCAGAATGCTCCAACTATTCTGGACTTGTGAATGGGGAAGGTGACAAACTGCAAAATAAAGTTTCCTTCAAGCAAAGGCTTCCTCAGAGGATGTGGGTACAAGAAGTCGTTCAGGACTGAGCAACACTATTCAGTGGTGAAATTGTTATCTATCCTCACTAAGGTTTCCCAGCCGGCCGGTGGGAGTGGACCCTATAGATACTCAAAGACAAACGACCAATGGCTGCTGCTACAAGCTGGATCAATTTAGGCATATATCCAAATGAAAACGAATGTTTATTGGCAAGCTTTGCTTTTTTATGCAAACAAAACAAAAGAATACAAAATTGTGCGCGACTATTCGGGCTTCCTGATATGCTTGAACAGGTTCAGTAAACGTTTCGAAACTTTATGAAATGGATTTCCACTTGTGGAGCACAAAAGCATGTGTTCCTTCATCTACTGGACCTTAACAACCTTTTTCGCAATGGCAGAGTTGGACCAACGTGTAGAATTGAGTTTAGGGGGAAGATTAAATTAATGAATACGATTTCATAAAAGCAGTGGATGTATTGTCGTACTCCATGCTTACTTCCGAAAACAATGAGTGCTCTGGCTGAGTAAACATTGCATTTCAAAGATCAGGGATATCTATTATAACTATATTTTAAATTAGGTAAAGATTGAATATTGTGCCTTGTGTTTAGGCAGTGCACGTGAACATAATGGCTTACAAAATTTGGATTTGAACGTACCAGCTACAACTTTCTCGGCGCATGTGAGCTGTTATGAGCAGTTGTCCGAGGTTTCACATGCGCTGCCTTTGGTCCCACATTGTGGTAAATGTCGATACGTCGGCTGAGACAGCATTTTGGTACTCGTGAGTGCAGTGCTCATGTTCTTGGGCAAACACTAGGTGCCTCTCTTTCTTGGTTGCCCTGACTATCGGCCTTTGGACGGCTCTCCTGTTTTGGATGCCACCTAATGTAGACAAAGTTGCACCGTGATATTCGATGCACGCCGTTGACAGCCACGGAATTCGCTTATGTTCTCAGAAGGTCGACGCAGCAAAGCCAATTGGCGTATCGAATGCCCCATGGCCATTTTGGCTGCATTTTGGTGAAAGTGACATGCTAAAGGCCCGTGTACTTGGGTTCAGCTGCCCTTCAATAGAACACCCGATGAATTATATACCAGTTTCCTCCATGACGACGTCCCTCACAATCATATCGTTACAGGATATGCGGGAACGTAAAACCCCATCCATTACTGCAACAAGTGTGAGTGTGATGACAGCGTAACACCATCTTATGATTTTTCATAGCCATTATGCTTGCAGAAATGAGACTACAAGCATCCATTACGCTTACTTAGATATCATAAATATAATGGAAGGCAGCTTAAAACGACACATGTGCGTGTACACGAAGGGACAATTGTATTTTAATTGATAAAATGAAGATGACTTGAGGCATGTCTTTATCATGCGAAACCGAATGTCACATGAGCTGCAGAAAATCGCGACATTAAGAGTTAAGTTTGTTTCATGGAAGCGCAAGCTCGGCGCGAGCATTGTAGCAGACAAAGCGAAGCCACACCTGCAGGCAATACCGCGCCTGCGCAGGTTCGCTTCGATGCGTGCCCGCGCTGGCGGCAGGGGTGCTTTGCGGAGCGCGGCCACGCGCGCACGCGTTCACCCTAACAGTGACCGGCACTGTACGTTACAAAGATTTGCACAATATATATATAGTGAAGACAATCAGTATTTAGCGCTTTATTATACAACTGCTTTTCAGGGCAAGTTAGACACATAGTATTATTGAATTAAATTAGTGTTCTATGTAAATTTATTGATTTTTTTACAATAGCTAATACATTTCTGGAAATTTATACATCTTAAGAGACTTCTTATTTCATCATATTACTTGCAGCTCCAGCTTTGCCTCCCCGGGGTCGGCCCCAAGTGCCTCCAAGTATGTATCATCATGCACAAGCTTCACTTACCAAAATGCCAGTAAAAATATCTATCTATCTATCTATCTATCTATCTATCTATCTATCTATCTATCTATCTATCTATCTCTCTATCTATCTATCAATCAATCTATCTATCTATCTATCTATCTATCTATATATATATCTATCTATCTATCAATCTATCTATCTATCTATATATCTATCTATTCGCCGATGTCTAAACTCTTGTGTGGTCATCTCTTTAGATACGCGGATACCGCAAAAGGCGTAAGAGAGCACAAAATAATGCCTAACAAGACCAACAGCTACAGCTATGCATAAAACTAATATCTCTCCCTCTTTCACGTGTGACTTTTCAGTGTTTAGCCTAGTCCTTTAAATACGTGTATAGTTCAAACTTCATTCACAGTGTACACAAATTAGGAACAACGAGGCCTGTTTTTGAAATTGATAACGGGAGAGCGTTATGAGGCCGGCGTCACAGATATTGCGGCGCCGACATCAACAACACAGTCGGTGAACAGACGGGATTACCGAGGCAAACATTAAGCATCATAGTTCGATGTGATGTCTACGCCAGGTAATCTGCATGGCAGTCTAGTTTTATATCGCCAAGCCACGCCAGTGCCCGTAGATCTGTTGCGGAAAGGCCAGCTGTTGTCTCGGACAACATAAATGGTGGGTGTAGTGTTGCCTACCGGCTGTCTTGACTTTGAAAGAAGTGTTGAATACGTACTATAGTTTCAAGAAATATAGCATATTGTTGCTCAGCCACTGAGTATACCACGACAACCACTACTTGTGGTTTGCGCATCATTACATATTAGCTTGCCCTGATTCACAAAAAATGACGTCTAAACTGTGTGTCTGAGTAGCGCCGCTACGTCAGCTCTTTGGACGTCTAGATGGTTGGCGGGTTTTCTCAGTCCATATTATGCGAACGTCTAATCAGGATAAACATATGTAATCGTCGTTCCACCTTGCAATCCTGGGCTAAAAAAAACACAAAAATGTAGCCACGGCTGTGACTCGCCAACTTCTCTGAGTGAGATTGGCTCTCAAAGTACGTGGGTAGAGTCATAACTTTTCATTTCCAACACGCAACGAGTTAGGAACAATGGAGGCGGAATTTAATATAATGAGTTGTAAGTACCATGTAGGTTCGTAGCCTGCGAAGATGTAGCAAGTCTAGCCAAAGCAACAAGCGTCCTAAACCTGTTTAAGACCTATAGTCGCTTTGGAAAAAGAAACGCCGACATGAAAAGATGCAAGATCTTTAAGAAAACTTGTCGCTGCCAAGTGTCGCAACACGGTGAACTGTGTGACGTTGCTTATCCATACAATCCGCGCAGAAATTCAATGTGCTACTCACCTAATAAACGTATTCTAGCACACACAGCCAGGGTATAAAGCGCAAGAAGCTATAACAGGGAGCAGGCCTAATTTCATTTTCAGTTGGAAATTGCCACAAAAACTCGAACACTCCGGGAGAATTAGCTAAAATATACTTTTAAGCACCCGCATAACAAATGTTTCTTGTTCCCCCCCCCCTCTTTCTCCAACACAATTTCTTTTGGACAGTCTCAAATTGATTGATTGAGTGATTGATTGATTGATTATATGTGACGTTTAACGTCCTGAAACCACCCTATTATTCCGAGAGGCGCCGTAGTGGAGGGCTCCGGAAATTTTGACCACCTGGGATTTTCAACGTGCACCCACATCTGAGCACACGGGCCTACAACATTTCCGCCTCCATCGGAAATGTAGCCGCCTCAGCCGCGATTTAATCACGCGACCTGCGGATCAGCAGCCGAGTACCTTAGCCACTAGGCCACAGCAGCGGCGCGACCATCTCAAGTTGTATACTGTCTAGTTATTACATGATACGGCCGTCGATAGCACATGTTGTCTGTGCTTGATGAGCTGTTAGCTCATAACATAGCACTCTTCCTGAATTGAACAGCCTCCTTCTGCCAAGCGTGCTAATTTTTCACAACATAAAGCTTGTAAGTTTTAGTTCTATATAATTAAGTGAATGAACGCTAGAAGGTCTCCACATGAATGTGCGATTTCGTGCAAATATGTGAGGCACTACTACAAACGAGTCTGAAGAATAGTGTTGGTAATATGTATAAGTATTGTGTTGAATATTTCATTTTCTTCATGCTAGTATAATGCATGCCTAACTCCTTACGTTTCAGGAGTAGGGTCCCTTGCAAAATAGCCCCCGTCTCGTAAGTATCTTTCTCACATACAATCTGCCGAAAAGACAAAATTACTAGAGCCTATTTATTTGTTTTGAATAGTGTTATGTGACTGCAGTGGAGTTGCTTTCATAGTTTAAATTTTGGATTTATGGAGTGTTTGTTGTTTGTTGAAGCAAACTCTCATAAGGTTAAGTTGTATGTTTCAGTGCATTAATTTGGAAACACTTATCGTATTGTATGTGAACGAGACATTGTGTAAGGATAGAATCGTTTTATTACTTTTCTAATGCACCATTTTGTCACTTCTAATTCATTCAGTTTTGATGGACTGCAGTCTTCATAATGTGAACATTTTGTCACGTTCCTTTGAGAGCAATTTATCAAAACGTGCACCCTATAATAACGAAATAATAGTTTGGTCGACATATATAGAGAAAAAGGGGAGTGATGATAAGGCTAGAACAATATTTCTCATAGTGAATATCGCACTGGTATAATCTGTTCGTTGGTTTTACACGTCATCACTTGAGGCATCTTTTTTTTTTTCTAAAAGAGCCAAAGGCACTTTATCTGACCCGCGGGAAACTCACTTATTTTGCAAAAGGAATATGATCTGACCTGCCCTAACAACTGTTAGCCAGTGTGTTTCATTCCTCTGAATATATTAAATCTATGATGTGGGTAAAACCGACATAGCCCAATATTGCCACTACTGAGGAAAGAAAGTTTGTATTTGCTCCATATAAATTCAAATATTTAATTTACACATGAATAGGCTCGTAAAATTAACGTAAAACAATTCGAAAGTATGGTATAGCAATTTTTTGCGAGTTAACCTCATCCTTGTGCTTCCCTCAGTGCCATGCTTCGTCGCACGAGCGTATTGGAAATTACGAGATTCGAAGAGCGAGTGGTCTTTCTTGAAAAAACGTGCACTATTCTTCCCTTCCATCAGTGTTTTCTTGTTTGTGACGTTTATTGAGGGCCTTGAAAAGCGTTCCGGTCTATTTTATGTCATTGTGTTTCGAACCACTCTAGCTTTAGGGAATGAATAGTTTCCGAAGTGTTCATTTACTATGTCTTTCATTCGAAAAAACCGTGTTGGACCGAATGGAGTAAGAGGCAGAACAAAATCGAGTTGTGGCATTGATCATCGTGTGCTTCATTAAGCGATACCTTGCCCTACATATTTAGAACGTTAACACCCTAACAATGCAACTAGAACACAAATGAAACATCTTGGGGGAAACCATGTTGATTGTTTTTCTCATGATTCTTCATGCAATGCTGAGTCAATGAATATGGCTAAATGTGAATAAAACAGTTGAAGTATTCAGTGCATTTTCTAATAAGAGCTGCCATTTTTATTTGTTTTAGCAATAAAGAATTGTTCCCATTTTCACTTGAACTGCTGTAGAAGCTGAAGATACTTAGGCGGGCTTTGCGCTAAAGTGAAATTTAGCCTAATTTTGGATTATGAGTCTGATTTCTTCAGTAAAAAACGCTTCAATTGTGCTAGAGTTGTTAAGTTGTCTATCTACAAAAACTAGCAAAGTATCTTTCTGTAAAAGAAATTTTTAAAAGGCGTTGTAAACCTTCACGAGCATATATATATAAAAAAATAAAGGTCTTATAACACACGTTTGCTTTATTCACATTACAAACGGTTCTACACAGGTTGTGATTCATTGCTAGGTAGCAGGTCGCACAAGATGGTCTTCATTTTACACTTCATTTTCTTTAGATAGTTTAACTGCGTTGCTAGGCGAGAAGGCTACTAATTTACAAGCCGTAAAGGGAAGTCACGTGTGCCTACCTTGCCTGGATGGTATCACACAAGAAGACGTGACTCCCGACAATGTAACTGTAGAATAAACTCTTACTATAATTGCATGTCGAAGCGCCGAATAACATGTCAAGAATAAATTCATATAAATACACTTTAACATATATCCGTGCACACTTGGGCGTTTTATATAATAGTACATGGACTCGAACAATAAATATGCAAAAACAGATTTGTTATACTGACGCAACAGGGTTGCAGAAAACAGGTCATATCAGGCATTGCGTGAATGACTTAGATAATAATAATTACAACTTTGTAGTTATACCAATATTTACAATTAGTTCTGTGCATCTGCATGAGAGTTAAAACCACGCCCAAACAAATATTGCAATGCTCACCAGCTGTTGTTTTTGTGATTAGTGTATCTACTGTATTCTTACTGAACCGATCATTATGCGCATAGCCGTTGTGGCATCGGCAGTGTTTAACGTAAAAAAACAAACAAAATGCAGCATATCACTTTAGTACGTCATGTTGTTCAGGTATTCATAAGTTTGCGAGTTGACCCTGAGCCCTCTTGGCATATATATATATATATATATATATATATATATATATATATATATATATATATATATGATCTGTGTGTGTGTGTGTGTTTTGGCGGAGCTCCGCCTTTTTCACGGCAGTTCCCAGTGAAACGTCGGCTTAAGAAACAGTTGCTACGTGAAAGCTCATCTACTTTCAATATATATATATATATATATATATATATATATATATATATATATATATATATATATATATATATATATATATATATATATGTGTGTGTGTGTGTGTAAAATGGAAGCCTCGGTTTTGTATGACAAGAAAGGCTCTGACATTACTTGGCGAAAGACGGTTTATGAGGCTGGTTTCGCTACCGCGTGCCTGAGCAGTAACTACAACCGTCTATCAGCGGAGCGCCGGCCTTTTCCAATCAATATATATATATATATATATATATATATATATATATATATATATATATATATATATATATATATATATATATATATATATATTGTGATATACAACACAGAGAACAAGAGACAACACCTGATCCTGGGCCAGCTGTTCTTATTCTGACTTCGTTCTTCTCTTCTTTGCTCTAGCTACCCGCGCGCCGAAGCGCCAGCGTCTTTCTTGGTCATGACACTCGGCCATGACTGCGCGCGCGGAGCTGGCGGCAAAGTTTCTGGTGGGCGGGCTTGGCTGCATCGTGGTGGTCAGCCCGGGCCACAATGCAACATGGAGCGACGGTCTGGGGGAAGCGTCTCTGGTGGACGGCACTGGCTGCCTCGAGCTGGTGGCTCTTTTGCACGCCACGATGTCCATTGAAAAAGTGCTGTAGACTCAGGCGGCCGGCACTGGCTGCCCCGTTGCGGCCGACGCTCTCGGCCGCGATTTGGTCCCGGTATCTGCCAAAGGTAGATTTGGCGGTTGATATAGTGGCTGCATCTCGGAGGTCGGCTTTGGCCACGCTGAAAATGGGTGCCAGAGTCTTCCACAAGTCTGTCGGGAGGTCGAGACTGGCTGCATCGTTGTGGACGGTCTCGGCCATGGAGAGACTCTCTGTGGGAAGCAGCTAAACTTGCACCTGACAGCGCGCTTCGGACGGGCCGCAAAATCAGCAGCAGACGTTGAACTCCGGACGAGGGTAGCCGAAAGAGTATCCCAAAAGACGCGCTGGTACCTTGGGCTCTACCGGTGCCATTACCGTAGGCGGTTCAAGCAAAGGCGATGCTGGTGTCTCCACTTGCCCCAGTAAAGGTGATATTGGGGCTGGCTTCTCTAACTGAGCTGTATGAGGACTGGTATCAGCCTCTTCCACTGACATGATGGCATCGCGTACCGGCGCGGGTACCGAGAGCAGTAGTGGCGTGTGGCACCTGCGTCTGACGTCATTCGTAGGACAGGCGGAGAAGCTTACTGCCGCGCGGCTGGAGGGCTCCGAGGAGCCTTCGAGGTGTTGCTCCACTTCAGCTCGGTGTGCGAATGGGGTTGTGTCGGTGAAGGGCAATGCAGCACAGTCGAGATGATTCTCTGTGGCTGTTTCGTTGGAGCAACGCCCTTCAAGAGGTCCGACTTCGGTAGCGGCCTCTGGCCGCAGTGAGCTTGCTTCGGGTATCGACAAAGTGTCTAACTTCTCGTGTGGTAAGCTGCAGTGCACAGCTGCAGCCTCGAGGTGGAAAGCCTCTGGAGCTTGCTCCTCGGTAGTGGCCAGGTTGGACGGGGTGGTGGAGGAGAGGTGGTAAGGATTACGACCGAAAGCAGCTATGAGCTTGCAGCTCCACTCTGCCCATGACTGCTGCTTCGAGCCTTCATACCGGTGCCACGCCGCTGCACCTTCCCGAAGACGGTCTACAGCCACGGTCCATTTCTGATTTTCTGTCCAGGCCTCGCGCATTGCTATCGCGTTGACGGTTGCCACCCAGCTGTCGGCGTCGTTACCGACCCCGTGCAATTCCGGTAGTTCGCAGACGGCTGGTGATTGGGAGGTAACAGGTGGCAACGCAGAGATCACTGACGCGAAGCAGTCGAGCTGGCGTGAGAGCTCGATCAGAGAAGACCGAAGCTCCCTGCGTTGCTCCGGTGTGCTTGCCTCAAGGTCGTATGAGGCAGCTACATCCAACACTGCGTTAATGTCACACAATGCTGGCAACATTGTAGGAGTTTGCTCGGCGATCAACGCTGACAGTTTGTTAGTTTCGGCGCGGAGCAATGCGATGGTACGCCGCAGCTCCACGGCACTGTCGCACGAGGCTTCTGAACCACTTTGGTTCGCGTCCGTGAAGTACGTGGTCCTAGTAGTACTCACGGTGGTGACACGCACGTCCGAAGAAACATGAACAGCGTTTCTTGGTGGCTTATATGTTCAAGAGTACCGGACAGGGAATGCAGGCCGTGGGAAGCTTGAAGAGCATTCCCAAAGGACAGGAGCCCGTGCGTCTTACGGCCGCGAAGTGATAGCATAGTGTCCATTGATTGGGTGATGCCCTGGTACCACAGAGGAGGCATGGACACCGTCCACTGATGGTCCGATGGGCAGCTGAAGCGGCGGCCAGGTTGTTGACTCCATCGCCAAAGAAGCATGAACGGCGTTCCCAGATGGAGAAGCCCGCACTGCCGACGAAGCACGAAAACACGTACCGGGTGGCTTTCTGCAAAGGGTTCACCTGTCGGACTACGCCATTGTGATGTACAACACAGAGAACAAGAGACAACACCCGATCCTGGGCCAGCTGTTCTTATTCTGACTTCGTTCTTCACTTTTTTGCTCTAGCTACCCGCGCACCGAAGCGCCAGCCGTCTTTCTTGGTCATGACAATATATATATATATATATATATATATATATATATATATATATATATATATATATATGACGTATCAAGTGATGGTTAGTAGAGGTAGAGATGGAAGAAGTCGGAGATTGAAAAAACATGAGGTGTGAGCCAGGCCACGTCTCCGAGATCTAGCGTCACACGAGTCGACAGGATGAAGACCTGGCGGCCACTTCATCAACAAGCCACCATCTCCGAACGTCTCAGCAAGACGCAGTGACCGAACGTGGACCACGAAAGTACATCGCAACACTACACCAAGACCAGCATTATGACAGCACCATCAGACGACCTTCCCATCCCCAAGTACACCGGAGCAGCAGACGATGAACCTGTACAGGACTGGTTCGACCTGTTCGAGCACCACGTAAACGCTGCATCATGGAACGGGAAATGATCACCAACTTCACTGACTACATCTCCGGTGAGGCATTCAAGTTTTACCTGACACACATATTCGAAAACGACGAATCATGGCAAAAGATCAGGGAAGAGATGATTGCCCGTTTTAATGACTACGACAAGGACTTCCTCATTACCGACCATCTGCATACAACCACACTCGACCGTCACAGTCCACGCTTATTTCTCAAGGAACGTGGCGTTCCACCAGGTTTCTCTTCATGAAAGTCGGCATTTCCAAAGTCGTGGCACCAACATACGACACGTTACGTCGCTCACCCTACTGATGCCTTTCATGCTTCGTCTCGCTTACATGGTCCACCACCTGGTTTTCTACGACGCAGCTCTTCAAAGGCTCCTAACGGACACTATTTGTGTCATAAGGACGCCTTGTTCATGGTAGACCAGCTGACACATGGGGAAAATACCAAACAACGCCAAGATGACTCAAAGAGTGAAAATCAGTCTTCACGCATTGGAGCAGCTTACTCCCTATCTCGCAGACTTGGCCCGCCTCCTGGTTTTCCATCGCTTGGCTCTTTCATCGCTCACAATGTCCATCTCACATCTAGCACGCTCACAATGGTCGGGATAGAGCTGCGGAGCTCGGACGATGATACGCCAAGCCCTGGACTTACCACCCAGATTCATGCGCTAGAACAGCTCGCATCGTTAGTTGCACAGAAAGAGGGCCATTCACAACTCAGACCTTACCAAACTATACCTGTTGCAATGTTGCCGTCCAGTGCGCAGCCACCAGAAACTCCAAACACAGAAGGCTCAGACGCATCGAACGTCGCATGCTACCAGGCGCAAGAACCACTCATAGTGAGCCGCGAAGAAGAAGCCCCTGATGAACTATCTGTCAAGTCTGAATGTTTTTTGTCGCAAGAGTTCATTTCCACGGCACCACAGACTTGTCAACATTTGCATTTTCAACCTTGTGATGCGACGTCACATGTGGTACCCTCATGCAGTGGTCACCAATCCAAGAATCGGACAAATTCAGAAGTGCATGATACATCAAACCTTGTACACAGTTGTCTTTCGGAAGCGCCCTTAATGAACCCCGTCACCGAAGCCTCTGAAGAGCATGCTAGCAATGATGACGCATTGCCAACTATGCCCGACAAGCAATACATCAGCTCACCATTCATCAGCTGTCTACAGGACGCGTCAAACACCGTACGAAATGAATGCCCCATTGCGGAACGGTTGCCACTACAGCCATCTCCTGAGCAGCACCAACAAAGCAAGCAAAACAAAGTTCACAAACTCAGAAAACAACGAGAGAGACTGCAGCGAGGGCATCGGCGAACGCCAAATTCAACGGAAGCGCGTTCACCAGTTGAAGAACATCGAAAAATAAGATATCCAAACTAACAAGACGTCAGACACTTTCGGACAAAGAAAAGTCGCCAGAAACGCTCCCAGCGCCTGCTATTCCACCGACGGCACCACCACAGGAAGCGCCGAGAAAGACGCAGAAGCACTGCTTGCAAACCGCAAGCACTCAGGCACTCCATCACAGTCTGTCGAGAAGCACGCAAGCAAGAAGCAATGGGATCGCCCCATTCACGGCGAAACGTACAACCCCGACGACATCCGAGCTGCCGATGCAACAAGGCGTTTAAACCTTGGTCAGCCCGAACAAGAGTTCTAGCAGTACTGTCAGTATCCACGTGTATCCCGCTCTGTCCGGAACGCAACAGTCAGCCTCGCCCACCAGAGTTGTTATAGAGTTGACCGAACTGCTCCCTCGGGCTTGAAGATTTAAAGAGACTGTGGAACTTCGTCGGGACGTTATACTGCGAATTTGGACATTGTCTGTTTATTGGCTTCTTCAATTTTTTGTAGGTTATAAACGGTGCCATCTTTCGGGGGGAGGGAAATGATGTGACGTATAAAGTGATGGTTAGTAGAGGTAGAGAAGGAAGAAGTCAGAGATTGAAAAAACATGAGGTATGAGCCAGGCCACGTCGCCCATTCATCGTAGCGTCACACATATATATATATATATATATATATATATATATATATATATATATATATATATATATATATATATATATATATATATATATAGAGAGAGAGAGAGAGAGAGAGAGAGAGAGACTGATAAACATTTTAGCAGAGTACACGGAAGCTGTAGTGGACGACCTACTCACGAACGATGAATTCTGCCGCACGCTTCACATTGAATGTGTTGGAATTTCTATTTACTGTGGTTTCTCACCGATAACCTGATATTTGTACGAAGTGATTATCTCAAAATAGGTGACCTGTTATCGCCACCTAAGTTCATTTCTTGTCGAATAATATAGGTTAGCCGTGACCCTCTAGCAATGCAACTGTCTGCGGAGTTAACAGGAACACATAGTTAGTACATAATATTGCCAAGTGGATGGGACGCGGATGAACGCAGTAGTCCGCGTCTTCATGGTGAAACTGTGTATTTGACCTAACTAGGGGTCATGAGAAGAGAACTGAATATGCTTCGCACAGAGTGTCGGTCGTCAAAAATACTGACTTGTGGTTACGAGTGTCAACTTTCATACATATATCGCCGAAGATTACCGCGTTGTCGATGGCGGCCACGTAAGCTCCCAAACTAAAACCAATGTTTGAGTTGAACACGTAATCTGATAGATAAATAATAACAATATAGAGACCACAAGTTATTGGACCCGTTCTGCGCAAGCTGGCAGTTACATTGCAATTAAACTGTAACTATAAACTCTAAATGAAGGAGTGGCGGGGGTAATTTTTGACAGAGAAACAACATAGAATTTTGAAGAGTACACCGACCACTGCGCCAAGCCGATAGATAACAACATAGAGAAAGCAAATTTTTTTAAAGGTAGACAGGTCGGCCTGAGCTAGTGCTCCGTAACACGCTACTCTGCGCAACCAAAAACAGAAAATTGATGAGTAGGATGACACTAGAAACGGGGTGAGCAGGTGTGTAAGTAGACTGACCATGTAACACAATGGCCTCCATAAAGTAAAGCGTCAAATTCACTCCTCTTGAGAAAAGTCGTGAGTCGCCTTGTAGCAGGTGTTATGTTGTGGGGTTGGACATTGAGGAAACAGGCTAGTTTCGCTTAGAGTATTCTCACCCATGCCGATCCACGATTAATGTGAGCTTCATTCGTTTGTACTCGTTTAGTAGCCATTCACAAAATTGATGTGGTAAAATCTCATCCACTTGGCCGCGCTCAAAATTGGGGCTGTTCGTAGGACTGATAAAGTGCGCACAGCATGTTCTTCCAAAGTGAAATCTCTAATAGTGCTACGCAGATGTCGTCTTGTTTTACAAGGTTTAGTTTAGACAGGTTTTATGCATGAAATAATCATAAAATAGAATAACAAGATATATGTCAAACGTTTTCTCTAATATGCTGTTTTTATTTTATTGACAGGGTAATGATGCCGGAGCCTCTTCTACACTGCTTCATCGGTGAACTGACAACAAATTGGGATGATTTGAGAGATTAGAGAAGATTACAAAAAAGTCCGGAACTCGTGTACTGTGGCAGTCTGTAACACCAGGGTTACGGGCCAACACAGTGCCATTGAAATAACAGTGTATATAAATTGTAGGTGTAATATAAAGGAAACCAAGATTTCATATAAACGAAGATTGCAGTTGGACAGGGCGATGCTAGATAAGCACACACATGCTTGTGTAATGACCACTGGTTGCCCTTTAAAAGGAGACCTTTGAAAAATTGGTGAAGTATTGCATCAAAAACACCACAACAAAATTGGCTTGTAGGTATTCGTTCCTTCCGTAATTGTTTGCACCACATTTCCGACTGCTTTAGGTTTGAATGAGGGCCTGGTTTTGTATGTGTATCTGCTTCAGCACACCATGAAGAGTTGTTGAATGTTCATCGCTGTGAAATATTGAATAAAACATTGTTAGAAAACTGAACACATCACTTGCAAATTGTTTTGTACGCATACATGCACCATAGACTTGCAGCTTAACAGCTATTTCTTGCGTTACCTACTACGCTTTGCGGGCCACGATACTAATGCAAGATGGCATACATGTGTAGTTTGACAGACACACGATCGCTTGAAGCTCCGAGCTCCTTGGAAACACGGTTATCTTTTTTTATGGGGAGTTGGGATAAGGTCACTGACTCTTTACATATGGTAGCTATCTGTTTGTATGTGTTGTTGGTATATATCCAGTCAGCATTCGAAATGAGAAATTTTACCCCCCAAACTTCCATTCGTGAAGTCCTGCGAGTCTTCAGCACAAATAAAAAAAATCAATGAACACTGCTGCGTAACTGCATGTTGGATTAGTGCAATTACTTCTAGCAGTAATGATAAATAATAGACATAGGCGATATCAGTTCACTTCCAAGTTTTGTTTCTTTCCTGGAGATCCTTCATGCGGTCCCAATAGAGGCAATCCAAAGGAGCCGGCAAAGGCCAGCATAAAAAACACTGTTTGTGTGTGTCACAAAACTGGGGATAAAGTTAACTACTTGCTCACAATAGCATGTTCATCACGTATGTATAATTTTATCAAAATTCTGGAATACTCTGTTTTACTAAGTTGTAGATTGTGCTATGTATACCTGTGAAATCTGTGCTAAAAAAAAGACGGGAAAGGCGGGAAAGGCACTGAACGAGTACTGTAAAGCCGTTGGAGTACACGGAAACAAAACAAGCGCTAAAAACAACGCCATGCGAGCTCACGTATACTACATCTCGTGAAAGGAATGGTTAAGCGTGCGTTACTAACTACACACAAGACCAAAATATTGTTCTGATATGTATTGATCCCTTACCGATATGTTGGAGAACAGTAAGGGAAGTTTCAGAGCCATTTTATTTACTACCTTTCAGTGATGCACAGTGACGGTCTTACTAAAAAAAGGGTTAAACCTGCGTAACTTGCACAGAGCTGATGTTTTTGATGACAGTGTTTTAATAGAATTGTTGTGCTGGCAAAGTTGTTCACTAATATATTATTAAGGGGAAATAAGCGTTCCCTCTTCTCATCGAAAGGGGTTACCTACAAAAACTGACATTGTGCAGAAAGTGACGGTTTTGAAATGCTTCAGCGGGCCAGCTACAAACGCTGTTTCTCTGGTATTCTTTTCAATCGCAACACGAAGTTTATTCAATTTTGGGCTTAAAAAAGAAAGACGTCGTAATTGTCACATTTTGCAATTATTGTGATAGAAAATATGCGGACACTCTCGGCTGGATTATGCCGACGACGTCGACGTCACTCAGCGTATATGTCTCCGCATTTGTATATGAAAATTCAAGAAAGAAAAATTATCAAGATAAACACTCTGGCGCGCGGAATCGAACACGGTACCTCTAATTCAGGAGTACGAGGCCAAGCGAAGCACCAATTATCCACTTTGCCAACTAGGATCTTTTTTTATTTATTGAGCTTAGCCAATGAGGAGCACCTCCTTCAACGTTCAAAAGGCCTGATATTTACATATTCCACTTACCGCTCGTGACGGGCATCTCGGGGGCAACTATCGTGTTTTCAGCATTATCAGCAAGATGACGCGATTAATGCGCGACGCCACATTGTCACAACACGGCAGCCAGTGCTTCTATTTCTCACGCGTACATTGCCCCTGGGAGAGGAGGGAGGTAGACGCTTACTCACGTGCTCTTATTTCGTGGTGGAAAGGATAATGCGTCTTGGCTGGCCTTGGGCTTTGCGGGAACAATTATGTTGTACTTACCGAGTGTACAAAGGTCACTGCAATCGTTTCATAGTCTCTGTTTGCAAAAAGGGTGCGCTTTTTAGGCACAGCGATGTAACAAGTGAGAAGGTTATTCGCGTTTATCTGTATTCTCAAATACGTTTCGTGCGCCATTTGTGCATAAGAAATGCAAGGCACGTTTTGATCTTCTTGCCATTCTGCTCGTGAGCTTCCAATTGTTGCTAATGCATTCAATACTTCGTCGCTTTTGTAGCAAAGCTGTGACTTTTTTCTTAATGCGACAATAGAAGCAATGCACGTAAGGCATGACGTCATATTTTTAGACTTCTAACCTCGCATGGCCGTCTCAACCGGGAAACGTTTACACATTTGTGAAGGATCTCCCACATCGACACAAAATAAGCACGCGTTTATTAGCCCAGCATCCTACTCGTCAAAACTATAATGACAATAAATATTTCTAGTAAATACATCGTTGAACCTGCCATGTACAATAGTTATGCGCATCTCATGCCAATATTGCCGTGTGTCTAAATATTGGGAACATATCGGAAGTACCAATGCCTTGTATGTGCCCCAAGAGTGGCTATATGTCTCAAGTGATTCACACTTAGTATCCACCCAGGAATGACGAGAACACACGTGAACTAACTAAACTCATGAGCGTTAAAAAATTGGCCCCGTATCTGCATGTTAATCAGCAAATGTCGTCGAAAGACGATATTATAGCGTGTGAAGAGAGTGATCAAAGCATTTATTTGTTGTTCTGCGCAAAAAAACTGTTGAATGGTATTCTGAAGGCGCTGCGTTAGAGTGCCTCGAGCGTGCAGCGGAGGCGAACGAGCGCATGAAGTCACGTCACATGTGAGACATGAGCGCCATTTGGCAGTTTTCTCAGAAAATGAAGCGCGTCGCTCTGAGGCGGGTGTGCGCGCCCGTCTCAGAGGTGATAAGGTGTAGAAGGCAAGGCACCGGCTAGCTGCCACCACCATCTCGTCTTATAAAGCGTAGGAAACAATCGCTTTTTCGTCCAAGCGTTGCATGGTCAGTGCAGCGTGATAAGCGTTACGGTCCTTCAAATTACTTATGTATGCCTTTTCTAGTAAAATACGCACATGCAGAATATATACGTGTCATTATGGCACCCGAGACATGCGCAATAATTGCTTTTTATTTGACAATTGCACAAGTATAAACGGTCGCCAAGAAAGACTGTCGCAAAAAAAACCTGCCATCGGCAACGTTGACACGCAGAATGCAAATACAAAATGTTATTTCTGCAACAGGAATTCAACCCTAGCAATTTTCTTGGCAATCAAGTATTGAACCACACAGCCATGCCATGTCTCGGAACTATTTTTCAAATAGAGCATTCTGCTCATGACACATCAATAAATATAGCAGT
This sequence comes from Rhipicephalus microplus, assembly GCF_043290135.1. Taxonomy (NCBI): domain Eukaryota; kingdom Metazoa; phylum Arthropoda; class Arachnida; order Ixodida; family Ixodidae; genus Rhipicephalus; species Rhipicephalus microplus. The sequence continues at coordinate 71,387,998 of NC_134707.1, read as the reverse complement.
GCTGGCTCTTCAATGTTAAAAACAATACATATGTACTCCTATGATGCAGCTCTCCTATCGGGTTAAGGTCAAGTGCAGTTAGGCGCCATCCACTTAGGTTTATTTATGCAGCAGTGCCCAGGCCTACAATACTCGCGAGCGCAACAGCTTGATATCAGCATATAACCTCTGCTGTTACTAATATCCAAGTTCGTGTAGGCATCGTTACGCAGGTGTGAAGAACTAGATATAAAAAACATTGGCATCTCTTTATCGCACTTGAAATGCGTGCAATCGCACTTATATTTAGCGCCACTTCGCAACGTTTAGCTCAATAAAAAATTACAACACATTCATCTTTCATCCGCGTGCTTTGGATGCAATCGACTCCCAAGGTACGTGGCATCTTCGGAATTTTCGTTCATTGATCCTCGCTTGTGTACAGAATGTAAACAGACGCTTTCGTTCGTTTCTGAAGCAGTACATCAATATATCACTGAAATCCCGATAACGTACCAATTTCGAGGTTTTACCAATATAGCAGTAGCCATTTGGACACGTACGATGTGCGTGGCGAGTTTCGCACGATGAATCAAGCGCAGGGCCTGATAATAAGCGTATTGGTTCACGTATTTATTATTTTTTGCTAGCCTGCATTTTTTCTAGCAGTCTGGTGTCTAAAGCACGTCTTTATAGTTTGTGCAGACATATATATATAAATATATATATATATATATATATATATATATATATATATATATATATATATATATATATATATATATATATATATATATATATATATATATATATATATATATATATATATATATATTATAAAGGAGATTTATTAAGCAGAAAGGTTGGTGCTTGGGAGGCTTGGAAGGCGATGCACCAGCCGCAATTTCCGAGCTCGAGCCGCTGCTGCACACTCGATGCTGCTGCCGCTGCTGCACACTCGATGCTGCTGCCTCTGCGCCGGAGTACTTCCTCTTCTTTACAATGGCCCCACGGAGAAAAAAAGGAGCCATCCTGGCGACTTAGTCCTGTGCAGGCGGCGTTGAACCGTGGTATTGCTTGAGCCTCTGTACGTGTACAACTTCGCGGTTGCGACGTCGCAAGTCCGATGGTGGAGTAAGAGGCTCAATGAGGTAGTTTACTGGCGAAGTTTGTTCGACAATACGATATGGCCCATCGTACTTTGGCAGAAGTTTGGAAGAGAGCCCAGGTGTGCGATGTGGCACTGACAGCCATACAAGAGAACCCGGAAGAAAAACGGGAGTTGAGGTCTGGGCATCACGAATTGCCTTTTGCCTGTTTTGGTCATCGCAGGTAAAGCGACGAGCTAACTGGCGGCATTCTTCTGCGTGTCTGGCGGCGTCCAAGATCGGTAGGCACTCGGACGCGTCTGGTCGATAGGGCAAAATGGTGTCAATGGTGTGGGAGGGGTGACGGCCGTAGAGGAGGTAAAAAGGGGAGAAGCCTGTTGTCGCTTGCGTTGCCGTATTGTAGGCGTATGTAATGAATGGGAGAACTAAGTCCCAGTTAGAGTGGTCAGGCGTCACATACATAGATAGCATGTCACCGAGAGTACGATTAAAGCGCTCGGTAGCCCCATTGGTTTGTGGGTGGTAAGCGGTACATGTGCGATGTACAATAGCACACTCAGCGAGCAATTTTTCAATGACCTCGGACAAGAAGGCGCGGCCGCGGTCACTGAGGAGTTCTTGAGGGCCTCCATGACGCAACACAAAATGACGTAGTAGGAAAGTGGCAACCTCTTGTGCTGTAGCCGTTTTAAGAGCAGCGGTCTCAGCATAGCGCGTTAGGTGGTCGATAGCAACTATTATCCACCTGTTGCCAGTCGGAGTCAATGGAAGTGGCCCATAAATATCTATTCCAACCCGTTCGAAGGGTCGGGAAGGGCATGGTAAAGGCTGCAGTTCACCGGCGGAGGCGTGTGGTGGAGATTTTCGGCGCTGACATTCGGCACAAGAGCGGACGAATTTGCGGACGAAGGTATACATGCCACGCCAGTAGTAGCGATGTCGAAGCCTTTCGTAGGTCTTGAAGACTCCTGCGTGGCCACATTGTGGGTCAGCGTGAAAAGAGGAACAAATCTGCGACCTCAGGGTTCGTGGAACGACGAGCAGCCACTTGCGTCCCTCTGGTGCGTAGTTACGTCGATAGAGAAGCGTGTCACGTATCGAGAAGTGTGGAACTTGGCGCCGAAGCGTTCGCGTCTTTGGGAGTTCAGAAGTGTCGGAGAGATGATTGAGGAGAGACGCAGTCCACGGGTCATTGCGTTGTTCGATAGCAATGGTGTCAAAGTCAAGCGATGACAATGTGGAATCGCAAGCGGAGTCAGCTGTGGCATTCTGGGACAGGGAGGAACGGGAAAGGGCGTCGGCGTCAGCATGCTTCCGTCCTGACCGATAAACCACACGTATGTCGTAATCTTGAATTTTCAACGCCCAGCGAGCGAGGCGGCCAGATGGGTCTTTTAACGTCGAAAGCCAGCACAGCGCGTGGTGGTCGGTCACGACGTCAAAAGAACGACCATATAGATATGGGCGAAACTTTCCAAGGGCCCACACAATGGCCAAGCACTCCTTTTCTGTGACGCTGTAGTTGCTCTCAGCCTTGGTAAGTGTGCGACTAGCGTATGCCACGACGTATTCCTGATGTTCCGGTTTACGCTGTGCGAGCACAGCACCCAGGCCTACACCACTGGCGTCGGTGTGGATTTCAGTTGGCGCTTCAGGATCGAAATGGCGTAGAATTGGTGGCGTCGTAAGAAGCCGTCGCAGGGTGTTGAAAGCCTCGTCGCAGGCAGGGGACCACGATAAGAGGTCTTTACAGCTGCTGAGAAGTTGCGTGAGAGGTGATATAATAGACGCGAAGTTTCGGACGAATCGCCGGAAATACGAACACAAGCCGATGAAACTTCGAAGTTCTTTGATGGTGGCAGGTTTAGGAAACGCCGTAACAGCTCGCAAAATCTCGGGATCCGGGAGGATGCCTTCCTTGGAAACAACGTGGCCCAAAATGTTCAGTTGACGCATGGCAAATCGACATTTTTTTAGATTTAATTGCAAACCGGCGTTAGTTAAGCAAGTAAGGACGTGCTGAAGGCGACGTAAGTGTGTGTCAAAGTTAGGGGCGAAGACCACGATATCATCGAGGTAACACAAGCATATCTTCCATTTTAGTCCACGCAGGATGTTGTCCATCATTCGTTCGAACGTTGCAGGTGCATTGCAAAGTCCGAAGGGCATGACGGTGAATTCATATAAGCCGTCTGGCGTGACAAAAGCGGTTTTGGGGCGATCGGCCTCCGCCATAGGCACCTGCCAGTAGCCTGACCGCAAGTCTAACGAGGAAAAGAACTCGGCACCCTGCAAACTGTCCAAAGCATCGTCAATGCGCGGTAGTGGATAGACATCCTTCAGCGTGATCTTGTTCAATCGCCGGAAATCGACACAGAAACGAATAGAACCGTCTTTCTTTTTGACGAGAACCACCGGAGACGCCCATGGGCTCTGTGAAGGTCGAATGACGCCTCTGCGAAGCATGTCGTCTACTTGGTCAGCAATGACGCGGCGTTCTGTAGCGGACACGCGATATGGTCGTTGTCGCAGCGGTGAGTGGGACCCAGTGTCGATGTGGTGTTCTACTGCTAAGGCACGGCCGAGAGATATTTGTTCAACGTCGAAAGAGTGGCGGTAGCTCTCAAGAATGGTGAGGAGTTGTGAACGCTGCGAAGATGTCAAATCTGCAGCGATGAATGGTTGAAATATGTTTGCCGACGTTGAGTCAGGCGCTGAGACGACAGCCAGTTCACAGACGGAGGTAGAAGGCACCTCATCGGGGACGGATATAATTCTGGAAGAACTGATTGTCTCGACGTGGCCAAGGCACTCGCGACAAAGTAGAGATAAAGACGACGACTCATGATTATAAATTGGCATTGTGGTTGACCCTTGTACAAGATCGAGAGCAGCAAAAGGCAGGGGGAGAGCTCTTCGGGCGACGAATATTGGAGATGGTGTGAAGAAGACCGTGCCGTCGGATATGGCGCTGCATGAAACTGGCACGAACGCAAAAGAGCATGGAGGGATGTAGGTGTCATCGCTAACGACAAGTTTAACGGCAAACTGGGTGTCGACGGACGCTTGGTCATCCATTGAGCAAAATTCGACCTCAGCCCTAGCACAGTCGATTACGGCGTTATGACGCGACAAAAAGTCCCATCCCAAAATAATATTATGGGAGCATGATGAAAGAACAACGAACTCTATCGTATACAGAACGTCCTGAATTGTCACGCGGGCTGTACATACTGCGGTCGGTTGAACAGGTTGAGCACTGGCTGTGCGAAGCGATAATCCGGAGAAAGGCGTCGTAACCTTACGAATTGAGTGGCAAAATCCAGCATCTATTACCGAGACAGCTGTACCGGTATCTACAAGAGCGACGGTAGGGATATTTTCGACGAACACATCAATAACATTGGTAGGTGACAAATGAGGACTTGGGCAAACCGAAACTTGCGCAGTTCTTGCCTCAGGAACTGCGTCGTCTAGTTTTCCTCCTCGTTAGGTGCGGGCCGTCGACGCATAGAAGAAGGCGAGCGGCGGCGTGGAGAGGGCGAGCGAAGACGTCCCGGCCGAGGGCGGTGGTCGTCCTGGTAGCGGGCTGGCATTGGAGTGGAGGAACCGTATCGCGCGTTGGAGTCAAGCGGGAAGAAAGGCTCACGGCGGTTTTCATTGGTGATATGCGTCCGGCGGCGGCAATACCTTGCGACGTGTCCGGGGTATCGACAAGTGTAACATATCGGGCGATTATCGAGGGTGCGCCACGGGTTGGTGGTGTTAGTGCTGGTCCAGTGAACTGGAGCTGGGGGATAGCTCGCGCGAGGCTGGAACGGAGGCGCAGGCGCCTTGCGAGTTGGCATGGCTGCAGCCGCGGCGTAGGTGAGAGGAGCAGCCACAAGATTAGGCTCGCGAGCAGCTGGTAAGGCCTCGGCGACCTCTCCTTGAATGACGTCACGTAGAGATGATGGTAAAGTTGTGGTAGCTTCTGGTGTGAAAGGCACCAAGGAAAGCTGTCGTGCAACTTCTTCGCGGACAAATGCTTTTATTTCGGCCATTAGTGACGCGTGGTCATGACCACTGATCGCACTAGACAGCGATGCCAAATCGTGCGCTGGAGGACGTCTTGTCAGCGCTCGCTGCTTCCGCAATTCATCGTAGCTTTGGCAGAGGCTAATTACGTCGTTAACAGTGGTCGGGCTTTTCGCCAAGAGCATTTGAAAAGCGTCGTCGTCAATCCCTTTGAGGATGTGCTTACATTTTTCAGCTTCCGTCATTTCGGCGTTCACGCGTCTGCACAAATCGACGACGTCCTCTATGTAACTTGTAAAGGTTTCACCCGTTTCTTGTGCGCGTGTGCGTAAACGTTGCTCGGCACGAAGTTTTCGGACGGCAGGTCGATCGAAGACTGCTACAATCGACGTTTTAAATTGCGGCCACGTTCGGACGTCTGCCTGGTGGTTTCTAAGCCAAAGGCTGGCTACACCCGCGAGATAGAACGAAACGCGTGTCAACTTGTCCGCGTCCGTCCATCTGTTTAAAGCGCTCACCCGTTCGAAAGTCGAGAGCCACTCTTCAACGTCGTTGTCATCTGTTCCACTGAAGATTGGAGGCTCCCGCTGAGGAACACTGCCTGGACAGGTGGCCGGAAGAGATGGAAGCGTCTGCTGATCGGCGTCCGGCATAGCAGAAGGTAGCCGTCGAGAACGGAGTTCCAGGATGGTAGCGGGAAGGTGTAAGGGACGGTACCCGGCACGTCTCCACCAATTATAAAGGAGATTTATTAAGCAGAAAGGTTGGTGCTTGGAAGGCTTGGAAGGCGATGCACCAGCCGCAATTTCCGAGCTCGAGCCGCTGCTGCACACTCGATGCTGCTGCCGCTGCTGCACACTCGATGCTGCTGCCTCTGCGCCGGAGTACTTCGTCTTCTTTACAATATATATATGTTTATTTATATATAAGGAGAGAATTGTATACTTAAGGGCTCGTTTTTTCGTGTTTTTACACAATATTAATGAGATACAACAGACAGTAATGCCAAGGAATGTACAGAGGAAGTTATTAGAATCAATGGAATGTAAATAAGAAGAAAGAAAAGTGGATGAAAAAATAACCAGCCGTGAGCAGGAATCAAACCTACGACCTTCGAATGACGCGTTCGATGCTCTAACCACTGAGCTACCACAGCGGCCTTCCCTCCATCCACTTTTTTGGGTTTATATGTGAATTTAGAAGTAGGAGTGACAGTCAGCGCCATCTATAAGCCAAACGACGAGTGTGATAACACTCTTATGCGCATGTTTGGCGTCACGTAGCACGTGAACTTATTATGAGCGGGCAGCTGATCAATTGTCCCTCTTATACAACCTAAACACACCAAGTCTGCTGGTACGAGACCCTCGTTCATTGAAATAAGGAGAGAAGTGTATACCTAAGGGCTCGTTTTTTCGTGTTTTAACACAATACTAATGAGATACAACAGACAGCAATGCCAAGGAATGTACAGGGAAAGTTATTAGAATCAATGGAATGTAAATAAGAAGAAAGAAAAGTGGATGGAAAAAGCAGGAAACGAACCAACATATATATATATATATATATATATATATATATATATATATATATATATATATATATATATATATATATATATATGCAATAAACAGCTATAATGCAGCTGGTGCATGTCGTAACTGTAAAGACTTATGAGAAACATTTCGCTAGCATACACAACGTCTATGTCTTCTGCAACCATGCAAGTACATTTGGCACCACTATAAGTTAAGTTGATTACAGTCTACACGACAGCACATAAATGGCAGCACTTTGAGCTTTGTAAATCGCATTGTAAATAACTGATGTGAGCAGTTTACGTTGATGTAACACTCAGAGTTTGAAGAGGCAAATGTATCGGACATTCTAATAAACACCTATATTTTACTCAAGAAACGGAAACCTCCTACTCGTATTGCAGACCGTTTTAAAATCATTGGCACACGGGTATTTCTGAAATTACAGTACCAGTTTCTGCTTCGGGGTGCGATAGTTGTGCAAGACCACAAATGTGTATATTGTCCTGTTAGGGCAAGTGAGGCTTACATAATCCGAGTAAGTTAGGCAAAGCGCCGAAATATGGCACTCTGGCGTCAAGATCCTGATTTATATTAAGAGACATGTTGTTGTGCCACTTGAAGACGACCAGATTGCCCGAGCGCGTATTCTTTTTGTGTTCAAACTAAGTGGTCATTATAACATCTCTCACTCTTGTCCTTTGTTTTGTATGTTTTCGGATGTGTTTCTCCTCTACATACGTGTACGTAGCCAATCAAGGCAATCTCTGGTTAACCTTCCTACCGACTACATCGGCTACGCATGTTCGTATCCTGACCAACAGTTTGGTCGTTGTATCGTTCATTGTTACGTCATTTTTCATTTGATCCCACATGACACAGCTCTCAACTTACCCAGTCTGTGTGCTATACGTGAAGTTTCGCGTGCGTGTACTTGTACTTCAAATATTTGATTCATGCACGTTTCCCGCCATGGCCGCTAAGTACTTAAATTGCAGGGCTATTCGCCCTAGAGAGAAAGGTTCGGCCGCAGCCGCCGGGGTAAAATCATGTGGTGAAAGAAACAAAGGTACCACGGCTACTGTTAAAACTACTGTTTCTATTATTAATAATAACAATAATAATAATAATAATAATAATAATAATAATATATAGATATAACTACTACTAATAATAAAATAATTACTATTACTTTTACTTCTTATTCGTAACAGTATTACTACTATTATCATGTGGGGATGTACTTTTCATAACCACAACATTTAAGGCCCTTGTTAGTAAAGGGCTTTAGAAGGTTTGACAACTACCACTGAATGATACATGATGAGAGGAAAAGTGGCCGTATTGTTACCCTGTTGGTCAATTCATAACTATTCCTGCGCCCTTCTTTTTCGTGCAGTAGATGTCGCGGAGTTTTAGGCTATCAATAGTCGAGCACAGTCTCTGACTCGTGCTTATACGTCGACCTCATCACGCTGCAAGCACTATCAGAATGATAGAAATACAGGCTTCAGATTGGCTAACAGTGAATTTCAATATGGTTGATGTTCAAATGCGAAGAACGCTAGTGCGCCTTGGTGACACACGATTTTAAGCATCAAATATAATAAAATAAGTGCTACAAAAGTAGCATACAGCAGATAACACGTTTTCGTTCGTTTGTAGCATCTTCTTGCAACGATGCAGCACCGGATAAATGTCAAATATCTCGCTGCCTTCGAAAAATCAGATTATGAGTCAATTAGTCATCAGCCGATGCAAGCTCACAGTAACGTCAGTGTCAGGAAGACGTATTGCTTGATTGACTACACACGAGCACTGTTACAAAGAAACGTACTTCAAGTAATGTCACGAACTTTATCAGCTTACATGAAATGTTCAAATAATATGGATTACTAGCACACCCCCAATCCTAGGCATATAACGCAGCTCTGTATACGCCATCGCACTATTGCCATTGACGTGGTTCGCAGGATTCATATCCGGAATGAACGAAACGTGTAAGTCTTGTTCGGCGTTGTTATTCAAAAAATAATCACACCCATTGCCTTGTGGCTTTGCTCTTTTTGAACGGCACAAATTTCCCGAATGTCTTGAGGCTTGCTGAATCGCTCCCCGCCTCAAGGGTAATGACTACTATCTTCACTTGTGATATGCCCCAATATCGCTAGTGTTATATTTCTTGCATTTCAGTCTCACCTGACATCGTTGCGCGTCACGCCCCTTCAGCGTCTCTAGGAATAGAATAAGTTTCTCAGCAGAAATCGCTACTTCCACGTTTTAAGCGTACGTTCTACGAAACAAAGCTTGTATTCATTGCATTAAATTCTTGCAAGAAATGCGTATGCCAGAATCGAAACCTTTTATCTATAAAAAAAATGTTCCGGCGCTCACCTGGTACCGCAAAGTGGCACCACAACATGGACCTTTTTTAAAGTAACAACCACCGTTTTCAAAGTGTACATTATATTTTTTGGAAGCAGGTTTCAATAACAGGACCTCGAAGTGTGGCAGGGCTACTGTGTTTAGGGCCCCTGGAGGGTAATAATGTATGACTATTCCGCCTCGTTTCAATTTATGAGAAAGCGATAGGTGCCTCATAAAATTTAAAAAAGTGACAGTTGGTGGTATCAAGAAAAATCATGCAAAAATTGATACGCGATAATATCAATCTATGGCATCAACGCAGTGTCCCCTGTAGCAAAAAGCTGCGACGTCAGCAGAGCATCTCATCAGAGATGTCAAGTGAAATTGTGGTGTAAACTTGTCGCTTGGTCAAATGTTGGCTGATCACGGATGTACTACAAAACCATGCGAGACAAGGAATGTTTTCAATTCCAACAGGAAATGCTACATTATGTGATGGCTTCACACTATCACGTGGCTTTTACATAAAATGTAGCAATACGTTGTGACGTCATCATGACATCTCATTAGTGATATGAGGTATCCTCACACTATAACGTTTCTTTGTCCAATAGACCGGTCAGGGAGGCACTGAAAATTGACATGAGAGCAGGAAACTTCGAATTCATTTGATTCTAGGAGAAGTACAAAATTACCAGGGGATTATTTTATTTAGGTGTCCGGACGGTTCCGAAACAGCCAACGCCTTGCACAAACTTCAATATATAAATGCTAATCTCACAACATTGGCCTATAACAACAATTTTTTACTACCACATACACGCACGAACTACGGCATACTACCATGATTTTTGCCAAACATTATTGGAAATATTTACCGCTATGCACTAAACAATTGTCATTCGGCACTTTGAAACAGAACCTAATCATTTCATTTCGTAAGCAGAACTAGTATGAATTTCAATTTTGGAATTTTTTTACATTTTGAGCTCTCACTGTACAACTTACTTTTACATTTATGACTCATGTAGAATTGAGTTCTCTGGTGTATTTTGAATTAAAGTTCCTTTTCTTCAAGACTCTACTCACACTGTTTATTAGACATGCATAACTACTGAACTTTGTTCTATTACTATTTTACTGAAATTTTTATTGCATATTTGCCTTGTCTTTATTCCTATGATAATTACTTGCCGCATTTTAGTCGCCATTGTACTGTACTTATCAACATGTACGATTCTCACGGGAGGTCCATATTCAGCCATATGCTCTGGGAGCTTCTTCTCTATATATCTACTAACCCCAATGCAATTATATAATTGTGCTACAAATGAAAACTTTTGATTTCTTTATTGATTGACTGATTAATTGACCTTGTGTTCAAAAAGCTTCTGAGGGGGGCAATGCTCTTGGCTCAGAAGAAAAGAAAGGGTGACTTTCGCATTCTGGGCGTCTTAGGAAAATGCCTATTGGACTTTCCGAACATAGATTTTCTACATAATGCCGATTTTTTTTTTGTTACCACCAATCATAGATTGGCAAATAACGGTGGAGCTCACTCAAGTTCACTCATAGGCATTGCACATAAGGCTCACTTGGACTTGGACTTGTCCATCCGAACTCAATCGAACTCAAGATCATGAAACTTTTTCTCAACTTGGCTCAATCGGGCACACATAACACTACTTACCCAGACTCACTCCGACACACACTCATGGCTGATTCTCAGTGAGTCTACTCATGATTTACTTCGCCCACTTATGCCGCCAACGCAAGTAAACGTTGGTAACCCAAAACATTTCCTAAGGAGCCCAATCGTAAGCTGCTTCGGTTTAACAAAATGCATTTTAACAGCGGCGCTGTCCTTGGTAGAGGCCAGTCACAAAGTCTCGCAACGTGGCGAAAGTCGTACTGACTAGAACACGAAGGGCTGCACCACACCAAGATTTGTGAAAACGAAGCTTGGTGTGGTGCAGATAGCTGCAATCTTTTTTTATACCATGCATCCATTCATGCAATGCGGGTAGTCCACACCTGACAGGTTGAAAAACAGAGAATATGTAGTGCAGAGACAAATCAAGCAGTACAACAGAACTGGGCAAAAAGAGCGGACAAAGGTAAGACACAAGCTTGAGGAGGAGAAATTACTCCAAGTTCCTCCAGTAGCAAGAAGCGATAGAGAAATGTAAAACGCAAGCAAGCAACATTGCTTAGGTATCAGTACTGCAGTTTTGCTTAAATGGCTTCAAGTGTCATTGTATTGTTCCGAAAATTTCCGGCAGCTATACCCATCGGAGAAACATATTTCCCATTCTACCATTAAACCGCAGCTGATCACCTATTCTAGTACTAAACCACAGATGATTATCGAAAAACAAGAAGCCATGATACACCCTAATGATCACGCAGATGTCTTCTACTGCTAAAAATCATGATGCATTTAAGAAATAAAAAAACAATCCAATAGAGCATATAGAAGTTGCTGAGGTTTTGCATTCCAAACTCTGTTATGGGTATGAATAATACCATAATGGGGGGCTCCAGACATGTTGTTAATCTTATGTTCAGTGACGTGTGCCTAAATCTAAGTCGGCAGGCGTCTAACGTTTCGGCTTAATTTTGATGCGGCGGTCGCCACCTGTACTCGCTTCCAAGATGTGCATATGCAATATGAAAAAGAGAGGCATGCAGTAATATATTGGGAAAATGTATACTTCTAACATATATTCAAGGAAGGACGTCTATATGCAAGCTTAAGCTGGTTTGCTTTTCAGGTAGCGAAGTATGATGGAGCTCTCTTGTAAAAACATTATATTGTTCCTGGGCATATTTTACTTTCTGTCTGCGTTAAGACATACTCCGACGTACGTACTTGCGATACGCGGTACCCCGGGTACGTATTCTCTCGTTTTCGTACTTTCAACGTACGCCTAAGTGAAGCAGCATATAAACGGCAAATCTCAAAACTGTTTTACACAAGACTTCGATACAACAGCTAGCAAAGCGTAATCTGGAAATTTTTACCACCTTGCGCGTCACAGAACCATGTGGTAAAAATATTTTCAGACCTCGTTGCCAAAAAACTACTTTGGAGAGTTGCCTGGCAGCCGGGATGACCATTGTACGTTCAGTGAACTTCATTCTTTTCTTGTGGTCGTGCCTGACTCTAGATCTGTAGCACCAGTACGAGACTTTCTTTTATTTGTAGAAACACAATGAAATAGCACCTAACGAGATTGAATTCCTTCTCAGCCGTAAAAGTAAAAGAAACCAGAAGTAACTGATCTTTACTGGCAACTCTCCTGAACAGCGTATTAAAAATGAAACAACACAAAATATCAATTTATATATGACACCTCCAATACTACGAAGCAACGTTAAAACCTGCAAATTTTAGTCTTTATTCTTCCGAAAGGAAGTTCCACAACCACAGCTTCAATGGATGATCACTTCATACTGATAAGAAGTTAAATAGCATGAATCGGACCCCATAGGTGTTTATAAGGCCACATTCAATAAAAATCATCATACGACAGAACCTAAACTAACTATTTCAACACTACGCCTTTAGCGGTGCATTTTCAGAAACAAAGAGCAAATTTTTCAGGCAGAACTGTAACACGTGTGTGCATAATGCAGGCGTCTCAAGTTGCAGCCATTCGCAAAAAAAATGTATTGCATGCATTTGTTAACTTGAAGTTGAATGTGTTTCGTTTTATATGCGATGCGACGAACTTTGCGTGACTTGATACATTCCTTTGATCAGTGGTCTTGTAAAGATTAGATGAGCTGTGTCGTCCATGACGAAGCTTGCGATTAGAATGTTCTCATCGTACGTGAAAGTAAAAATCATTCAATGACTTGCACGGTGAGCGAATATGACGAACCCACTACATATGTGGTGACAGTAGCCCAAGGAATATTTTTCTTGGACCACAACTTTCTGATAATACCAACAAACGAACTCATGAAGAACATCTTCGTACATGTGGTACTGATGAAAAGTGGTGAATGTTTGCAAGCCACTATTCAACATCGATTCCAGCATATAGCACTGTTTCCTGTGTTAGACACCACATGAAGAAGTGATTACCATATAATGAAGGTAGTGCAGATGGAATCAAGTCCGAACTTCTGTTCAAACACAGCGTGAAAGATGTGTGTATCAGGAGACAAACAACCATGGTGAAGATAGGCTGGGCGGCTGTGAATATCGATGTGGTACAATATTGGATATGCACTGAGCCTTAATGCGCAGAGGGGCTGCACCATCACCGGGCAACTTTAAAGGTACATTTGTACGCCCCGTACTGTCATCAGTGCTTCGGTGTGCAGGATGTGTAGACATCGAAGTAGCCATAGGGATATCAGATGCAGCCATGCGGCGAGTGCTCGGACTTTTAAATTGCCATTATGACGCTATGACCTACACAGAGGACGTAAAGTGCATACCCCTTATACCAAAGTTACTCATTATACAATATGCCCCCTCATACCAGGCTGATGCGCCAAAGCGACAATCTCAGGGTCGTCTAGCGGTTCTATAATAACAAGGTACTTTGTTACCTAATTCGATTCAGTGATCCAGCCACATATTCTCTAACTTGCGTCAACACTCAACGAAGACAGGAACCATGACGCACTAATGAAGCGCACAACTTTATTTTACCCTACTCATGAAAGCAGATGGCTTGCACGTTGTTAAATATAGAAAATCAGACGAATTAACAATTCTGAGTGAGCGTTGGTGCCATATGTGCCAATCCGGGGGCTAAGCAGCAAGAATGTTAAGTTCAATGAGGTTACTCCTTAATGCGTAATAGAGTGCGGGCATCATGAATTTATCTAAACACCTGAGCTCAGATCCAATTAGAAAAATAGGTCCCTGTACGTGTTTGGCGCGCATTCAATATTGTCGGACTTCATCAAGCTTATATATATATATATATATATATATATATATATATATATATGTATATGTATATATATATATATATATATATATATATTTATATATATATATATATATATATATTTATATTTATAGGATAGCAACCCACTTAATGCGCGAATTACAAAGCGCACAAAGACAACAAATATGTCGATTTCTTCAAATGTCATTGTGCACCATGAAGTTACGATAACTTTCATATGAAGAAACTTCTGTCAATTGGCCCAAACGAATCTCGTTACTCGAAGGTTTTTTTGCCATTTCCGAGTAGAAGACTTAATCAAAAATAAAATGCTTCTTAGCGGTGTCGTTTTTCTCCCATCGTCTTTGTGGGCAGGCTAAAAAAATCTGCTCAATTTGGGAAGGCTACGGGAACAGTCCCACGCTCATGCTGTGGGACTTTGCCTTGGTAGAGAAAATAGTTCGGCCCGCGACGCTAAATTTTCGTTTGTTATGTTGCAATTGTTATGTTGCAACGAAGAACAAGACTTCAAGGACTGGCTCGTCGAGTACGAAATCTTAAGCGCTTCCAACAAATGTAACGCCGGTGACCAGCTCATAAACGTGTGCTTTTACCTCGCGGATGTGGACAGCCTCTAGTTCAAGAACCATGAAGGCGAAATCACCAACTGATCCGCCTTCAAGACCACCATCGCTGTGGTCGTCAGTCGTCCCGTCATGCTCCGGCTTCGCGCGGAACTGCGTCTGCGTAGTCGAGTCCAGCGCAGGGACGAGACATTTACAAATTGCATCGAAGATGTCTTGTCTCTTTCCAAGCGCCTCGATGCATCCCTAACCGAACACGACAAAATCAAGCACATCATCAAAGGGGTTGACGACGATACCTTTCAGATGCTCGTCGCTAGGAACCCACAGACTGTCACCGACGTTGTCCAGCTCTGTATGGATTACAACGAGTTGTGTAAGCAGCGTGTCTCGACGCGCAGGGCCGCTGACAATGCAGCTGAAGTTGCCGTCCTCGTGCACGACGTCGCTGCAATTTACACTGTCTTACTGCCCCACATCAAACAATTTCTTCGTGAAGAAGTTGTGTGGCAACTTTCTCTTGTGGGTGAAGCATCTGAGCTAGTGACCTCGTTAGACACACATCTACGCCAGATCATTGAGATACAGGTCACGCAGGCACTGCCTTCATCGCCATTTGTCCCTACACCGCTGACCTACGCAGCTGATGTTGCTAGACCCCCAGCCCCACCTGTCTCTGGCGCATACCGGGGCACCGGGTCCTCCTACCCTACGACGCTGCCTACATACACGGCACCCCTTCTTACTTCGCCCCCTGCATCGTCTGTCGTTAACCCATGGCGCACCATCGAGAGTCAACCTATCTGTTTTCCGGAGGCAAGAACTACGTCGTCGTAAAACTCTCGAAGACCTTCTCTTTGTCCACCCAATGAAATTGATGTGCTAGTAGAAGGTGTCGATGTTCGTGCACTTCTCGACACAGGCGCCGTCATTTCTGTAATTACACTCTGAGGTAAAAGTGTGTTAAAAAGTGTGTGGTTCGTCCTTTTGCGGTATATTGGGGCTGCCAGTACCATTAATCTCTTTAAGGCCTAACGGCACCGGGTCTAACAGTTAAACACCACAGGCGAGCTCAAGGGACTAACATTTAGTCCTCACATTTACAATTTAATAACCGTTAGTCTCACAATTCACCTCAAAGGTCCAACATTTAGTCCTCACATTTGCACCTTATAGGGGTACTTTTAATTCCCACATTTACGCCTTACCGGGCAACTGTTACTCCATACAGTTGCACTTCGACGGACGACCGGTTGATCCACTCAAATACTCCAATCGTATGAACTTTTTATACTCAGGACAAACATTATTTTTTTGTTTATGTTCCGTCAAGCCTAATACTTCTTTCGCCTGTTTTTCTGCGCTGTGACCAAAAAATAGCGCAGAAAAAAACACGCGAAAAAGTAGTTAGCCGCCTATGTGTCACTGCTTTCGCAGTCACGGCAACAACAAAAGAAAAAGTTAGAGATCGAAGTCTTTTATTGTCTACATACACATGAAGTTTCTCCTTTCTTTTAAATGAATTCATGGTGAAGTGTACAAGTCCAGTCTCGTTGTCACATCTTGTTCAGTCCTTGTGGAGCTCCTCCGACGGAAGCGATAGATGACAGGCGTCGCAGACGCCAGTGCACGCAGCCTTCTGCCTGTCCTGTTCTCACGGCTGTACGTACAATAAGATTGTAAAAATGGATAGACACACGTGACAGAACTTGAAGACGCATGCATATGACAAGTACGTGCAAATTTATACAAGAACATGCGTGTAAAACGTGACACACAAATAACTTTACCTTCACATCTCGTACAGTACTTCTAAAGCTGCTCTGACGAAAGAGATGGCTGACAGGCATCACAGACGCCAGCCCTCACAGCCTTTAGCACGGTTTGTGCTCACGGCTGCACAACAAGTATGTAAAATAGTGGCTACACGTGACAGAGAATGAATACAATTGCATATGAAAAATAAGCGCAAGGTTAAAGAAAATCATACGTGACATATGACATGCTAATAATTTCACCGTGATGTCACACATCGTCCGAGACTCATTTTGATCACTGTAGTGCAACAGCTTAGGAGCGGCGGCCGCAGGCACTCTGCGAGCGACCGTGCCGCCAACAAGTCGACGAGTTGTAAGCGAGCGACGTCGTTCAGCTTGAGCAAGCGAGCACGAGACCAAGGACGGCGCTGCACGCGGAGTGTCTGCCGCCAGCGAACTTCGAACAGGAGAGTGAGCGTACGCTTGGCCACCGCCACGCTAGAGTGTACTAGAAGCTTTTCAGTGGCGCGAGCAGCTGCCTGGGAGCGGCCGTTTCGGCGTGGAGTGATGCGGTGGCGCTGGCGTCGACCAATCTACCCGGGCGTATGGCTGGCAGGCGTTCCGCGTACGTGTTGGTACCTCTCCGTCGCGCCTAGTGTGAAGATGATCTCCCTCTTTTTTTCTTATTCACATACCTCCCCTTTTTCGCGCAAATAAAGGTTATTTGACATTATTGTTATTGAAGTTGCTGAGGCCCGCACTGCAGCCCGAAGCAGCATAGCGCATTGTACAATATAACGAGCGCGTTTTTTTTTAATTTTTAAAGTGTACACATTTTAGACGAGAAACCAGCTGGCCGGTACACACCGGAAGCGCACCCCTCCCCCCAAAAAAAGGAATATGGTGCACACAAAACGAAGAACTCTTGGTCCATTCTACGTAAAACACCAAAGCTGGACTCAAATAAAAGGCTCAATGCTTGTGGCTGCGTGCACACACGACAAAAAAGTTGGCTTTATAGATATTATTTGAAGAACAGCAGAGTTTTTCAGTTTTTCCAAACCTCTCTTTCGTTTTGAAATATGGGAATAGATTCATTGTTGTAGGACCCACAGAAATGCAAATACGTAATACTGCAAAAGATTGTCTTAGGTGAAACATAGTAGTAGAAGATTTTGAGAGTTTACAAAACGGAACAACACTGCAAAGCAGAGTCGTAACTAATGTTAATCATAATTAATAACATAAAATGCAAGGTGTACATATTTATAAAACAATACATTTGCTATTAGGTAAATTGTAAAAAACGTAAAGTATAGAGCCAGGATACAAAAGATAACATAAAGCAAAGCAAACAGAACGACAGAGTTAAGGTTGTCTTTTCAAAATGCATTTAAAAAAAAAGATGTTATGGTCGAAAGATCGTTTGAAGGGACACTGAAGTGCAACAATGAATTGGCTTAGATCGATGAATTATGCACCGAGATCCCTAATGCTGCTAAATTTACCATCACAGGTTTAATACAAAAAGATTCAAGATCAAAGATTTATTTTGAGATTTCGCGTCATTATTTGCACGTTCTCTCGCTTACAAGCTTCTTCTAAAAAAATTGTTTTTCTTCTTGGTGTACCGTCAAAAAATTAAGAGTGTAAGAAAATATGCACCAAAATGATATCCTTTTTACGCCACTGTAGCAATTTATAGCCTGCTCAGTTTTAGGTGCTTCTGTGCGCTTTTGACACTGTAGAAGATTTCTCATCTTGACTTCATTTGCGCGTGTAGACCGTGGGTAAGGTCTGATGGTGGCAAAAATGAAGTTTCTGCTGCTCCACAACAGTGTGGGACGCTTGCAACAAGCTGCAGAGCATCTGAGGCTTTTCGAACAGTTACTAAACTGGACTTCCAGATTAGTTTCTCTTGCACGAATGCATCACATTGCACGATTACATTGTCTGCACAGGTGAAGTATACGTCTCGTTGAATGCAAAGTTCACGAGTGCTAGGTTTCAGTGAGCACGCTACGTACGACACGCCGGTAAATCCAAGAAACTCGTGCAGCGCCCATGACTTTGATGGTAGGACAATACCACGAAGGTAACCGAGAGTGACAACCGCGTCAGACGAGGGACTTGAGCTTGCCTCATCAGCTTCGTCGCCATCTGCAGAAGTTGCACCGTTGGCATCCACAAGGAGCTGTGCAGGAGTGCTAATGCGTCGCCGTTTTCTGTTGTCATTCTCAGCCGGCACACACTGATGACGCCGCTTTGTTTGTGTCCACGGAGCCGGAGTTTTGAGCGTCAAATATGCAGGCAGGTTGGGCAAGATCGTCGGGACTGCATCAGGGGCAAGTGTCGGCGTTCCCCTAGGAATTCGGACTTGAACACCATTGATGACGTGTACGTGGTCTCTAACAATGAAATGCGGTTTGAAATGTAAATCGCACACAGCACAATCGGCGTCAGGTGGCTTGTCAAGCCGATGGAGGTTCCGCTCCCAAAGAAGTCGTCGTTCTTCGTCTTTCGGGGCCTTGAAAACTGATAACTTCCGACTTTGTTGCACACGCGGATATCCAGTTGTGCAACCTAGTGCGTAACAATGGTTTAGACGCTACTTCTTCATCATTTCGCGACTAAAACCGAGATGCCGGCCATGCCGCCGAGCCAGCCGAGTAAACCAAGTGGGAAGATTGGGCGATGGCAGCGCCGCCGCTACTTTCGCCACAAGTTGGGGATGAAGAAAGCAAGGGGAAAGCGTTTCGGTCGCGCCACTCAAAAGTTCTAGTACACTCTAGCCACGCACAGTGCCGAGCTGGTTTGGAGCTAGCGCCGAAGAAATCGACGGTAAGCGGCCCTTTTCCACAAACTCGGGCGAGTGCAGCGCGCAAACGTGAGTCCGCCACCACGGCCAACGGACGGCGCCGAGCTGCTTGCGACTGACTGACGGGGAAACCAACTGTAATGGCGACCATTTTTCACCGAGTTCCGACGCTAGTGAAAGCCCCACCAGCCCGTGCTGGTGCACTTACAGTGTGCGACATACAACCAAACTTGTTACGGGAACCCGCAACGTGTTTTCGACAACTCCCAACACAGCGACAAGGTCTCAGCCCAATATGATGAGCCCGCAGCTCCTCCCGGCGGGTGAAGACAGGCGAGCCCTCGATGTGCAAGCGTACGGGAGGCCGACGGCAATGGCGGCAAATTTCCAGAGTGGTCGCAAAGCAAAGGCGAACTGAAAACGCCCAAGCTGACCTTCGCGGTGCATTTTGTGCGTGCGATATACAACATGACCGAGCCCGTTGCCGGCACGCGCGATTCATATCGCACGCGCGACAAGTAGAGTAGGATAAAGAATGATTACCTACTTGAGAAAGTATCATGCGCTGATTTCTGCCCTGAGTCACACTGAAGAAATGTATTCGATAGGCATTCTGTTTTCTCGGCCGCCATATTGGCCTTCCCAACTGTTGCTGTCGTGTGTCGGTCGCGACTATCTTGAAGCCAGAGATATACAGCGTGGCGTGGTGACGTGTGGAGAACTGCTCCAGACGTCATGGGTGCGGTGAAACGTAAAAGCAGCAGCGCAGGCTAAACCAAGCGTACACACGAGGACCACGTCTTAATTCCTAGATCGTCGAATCCAGGTGGCCGAGGTCGAGCACTCCGAGCGTAACGCAACGCGAACCGTCGCCAGCAAAATACGGGGAAAGACTGAGCCAGGAGAGGAGGACAGCTAGTGACCCTGGCAACGCTTTTTGCGCTGCTTGTATTCCAGGGCGGTTTATACCTTTGGAGCGTGTTTAGAGACCAAGGAGTTCGCACACGACACGCTTCCCTCTGTGGTTGCTCCTTAACGGTCTATTCCTTCATCGCGTGCGCCTATTGGGCTCCATTACTCCTTTTTCGGGTTGTTTTGCCTTAGAGCGTAGTGAAAGACTGTGTCGCGATTTGAGAAGACTTACAACGCCGCTTACGAGTCTTGCACTGCGTACAGCCACCTCCCATTTCATCACGCCGAAGGCTCAGTGCACAGCACGTGTTCTTATTCAAGATGTTTGGTACGTCGTTAACTTTGTTGTTATTCCACGTTCATCTTACGACGTCATACTAGGATGGGATTTTCTTTCTACCCATTAGGCCTTCGTCGACTGCGCTGGTACTGAACTTACGTTGACGAATCCGTGCGTTGACATCGACCAACACAGTCCCTCGAGAGTGTTTGCCGCATCTGACGTCCGCATCGCGCCGTTGTCCGCCGTCCTAGTGCCTGTGTTTTCCCCTGCTGCCACTAACTCGACGCTCCTGCTCCAACCAACTAGAGATAGTGTGCACCACCAAACCATCGTCCTCCTATCTGCTCTCATCAACTTTTCCAATGGTTTGGTGGTACTTTATGCGTGCAACGTCTCTGCTTGTTCATATATTCTGCTACGCCGTGACTGTCTGGGGAGCCTCGAGACCTTAGATTGTATTTTCGAAGAGCCGATGTATCCAGACAAGCCATTTCTACTGACTTGTGCCATTACACTGGCATTTGATGCCAATGACCCTATGGATTTATTCCGCAAGACAACTGATGTAGCTCCTCCAGTGCTTTCGAGCCTTGTTTGACTACAATCAGCCTTCCTTAGGCCGAAAGCCATCTGTTGTTCACCGTATAAATACCTGTCAAGAGACACCAATACGACAGCGTCCATATTGTTTGTCAACTGCCGAACGCCGTGTCATCAATTAACAGGTCGACGATGCGCTGAAACTTGGCATAATTGAACCGTCAAGCAGCCCCTGGGCCTCTCCAGTTTTGCTGGTAAAGAAGAAAGACGGATCCGTCAGGTTCTGCGTGGACTACCAACGTCTCAACCTAATCACGCGCAAGGATGTCTATCCGCTGCCACGCATGTATGATGTCTTGGGCTGCCTACAGGGAGCCGAATTTTTCTCTTCTTTAGATCTGCGCTCTGGATACTGGCAGGTACCCATGACAGAGGCCGATCGCAAAAAAACAGCCTTTTATCACGCCCGACTGGCTTTACGAATTCACAGTCATGCCATTTAGCCTCTGAGACGCGCCAGTTACTTTCGAGCGAATGATGGACTCTATCTTTCTAGGCTTCAAACGCAACGTTATCCTTTGTTATTTAAATGGTATTGTCGTCTTTTCAACTGATCTCGCAACCCATATAACCCACCTCGAGAAAGTCCTCGCTTGTATCTCCGCCACTGGGCTGCAACTGAATCTGAAGAAGTGCCATTTCGCCTCTCGAAAGCTTACGATCCTTGTCCACGTGGTTTCGAAGGACGGCATTCCTCCTGACCCCACCAAAGTTACAGCCGTTTCAGCGTTTCCAAAACCGACCACCATGAAACAGCTCCGAAGCTTCATAGGCCTTTCATCCTACTTCTGGCGCTTCGTCCACAATTTCGTGACGATGATCGCTTCTTTGACCAAGCTCCTCGTCGGCTCTAGAGACCTTTTGGCCTGGTCTGCCACCTGTGGCGATTCTTTCAATGAACTGTGCCGCCTCCTCACGTCGCCGCCTATTCTGCGACACTACGACCCATCGGCACCCACAGAGATCCAAACTGACGCTAGTGGTGTCGGGCTAGGCGCTATTCTCGCGCAGCAGAAAGACGGCTTCCAACAGTACGTGGTTGCCTACGCAAGCCGAGCTCTTAGCAAAGCCGAAATCAACTATTCCGTCACTGAAAAGGAATGCCTCGCCATTATTTGGGTGATATAGAAATCTTGACCCTACGTATACGGCCACCCTTTTGACGTCGTGACTGACCACCACGCCCTCTGCTGGTTGTCGTCACTGAGGGATCCAAGTGGTCGCCTCGCCCGGTGGGCGTTACGCCTTCAAGAATATGATATTCGCGTGGCTTATCGCTCCGGCCGGAAACATTCGGACGCAGACGCCCTCTCCCGTTCGCCCCTACCCCCTGACCCGGCCTGCTGCGAAAGTCCCATCTGTGATGCCACTGCCGTCACCATCGCCGACATGCCATCTGAGCAACGCAAGGACCCTTGGGTTGCTTCAATTCTAGACATCCTGGCTGGGCGGATGGCTTCTCCCCCCACTCGCACGTTGCGTCGGCAAGTCGAGCACTTCACCACTCGCGACGACGTGCTAAACCGACGCAACTACGCACCCGGTGGACTCAGTGGCTACTCGTGATTCCACGTCATCTGCGATACAAAATTTGTTCCACATTTTATGACGCCCTAATGTGGCCACACAGGTTTCCTGAAGTTTTATTCTCGCATACGGCTCCGATGTTACTGGGGTGGCTTGTACCATTTTATACGACAGTACGTTTGGGCTTGCTCGACGTGCCAGAGACGAAAGACTCTCCTCATCACGCCAGCGGTACCTTATTACATTCCCCATGCCCATCCCGACTTTTCGACTAAGTCGGCATGAATATATATGGTCTCCTTCCCAACACTGCAGACGGTGACCGCTGGAATATAGTTGCCGTTGACCACCTTCCGCAGTATGCCAGAACTTCACCCCTTCCTTCGTCTACAACAAAAGACGTTGCGACTTTAGTTGCTCACAACAATTTATTACGTCATGGAGCACCTCGAGAGTTACTTAGTGAGCGTGGTCGCGTATGCTTGTCAGACGTCATCACAGTATTGCTGCATGAGTGCCACATCGTTCACCGCTCTAAAAGCGCTTATCATTCCAAGACCAAAAGAATGACAGAGCGCTTCAACCACACCCTGGGTGACATGCTGTCTATGTACATTTCGTCAGACCACTCCAATTGGGACCGAGTGCTCCCGTTTATCACGTTCGCCTATAATACCGCCATTCAAAGCACTACTGGGTTCTCTCCATTTTCCTCCTTTACGAACGCGAACCTTCTTCACTATGAACACCAATCTTTCGTACAGACCTGACTCCTCAGAGTCCACGACTTTGTCTCAAGCCGCTACATACGCCGAAGAATGCCGCCAACTGGCGAGATCATTCACAACCCAAGACCAAGGACACAAAAAGCACCGCTATGGCACATCAATTAACACTACCTCCTTCGATTCAGGTTTACTCGTCTGGCTGCATGTCCCTTTTGCTACACCTGGCCTTTTCACAAAGTTGGTCCCCAAGTATTACGGCCTATATCGTATACTACAAAAAATGTCACAGCTGAATTACCTCATATAGCCCCTGGAACCACCTTCTGACTAACGTCATCGTGGCCAAGAAATTGTCCACGTCCCGAGACTTAAGCCCTGCTATGACCCCCCCCCCCCCCCCGCAATTACTTGTCCATAGGTCGCCAGGATGGCTACTTAATTCGCGGGGAGCAATTGTAATGAATCCTAATAACGGATAGTCTGCTGTTACTGAAGAAGACGATGATAATCGGTGGCTGTAGTAATCGCTAGCACACGCCGCTCGCTGGTAGCCAGACCTGCCTCAGAAAGCACCTTTCGCCAAGCTGCGTCTGAAGCTTTCTCGACGTACAACACCCCTATTTTAAAAGCAATTTTTGATGATATTGAGGATGAATTGTAGAATCCAGGCCACGGTTTGAGTTGTTTGGTATAAGGTGGACATAGGGTGGAAATGTTGCATGAAGCAGTTTATCCTATTTCATTATTTTCAATATCCCGATATATGTAGCTGCAACCCTGAAAAAAGAGTCCATACGAGTGTGTGGTGAAGAAAATTTTAGCCACTTCGCTTTTCTCCAATGTACCCACTCTTTTTCACACAAATTACAAAAGCACATTTAGAATAAAACTATGTTTGGAAAAAATTTTCAGTCTTTCGAGTAAAACTACACTCAAGAAAATGTAACAGGTTGTAGGCCTACATAGGTGATTAGAAAAAAAAAGTGGAACTAATCAGGGCTGCAGCACGAAATAATATTGAATAATTCATGTATTTGATACTGTAAACCACGTGCTTGGAGTCATTACAGAGAGGGTGTCAGCCGATAGGCACTATTCGTACCATAAAGAACAGAAAACTAAAATGAGAGAAAACAAACACAAAAACCAGTATGAAAAAATAAGAAACAAACTACAGTTATTATGCCGATCAAAATCTACCAGCAAATGATCCAGCCGCAAATCAGCTTGCATCACTAGAACCACTTGAATTAGCTTGCATCGTTCCGCGAGTCAGCTTGCATCTTCAAAATCAGCTGATGTTCGGCGAAATCAGCTGATGTCTTCGAATGATGATGATGATGATGGTAGATTTTAGTGGCGCAAGGGAAACTCAGGCCAAAGAGCGCCAAACACACGGTTTTTGGTCGATTTGATTATAAAAAGTCTACTCAGGGTGGCAAGAGTAAAAGAGTAGTGTATAGAACTTAAACTTAAGTGTAGTGACTATGTGTGATGGGTTTAAAACGGGCTACGCTTATGGGTTTTACAAAATCATGCCGTGTCGTCAACAGTCCTTGTCAAGTCAAGGAGTGCGTGCTGCATGACATTTGATAAAAAAAAGTCTCAGCGGTTCCCTCAGGATTGAGAGGAGGCGGAGATTAGTGAGAATATGTTATGGAATGTAGGAAGCCTACACTAGCTAAAAACTTTAAGACTACTTTTGGGGGAAACAAGGGATCGTCTCCAAGAAAAAATTGTGGATGAGGCGGAATGTGACATTTGTACAGCTTTGAAAAGTGACACAGTCTTTCTGGTTCGAGGTACGGACAGGTAATTAGAACGTGAACGACAGACAGCTCATCACCACATTTTGCACAATGTGGTGCTGGAGAGTTCTTTAAAAGGTGCGAGTGTGTTGCATGTGTATGACCGATCCTGAGTCTGCACAGTGCAACCTCTTGGTGCCTGTTACGTTTTTCAGTCAGATATCTTCCTATTCTTGGCTTTACTGAGTGCAGTTTGTTTGCGTTTGCTGAGTTCCATTCTTCTTGCCATTGTCTACGCATTCGGGATATGATGAGTGGCCTCAGGTCCTCATACGGGATGGTGTCTAAGTCAACTGATGGGCGGAGTGCTGCTGACTTCGCAAGTTTGTCCGCTATCTCATTGCCAGCAATGTTGCAGTGTCCCGGAATCCAGCATAGCGTGATTTTGAGCTTAGATTTGCGGGCTGACATGATGCATTTTCGAAGTGTATTAGTAACTGGGTTTTTGAGTATCTTAGTGGAGGACAGCGCAGTCACAGCACTGAGAGAATCTGTGTATATGATTGAGGCTGGCTCTTTCTCCTTTAAAATGTGCGTTACAGCTAAAAGTATGCCATAGCATTCTGCAGTAAATATACTGGTATGTTCGTTCATTGTTCTAGATTCAGAGAAAGCGGGACCGTGTGCCGCACATGCGACTGCGGAGGACTTGGAGGCATCAGTATAATATTCAGCACACCTGTATTTGGCCTGCAGGTACTTGAAGTGTTGATCGATCGCGACTGGGTGGCCATTTTTTTCTACCTCTAGGAATGACAAGTCACAATCGATAGCCTGCATTTTCCATGGCACAACAGTGTCCTTGTGAGAGGTTAGTTGAAGACTGGAGACCGGTATGTGCATATTTACACGGTGTGAGGCCACTCTGAGGGGATACGGTGGCGTAGCTGATGGTCGCCTCAAAAACAGGAGGGCGTTCGATGTATCCTGCAATAGCGCACGAGCTGGGTGGTCGATATGGGAAAGCACCTTGGTGGCATACGTGACACTTGTAAACTGACGTCGCCGTTCTAGTGACCACCGGTCTGTCTCAACATACAGGCTGGCTGTTGGGCTGGTCCGGAAAGCACCGCTGGCCAGCCGAAGCCCAAGATGGTGCACTGGGTCAAGCATCTTCAATGCAGATCTTGAAGCTGACTCGTAAACCACCGAGCCGTAATCGATACGTGATAGCACTACACTGTTGAGAAGGTTCAGTAGACAGTCACGGTCTGTGCCCCATGACTGATGTGAGAGAATCTTGAGCAGGTTTAAGGCTTTCAAGCATTTAAGTCGTAGCTGTTTGATATGTGCAACAAAGCTGAGCTTTTCATCAACCACAACACCTAAAAATTTGTGATCTTTTTTGGTAGTTATGGTTTGTCTGTTAATTGAAATGTTGGGGGGTGGCCTTATGCCACGTAGTTTTGAGAAGAGTACGCAAACAGTCTTGTCACAGTTAAACTTAAACCCATTTTTGTCTGCCCAGCTTGACAGCTTGTTTACTGCCAACTGAATCTGACGTTCACATGTGGCTAGGTTGCATGATTTGAAGCTGATCTGAATGTCATCCACATATACAGAGTAGGAGATTGTTCTAGGCAATATGGTGCTTATGGAGTTCATTTTTACGATGAATAGTGTGCAGCTAAGAACACCACCCTGGGGGATGCCATTTTCTTGCGTAAACCACTTCGATAAGGCATTACCAACACGAACCACAAATGTACGGTCGGAAAGGTAGCTTTCAACAGTATTCAGCATGTTTCCTGACACTCCAAAAGATCGCAGGTCACGGAGAATGCCATAACGCCATGTCGTGTCGTAAGCTTTCTCTAAGTCCAAAAATACAGATAGGCAGTGCTGTTTATGAATGAAGGCATCCCTGACATAGGATTCAAATGCTACCAGTTGATCAGTTGTCGACCGGCCAGACCTGAATCCAGCTTGATGACGATCAAGGAGGCCATTGTATTCAAGGTAATACATAAGGCGGCGATTCACCATTTTTTCGAACACCTTGCCCAAACAGCTGGTCAGCGCTATAGGCCTGTAACTAGCAGCAAGTGTGGCTTCTTTTCCTTGTTTAAGGATGGGTATAACTGCCTTTTTCCAGGTCATGGGCAGACGCCCAGAGGACCATACACTGTTGAAAAGAATGAGGATGACGTCAAGCGTTTCTTCGTGTAGGCGTTGCAGCATGCCGTAAGTAATCCTGTCCGAGCCTGCTGCTGAGCTGCCGCACTTTGCCAGTGCTGCCTTTAGTTCACCTATAGTAAAGGGGGCATTGTACCCTCCCGCCGATGGCCTGTCATCACGAATAGGTTTACGTTCCTCGGCAAGTTTGTATCGCCTAAAGGAGTCTGTATAATGTGCTGAGCTGAAAATATACTCGAAGTGTTGGCCTAAGGCATCTGCCTGGTGTTCAAGTGTATCACCAGCAGTACTAACAAGGGGCATCGAATGAGTGCTGTGCCCTTGGAGTTCTCTTACTCTGTTATACACCTTATGTGTGTCAGTGTAAGAGTTCACGGATGAGAGGAAGGATTGCCAGCTCTGTCGTTTAGACTCTCGTCGGACACGTCTACCGTTTGCTTTTGCACGCTTAAAATTCACCAAGTTTTCGACTGTAGGATACCTGCGGAATTTCGACCATGCTTTGTTTTGATTGTCACGAGCATTTTTGCACTCAGAGTTCCACCAAGGTCGTCTTTTGTTCCGTGTAGTGTTAGATGTATGTGGGATGGATTGCTCTGCAGCCTGTATAATGTGTAGTGTGACCAACGCTTCAGATTCATCGATGCCTAGGGTTTCAATTGATGAGCGCGATAGTTTTGAGAGTTTTCGGAATTTCGTCCAGTTCGCACCCTGTTCTCGAAACCTGGTTACATTCGCAGTCATTGTACTCGTATTTCCTTCGTATTTTAGGCAAACAGGAAAATGATCACTTCCATAGAGGTTATGAATTACAGCC
The DNA here is from genome assembly GCF_043290135.1 of Rhipicephalus microplus. Classification (NCBI taxonomy): domain Eukaryota; kingdom Metazoa; phylum Arthropoda; class Arachnida; order Ixodida; family Ixodidae; genus Rhipicephalus; species Rhipicephalus microplus. The sequence goes on along the minus strand of NC_134707.1, from coordinate 71,360,105 downwards.
CACCCAGTGGTTGCCAAGAGTGAAGGAGATCCGATAGCAAGATCTATTGCTGTGTATGAGTTGTGCGCTGCGCTAAAGTATGTTGGCTCTTTTTTATTAAATATACAGGAGCCGGAGGACAACAGGAAGTTTTCAATTAAGGAGCCTCGAGAATCCGTTCTTCTACATCCTCATAAAGGGTTGTGCGCGTTAAAATCTCCGACCAACAGAAATGGATGCGGAAGCTGGTCGATGAGCATTTCAAATTCTTTACTAGAGAGTTGGTAGTCTGGAGGGATGTATAGTGAACACACGGTTGTTACTCGTCCAAAAATTAGGGTTCGTATTGCCACTGCTTCTAAGTCAGTAACCAGAGTGAGGCCTTGAGACGGGACTGCTTTCTGCACCACGATAGCGAAACCACCGGATGAATGGAAAGTGCCCTTTCTGTCCTTTCGGTATACCACATATCTTTTCAAAAGGCTAGTGTGTGTAGGTTTTAGGTGTGTTTCCTGTAAGCAAAGTATGTTTGGTTGGTGTTGTGCAAATATTTCATAGATGTCGTCTAAGTTCTTAAGTAAGCCTCGGCAATTCCATTAGATAATACTTTCGGCAGCCATTTTTATGAATGAAGAAAAGAGCAAGACTTATTCACACTTCGCTGCCTTTATTAGGAGGCTTAACTGGCGGGTATCTTTTCCCTCTGAGGCGATCTATGGAGCCCCGCCTCACTTGGGGGGATTCCGTCAGCATCTTAGACGCTGAAGATCCTGGTGTCACTTCCATTGCCTCCGGTGGACCCTCAGAAGCTAATGGAGGTTTGTCAGAAGAGACAGGTGTCTCAAGAGTACTGAACGCTGGGCGAGTTGGTAAATCATCCACCACTTTGCACCAACTAGAGATTGATTATCTCACTGCCAACTTCTAATCTTTCACGTCATAGTTTTTCTTTAGGTATATAAGTGTTTTCTTTCAATAAACTGTCAGTTGCTAGTCTGCGCTTGTGTGTGTGCCTTCTCTGTTTCTTGTCGATTTTTCGCGCAGTTTTGTAGTGACAGGTGTCTCAGTTGTCTGTGTGGTCCCTGGGGTCTGATGAAGTTCGACCTCCGGGACGTGAAAGGTTGGTGCAGCCTGTGGCTGCTTGGTGGGGGGCAGAGATGTACACGCATCAGCAAAGCTGTATTGCGTGCCCACCGTCACTAGACGCCGCTCGGCCCCCCGGTGCGCTGCGTCAGCGTACGTTCTTCCGGAGAAGAGTGACACCTTCTTCCGGGCTTCAGAGAATGTGATGTTTTCCATTACATTAATCTGTATGATTTCCTTTTCCTTTTTGAAAATTTCGCATGTCCGCGAGTACGCTGCGTGCGGCCCGTGACAGTAAGGGCACTCTGTTTGCGCGGAAGTACAGCTCTCTGTTGGGAGCTCATGATCACCACATTTTGCACATGTTCGGTTTCCGCGACAGGTATTCGACCCATGTCCATATTTCTGGCATTTGTAGCACCTTCTGGGGTTGGGTATGTAGGGGCGGACCTTGCAGTGAAGGAACGCAGCTTTCACGGATTCTGGCAGAGTGGAGCGGTCGAATGTTAGTACTATATGAGGCGTCACCACTTCTTCATTGTTTCGCCTGATGGTTATCCGGCATATGGCGACTACGCCTTGCTCTCGAAAGCCTTCAAGGAGGTCAGCTTCACTTTCTCGCATCATATCACGTTGTGAAATGACGCCTTGAACAGTGTTAAGGCTGCGATGGGGGGTGATAGACACGTCCAGGTGGGCGAACTGCTTCTATTTAAGGAGAGTGTTTGCATGCTGTTTCTGGCTTACTTCAACAAGAAGATCACTGGATGACAGTTTCTTTGCCTCGTACTTTTTGCCTATTAAGTTAGAAAGGGTTTTAGCTATCAGGAAAACCAACAGTCCTGCAACTGAGACGTTATCTGCCAAAGAGTGTATGACTAAAAAACGTGGGAAGTGGTCACAATCGCTTCCGGTTCGTTTGGAGCTTTCATCGGTGCGGTTCCTTTTCAGGGACCGATCATTGAGGGGGGGGGGGGAAGATTTTGCCATGTGGTGGACTTCATGTTCGGCGGCGATGGTGACCACCCACCACTGAGCCCAACAAGGGGACGCTACAAGGTAGAACACTTGAAGGCGCCAGTCATACATCGCCGCTATAACCAGATATAACTACCCAAGGTTGGGTGACTACACAAGGTTAACCCTTGCCGCCAGGAAATTTGGAAGTAAACAGAAGAGAGTAGAAGACAGGACAGATAGATAGTGAGAAATAAAGACGAAGATGTAGGCAGAGAGAGATAGGAAAAGGCGACTGCCGATTTCCCCTGGGTGGGTAAGCCCAGGGGTGCCGTCTACGTGAAGCCGGGGACAAAGGGGTGTGTTGCCTCTGCCGGGGGGCCTTAAAGGTCCAATCACCTAGCGTCAGCTCAACCCCCAGGATCCCCTTTTCCTCGGACACGGCAAAGCCACGCACGGCTAGGCGTGGGAGGGAGTCGAAACTCCCCCGTTAGCTCGGGTCCGTAGTGTCACTGCACAACAAACGCCTACTTGCGCAGGAGCCCCTGCGGGGTGATGTCTTCGAAATCATCATGGAAATCTGCTGATGCACAACAACACCTGCTAAAATATTCCACATTTCTATTGTGAAAGGAAAAAAAAGTAGTGCCGGAAAGCATTCGTATACCCAATCATAATGTTAAAAAAAACTTGAGGCGATCTTTACGCCTGCGAAGTTCCAAAGATTCAAGCTTACAGGTTTTGAACAAGGCCGTGACAAAATGTGTGCGTTGGTATTTACCGCACATGAAACGAGCCCGTTATTTTCAGAATATTTCAATTTTTCACAACATTGTGATAAGGCAACCACATAATACTAGCGTATCTACGACTGGTCGTATGAATGTTTTGAAAACCGTCGGTTTTACATATTGCGTGGCATGTTCAAATTTTTTAAGGAAAAAAAACAGCTTCTTGTTTGCCTTTAATTAGAGGCTATCTCAATGTGCGTGCCATTGCAACGTGTGCGTTATACTAACTCCTAGGTACTTGAAAGAAGCGGCATTGTTGAAAAGGTGATTTCCAATGTTATACGTGAATGAATGTTGCCGCTGACTGGAGCGAATATGAGTGGAAGTTGTCTTGATTTAATTCTTTTTCATATCCCTAGATTTCCACCACAAAAGCCCGCACATGGTTCTTCAGAATATATTTTTTCACTTTCGCATATACCTGGGGAATAAATGAAACAGTCATCTCCAAATGATTAATTTTACTACCAACCTGAGCTATTGAACATATATCATTAATAAATATAAAAAAATTGGTCCTAAAACCGACTAGTGGGGAAAACCAGAAAACACGCATAGTAATTTTGAAGTGCAGCTTTCTATTCTTACAGCCTGTTGTCGTGTAGACAAGTACGATTTTAAGCTTCAGGATCTTCGGGGCTTGAAGAGTATTTTACGATGAGATATTTCATCAAAGGTCTTCCTAAAATTGACACAAATTACACCTCCCTGAATCGAAGGCATCCTTGTTATGAGAGAAATTGTGGAGCATTTCAGTTATTTGTGTGACAGTTGAAAGATTACACCTAAACCATTGTTGCTCCGTGCAAAGTCAGTGATCAGCCCCAAGACTACTAAGAACATGTTTTGCTATTAAGTGTTCAAGAACTTTTCAGCAAACTGGCGGCATGGATACATACAGGCTGGTAGTTGTGCCCTTAACTACGTTTACATTTTTTTTAAATTACGTATTACTATCGCAATGCGCCCATCGTCTGGAAGTTAACGCATTTCAATTGAATATACATATGATATTTCTTAACAAAATGAGACCCCTTCGTCATAGCGCATGAAAAACTAGGTTGGTAGATTATTCGAACCATGTCTTTTCTTTGCGTCTAGCTGAAGGAGTATCTGAAAAACGCCTGTTCTGCTGATAATGATGCGTTCCATAGCAGTTTTTTTTTGTCAAGGTCTGGAGTTTGCTGCTTGCATCCAGAACTTGTTTTATTCTATTCGTATATCACGCAGTCATCAGTACATAGGTCAGACTGGGGTTTGCTGAATATACGGTTGAAGGAACACGACCGTTCATTGAAATACCTTGCACATTCCCATTTGCCTCTACGATATCTTGGTTGTGATGGCAACTGAATTTTAATCAGACAAGCGTGCTATTAAGGAGGTATCCTTGAAAGCCCGAAGTAGTAAATATCAAGGGGTTTTTTTATAATTAGGAAATGTTTTCAATGTGTCGGCCAGCCACACATTGCCTTTATGTATGCCGAATGTTCCATGCTACATCTTCAGATAAGGATCTCTTTTCCCCTTAATTATGATTTTGGGTTGCGTTGTATTTTGCACTGACAAAGCCAAATGGCCAATGTGCACGTCACCGGAGCTTTTTGTGTTGCTAAGCTATAAATGTCCACGCCAGGTTAATCACTAGGTGTCCTCAGTAGCCTCGACTACCAATCGAAGGCGTTCGTAGTTGCCACAAAGTGCTGTAGTGTCCCTTCGCAACCACTTGCCTCCACAACCAACTGACCCGATCAGCAATACGAGCTGATACAGTACATTTGGAGGTTCAATAACTCAATTCGGGGAATCCTGTAGACATGCGTAAATGTGCATTGTTAGAATTCATGCTTATCTACCTCGCATACCTCTTCATTGCTTTCCCCATATGTAGGACATCAATCTGGACAACGTCAAGTTAGCCCCCTGTCTATTCTCTATTCTATTCTTTTACTCGCTCAGAAACGAGTCCGCATTGTTGTCATGAACCCGCATGATGGCACACACACACAGACCTCAGTTAGCAATAAAGAGGCACGGGATGCCACTACAGCAGTCTGTAGAGCTTAGTATAAAAAAGTGAAAGCTACAACACTCTGCACTAAAAATTTTGCAAATTCTCACGTATCTTGGGAATTTGAAATATTTGAAGCTTGCAGAGGCAAGGTGATTGTAACGTAAATTTCTTATTTAGGAAAACTGACGTTCCATATAAGTAGAAATGTAGTCTGCCCAGACATATGTTCAACAGTGGCATATGTTGATATGACCAATCGTTTACAGTTACATAATAACGCTAACAGCAACGTAAGTATCACATCACAAGAAGCGGTAAGCTGAGATGTGGCTTTTGGGCTACAATTGAAGCCTAACTACAATAGCGCCTAACTACAATTGACTTTAACAAGACGTGAGGGCTGCATCATAGGAGCACATATTTAATGTTTACAATAATATACAGCCGGCACTGCAACCACAATTGACATTTGTGGAGCATTAGGGTCTTTTTCAGAAAGCAGTACAGAGACTTGGCGTAGTTTTGTGCTCTCATAAAAGATTATCTCGCAGATTTTTTTGTTAGAGTCCTGTTTTTATGCTATCATTTATTTTTTTCATTACTGGGCTGAATATTACCCTCATGAGTTTTTCGCTCAACGTTTTCGCGTTAAAATTACCAAAGACTTGCCTCATAATCCTGGCTAGAAAAATTGTCAATAACCTGTGGCACATACTCGCACACCGTGCCGCATTCTATACGCTATGTGTCCCAAGTGTCAAGAGGAAAAGGATTGACGGCGTATGCTACGCAATCGTACTGTTATTTGTGTCGTGACCAGCTCGAAATATCTGTCACACCATCTTACGCTTTCTTAATCACGTCCACTTAGTACATGAGTACGCAACACAAAAGCATTTACTGCCGCGTCACTTCGTTCGATCGTTATAAGCAATAGTAAATATCATGCCACGTGCCGTGCGCAAGCTGGCCAGTCTTGTAGTCATTCTGGTGTGCTATAACACTTCACATACAATTATCGGTCTACAAGTTAAAGAGGTGGTCATGAGAACACCAACACATACGTGCCTAGATAGATAGATAGATAGATAGATAGATAGATAGATAGATAGATAGATAGATAGATAGATAGATAAGTACTCAAAGTACCGGCAGCACACAAACAAATACTCCGCATTTACAATTCGGAGGGTAGATTTACAGAAAAGTGGTGTCTACCTTTTTTGCGGAAAATTTGAAAGTATGTATCTCCCATCAGAATTTCATTCATACTTGGATCGTTCTGTTTTTTTCTTTGGCCACGTTAGGAAGTGAAGTAGTACAAGCGCAATTGCATTTCCCACCACGGGGAAGTAGAGCAGTGCCACTTTCAAGTACGTATTTTACTGTTTTTATTGCATGAATAATAAAGCTGTTGCTGTGGATGCACGCCACAAAAAACCACTGTAATTAGAAGTACTGCCCCCTGTAGCACGAATAAAGCAGTAGAAATAACCGCGAGTGCGAATTTCTATCCTAATTCCAATATAGTGCAATGAATAATGCATAAGCGCTTAACGAACTGTTCCCATTGAGATCGCACATAAATGGCTGACAATGCGAGAAGCTTTTTGAAGTCATGATATCAATAAGATACTTATACAGTGAGTTAATATTTCTGTGAGCCACTCTTTTGTAGCAGATGCCAAAAGCCTTCGCCTAGTGAGTTTATGTCACCCCTATCAGTCCAAATTTATATGACTATCGCTGCAGCAGAGAGATGCTTGCACAAGATTGCCTTTATCAGCAACTAAAAATAAACGCGCTAAACATTCCTTATCCCAAAAGATGATTTCTATTTTTGATGATCACAGCAGTTGAAGTACCTAATGATGATTGAATGATATGTGGAGTTTAACGTCCCAAAAACACCATCTGATTATGAGTAACGCCGTAGTGAAATGCTCTGAAAATTTCGACTACCTGGATATCTTCAGAGTTTACCCAAACCTGAGCACAAGGGCCAACAGCATTTTAGACACCATTGAAAATGCAGATGCCGAAATCGGAATTTGATACCGCGACCTGCGGGTCAGCAGCCGAGTATTTATGCACTGGAGCACCGCGGCGAGGCATGGAAATACATAGCAAAGTATTGTTAAATATTAGCAACTTTGGTAATCTAGCGCAAAGGTTTTATATCACATTGAGATATACATGAATCTATGGGGTAGAAATCATTTCAGTGTATGTCGTGATTTAGCGCAACTCTGTTCTCTGATAAAATAACTCGCTCTGGTAATTTTTATTGGAACATTTATGAGCAGAACAAAAGGGGATATTCATGAACTTTCAGCTCTGGCAATAGTGGGCGCGTACCCTTTCTTTTGTCGGCCCATAATGTGCTAGTGTCTCTATAGGTGAAGGCCACGGAGAAGCTAAACCGCTGTTCTTCACGGAGCTTTCGGGCAGAAAAAATACGACTTTTTAGTTGCAGAACAGCTTTTTGACTAGCTTGTGTAACGCTGTCCCTTCGTAGAAACACGCTGTAGATGTTGGCGCGGTGGCAAATAGGTCCACTGCTGCTGCGCATTGACGTCATGCTTTCCTCGCGGTGCGCGCTGACGTCCCTCTCTTCCTTCAGAATGGCAAGGTAGATGGACGTGCTTTTTGAGTGCTCCCAATCGACTGCGCAGATAAGTGTTCGTGCATGTTTTGAGCTTGCTTTTATATATATTAAGGCAGCAGATGAAACCCTTGTAGCACCTAATACATTGTACGGCTATTTTGGGGGTCAGTCACCAGGTGGTTATTAGTTTGTGTGCGTTTGTTTCTTTGTGTTTTTTTCTTTGCCACCTAGTGGGGGAGATGCACGTACATTGAAAACGCAAATTTTTGTAGTAGAACTTAGACTTTCTCTTTTTTGTAGAGCAGGGTTTGTGTTTTGTAATTATCGAGTGAGACAATACATAAGGACCATTGGTGTCAGAAAACATGATTGAAATTGCTGTAAACTGTCCAGGATGCGGGGTGGGTTTCAAAATAGACCCAAGTGGAGAAGAGAATGGAGAGGAGGCTGACGCCAAGTGTAGACAATGTGAGGTTGAGGAAAAATGGAGAAATTGATAGTTGCCCAGAGTGAACTGCCGATGAAAATTAGTGAGTTGGAGACTGATATGGCGACAGAGAAAGAGAAAACGAAGGCTTTGGGAGAAAGGCTGAAGTCCACCGAGGAGGCACTAGCCAAGGTAAACAAAGAAGCGGCCGAATGAAAGAACAGTAGGGGAACAGCAACAAGAACAGTGGAGAAAAAAAGGCAAGCAAGTTTGGAAAAACAGGTTCAGCCAGTTCAATGGTCGCAAGACCCAGCTTTAGCAAAGTAGTGGTGGGGCTGGGAGGGGACAAAGCAGCCAGCGTCACAGGTGCAAATAACCCCCAGGTGCAGAATGTTCCAGCTGAAAAGTCACAGCAAGTGATAAACGCCGGGGCCTCGAATTTAAATCGATGCGCAGAAGCAATCAAAGAGAGGGTAAGAGGTGACAAGAAGGTTGCAATAGGGACATCCCCAAGACGCAAGCTGGAAGTAGTCCTGAGGCAAGTGAATGCAAAACTCAAAACTACAGCTGATGGACAAAGCCTTGTGATGACTTCAGGTGGTTTAAACGATGTCCTAAATGAAGATACGGCAAGACTAGCAACCCCACTGGCGAAAGGGGGGTGGCATTGGCGCATTCATTTATAAAACTACAGACTTGCAAAGGGTCAAGCAGGAGTGCAAGGAACATTTATCGCAAAAGGGAAAGTGGCGGGACAAATGGCACTCCTTGGTTTGGTATACTTGTGGACGGTAGCAAAGGCCAGCGAGGAAAACCATGTAATGATGGAGTGTATATCAAAGCACATTGAGGAATCAGAAGGAAAGTGTGAGTTAATTATACTAGGAGATATGAATGCACACATGAGGGATATAGATGGGTATACCGACCCGACAGGCAAGATGATCATGGATATGTGTGAAAGGCTTGATTTGATCATTTGCAACAGTACCGAGAAGTGTGAAGGGCAAATTACATGGGAGGTAGGAAGGCTGCAGTCGACGATAGATTATGCACTGATGTCACATAGGATGTATAATAGGCTCTGGAGAATCCACATAGATTAATGTGGCTCCAGAAGTCTGGGTAGTGATCAAAAACGTATCAAGATAAGTTTTGGAAGAGCAGTATTAGTGGGAAGGAGAATTGATGAGCAACTACAGGAAAATTTTTATTCAGAAAGACAAATAGAAATAGCTACTGAACAAATTGAGAACGTATTCACTTAGTATAATGAATTAGTGTAGATGTAACTAATCTAATCAGACTGTTTGAGCTAGAGATTGCTGAGGCACGTGATGAGTCACCCCGGAAAAGAAGACACAAACGAAAGAGTTGGTGGGATGAGCAAGTTAGGAGAGCCATAGCAAAACGTCAGGAAGCCTCTAGGGAACACATACATTCTAAGCAGCTGGGTTAACCGACAGATGATATTGGAAGAAAAGGGAACACCTTTATAAGCTGCAGACGGGACGTATCCCTTCTGATCAATAAAATGATTAGTAGAAAGGGGGCTCAGTGTCTGGCAGAAGTACAGAAAAATTATAGAAATGCAGCTGCGAAGTTTCGGAATCATCTGAATTCCATAAGTAATAAGACGAGCCTAGAGCAGAAGCTAATAACTGCAGCTCAAGGGCCTAGGCTAGAAGGGGGCGAAGCGTTTGAATATATGGGAACAAGGGTGACACAAGAATTTCAACAAAGAAATGCCTTATGCACCACAATATACAAGGACGAATAAATTGACGAAAGGGCTCTATTTTCACGAGAGTGGGAAAGGGCTGAGAAGAGGGTTCCTAGCAGTACATCAACAGGCCCATATGGCATTCCAACTATTCTGATAAATACCTTGGGTGCCAAGTCTAAGCAAACTTTGAGAGAGGCAGTGAGCAAAATATTAATCGATGGTGAAGTCCCGATGAGTCCCCGATGAATGCAAACTTAGCAGGATGCGCATTATTTATAAAGGAAAGTGGACAAAGCGGACATAAGCAACTACCGTCCTATAACAGTTACATCAGTGATGTACAGGCTGGCGATGCAGAATATAAAGGAAGGACTGCAGGCATGTATAGATGATGAGGCGGTGCTGGCGGAACTGCAGGTTGGGTTTTGGAAACACAAGAGGTTGGAAGACAATCTGTTCTCACTGACGCAGTGAATAGAAATAGCAGAAAAGGAACACAGGCCCCTGTGGCTAGCATTTTTGGATATCAAGGGAGCGTACGTTAGCGTGGCTCAAGAGGACTTGTGGGGAATACTGGACACAGTAGGTGTGGAAGATCGAGTCACTAATCTTTTAAAGGATATGTATAAAGGTAACAAGGTAGTTATAATGTGGAAAAACAGGTATTGAAGCCCACAGGGGTAAAACGAGGGCTTACGCAGGGGTGTGCTCTGTCACCCTTGCCATTCATTATGTATCTGCAAGGATTAAAGGCCAAATTAGAAAGAAGTGAACTTGGCTGCAACCTATCTTTCGTCAAACAAGGAAAACTCAATGAACAAGCACTACCAGCATTGATGTACGCAGATGATACAGTGCTAATGGCCGACAACAAGGAAGATTTGCAGAGATTGATGGACATCTGCGGTAATGAAGGAGATAGGTTAAATTCGAGAATCAGTAAAGAAAAATGAGAAGTTATAATTTTAATCATATAGAAGGTAGTGAGCTTAGAATACAGGAGGTCACGCTAAAGATAACAGATAAATACAAATATCTGGGCGTAAGGATAAGCATTGGCACCGAGTACCTAATGAAACATGAAATATACGTAACGACTAAAGGTAACAGGATTGCAGCAGTGTAGAAAAATAGGGCACTGTGGAATTACAATAGGTACGATGTTTTAAGAGGAATGTGGAAAGCAGTCGTGGCTCCTGGTCTGACGTTCGGAAATGCGGTCTTGTGCATGAAAGTAGTAGTTCAAGCAAAATTAGAAATTAAGTAACGTGGAATAGGTAGGTTTGCCTTAGGAGCACACGGGTGTACAGCAAATCAGTGAGTACAAGGTGATATGGAATTGGGGATCATTTGAGGGCAGGGAAGCTAGCAGCAAGATAAAGTTTGCGAAGCGATTGAGAGAAGTGGGAGAGGAGCATTGGGCTAGGAAGGTATTCAGCTACTTGTGCATGAAGAATGTCGATACAAAATGTAGGAAGCGAAGCAGAAAATGGACGGGTAAATACTTAGAAAACAGCAGGGGGCCAAACCAAAAAGAATTGTCGATTAAGAAGAAGGGGAAGGAAGTGGAGATCAATATGTGGAGAATTGGCATCATTAAAAGTCCGCACTAGAGATCCAGGAACGTTTAAGCAGGAAATTGTCAAGGAAAGCATCTATGATGATACTCGGGGTAGTTCTCTACTGTTTGAGGCGAGGACGGGAGTGTTGCGAACCAAGATATATCGGGCCAAATACGAAGAGATAGACATGGTACATTGCGTGTGGAGAGGTGGAGGAATTTGCCGAACACTTGATAACGTTCTGTAAAGGGCTTCACCCTATAGTACAGGGTGATGGCGCAGAATGTTTCAAAGCACTGGGGTTTAGGGACAGGGAGGGCAAAATAAACTCTACGCGGGTAGAATTAACTAGAAGGAGGTTATCCGATTGGTGGATAAAGTCAAAACACGAGTGAAAAATTAAACCTTTACTGCAAAGTACCAGTCTTCCACCTCACTATTTAAAAAGAAACAAAAATGTATCAAGTTTTTGGTTCATTAAGTATTACGGCTTTGTGGCGTAAGCCACCACCTGATCTAAAGGGTACAGCCATATCAATCCATCCATGCATACATCCTCGCCTTCCGCACACTCCCCGCGGCGCCCCATGCTGCCGCCTCGTTCATTCGACCGCACCCGCCGCTCGCTATACCACTGACTCGTCGGTTTACGTCCATGCAATAAACGGGACGCGCGCCTAACGTGCACGTTAAAACATGTCTCTACGTGTCACCTACTAGACCGACAGCCACCATTGCTTCCTGCAAGTCTTCCAGCGCTCACCACAGCACCCGCGTAAGCGCCACACTACGCGTGACGCCACTTGTGCTCAATGCTGCTGCGTCGCATCCCATAAGACTATCTTCGGGGAGATGTTCCAAGTTTTATTTCGTCACATAACGGCGAACGGTCAAAGAACCTCTGTGCGCAGTGACAAATCAACGAAAATGTTCGGAGCTACGCAGACTTATTAACTAAACCAGATGGAAGGTTCGCAAGGTGCATTACCTGCCGATTTTGAACTTCTGTGCTCTAAAGACTTGTGCTTTATATCTCAGGCCTTCTTTTAAGGAAAGTGTTCACTACAGAGTACTTATGACTCTCAAATTTCTCACACGACCTTGCTCCTCTTCATTCTATTTCCCACTGCGATTATAAAATTGCGCTCCAGCAATCGAAAGCACGTACTTTTTGACCAACCTCTACAATACCATGCTGTATTACTGGGCTAAATTTTGAGCCACAAATATATCTTCACATTGATGGTAGGAGAGTGAGTTAAACTTGAACTTAAACTAAAAGATTGTGAATATTTCTCCTATTTCACACACTTACAATCAAATATCAGTGCCGAATCTTTTCTTTGGGTGTATGGTATGTGCAGCATAAATACTGCTATCTTGCCACAGTTTGAAACATTATTTCAAAATTATTGTAAAAAATGTTCCAGATGTCTCACTTTGCCCCAATCTGAGGGGCAAAACGATGCGCTGTGTAGGGCAAAACGACAACATGAGAAAGAAAAATAGTTTTTTAGTTTTTTTAAGATAAAGATTTTAAGTGCACTATGTGGGCCCCTATGCACTCTTAAGCCCCGCCGTGGTGGTCTAGTGGCTAAGGTACTCGGCTGCTGACCCGCAGGTCGCGGGATTTAATCCCGTTGGCGGCAGCTGTATTTCTATCAGCCCGTGTGCTTGGGTGCTTGTTAAAGAGCCCCAGGTGGTCGGAATTTCCAGAACCTTCTACTACGGCGTCGCTCACATTGATATGGTGGTTTTTGGACGTTAAACCCCGCATATCAATCAAAGCAGTCTTATGAAGCCCAGTCTTTAGATTTCACGTATTTTATCTAGAGAAAATACGGTGTTGTGTTGTTCTGAAACTCCTTGTAGATCAAACACTATGAGTCTTTCTTTTTGCTAATGTTGACTTTGGTTCAACGTTTGCACCTCATTGGGCTGTTCAACTATTACAGGCTAGACATGTTTTGACTTAACTTCTTCACGTCTTTTTGCCGTTTTGATGCAGAACAACTCAGGAGTTTCATGAGCTTTAACTTCATCCACCGGGCTTTTTCGGGCAATAGATTTAAATCTGTGCTCGATTCTCATTTTCTAGCACTTGTTTTTTTTTTAGAGTATTGGAGAAACCGTGTTTTGATTCAATCACGAGACGTGTGTGTGAGCAATTTGACTTGCAGATCCCGCCATTTTAGTGCGTCTCTCGAAAGCTTCTTTGGAGCACGGAAAAAGTTCTTTGCAGCGTGAGTGGAGGAAGTCATGACCTGATTGACAACCAGTTCTTCTTCATGTTGTTTCATTCCAAGAAATCTCTATATAATATTCTGTTGTGTTCTCGAACTTTCCTAAACAAATAGATCTACAGCAAACTCGTCACGACTTGCACAGTTCACCATTTTAACAACACCAACTACCCGATTTTATCTGTCAAGCCAGGCATCGCCTTCTGACGAAAGCCGTCGGATGTTCTCATCCTCCCGTGGGTGATGTCATAAAGCTGCGACCAATCACAGGAGACGGCAAGACTTGCGAAGGCGGCCGCGGTTTTTTTTTGCAAACTAATGTTATTTGCATTAGCTTATGCAAATTTTTGACTTGATTTTTGAGTTCACCGAACGAAATTACGTGTCATCAATTCATGATTTTTTTAAGTGTTTCAGTGTTCTTTAATGCAACAACCAGAACACACTAAAAATTCTTGTCAGTACTTCTTTGTCACCTAAATGGAAAATATTGTTGCCTGGTTAAGGATGCGACAAGTTTAACTGAATGAACGCAACAACTTTGCGAAAGTAGCCTGCCAGCATTTTCTTATGGCATGCTGCGTTCATAGAGCCGCTGTGAACGCCCAACTATATCTATTACATCTCTTTGAAACGCATTTCTTTTTGTAAATATTTTCCTGTGTCATTCGACAATGAAACTGAGTCGAAAGTGAGCACTATAATTTGACTTAAATCGTAACACTTAGCGCTGCAGTTATTGTTACGGTTGTCATAGGGTAAATCCACTTGGTTAAAACAAGCTATAAGTGTCACAGATGACAGTATATACAGGAACTCATTTCACTCGATGAACGGGACCAGTTACTGTCAGAATGCTGTCTTGGCAAAATGTAATATTTCTTGTAATTTAAAGTGATTATGGCGTTTTCTACTCATGCTCTTACTTTCAATACCTTTTGTGCGAGCAGTACGCACTGAAGAAATGGCTCTCAAACGCATGAGAAATAGATGGCATGGAAACAATATGGGTAAGTGTACTTATGTTTGCCTTATATGAACTGGGAACCTTGAGGAAAAGGCGTATACTGCATACAGAAATTTACGAAAAGTTTCAGGATACGGTTTGCTATATCACACGAAGTATTAATAAAAATTAACACACAAAACTGCCAAAGAATGTACTGGGGACGTCATCATCACGTAATCAGAAAGAGCTTAACGGGGACGAAAAGAAAACACGCTGCTTGCAGAGTTCATTGATATGTGGGGTTTAACGTCCCAAAACCACTATATGATTATGAGAGACGCCGTAGTGGAGGGCTCCGGAAATTTAGACCACCTGGGGTTCTTTAACGTGCACCCAAATCTGAGCACACGGGCCTACAACATTTCCGCCTCCATCGGAAATGCAGCCGCCGCAGCCGGAATTCGAACCCGCGCCCTGCGGGTCAGCAGCCGTGTACATTAGCCACTAGACCACCACGGCGGGGCTGCCTGCAGAGTCTTGAACCGCCACCTTCGAATACGCATCTGATGCTCTGCAATTAGAACTGCAGTGGTGATTATCTCCACTTTCATTTCATTAGGCATATCTGTTAATATAAAGCTGGAAAAATTTTTAGTCAGCCCTGATGGTAGCCATAGTAGTCAGTGTCGAACATGCTTTTCCTGCCTGCTGGCATCATGTAGCGACTAATATTTTACAATTATGTAGCGACTAATCTTTTACAATCTTACCAACGATCACTCGCATACTATCGCGAGCATGCCTTCAAGTCCGCAGGTGCGAGACACTCGCTATGTATCAAGGAAAGATGGAAGGCTTTAATGGTGTGGTTTCGCCCCGCCGCGGTGGTCTAGTGGCTAAGGTACTCGGCTGCTGACCCGCAGGGCGCGGGTTCGTATCCTGGCTGCGGCGGCTGCATTTCCGATGGAGGCGGAAATGTTGTAGGCCCGTGTGCTCAGATTTAGGTGCACGTTAAAGAACCCCAGGTGGTCTAAATTTCCGGAGCCCTCCACTACGGCGTCTCTCATAATCATATAGTGGTTTTGGGACGTTAAACCCCCCATATCAATCAATGGTGTGGTTTCTTTCGCTACAATTTTGATACCAACGCTTCGCAGGTGACAGTATTACACTTATTCTAAAAACTATTTGGTGCAGACAGTGCATGCTTGAATACGATATAAAACGTGGTTATCTCTTCAGCAAACAATACTTTTAGCAAACATTTCTTGATTTTTTTATTGGGTGCATTGCTGCACGAAGTGGAATGACAAAAATGATACCGCAAGTCTGCAGACCTTGCCGCTTTGTAGACAACCCCTGACTTGATGCCATGTTTTGTCGTAACGCAGACTCCACCTTTTTGTACGGTTGTTCGTTAAACAGTAGGTGTAGCAAGCACTCCGAGAGATTCTTACTTTCGCCAAACTGTCGCTTGGCTGCATAGCACTCTTCTCTTGGTTATTTAAAGCCCAGAGCTTGCCGGTGTAGGCCTAAAGTTCTGTTTAATAAACATGTAAAAAAGAAAGCATTGAAACAGAACATGCTTCGTTCCAAGGCTGCATTGTAGAATGTAATTCAGCAATGCGGTGATCGATAAAGCAAACAAACGTTGCTACAGAACGCGGCTGCCAAAGTCATGTATTCTACGGTAAGAGGGAAATGGTTATGACGTTGTTTGTCAAAACTGACATGGATGCAGCAAAAGCAAAAAAGAAGATTGTAAGTGGCCCGTTCTCAAATATAATGATGCAAACTGTCGCAGAGCTAAATATAACCGTATATCTCGCAGAACACCATATCGTATTGTGCAACCTTACTGAAATTCAAGTACAAATATGGTTGAGGTATTGGAAGCGCCTAGTATTGATATGGGGCTGATTCTGTGAATGTGAGCGATAGAGATCCGAAAACGCGAGCGGAAACGAGAGTCCTGAGTTGTATGTGCTCGATATAATGAATAAAGATGACTTCAGTTAGTGTAGCAAATCTAGCTTCCGACGTCCTCGAGCGCGAGTATGAAAGAAGACAGGCGTAAAGGCAGTGAGTGACAATGAGCCGATGTCGAGTTTTCATACAAAAGGCCATAACATCCAGAGTTCCCCTATTGCCTGCGTCTGTTTAAAATGCACCGTATCGCGCATGTTTCTGGCGTCGGTAATGTCTAGAGGTGATTTAGCAGGAGATAAGTAGGTTATTGCTCCTCTGCTGGCTCAATCGTTTTCCTATCCCGTCTTGGCTCAAATACGATGCGCAACATCGCAAGTTGTAACTAAATCTGCTAAAAGTTCACAAAGCGCAAGTTGCGCTTCTTCTCTGCAAGTAGTGGCACATCACAGGTAGGAATGTCAGCCACATGTTCGTTAACATCGGCTACCTTGAAGAATGAACACGCCGGCTATATCTGAGCAGGCATACGTTGTCGAGGAAAATCACGAACCTGACACATTTTTACAACCAACACTACTCGTCTAAATCACTCCTTTATCTGCCAGGTCTACTCTGTTCTTCTGAATAAGGATCATGGGACGCTACATTGGGCGCATACAGCCTTCACCAGATATTGCATGCTTCAGTTTTTTTTGAATTTTCAGTTAAATGCGTTTGTTGTAAAAAAACAGTATTGCTTTTGATTAGTTTTTTGTGGTTGTTTTGACAGCGGGATATGTATTTGTGACGACAGCTGTGGCCTGAGGCACTTACTGCGTTTATAGGCTGCAAGACTGCTGCGTCGAGGCTCCTGCAAGCATATCACAATGTGTGTCGTTTACTTGGAGGAAACAGTAGCTGGGCTGAGAGTTAAACACAGCCTATGCGGCAAGATGATTGCTTTGGTTTGCAACATTTATTGAATTGATAATCATAATATAGCAGTGTCTAAGGTAGTATCTAATAATGTATAGTAAACATGAATGTATTATCGAAATAACAGTATCATTTATCCTTTGCAAAAAATAATTGAACGAATGACAATTATGTAGCAAAGAACCAACGGCCTGGGCAAGCACCTCGACGTGTACAGCAACCTGGTCCAAAACGAGGTCAAAGTACGTATGACTTGGCGTGTTTTACCCACTCAACCTCAAATGTATTTAGAAACGCACGCATATTCATGAAGTTAATGATGATGAAGGAGCTTCTTCTATAGGTTAAATCAGGTAAACTGTGAATCCTGTGTGCTTCTGTACTCTAAAAAAAGAGCGAGTAAAAAGGGTGTCTTTTTGTCCCACAACAATAATCGTCATCTATATTACGTTCCATCCTTGCGCTATCGCCCCGCGCCCGGTACATTCCGGTCACGATCGACATGCCCATTATCTGGGTTACATTGCATTCCCGATAGGAAAGCGGCTAGCGCTGAGTTTTCAAGAAAGGAAGCGCACGCAAGCCTGATGACGATTATTGTTGTGGTACAAAAAGACACCCTTTTTACTCGATATTTTTTAGAGTGTGCTCAATCATCATCATATGAAGACATGACACGAAAGTCGAGGGCTCACTGCGATGCTTGCTGCCTCAAGGCAGTGCGGCTAGAACGCGTTTTTACTGCCTTAGCAGCGCTAAACACCGCGTCTTTTAAACGCGTTCTTGCAAAGCCAGAGGATCTCAAATTACACAATGTAGAGGAAAATTCGAAAAGGCGATGCCTGTACAAGTGCACCTGATAGTGGTGGTATGCTTCTATGAATTGCGTGAGAAAGCGTAACGAGACATCCGTGTACCTTCGGCCTCGCGGGCCCTCACCACAGCGTCCTAATCTCAACGAACCCGCATCGCATCGGTCTCGCGAGTAATTATCGTAGGATGCTGGGGGAGAGCCCACGCTGCTGCTGCATTTCTCTTATTGCTGCAAATTTCTTATTGACCCCACCTGAGAACCTTTCACATATAGCAGGCATGTGACATGGCCATATAGACACGTGTTCATTTCAAAATTTCTCAATCAAAAATATCAGTTCTTGGCAAATTGATCAAAACGTTCGAGTTCACTGCTCAGCCAAACCTAGCATGCTACCAAGAAACGACGAACTTTTAAATCACAATGTGCATACTATTGTCATTATTAGAAAAAAAGTACTTTTGGTTCGAACGACAATCGCCAATCATTGCTAAGCTGCACAGGTGAATGGGAGGTGTGGTTCAGTACTGGGGCGGAGGGCATACCTATTGTTAGGTTATAACTTACTATTGTACAATTGGAGTATCAGTTGTTGACTTGACAAGAAGTTGTAAGTCCTTATTGGAAATAGCGACATCAATGTCGTAAATCACGCCGGTTACTACATCACATCCCAAGGGAACATGAGAGCGCACCTGGTTGCCGTCCAAGTCAGTTACACTGCGCAGGCCGCCCAATGCGCTTGCGTGCAAAACGTCCACAGCCAGTATATTCTTTCTGGCGTTCACTCTTATGTCCGTGATCTCATTTGGCACGAGCGTTTCCAGAGACCTCGACACAGACTGTCTGTTAAGGCGTTTCATGCTCACGGTAGGAAGTGCAGGCAGAAACAAGATGGTATAAGTGTTCGATTTTGGCGCTTCACTTACAGTTTCACTTACAGTTACAGCTAAAGTCAGAAGGCGTCGTTCACGTCGACGTCGGTCTTCAAGGACGCCCGCTACCTCCTCGACACGTTTGCGTGATCCCTCATCAGTACCACCTCCTTTGCCTCCCAGACCAAATGCCGTGGGAAAGGCTGTAAAGGACAAAGCCAGTGAGCATACCCTAACTGCGACAGAGTGGCCTGCACTTCAAAGGGAAGCAGCATCAAGCGAACCGAGGGAGCTTCATGACGGCCAGTCCGCGCTCCCGGTTCGAAATCTTTCCAACCAAGACAGGCAAGTGACTGCAATCGTCCTGGTTCGAGATCTTTCCAACCAAGACAGGCAAGTGGCTGCAATCGTGCAATCATTAATTGCCACGATTCGCACGCTACTGAGCAGCATACAATCTCCGTCTGCTAAGAGTGCACTGCAAATACTGGATGCACTGAATCCAGTTCTTGCTAACTTCGTATAAGCACAATGGCTCAACAAAATCTCATCTTCCGCACTGAAGTTAAAAGTGCGTCGATTTTTCAGTGGAATGCCAGAGGCATGAAGTCCCGTATCTCGGACTTTCGCCAATTTGTTCGGGCCAATGAATTCCCTATACTTGTCATATGTGAACCAAACGTATCAACGCCTTATAGATTATCCGGCTATGAAGCTTTTTGTTCAGCCGCTTGCGAAGAACGAAGCAAAGTATTGTTTACATTCGCACAGACTTGACTTATCTTTCCCACCCAATAAGTTCAAATGACGACAATCAGTACGTGTGTCTTCGTGTGAAGAAGAATGCAGTTTCGTTCACGCTTATTGGTGGATATATATCTCCGTCATCGCGATTTGACTGCGACAGATTAAAAGACATCCTAATGAGAACCGATGGGCCTTGGATCATCACCGGTGACTTCAACGCCCATCACATGCTTTGGGGGAGCACTAAGATGAATGCCAGGGGCCGGAACATTGTTACATTCGCTTCCGATTACGACCTTTCCATCATGAACGATGGTACCCCCCCATATCTGCGGGGTCTCACGTATGGCAGTTGCCTTGACCTGAAATTGGTGTCACGGTGCTTCGCTCACAAAGTGGTTTTGCGATATTGAGACTCATGGGAGTGATCACATACCCACCTACGGGACGATCAATGGTATCATAAAAAATTTCTCTTCCGGTGTTGCAATTGGCACTGACTGGTCGATGTTTGCATCGCGTGTTGAGAACGCTTGCCAAGAAGGCCTCTCCTGCAGCCTGGAAAATACCATAGCGGAAGCTATGCAAGCGTCCAAATGTAAATTACCATTTTCGTCTAAAATAACACAGTTTGACATCGAACTGGAAACATTACGAGCTATACGAAGGCGTGCTGAACGACGCACAAGATCAATTTACGATCTGAAGGAAGCAAGGCGGCTCCAGAAAAAGATTCAACGACGCATTTACAAACTAGAGAGCGAACGCTGGAAAGCATTCTGCGAATCTCTAGACCCTCATAAACCGCTGTCATATATCTGGAGAACAGTTCGTGGTCTTCGCTCCTCTCCACAACAACGGCACCCTTTTAAAGCTTTGGCACTCCATCATGGAAAAACAGAACCTGAGGTGGCTGAAGAATTTTGCACGAGAGTTGCCGGGAATATTATGAACGAGAGCATCGACGCCGTGATCGTTCCTGAGACGCGATTACCAGAAATGGACATTCCGTTCACCATGGAAGAACTGGAAGGTGCGTTCGACGCTTCTAAGCGCATGTCATCGCCAGGTCCTGATGGTATTACTTATAGTGCGTTGGGACACCTTGGACAAAAAGCCAGAAAAGAACTTTTAACATGCTTCAACAACTCCTGGCTCAGCGGCAGTGTTCCCCGAGAATGAAAAATAAGTCGATTAATACCACTTTTGAAATCGGGAAAATCACCATTGGACTTGACAGCGTATCGCCCTACTGCCCTCGCAAGCTGCCTCGGAAAAGTGATGGAAAGAATGGTTCTATTTCGTCTCGAGTGGTACTTGGGGCGATACACCAAATACCCTTCTTGCATGGCAGGCTTTCGTCGGGGCCGCTCCTCCATTGACTGTGTCCTTGAGTTATCGACATTTGTTCAACAAGAAAAAAGTCGCAAGCGCATATCAGTGGCACTCTTTCTTGACGTGAAGGGTGCATATGATAATGTAGCTCACGATGCCATCCTCACTTCTCTCGCAGCAATGGGCATTGGTGGTCGAATGTTTCAATGGATAAAAGATTATATAACTGGCAGGGGTTTCTCTGTACAAACATATGAGGGTACAACTGCCCAACATTACACCTACTGCGGAGTACCTCAGGGAGGTGTTTTAAGCCCCACATTGTTCAATGTGGCCCTCAATGGTCTGGTGAAGGTTCTGCCAAAGTCGGTGTGCCTATCCATATACGCCGATGATATTTGCCTCTGGAGTGCTGCAGTTACTCGCCCTCAGGTGCGTGCACGAATACCGCGGGCAGCAACCCTCACAACAGCCTACCTTCAGAAACAAGGCCTAAATATATCAACTGTGAAGTGCGCGTTGATGGCGTTTACACGCAAACCAACGACGCCATACCCTGTTTACATCAATCGGCAGAGTGTCAAATATGCACGGACGCATCGTTTCCTGGGCATAATAATCGACAGAAGTCTTTCGTGGAGCCCAAATTGTGCGTACTTGAAGAAGAGACTGCTATCTATTGTGCATATCATGAAATTCTTGTGCGGTAAAGCATGGGGAACTTCTGTGGCCTCCATGCTACAGCTGTACAGGGCCCTATTTCTGGGTCTATTGCGCTACAGCTTGCCGGTACTGACTAACACTTGCAAATCGAATACTCATTCGTTGGAGAGTTTGCAGGGTCAGGCACTGCGTATCTGCATAGGACTGCCCCGATGCGCTTCTACTTATGCCACAATCATGCTTGCCAAAGACCATCCGGTCAGGACATATATCGTTGTAAATTGCCTCAGAGCGCACATTCGACATGCTAGCCGTGTCCCCGACCACCACTTGGCCCTTCTACTTTCCGGAAGACCACGTGCTACATTTTCAGACGTCATGGCCAAGCACCTAAACAGAATTCCATCAGGATATACGCCAGCTTCGAGAACGGCATATCCTTGGTGGTGCCTCGACCATCCACAAGTACGTCTAGAAATTCCGGGAATGAAAAAGAAACGCAGTCATTCCAGAGTAGCATTGAAGCAAGCAACACTGCTATTATTACATGAGTTGTACTTAGACTGAACGCAGATATACACTGATGGGTCCGTCTCATCCAGCAGCTCATCAGGTGCCGCTGTAATTCCGGCTGCAGCAATGACAATCAAGTTAAAGTTGTCGCATATGACTACATCTACGGCTCAGAGCTTGCTGCTATAGGGGCTGCTTTACAATATCTCGTTCAAGAATGTCCAGGAAAATGGGTCATATTCTGTGATTCGAAGGCAGCGCTTCAGAGTTTGCAGTCCGCCATGCGTAGGAGGAGTCGTGACCAACTGGTACAAGAACTAAGACATTGCCATCATGAAGCTCTAGCACGAGGGCATGATATTATATATCAATGGCAGCCTGGACTTATCGGTATTACCGGAAAACAATTAGCCGATGATGCAGCCCGCTCAGCCCATGAAGAAACCCGTGTAGTCCCGATTCCTCTATCAAGAAAAGATGCAGCAAGACAACTTTACCTGCTGGCTCGAGATCTCACACGCACGTTCTGGTTGTCTACCAGCTTCCAAAGGTGTCAATTTTATGAACTGGATCCTTCGCTCGAGCTAAAGCTGCCATCACAACTTTCCCGCTCCGATGCGACACTGTTATGCTGCCTTTGGTTGGATGTTGCATTTACAAAGGTGTACTCCTTTCGCATTGGTATGGCAGACACTCCTACATGCGACTACTGCGGAGCTGAAGAGACCATCGAACACGCCCTGTGCAGCTGCGCTTGCTACGACACACAGCTATGCCAGCTCCGGATGGTTTTGAATCGACTTGACCCCGGACCATTTTGTGTGCAGAAGATACTAGGACCTTGAGCATCTGCCTCAGTTGCGCAGAAAGCAACTAAAGCACTGCTACTTTACCTCAAGTCAACAAACCTGAGCGACCGCCTGTAGACTGTGTGTGCTCCCCGAGTGTGCTCGTGATTGTGTGTACCTTCTCATCTTTCTGCAACCTCTTTTCTCCCCTTTATCCCTTCCCCAGTGCAGGGTAGCAAACCGGATGTGCGTCTGATTAACCTCCCTGCCTTTCCTTGCATCTTTATCTCTCTCTCTCTATCTCTCTACTATTGTACAAAATACTAGGCTTTACTTTGATGGTGATTCTACGAATAAACAGAAGACGAGGGGTCGTCTCTTTCGCTACTTCAGTTTGCAGACATCAATAAATCTGCTGCTACCATGATAGGAAATATCAGCTCTTATGTGCAGTTCTGTAGCCTATAGCAATACTTTTCAGCTGCGTTTGGAGCCATAGGCAGTGAATGCACCCGTTAAGTTTATTATAAAAATGAAATAAGTGTTTTGCTGTAACCAAACCCTCCGAAATCCACAGGTGTATTGCGAACTCACTGGCAGGCGAAGGGCGCATGCACCATGATATTTTTTTTATCGCGCAACTGCGGCGGTGCCGCAACCTTCGCGTCTGTGAGACAGGCAACACGTAGTGGAAGCCTTGCTTGGCCCTAGTCTTCACGCCGATGAACTAATACTCTATGTCGTACTGAATAGGAATGTGGAACTCTGGTCAATAATTTTCATTTATTTGTTATTAGTGTACTGAATACAGTTTTGCCGACTTGCTAAAATATTTCAGAATATTTTTGAAAGGATTAATGAAAGATAGGAATCAGCCCCTTATTTCCAAGTTCTCTATTTCTACGTAAAATGGCTTTACGCCGAAAGTTTGTTCTCACCTCTTAGTATTGCCATAAATTCTGAGCCTAAGCGGCCCTCATGTTTACGGTGAACATGACCTAATTATGCGCAATGAGGGCGTCTTGGATTGATGCATCGAATAGAAAGCTACTACCACAAAATATAATATATTAGCAAATTTTGTATGAAAGAAAAAGACTGATGCCTATTGGGACTATTCTGATGGAAACGGAAAATTAATTTACAAGCCTCGTTTACTAAGTCAACAACGTTCCCTATTCATGCAAATATGGGATGAGAACGCAATTATTCAGCTACACAACATTAAAGTATTCATTGGCTGGACACATGCAGAGTGTTCTTGCTGTAATTTACAATGCGCTGTGATTTACATGCCTTTAAGAAAAAACCCTTGTCAGGATGAGTAACACAACACATTATCAGGGCTTTTATTCTTTTTTGAGGAATATGAATATGAAAAGATTAATTCAACTGAAACTTGGTGCTATGAGTGCTTTCTGCATTGTGCTTGTTGACATTGATGCTGATGATCTCAGATGGATGACGCTCACCCACAAAGGGGGATGGGCCAATAGGCGGGCGACAGGATATGAAATGAAACTAAAATGAAAATAAAATCAATCTGAACAATAAGTTTAGAGATGAAACTGCCAATAAAAAAATGGTTGCAGAGCAAGCGGTTAAACCATCTGTTGTTCCTGACAGACATAGCTACGAATTACAAACTAAAGAGCTGAAAAGGTTGCGGTTCACTAGCACGGTAATCTTTTACTTGCATTGATGCAGTCAAACACGGTGGAGCAGATATCCCTGTGGCAGTAACCAAATGAAGTGCTGCCAAGTAATAAAAGTACTGGTACATTTACTTATATTCCTAACTTCTGTAACGGGGCTTTTGAAATTTTTTTTCCCTGTGGCACGTTGACGAGAGGCTAATTCTTCTACTTGTTCACCTGTGCTTGTAAAACTTCAAGACATTTTGTATGAATATATAATAATGGTAATGAGCTCTATTTTAATAGGTATAAGGTATCATTTTTGTACCTGATTCATTTTCTTTCAGAATCACGTTTTCAAGGAATTGTCAGATTTCTGAGACCTGGTCCAAGTACGTACTTTTCTCTCCCGCTAGCCTATGAAACCATATAATTTCTTGCATGCACTCCTTTCACAGGATTTATGGGCTAAATAGACAGTTGCAAGACACCTTTACCCCATCTGGGTCAATTATTTGTTTTGAGATATTTATTGCGCCTTCTTTACAATCCACTTCTGTCGAAACATCAGTACTAGTATATTGAGAGTACAGTTGCCACAACGTGGGCTGACTTCATTTATTAAATGACGATGAACTCTCAGCACTATCCCAGGAAGTAGTCCGCACTACTGGCAACTCGCACTGCAATTATTTCTTGTCAGCTGTTTGAATGACTCAAAACGTCTGGGAAGTATGCATATTTATCCTTCAAAAGTTTTGTATACGCGTATTGACAAGGTCCAAGTACGTAATCTTTTCTCATTGCACATATTCCTTACAAGATCACCCAATGGCAGGCTGACCTCATCGCCCTATGATTTGCTATTCTCATGAAGAAAAGTGCTGCTGTTCAAAGGCTGGTGGCTAAGCGGTGTCCAGTGCCCAAATTGGCTTACGTGCCACAATCCGAATTTGGTACTAGTTATTTTACTGTTGCTGGCTACTTCAGCCCCACGGCAAAGCCGCGACAGATGAGTGCTATCATCAGATCAATCAGTTAGGAGGCACCACTGCCAGCATGTATCTTCTGGGATTGGCGTTGGCCTCGCTCACGCAATTCCGGGCTCCCAGTCTTCCTCGCAGAAATTTACTTTAAGAGAGTCGGTGAAAGCTTCTATCAATCTTGCTCAAATGCAAAGTACATTGTGCCTATTATGAACCTCAGTACTTGTGCAAATTTCCGGCTTTTCTTATGTGAAGCTTCCCCACCCAAGAAGTGTAGAGTTGAATCAGATCAAAGAGACCGACATGAATAATGATTATTTATATCATGACAGGATATATTCGTCAATTAAAATGGACTCAATGTAATTTAAAACATAAATATAACAATTCTAATGTTTCCTAAACAATATAGTTGGTTTTATTCATGTTTTATTCGTACCTACTGGCTAGAGATGACACAGGCAAACATGACACTCGCAGTACTCCAGACTCCATTTGAGACGAACACTTCTTATGTACATCCACGACAAAAAGTATCCAAACTACGAAAAGGCGTGGTGCAATCGCCATATGCACCTCCTTCTGCAGAGTCATTCTGCTTTCAAGATCAATGGCCCGGCGTTAACACGGAAAGCACTTGCATGACAGAGTTTGTCATAGCAAGGTAAATATTATTATCTGGAGTTTACCGACCCAAAACAAGCACGTAATTATGAGAGACACTACAGTGGAGGGCTGCGGAAATTTCGACTACTTTAGCTTTTGTAACGTACACCCAAAGCTAAGCCCACAGGCATCAATTTGTGAGGTTTCGGTGGACTAGGCGTGAAGACTGAGGCACGGCAAAACGAGAAAAACGTGCTTTATTCGAACATAATGAAAAATGTGCCCTCCGCGATGAAAGCGGGAGCAAAAAATATTCTTGTGTTTTCACAATGTAAGACTCGACATGAGGTGGCACGTAGCGCTTCAGTTCAGAGACATCCACTACTTTGTTTTGCCGTCGATCACAAGGACCTTGATCAGTTACGCCGTTTACGAAAAATGTGACAGATGTTTACTGGTCGGTGATTTGATATATTCCTTTGAGGTTGGGTGCCCACTTTTCAGTTCCATGTGGTACAGGCTTTGAGCGCCGCATCCACACAAACTGGCCAACTTGGAAGGAGTGGTTTTGATGGGACTGATTGTACGCTATTTTGCGTTTGCCTTGTGCTTCCTCAGTATTGCCTGCTGCTGTGGCCCGGTTCTGAGAGAGCGTTAGGAGACGGTCTTGTAGGGTCCTCACTGTGGCGGGACAATGGTGTTGATATGGGAGCTTGGGGGCGTATTCATAAAGTAGTTCAAATGGAAAAAAACAGCTGCTGGCACATAGCATGTGTCAATTGCAAAGGCAGCTTTTTCGAGTTTGCTGTCCCAGGAGGTCTGGTTTGTTTAACACAGCTTACGAAGAAGGATGACTGAATTTCAATTGCTTCTCTCCACAAGACCATTGCTGGCTGCACAGTATGTGACCGAGTGGTGAATCTCAGCACCATGCATGTGCATGAAATGTTTAAACTAGTGAGATTCACAGGCTGCGCTATGGTCACACATGCAGTCATCAGGACAACCAGGGCAAAATAACACAGGCTGTATATGCGCGATAACTCCCTTGGGTGGTGCTGAATTCACAGCCGCTGGGACAATGGAACGCGTGGGAAAATCAATGACACTCCAATTGTATTTCTTTTCTGATGCAGCTGGCATTCTGATGTGATCAAGCGCAATTAGGGCAAAAAGAACATGTGACCCTGACATTAGACCCATTTTGTCAACATTTTTAGACACTGGGCGGTTGCTGCTTTGACAGATCTGGCACGCTGCAACTTATTGATTCACGGAAAAAACAAGGTCTGGCCACCAGTGTCGTTCTCTCACTTTTGTCAGCATTCGGGTTACGTTCATGTGGCCTCCGCCATAATGAACAACTTCCAGGACAGCCTGGCGCATCTTTGCTGGCTTTACAAAAGTTTGAGCACCTGAAGTCACATCCCTGTGGAACAGGATCTCGTCAATAATGGCTAAGGTCATGGACGCACGATTCTGAAGATAGCAGAAAGAGACGAAGATTTTGGCGCTGCTTGTATTCTCCTTGCACAGGTGCGAGTGACTGTGTCTGTTGGTAATCATGATATCGTGTCAGAAACAGTTTTGATGGCCTGGATGGTGCTGCAGCATGAAGTCGGACTTTGTAAGATCCATCAGCATGTTCGTAAAACGACGGGACGGCCTGATGTTGGCTGCCAAGCATGCAACAGTCCAGCTATCAGTCAAGAGGCAAAGCTTCTTGCCGAGCAAGTAGTGTCGAAACTTGATGGTAACGGCCCAGTGGACACCAATACAATCCCGAACGTTGCTATGCAACTTTTTCTCTGCGCCGGTAAGCGCGACTTGAATATTCGATGACGGTTTGGGCATCTGGGTCAAAATGGTTCAGTACTGGTGCCTCCGCTAATGCTTTGCGTATTTGCTGGAAAGCCTCATCGCAGTAGCTGGTCCATGCAAACTCCTCAGATCGAATGAGAGTCTGCAATGATGATGGCATCCGAGAAAAATTCTTCACAAAGCGGCAACAGGACTTGGCTGTCTGCAGCCATGACAAAACTGCTTTGCTGTTTGCAGGCTGTTGGATTTTTACGATGGCTTTGACTGTGGCAGGGTCTGGCTGCCTGCCGTTTTTGCTTAAAACGAATCCAAGAAACTTGATAGACTACAAAGCAAACTTGCACTTGTTGAGGGAAACTTTGAATCCACTATCCCGGAGTGCACCATGAACTTCACCAAGTAGCCTAGCAAACTCATGAAGCATTGGCGAAAAAAACCAGAACAACATCCAAGTACTCCGCCCACTGCACTCTGGGCAATGGGGCAACAAGTTGGCATAAATAAATTGCATGGCCCGCTGGAAAGCGGTAGGTGCCTTTTTAGCCCTAATCACATGAGAGTCTGCATAAACGTGCGATGGTGGGTAAAAGAAAAACAGTTTTTGCGTGGTATTTTCAACGAACACAAACTTGCTAGTAAGCAAACTTTAGGTCAAGGCAGGCGAAGTACTCTGAACAAGCAATGTCATTCATGATATCATCCGCATGTGGAAGTGGCTGTGCGACACTCGCCATCATCTTGTTTAGGGGCACATAGTTAACACAAAGGCGGGGGAAAAACTAAGGTCTTAAGTGGAAGAATGATGCCTTGCTAATGAAGTGTGCTTTTTGGGCTTCAAGAAAATAGCGGTCTGCAAAAGAGCAAGAGTAAGGGGATTTGCTGTAGGGCACCGCATCGGAAAGGAGGTTGATTTAGTGCTACACACCTTTTTACAGACCTAAGTTACCCTCGCCACGAGTGAAGACTTCAGCATGCTTCGACGGAATGCTCTTAATTTCCCGTTGTTGATGTGCTGGCATGTGGCTAGTGATCAGGGCAAGGATGGGTCAATGC
This sequence comes from Rhipicephalus microplus, assembly GCF_043290135.1. NCBI lineage: Eukaryota > Metazoa > Arthropoda > Arachnida > Ixodida > Ixodidae > Rhipicephalus > Rhipicephalus microplus. The sequence goes on along the minus strand of NC_134707.1, from coordinate 71,331,084 downwards.
AAACCTCAGTTGTTGGAGAAAAGGTCTGCTTGCATTCGGAATATGGCTGTTATTGTTTGAAACATCATCTTGGCAAAATAGTGCTAGCCATGGGTGTTCATCTGGGCCTGTGAGTGGCATTCACTGGAGGCCTTCTGGGCTGTGATGTCCAGATACATGGTAAATGAAGGAGGAGCCCTGGATCATAACAGCATTCGACACTCTAGGCAACAGTCGTTCATCGCACTGCACACTTGTTCTGGTGGTAGAATGGCCAATTTCAGTTGGCATGGGTGGCTGGAACACTAACTGCGCGTGACACACAGAGAACCAGTCTTCACCCAGCATAAGTGACACGGCACTTTTATCAGGGCGGTGGCTTCGACCAAACCAGTGATTGATTCCACAGAAACCTTTAAGCAGATGGCACCAGCCGGAGCTACTGTCCTTCCTACCACGACCACTAGATGGGGTCTTGTTCAGGGCACGATGGGCAAAGAACTGATCAGGTGACGAGAAACAAGTGCCACTTTAAATCCACTGTCGGAAAATGCGTAAAGTTGGCATATTCTATCAATTATTGCATTGACAAGAGCACACTGGACAAGCCATTTATCAAGGGTTTCGGAAAGGCTGCTGTGTAGAGTTGGTGAAGGATGTGTTGCAGATGGTGGCGCAGTAGCTCTAGATGGGAACTTGGACGCAAGATGTCCCTTTTGGCCACACTGGAAGCACACGGCTACGGTCAAGTCCTGGCCAAGATGGTAGACAGAAGCATCATGAATCATGGAGATTGTGAGGTACCGATCTTCTTATTGATTTACTTTTAAAGCCGAAATTCGCTGCGTCGCTCTTGTGTACCTGAACATTCGTGCACTCTTCACTGTGGCGGGGCGCATCTGGCCTTGGCGTTGATAACTTCGCGCTTGAATACACTGTGCGGGAGAGTCAACGAGACGAGTGGCTCAATGTTTCGTCAAGTTGCCTTACGATGTGCCTACACACGGTAACGATTTCTGGTCGTTGTGCTGCAATAGTATTGGCTAGGTTCCCGTCGGCAATGCCCTGAAGGGCGTACTCAATGCGCTGAGTGTCGGTGAGAGTGACTCGGCATCCCGAAATGAGCTTCGAATCTGCTAGAGAGTAGTTGACAAGGTTCTTTCCGTGCGCTTGCACGCAACAAGTAACAGCTTGTTGCTACTGCAGCAAGGTTTGTTTGGCGCTGAATTAATCTAAGAAAGCTGGCCTGAAAGCTTCCCGGGTGGGGCACTGACGGCCAATGACTGCTTTCCAGTCCGAGGCTGCTCCACGAAGCTCTCCTAGAGCAACAGCGAGTAGGGTTGAAGGCTCGCATGAAGCTAGGTTTCGGGTTCATTCCAACTCTTCAATACTGTGGGACACTAAAATGCCGCCGTCCCCACTGTAAGTATTAGGCAATATGGACAGGTCTGGAAGAGTAGTGCCTTAGACTGGGGCTGCAGCGCGTTGTGACAAGTGAAGGAGCTCTGAAGAAACCCTGTCAAAAACTTGGTACTTTGGGCTGCATCGAAAGTTGGTGGCGACGTAGTGCTTGTGCCCGGGCTGGGCGCTGAGGAGTCTGGGAGAGGCAACGCAGGTGTCGTTGGGTGATTTTGGGTGATATCGTCGAGCAGGCGATTGATAACTTCTTCTTTTGGCCTGGCGGCGTCCAGGTTTCGGAGGATCAACTCTTCACAGAGAAAGTGCGTTTTAAACCCGGCGAGGTCCTCAGGCATAGCCTCGATCCAATTCACGAGCGGCATGGCGTTCACAACAAAGCCGCAGAAGAGTCATGAGAAGTAAAAAGGCGGGCAAGTCAAACCTATATGGTTCAAACCCATCATGGGTTTGACCAGCAGGTCAAACCCATCGGGCGGGTGGTTGGGCGTCAGCACGACTGTTGGTAAAAACAAATGGCTAAGGCACGAAATGGTTCGGACGCAGCAGGTGAGATGCGTATCAGGCGGCGGACGTTACAAAAAGGACTGGCGTTGTGCGACCAGTCCGTTGGTTAACTTCATGAGGCGGGCAAGAGGCGACGTGTCAGGCATGGTTTGGGGCCGGCTGCACCATTGTGATGGCTGGGTGCGCTCTGCATGAAAGCTGACACAGGGTAAACCCAGAGGAATGCGCTTTATTTGAACATAGTGAAAAACGTGCCCTCCTCGCCGAAGGTGGCAGCGAGCTTAACGAGTCCCAGCTCTCACTAGGGCCTGCAGTTGAGCTGCAGTCATGGCACCACAGGTGGCGCTAGTGATTATCTAGGCTGCTACACTACCGTGCGTGCGTATGCTCACAAATTATCTTCGCCTCCAACGAACTTGCTGCCGCCGCAGCCGGGTTTCAATGCCGTGACCTTTCGGTTAGCAGCCTAGTGCCATAACCACAAGACCACTACGATTAGGCTGTCATAGAAATGTCATCGGTAGCAAACAGCTCTTCCCTAAGTGGCGTGAATGCCAATTTCAGCTTGCCCCAATATATTCGTACACTTTTCCTCACGGTTGTGTATGGCCACCCCAACTTTGACGTCAAAGTTATGAAACATCACAATAAAGACTCGTTTTAAGACACAAATTCACCGCAATTTGAGTTTTATATTCATGTTTTCACCCTCAGGCTAAAACACATGCTCTAAGAAAGCTTTACAAGTAAATATTCGATTACCTTGCTACGGACACTTACCTTTGTAATTTTAGGTAACCTGTCGGTCACGCGTAAAACCATGGCCTTGCGCAAACCACGCCCAATAGCTTGGGCATTGTTGAGATTGCTTTAGAATCTTCGTGTAGCGTCCGCCACCTGATACGCCTCTCGCCCGCTTCGTCCGAGCCATTGCGCGCCTTTGCATGAGTCGGTAGCTTACGGGATGTGCCACACATGTTCGCAGGAAAGTTTTGATTACGTATACGACGAGATTTTCACGTCATTTATATCATGAGTCGCTGCAGGTATTTTGTCAAACGCTTTTGTCTTCCCATAATCAAGATGGGAGCCGAGAGTATGTGTCTCTCGGTAGTGGGATAATTAGGGTGAACAGTGGAAGTGCCTCAGACAGGCTGGCTGGCGTTTCGCTAGGAAGACCTATTTTTCTCAAAGGCGCCTTGTCATTCTAGGCGTGTTAGTTTTAAAGAAGTTAGTAGTAACGTCATCTTCTGCTGGTGGCCCTGTTGATAATCATCGTCTGAAAAGAATAAAAAGCTATAAAGCAGAAGAGGGCAGTCCTCGTATCATGGATATGTGAAGTTTAACGTCCCAAAATCACCATATTGTCACGGTAATAAAATCACTGCAAGTAACAGGGTAGCAAACAGCAGAACAGCTTGGATCAAGCTGCGCCAGTTCGTTGTCGTCTTTTCTGCCGACTAAATCCTGCGACACGAACAAGTAATGATGACACTAGCCACGCAACAGTCAGAAACCCACTACATGCTCGTGTCATTACTCCCCCTCTCAAAAATTATCGACTTGATGCTTTCAATTGCATGAAGGAAAGAGCAAGTCTTCAGCATGAGTATTACGGCTTCATCTTATCCACGTGGACAATGTACGGCTGGGCACCACGAAGGGAGGACTGCATGCTGGGCTCTGCGATAACTTCGTAGTTTACATCGCTGACGCGCTGAAGAACCCGGTAAGGGCCGAAATAATGACGCAAGAGCTTCTCATAGCGGCCGCGTTGACGTACGGGACTCGAAAGCCATACTTTTTTTCCGGGGTGGTGGGTGACCTCTCTGTGCCGAAGGTTGTACCCATGAGCATCGTGTTGTTGCTGAGAGCGAACGCGCAAGCGAGCTAGTTGTCGAGCTTCTTTGGCTCACTGCGCATACTGGTCAGCATTTTCGATGGTGGTCGTAAATGCGTCAGGTAAGAGCTTGGCGTCTAACTTCGTAGTAACTTCGCGGCCGTGAAGCAGGCGGAATGGTGTAAATCCTGTAGTTTCTTGCACGGTGGTGCTATATGCGAAAGTTGCGAAAGGGAGGACACTGTCCCAGTTCTTATGGTCTACGTCGACGTACATGGAAATCATGTCTGTGATGGTCTTATTGAGCCGTTCTGTTATTCCGTTAGCTTGTGAATGGTAAGCTGTCGTTCGGCAATGTACGGTGCCGCTTAGTGTCATCACTTCTCCCTGTAGTTGGACAGTGAAGGCCGTGCTTCTGTCTGTTAGAATCATGGCCGATGCACCATGGTGGAGGACGACAGCATGAATGAACAAATCCGCGACATTGCTTGCCGTACCGCGCTGGAGTGCTCGTGCTTCACAATAACGGGTTAAATAATCAGTCTCAATTATTATTCAGCTATTTCCCACTGAAGATTTCGGAAATAGACCTAGCAAGTCCATGCCGACTTGTTGAAATGGTTCCCGAAGTGGCTACGCAGGGTGTAAAAGACCAGCAGATTTGATGGTCGGAGTTTTGCGACGCTGACAGTCTCGGCAGGTTTGCACGTAGTGCTTGACCGTACGGGACAGTTTGGGCCAGAAGTACGTGTAGCGAATACGTGCTAGAGTACGCATGAACCTCAAATGCCCGGAAGATGGTTTGTCATGACACGCCATGCTACACGCCTTGCTAATATGGTACGCCTTGCTTATAAGATTATGAGAGACGCCGTTGTGGCGTCTCTCATAATATATACTTCTCTATTATGGCACACCTTGCTCTTTCTAATATGGCACACCTTGCTAATATGATTATGAGTGATGCCAGAGAGACTCCGGAAATTTCGACAACCTGGTGTTCAGTGCTCGCCTCAAGTTAGGTGGTATTGCACTCCCCTGCTTGATAGTTTTTTTTTTTCAGACGAGGATTATCAACAGGGACACGTGCCACGACCAGGAGATCATGTGACTACTAACCCTTTTAAAACTAACACGCCAAGAATGACACAGCGCCTCTGAGAAAGACAGGTCTTCCTATCAAAACGTCGGCCAGCCTGCCTGAGGCACTTCTACAGTTAACCTTTGTTATCCCACTTTATATCCTATACTAAGTTACGTCTACCCATTGTTAAAGGGGCGATCACGAGAGCAACCAGGTGGAAGTGGCTACATAGGTAGATTCGTACATAGAAGTGCTCACAGTGCCTGCAGTCTACTAAAAAATGCCTCACCCTTAAAGGAAAGCAATGATCCTTAGAAGTGAAATCTGCAACAAAAGCATAACGTTTTCGGTACCATTGTCGTGCAAACTATCGCTTTGCAATATTTTTGAAGTCAACAACGTGCCATTGACCGCGCCTCCCTCTCAGGAGAATTCATATTTTGCAACACTAAGCTTCCCGGGAGCATAGAAAGTGTAGTCTACTTTTGAAAATTTTTGGGCATACCTAAGCACCTTTCTATGCAGGGCTACTTTTTATATTCTACAATGAAGAATTTTCATATTTTATCCTAATATTGTTGTTACTTCGTCAGGATTGAGTTACATTATGGCTACGAAATAAGGATTTTTAAATTGTGCTCTCCGTGAAAACTAAAGAAACAGTCATCTTGATCGGTATGACGTCTAAACGCTTACTCTGCGTATTATCTATGAGAGCACTGACAAAAACTTAGGCCATAATATGACACAAGTCACTAATACTTGCTGTGCAGCATCGCACAAAAAATGGGTTGTACTTGTGAAAAGAAAGACATCGATGTTGTATTGCTGCGGCTGAATGACAGGATTAACATTCATTGCACACTGGGCTCAAACAGCGCAAGGCGTATGTATTCGGAAAGATATTTTCAGCCTATGACTCAATTCTTCTTTTTCTTCCTTTTAGGAAAATGACTGTAGTACTCACCATATCGCCACACTACTCTTGTGAGGAGCATTCTCCAAACTGGAAAGCTGTATGTAAAATGACTATAGGAAACAGCAAATTGTAAGGCCATCATGATGACATAATATATCCTTCATTTAAAAGGCCAAGTGGGCGTCAAAGAAAACATACTTTTTAAAGCTGAAGCAATGCGCTCAGCGTCAAAGAACGACTACAATTCACGTTAAGACATAAAACTGCTTTATTGTGCTAGTCGCCACCAAAAACCACAGATGAGCTCGTCGATGTATCAACAATTGCCTCAGAAGAAGTTACCCCCCAATTAACGAATAAACTACTGGACTGGACATGCCACGGCGAACCTGTTTCGAGTGTTTTCTTTACGCATCAATTGTTTCTGCAATTATCGGTACTGTTTTGTGCCTGAATAGGTATTTGTGATCGCCCAGTGTATGACGTCGTTACTTTGATGAACTGTGAACACTGATCATCTGTTTTCTTATGAAATATTTGTATATAAAAAGTTAAGCAAATGAATTCTACAGTTATCCATTTTTTTACTAGAATGGCTCTACACGTCCTTTGTATGACAATACTACATCGAATCACTAATGGAATTGCTAAACGTGCCTCCAAATAAAGTACATTCAGAAGGCCTGAGAACAGGGCCACGATGTCGTAACTGAGAACTTGCATGGTGATGCAGTAGCTCGAGCCTTTACAGATCACCAAGAGAGCCCGAACTCTGCGATAGAGTACCCTGCAATTCCCAGACATTTGCGACGCAGTGATTGTTAACGGTTATAGGGAACGTTTAGAAATTTATCTACTTTCGCGTGGTAAACAAAATCCTTTGGTGGTGACCATGCTAGGAACATTACGAACTCTTTCATGACTCGGTAGACTTTAAACATGATCTACTCCACAGCACAGATGGACGACATAAATAGTATATGGGAGGGGTGAAAAGCGCTGCTGTCTAGGCCGGTCTGGAATCACAGCTGCGACTGATTGAAGCAGCTTATGAATAGGGCATGCGACTGGTTCCTTGAACTAGGGTTGCTTGGTTGGTTATTCCTCAGAGTCCTGGCGCAACCCACCATGAGGGATCAACCATGAAATGAACGCTACCTCATTTGTATCGAATTGTTTTACCAGCCGGCTTTTTAGGTAGGGATGTATAAACAAAGAATAGATTGGTAAACGATGGATACTAGCACAACCAAGAGAATAAAGACAACGAGTAAGGTAAAATGGTTTGAAATTAAGTGAATGTTATGCCTCAGCTGAACGTTCTATTCGTTTTGTTGCCTTTTGAAATCGCACACGGTCTTGCAAACGTTCCTGTGGTTAAACTTCTTTTCACTTGCTCCAAAGGAAAGACCTCTGAAAGGGATAAATTTAAAGCCTACCTACAGAGAGGTTCTTATAACAGTCTCTTCCTTTGATTTGTATATAACCTGCATGTTAAGAGGAATGATGAAGAGATTCACTTTTGTTGCAGTGGAGGAATAGGAAAACTGTGCCAGACCATACCTCTGTAGATAAAAATTCAGAGGGGGGGGGGGGGGCGACTGTGCATCGTAGTCTTGTAATTGATGTCTCCGCCATTTCAGAGGAGTACCATAAAGTTTTCCAGGGGTACTTAAGATGAAAAAATGAGGCATTGCCAAGCGAGATTTTTTGAAATGATTTGATATGACAAAAGTTTCAAAGCGTGCCACGGCGATAAACGCTGGCGTCATCAATATAAAAATTATGGGATAGTTATGTTAGCCGCCTGCGAGTGCGTCTGCATATTCATTGATCGTTAAACCTTCATGACCTGCTGTCTACACCAAGCTAATGAGTTGAAATATCTTGGGACGTGGGCATAAACACTTTTGAAGCATTGGACATACTAGGCGCAGGTAATGAAGTACACACAGACCGGCAGTCTGAAAGAATGATAGCATCTGTTATTCATTGAGGCAATTTCCGTAACGCTAATAGAAGTGCAAGTAATCTTGGTTCATAAATAGGTGTAAAAACTGGTAAACAAAGTGAAAAAATACAAATCCAACAATGAAAATACGATTCCGACTTCTGCCTTTTCTTCTCAAACTGAAGCATCAGTTGCTACTACAATCTTTATTTCTAATCTTGCCGGGTGGTCTTCTAAAATAGCATTCAGGTATCTACTGGGCAGATTTTTGCAATTATTAAGAAATATATTGTCAAATTCTATTTTCATTGATTGAAAAGGTGTTCTTAGTACCACTACCTCACGAAGGCTAACTTGTAATGTTTTCAAGAGCTTCTGTATGGCGATGACTTGTGGGCGCCTTAATCTAGACCACTGCGGGTTGAACAAGGACGTCCACTCCATAACTAAAACACATCGCAACCTCCTGTCTGGAGATGCATGTAACTTTAGGAAGGTACGAACTGCTAGTATGTGGAACCTGCCGGATGAACTTCGTTTTTCGCCGTTATGTTCAATGCCGCACACTAATAATAATAATAATAATAATAATAATAATAATAATAATAATAATAATAATAATAATAATAATAATAATAATAATAATAATAATAATAATAATAATAATAATAATAATAATAATAATAATAATAATAATAATAATAATAATAATTATTATTATTATTATTATTATTATTATTATTATTATTATTATTATTATTAACTGCTTCAGCTAGTTCTACTCCTAATAGCAAGGCGGGCAAGATGATGCTTATGTGAATTACTTATTTACTTTGATGAAAAAAGCACTTGCTTAGCATCCCCACTATGAAGGACAACCACTGGCATCAAGTTAGGCTGGGAAGGAGACTTCGTACCGAAAGTAGGAATATTACTCTAAAGGTGTTATAATAAGGTACTTGTTATTCATACTAGTTCCTGTTCTTTATAAAGCTTGAGATTTAAGGGTTCGACTCAACTGGACTATGTATGAGACAGCAGTTTAAAGTACTTTTCTGGAAAAATGAAAATATTATACTTATTTTGGGAACATAAATTGTTTGTGGAAATGGAGCGAACGAATGTCTGCTCAGCAGTACTGCTGATATATGTTGGAGTACTGACGTAAGAAAAATGAAGAATTGCTAATTCCGCGAAATATATACATAGAATTTTTCTCCAGTGAAAGTAATATGTCAAACGAAACTGATATAAAGACACACATGGGATAAAACGAAAGCACTCGAAATACAATGATATCAAAAACTAATGATAGCTTTGAAGAAGCAGCAAATTTATATGCTAGAAAAATAGTGTACGACATTGAGTTCTTTGTCTTGCTAAACTGATGGGTAACAAAAAAAAATTAACCCACCAAACCCAGTTGGCTTCTGTGTCCACCAAAGCGTGGCAGTGGCTATGACTCTCGGCTGCTGACCCGAACGCTCTGAATGCAATTGCGCTAGAAGCCCGTCTACCATGCGATGCCGGAACATGTTAAAAACATCATGGGGTCTCAATTTCCAGAGCTCTCTTCTACGATGTGTCTCAATGTCTATGAGTGATTTTGTACGCAATGCTCTACATATTATTATTTTTATTATTACTCTGCTAACTTTCCAATTTTTGTGACAAGCATTTCGCTGCTTATGAACACCAGGAAACTCAATGCCTGGTTACGTAATGAACTCGCCCTCAAGTGAATGTATTATGAATGTATGTAAACTAAGAAAAATTCGGCACACTGGCAAAGCCCTGCATTGCACCTGGCATCTGGTGAAAAAGTAAAATTTTCTTTACGTCATAAGACATCAGGACAAGTGGGAAAAGCAACTTTTTTCTCACAATGTGGTTTTTCGATTAGCTAACGAGGTATCAGCTAACGAGGATTAGCTAACGAGGTAACAGCTGCGCCCCCTTTACTACCAAAAAGACGTTGCAAGTTTAATACTGAAAAACCTAGTGTCAATGCGCGGAGCTCCTCGGTAGCTACCGATGCCAATTGTTTCTTTGCGGTGGTATTAGGCCTTGTTCAGCGGCCGTCGCATTTATAATGACAATGCCACGACATATAACCGTTAAGCTATTAGTATGAGAAAACGTAGCTTTGGCTATAAGTTGGCCATTTGCGCTTCACCCAACTACTACAACCGGGACATCGTACTGCCTTTTGTCGCGTATATCAAGAAACTGCAACGCTGAGTCTCACTGTAATTTTCACTTTCTTTTCTTTTTAAAATCTACATGTAGGTGATTATCCACAATTTGACACATTGCTTTTTTGACGGCCAGGTTCTTCAAAGTTGGCTACTGTCTAACGAGCAGCTGCACCTGCTGAAGATTGTCGCGAGCTTGCTGGTGTGTTACCGTCACATGAACAGACATCCCGAGCACATCGCAATGACTCATCAACTACGTTTACATGCATTTCTTTTAACTCACTGCTGTGGTAATAGTTTCTGTTTACCCTTACGGATCTGTCCAACAAGCTTTCTTCGAGGTGTTATGGTCTCTATCAGGTTGTGTACCAAATATCACCAGTCAACTACCTCGCAGAGCCAGTGTACGCAACTGCAGACAAGCGTCGTCATGAGCAACAAGTCGTGCACGTCTCTCCTGATCTTTGGTAACTAGGACGGTTCTCTCGTGGCCCAGGGGTGATTCAACAAACACAGTGGACCCAGAGCTCGAGCAGAGGAAAAAGGAAGGCGACTCAGTGGGATCACTGGCAAGAGACACTCTGCACGACATCAAGCGTAAGTACGAATGAATTGTTAATATTCACGTTAGCAGATCCCATCTCAATCTCAATATGCGGTAAACAAGAGTCTATTGTACAGATGGAAACACCTAAATATCAGTGAGACTTTCATAATGCATCCTAAACTGGACTTTTCACCTAAAAATTATTTACGCAGAAACAAAATAGTTTACGCGTAATGCATCCTAAACAGGTTTACGTAGAGACACAGTGTTGATGATACACAAAATGTAAATGCGACCAATATTATAATTTGGCCTGTATTGTTCTGCAGTGGCCCTGCTTACAAAATAGAGCCTCTGGTTATACTGAATCAAGAATTGATTGATTGATATGTTGGGTTTAACGCCCCAAAACCGCAATATGAATATGAGAGACGCCGTAGTGAAGGACTCCAGAAATTTTGACCAACTAGGGTTCTTTACCGTGCACCCAGATCTGAGCACAAGGGCTCACACAATTTCCGCCTCCATCGGAAATGCAGCTGCCGCAGCCGGGAATGCTGCAACGAGAGGTTTTGAGATTGTGTCTAGGGCTACCTAGGTTTTTTAACAATCTATGTTTTCGCATCAGGAAGCGTGATTGCCTACGTTGTTTTGTCGTTTCTATATTCTAACCTCTTAAACATTTTTGAAATCGCATGGCTATGCGCTAAGATAATTTGAATATGATTTTATGAATGATCTATACTCATTTCCTTGTTTTTTGGCCATGATTTCTGAGCCTTCAGAGAAGTTTTGTCCAGAAAGAACTAAACAGAATGAATGTGAAAACTCAAGACGTGCTTGCAGCGCATGTCTCAAATGAGAATCTCAAGATACGATTCGATGCGGTTTTTCCTCTAAACACAAATACCAGTCATAAAGATCCTAGGCCGGCTACAGCATTGCCTTCCCAGCGAAGAAACGAGTAGTATTTTAGCCACAGATGCTTGGATATTGGATGAAAACTCAGATGTATACTCTTATTCGCTTGGCTGGTCTTTTTCATTCGGGCTATCATACTTCACAACTGGTTTTGACGCTGAACAGTTGGCAATAATTCGAGCACTGCGGAAGCTACTATTGAGCGCCCATAACAGTATAAAAACTACTGATTCCCTGTGAACATGTACGTAGATTACGGCGTCAACAAAATCTGTGGCCTTAAAGATGGCCCTTAGGTTATGCCCTCCTCAGCTGCAGCCACTGAAGTTATTATGAGTACCTGGCCATTGGGGATTAAAATTGAATGAAATCACCAACTCTCTAGCACAAGCGCCATTGAATGGTCCAGTACTATTGGTCCTTCCAAAGTTGCCACAATAACTGCGACAAGATACAGAAAACTTTCGCTTCGTGCAGATGCTAATGAATCAATAACGTCACTGACAGAAGTCTCTGAATTAAAATTTTCGTTTCAAATGCAGTGGTGTCCTACAAGACAATTGGAAGTCCTAATAAGCAGAATTCAATGTCATGTCCCCCATTAAATTTCTATTCACACAGAGCTGGTGTGGTGATATCACCTCTCCGCAACATTTGTGCACAACCAGAAACAATGAAGTACTGTTTTTTATGTAGTCGATACAGATTGCTGAGAAAAAGACTTTAGGTCATCGTATTCACTTGCCTGGGACTGAACTTCACAAAAGAAAACGAAATTTTCGGCAGTGTTTTGGATCTGGGCTTCAGCCACATTAACGCTTTTGATGCTGTTTGCACTTGGCTTCATGATACTAAAACAATTAGGCATTTACTTGCGTGAGCTGTATTGCTGCACAATTATTTTATCATAAAAGAAATTCGTTTAACCCTACTAATTTCTTTCCAACTTAACGGCTGTACTGTCTTATCCGAACAAAAAAACAATTATTGTACTTTTTTCGTTTTACAGTATGTTTTTGGGGTGGTATAAATATTGAATAAGAAAAAATCTCTCTAAGTTACGTAATCAATTATTGGCCGATACCCCTGAGTGGGTATCGATATCAACATCTATATGTTGGGTTTAACGTTCCGAAACCGCCATATATTTAAGAGAGACACTGTTGTGGAGGGCTCCAGAAATTTTGAAGACCTGGTGTTCTTTAATGTGCACCTGAATTGGAGCATACGGGCCTACAGCATCTTCGCCTCCATAGCCCTGTGTGGGTATGACCCATGGTTTTGGTTATATTACCATCACCATCTGGCTTACATCGAGTTAGCCCTTGAAATAAATAAATCATTCATACATCAAGTCTACTCCTGCCTTTTTCTTTTTTACCACGCCCACTTCAATATATATATATATATATATATATATATATGTGTGTGTGTGTGTGTGTGTGTGTGTGTGTGTCTGTGTGATGAAGATCGGTGTCCGATCGAAACGTCACCAATAAACAGTTTTTTAGAGGCGTATACTTATTTTTTCTTAATTCTACGGCAACCGAAGCCAGACTCTTTATAATATATATATATATATATATATATATATATATATATATATATATATATATATATATATATATATATATATTATATATATATATATATATATATATATATATATATATATATATATATATAACGCAAGAAGGTAGCGTTGGTTGGGTAGAAGCTGAGGAAGGAGAAGGAGAGTAGGAATGAACATGGCCGTATGATCCAGGCCATGTCATCCAGTCATCACACGAGTCGACAGGATGAAGGCCTGCTTGCCCCTTCATCAGTCCCTCAGCCTCGACGCAGTTCTCCGCAAGACACCCTGACCATACTTTCACTACTGTACAAGCACCTAGCATTACGCATCGATTAGCACCACTTCAGGACCATCTGCTGAATTTGACATCTCCAAGTACACCGGATCCGCGGACGAAGGTCACGTAGAAGACTGGTTCAAGCTCTTCAGGCTCCTAGCCACCGCTACATCTTGGTCGGAGCAGCAGATGGTTACAAACCTCAGCGAATAAGTTACTGGTGAGGCATTCAAATTTTACTTCACCCACATATTCTAAAACAACGAATCATGCAAAAGATCACAGAAGAAAAAATTGTCCCTTTTAATGACTATGACAAGGACTTTCTCATTACCAACCGTCTGGAGACCATCACACTCGGCCGTCACAGTCCCTGAGGTTTACTCAAGGAACACAGCTTTTCATCAGGTTTCGCTTCCTGAAAGCCGGTATTTTTAAAGTCGCTGCTGCAGCATACTTTACGAGACGTTGCTCACCCACCTGATGCCCTTCATTCTTTTTCTGTACGTGGTTTACCGCCTGGTTTTCCATCACGCTGCTCTTCAAGCGCTCCTCACGCTCAGTGGTTGCCTCACAAAGATGCCGTATTCATAATATACGGGCTGACGCATCGGAACAAAATACCATATCTAGCCATGCTACTTCCGAACGGGGTCACGCATCACCGTCTGGTGCATATACAGTTGACAATCGAAGCAACAGAAGACCCAGACATATCGAACGTCACACGCTGCAAGGCATAAGAGCCCCTCGTAGTGAACAACGTAGAAGAAGCTTCTAAAGAGCTTTTTGTCAACTCGGAAGCATTGTATTTATTGGCCAAACTGTATAACAACAGCATAGAGACTACCAGCTGCCAACTGGACACCACATCAAGTTGTCAAGAAAACCGGCCTGTTGTTCGAGAAGGGCTCCCACCGCAACACCTTGCACATCAACATCATCAGCAACGTCAGCAAAAGCAAGTCCAAGACTATAATGAATATTTTATTACAACCAGCCATATTGATGCATTCGGCTTCAGTAATCACAGTCCTAAGTAGCCTTCATGAATTTGAGTCAAGAGCAGACGTTTACAATACCGTCAGGCAAAGTCAGCCATTTGCTCATGAAAAGACATCCCGGACCTTTTTCTACAAGCCCAACCTTCCACCTGGTTTCCCATCTGCACAAATATCGCCAACACTAACCTCTTCCATACAATACATATATCAAGGCAGTATTCGAGCACCCAATGTACTTGACTCTTCGTCTTGCTTACGTAAGCCACCATCTGGTTTTGTGTCACGATGCTCATCTGGGGCTCGTCACTCTCATCGCACGCCTCAGGGTATCGCTCTACACGCAACAGACCACCTGAAATAATGCCCAAATACTCTGTTGAACCACTGACATTCTAAAAGCAGTTGCACTTCAGGAGCGTTTAGCTCAATTCTTCTGCAAAAAAACACACACAAACGAAATTGGAAGCACATAAGGCCATGTTCGCAGCGATGTCATTTTCAGGAGCTGGACCAATCGAAAGTCGAAAAAGTGTGGAGTCACTACTGAATGCAAGTCACACCAATAAAAACGAACAGGTATCTACTGCTTTCCTTGACACAAATCATGCTTGCATCCCACTCGTAAATAACACTGGGACTACCAACAGCGTCTGCTCATTTACCGACAATGACCACTCGAAGTTTTCACAGCACCATAACCAAACAAAAAAGGGTGAAAAAGGAACAAAAACTTCAATGGAAGCACACTCACGACTTGAACAACTTCGAAGAATAAGAAATTTGATCCGAGGACCATTTCAAGAAGTAGGACATTTCCGGATGAGGGAACCTCGCCACAGACGCTCTCTGCGCATGTAGTTACAAAGACCAAAACACCACGGAGAGCGCCATGAAAGGCGCGAAAGCACTTCTTGCACACCGACATCACGCTGTCACAATCAGTCAAGAAGCACGCATTCTAGAAGGCAAGCGTCTGTTGCAGCCACTACTCAAAATCCATTTCGTAGGACATCCGACCTTCCAACGCTACAAGGACTCCAAACATTCTTCGCTCCTCACTAATATCCAGGCTGTGTCATCATCATTTCCCATGTCGAAGGCTTGGTAATGCTCTCCAAAATGCAACAGCCAACCTCGCCCCCCACCTCGAGTCTCCTATATATCACCAGACAGCATTTCCTGTAAACGTTTTTGTGCAAGTGCATGGAACCGCTCCGTGGCATGGAACTACTTCATTTTCTGGCATTTTTTTTTTTATTATGATTCAGGCCACGTCTCACAATTATTCATAGCATCACACACTCACACGCAGACACACACACACAGGTTTATATATATATATATATATATATATAGGCAGGCATGGTGGTTGAGTGGCCGTAGCGTTGCATATAGTCTAGTAGATCCTCCGTGAGCGGTCACAACGTGGTTTATTTCGACGTTTCGGCCTAGAGTCTGGCCTAGGCCAGACTCTAGGCCGAAACGTCGAAATAAACCACGTTGTGACCGCTCACGGAGGATCTACTAGACTATATATATATATATATATATATATATATATATATATATATATATATATATATATATATATATATATATATATATATATATATATAGCATGCGTCTGACTCCGTCTACTGCGGGGCAAAGGCCTCTCCCATGTTCCGCCAGTTAACTCGGTCTTGTGCTTGCGGCTGCCAATTTATACCCGTAAACGTATATATATATATATATATATATATATATATATATATATATATATATATATATATATATATATATATATATATATATATATATATATATATATGTATATATATATTAAGAAGAATAAAAGTAACAACGGAAGTGTTTATTTTGACAGTGTCAGCGATATAGGGTCTAGCCTTCGCCAAGAATGAAGGTACATGCTGTTCACTCTCCCATTTTTATTATTCTTGCGCGTAAAAAATGAGAAGAACAGCAAAGACAAATAAACAAAACATCCAAGGGTAACTGCGCTATGCGAGTGGCATCCTGAGTACTCATTTTCTTAGAAGCATTGCGTTTGGTGTTTTTATGTGGTGATTTCTTTAGTGTAGACGGCAGTCAGTGACGGTAAGGCCTCGCGTATCACGGAATCCCCTGTATTTTTTTTTTCACCGACCGTCCTTAATCAGGCGTCGATCACCTGGGCTGTGGTGGGACTGTCGATTACCATCTTTCTTCTACCGTGGGAATGACATTCTGTAGTTCTATCGATGTAGTGTGGGCAGAAAAGCTTTCTGTCTTGCTTTCAGGGGGTACCAGGCAGTGTCTCCAAAAGAAGGGAATGGGTGTGTTTAAATCGAATAATATTTTGTTCTAAGATTCCACCTTTGGGGAATCTTATCGTTGTATGCGGAGGCTGTTAGACATGTCGGGCTTACAATTATTAATCCATTAGTAAGAGGTAAGAGATAATAAAATGGACAACAGTAGTACAATAGAAAGGGTAGTTGCACTGAAACATAAAATTATATTTCAAACTATCCAGTCCTCGTCCCCATTGCAGTGACACGAAATCTGGCAATTTCATGAATAATATTACTTTACACACACAAACACAATATATATATAAATATATATATATTGCATCGAACGCGTTATTCGAAGGTCGTAGGTTCGATTCCTGCTCACAGCTGGTTATTTTTTGGCCCACTTTTCTTTTTTCTTATTTACATTACATTTGTTCTAATAACTTCCCCTATACATTCCTTCGCGTTATTGTCTGTTAGATCTAATAATTATTGTGTCAAAACACGCAAAAATGAGCGCTTCGGTGTACACCTTTTTTCCATATATATATATATATATATATATATATATATATATATATATATATATATATATATATATATATATATATATATATATATATATATGTGTGGGTACTGACGGAAGGTAGAGGATGAGGAAGAAGTCAGAGTAGAATAAACATGGGGTATGAGCCAGACCACGTCGCCAATACATCATAGCGTCACACGAGTCGACAGGATGAAGACCTCACAACCACTTCATCAACCGGCCATCATCATCGAAGACCTCAGCGAGACGCAGTGACCGAACGCGGACCACAGAATTGCATCACCACTGGACACCGTGGCAACCATCATGACGGAACCATCGACGGACCTTCCCATCCCCAAGTACACCGGAGCAGCGGGCGATGAACCCGTGCAGGACTGGTTCTACCTGTTCGAGCTCCACGCTACCGCTGCATCATGGTCGGAACGGGAGATGGTCGCGAGCTTTACCGACTACGTCTCCGGTGAGGCCTTCAAATTCTACGTCACCCTTATATTTAAAAACAACGAGTTATGGGAAATGATCGTTTGGTTTAGAGAATATACTGACGACTACGACGAAGACTCAATTTTAACCCACCATGCGCAGAAAAATACACTCAGTCGTCAATTTTACAGGCAGTCTTCAACCATTCGAATGCACAAAAAGATAAGACCTCTGGCGCAAGACGAAGTGGCACACGAGTTCAGTGGCAGACGACAATGGGTATTTTGGGAAAAACACAGCCATCGAGCGCGCCTCCTTTCGGCACGAAAGTCGGCATTTGCGAAGACATCGCTTCAGCATATGACCCGAGACGTTGCTCAACCACCTGATGCCATTCACTCTTCGTCTCGCATACGTGATCCATCACCTGGGTTTTCATCACGCGGTTCTTCAAGCGCTCCTAACGCTCACCATTTGCCTTATAAGGACGCCGTATTTATGGTAGATGACCTGGAGCATCGGGAAAATACCCTGTCGAGCCATGCCCCTTCCGCGCGGGTTCATGCATCGCCATCTGGTGCATACACACTCTACAGTGGAAGCAACACCGACGGCTCAGACGCATCGAACGTTGCACGTTGCAATGCGCAAGAGCCTCTGGTAGTGAACAGGATAGAAGAAGCTTCTGAAAAACTTCCTACCAACTCTGACGCATTATCTTCATTGCCCGAAGTGCCTGACAACAGCCCACAAACTACCAGCTGCCGACTGGGCACCACATAAAGTTGTGAAGAAAACCAGTGCGATGTTCAAGGAGGATCTTAAAACAAATTTAATACGTCAGGCATCTTCGCATAAGGGATCGGCGCCAGGAACGCATTTGGCGCAAGAGATCAAGACTGCGCCTACGATTACAGCTCCGAAACAGCAGAAAACGACGAAAGGGATGAGAAGGCACCATCTGTACAACGCAGAGACCAAGACATCATTCTGATTTCATCAGCTGCGACCATCACACATGCAAACTAGAAGCACACCGTCTGTTCCCGTCACGCGACGCAACTCGACGCCTTCAACATCCGAACTTCAAATGCTACAGGGACTCCCACTCTTGTCCGTTCCTCGCAAGAACTCAACCCATGTTACCAACAGTGCAGATCTCCAAAGTGTGGTTATGCCATCCATAACGCAACAGTCGGCCTCGATCACCAGAACTCCTGCGTTAACCGGACTGCTGCACTGTCCACTGAAGTCTTCGAAAATTTACGGAACTACTCTGGAGCATAGAACCAATTGTGACTTTTGACATTTGTGACTATTTAACCTCTTTTATTACTTTTTCTTGTTGGTAATTCATACCGTCTTTCGGGGGGAGGGGGAATCATGTAACGTAAGTAGGTATTGACTGAAGGTAGAGGCTGAGGAAGAAGAAGTCAGAGTAGAATAAACATGGGGTATGAGCCAGGCCACGTCCCTAATACATCAATATATATATATATATATATATATATATATATATATGCAGTTAAGAAACACAACCCAGTGGTTCTTTTATTTTTATCACCAAGGGTTTTGACCGGTGGACCATTTGAAACCGTTGTTAATGAAACTGAGACAACCACTAAGTTGTGTTTCTTCTGTTCCCAAGTACGTTAGGCCCATTGAAAGAACTTTTTCAGTTTATATATATATATATATATATAGCCCCGCCGCGGTGGTCTAGTGGCTAAGGTACTCAGCTGCTGACCCGCAGGGGCACGGGTTCGAATCCCGGCGGCGGCGGCTGCATTTCCGATGGAGGCGGAAATGTCGTAGGCCCGTGTGCTGAGATTTGGGTGCACGTTAAAGTACCCCTGGTGGTCAAAATTGCCGGAGCCCTCCACTACGGCGTCTCTCATAATCATATGGTGGTTTTGGGACGTTAAACCCCACAAATCAATCAATCATTATATATATATATATATATATATATATATATATATATATATATATATATATATATATATATATATATATATATATATATATATATATATATGTGACGCAGGAGGCGTGATGGCTGTACGATGAACCATTTATTTGTCTTCGTCTTCCTCCTTCTCTACCATTCCACCACACCGTTCTCGTGTGGTTCATCACACGCTTCCCCCCTCCCCCGAGAGAGACGTAGGTGCAGGGGCGGATGATATCGTTTAAGTCTCCCGACATGAACGATGTCAGTCTGGCGACCGAGTGGAGCCACGCTGCGGTCGATCTCGTAGTTAACTGCCGAAATCTTGCGTATGATCTTATAGGGTCCTTCCATTATTGCGCTGAGTTTGCCGTGGTTCGGGTGCCAGGGTGTTTCATATAGAACAAAGTCTCCCACTTGAAGCTCTAATGGAAGGAACTTCTTGTCATATATGATCTTGTTTTTCTCGTGATATGCTACTGAATTGCGGACTGCGTTTGTACGAGCTTCCTGCAGATTTTCGGTAACGCCTGGAAGAAGATAGGGATACGATGGTGTGCCATACATAAGAAAGCAGGGTGGGTAGCCTGTGACTTCGTGAGGCGTTCTATTGTACTCGTCGACAACGTCCGAGAGGAGACGTGGCCACGGTTTTCGGGGTTCATCGTTGATCTTGCATCGGAGGCGAGTAACGATCGTCTGATTAGTGCGCTCGTTTAGGCCATTACACTGCGGGCGTTGTGAGCTTGTTAAAAGCTGATGAATATTGTTGTGCTTGAGGAACTGCTTAAATTTGCCGGCAGTGAATCCTGTGCCGCGGTCGGAAAGGAACTTCCGCGGCTTTCCAGCAGCGAAGATACTCTTCAGGCAAGAGATGTACGCGTCGCAAGTCTCATTCTTGTGTGCGAAAGCCCAGACATAGCGGGTGGCATGATCAACGGCTAAGTGAATGAATCTTTTGGATGAGCCGTAGTTGCCAAAACCTCCGATAGTGTCCATGGCCAGAAGATCAAACGGTTGTTCCGCTGGTGGCAAAGACTCCAAGGAACCAAATCGTTTGTTCTTCGGTTTCTTGCAGCGCTGGCAGGTATCGCAGTGGCGTATGTACTCGCTCACGTCGGTGATGATGTCGGGCCAATAGTACTGTGGAGAGAGAAGCCGCAGCGTCTTCTTTACCCCGACATGACCGAAAGCGTCGTGAGCTTTTTGGAGAAGATAAGACCGGAGGGCAAAAGGCACATAGACTTTTCGTATTCCCCTGCGTGTCACTATACTCAGTCCGTTCTCAATGGTATGCTTTCCGGGTGGTTTGTCGTTGTGATGCTCTCGCAGTTGCTCAGCAGATAGGAGTTGAACTACCGGGCTTCGGGATAGTGCATCAGCTTCAATGTTGTCGATGCCCTTTTGGTGTTTGATGTTAACGTCGTACATGGAGAGTTTCAAGGACCACCGGAAAAGTCGGCCTCGGGGATTCTTGATGCTTTTAAGCCACTGCAACGCTGCGTGATCTGTGATCACAGTGAAAGGTTTCCCGTGTAGATAGCAGTGCCATTTATCGATGGCGTCAATAATTGCCAAACATTCGAGTTCTGTGATGGCGTAATTAATTTCGTGTTTTAGTAACTTCCGTGAATGGTATGCGATTGGGTGCTCTCTACCTTCATCATCAGCCTGCTTCAAGACGGCGCCGATACCTCTGTTGGATGCATCGCAGTATAGCACACAAGGCTTAGTGGCATCGTAGATGTTAAGGATTGGCTCTTCCGTCACGCATTTCTTGAGCTGAGTGAAAGCCAGTTCACACTCCGCATCCCAGTTCCAGGTGGCGTCTTTGCTGAGCAGGCGCGTCAGTGGGTGAGCGATTTGACTGAAGTGGTCGATGTATCGCCGGTAAACATTGACAGTGCCGAGAAAACGCTGCAACTCTTTAGGGCGTGATGGTGTCGGGAACCGTAAGATTGCGTCCACGTTGCTTTGCTTTGGAGTGACGGTGCCATGCGAAACCTTGTGTCCCAGGTACTCAATGGAGGTTCGAGCGAATTGACATTTCTTTAATTTCAGCTTGACGCCTTCGCTTTTGAAAGCTTTCAAAACGCCCTCCAGATGCCTCAGATGGTCTGGAAACGTGTCAGAGTAGACAACAATGTCATCGAAGTAATTCGTGACGTTCTGCAAACGGTGTTTTGCTAATACGAATTTGACAGCCCGTTCGAAGGTGGCCGGAGCATTCCGAAGGCCAAAAGGCATGACGAGCCACTCGTAGTGACCGGTACGTGTGACAAACGCCGTTTTCGGAATGTCATCAGGGTGAATCTTCACGTGCCAGTAACCTGACGTTATGTCTAATGTCGAAAAGTACGTAGATTTCCCCAGAGAATCGAGAACGTCATCGATGCGAGGGATGGGCTGATAATCAGGCACCGTCAATTCGTTGAGCTTGCGGTAGTCGATGCAGAAGCGCGTGCGTCCTTCCCCTTTTTTCTCTGCCATAAGTGCTGGCGCAGCGTATGGGGAGGTAGATAGTCGTATGACACCTTGCTTGAGAAGCTCATTGATCTGTCTGTCCATTTCAACGCTGTCAGTTTCGGAGCATCGATAGGGAGCTCTACGAATGGGAACATTGTTGTTGAGATGAATGCGATGCATTTCGCCGTTGATGCAACCAATGTCTGTCTGTGACTTTGAAAAAATGTCATCATACTTGTGGATAAGCTGCTTCAATGCCAACTGTTGAGTTTTATTTAGATGCAGTACATCACAAACTTCAACACCTTGCAAAGACGCGCCCTTGTTAACCGTGGTTTGGTTCTGTGTACGAGAATGGAGGATGTCTTTCCCTTGGCGTAGAGTCATAGTGTCAAGGTCCAGCGACAAGTTAAAGAGGCAAGCACTATCCAAGCCAAGAAGTAAGTTGCTCTTCATGCCTTGTAGAACATGAGCCTGAATTTCTCTTGTCACTTTTCCTATCTGTACCTTTAGATTAACGCGACCCAAAGTTTTGGTAGATGATGTGACTTGTTGAACTGAGATGCATGAATTCCTCATTATTTGCAGGTGAAGTGCCTTCAGCACTGCTTCGTTGATACAGGTAATTGTAGCTCCGGTATCAAGTGTAGCGCTGACAGGGTACCCGTTAATGAGGGCATCAAACTGAATTACATGAACTCTGGGTCGCCCTCCTCGTTTCCCTGGTTGGTGGAGAGGGCGGAAACGCTTGCGCGTCGTGGGCATTCATTATGCCAGTGCACCTGTCGGGGTAAGCCATCCATCGCGCAGTGTTTGCACTCACGCACGGGTGTTCGTACCGGGGAATTACGTGGACGCTGACTAGTTCTGTCACTTGTTACGTTAATCTGTGTATTCCGAGCTGGTGGAAAGCGATGTAACTTCATTCTCTGCATGGTTGACTCTACACGAAGTGCAGCTGTAAGCCATGCCTCTGGTGTAGACGAGGTAAGCCCAGCAAGCGCCATCTCCATATGCGCAGGAAGGCCGTCGATGAGCCCTGATATAAGGTGTGTGTCTTTTAAGTCGGCGAGGCGTCCGAGAGACATTTTTTCATTATAGTATTCCTGCAAGCTCTGGCCTGTTCGCAACCGGCAATGAATGAATTGGCGAAAAGGATCCGCGACGCCGCTCGTAAAGCGTCCCTTCATGCGTTCACATAAGCTCTCCCAAGACGCGTCTGTGTCGAAAACCTCGGTGAGAAACCATCGGAAAGCCTCACCTTCAAGGTAATCGGAGAAGTAGCACAGCTTGTCTCGCTCCGTCCATGCTGCGGCCGCAGTCCTCACCTCAAAGAGTCGGAGCCACTTGTCAAAGGGGACGTCCGTAGATGCTCCAGAGTACTTCGGGATGTTGATGACTTTCTTGGATGTGGCCATGATGAAGGGCACGGTAGATCCTGTCGACTAGTGTGACGCAGGAGGCGTGATGGCTGTACGATGAACCATTTATTTGTCTTCGTCTTCCTCCTTCTCTACCATTCCACCACACCGTTCTCGTGTGGTTCATCACATATATATATATATATATATTGTAATGAGTGAGACAGAGAACAAGAGACAACACCCGATCCTGGGCCAGCTGTTCTTATTCTGCATCTTCTTCCTCGCTCGCCTAGCATGCGCGTCTGTGCCAGAGTGTGCCAGTTTCGGTCTTCATCGTCACACTCGGCCATGACTGCAAGTATTGTCGATGGGCCACACGACAATGTTCATGTGTGTGAGGCTAGCTGCAGCAGTTGACATTGCTTCAGGTGGGCGGGGTTGGCTGCAATGTCGTGGTCGGCCCAGACCACGCTGGAAGTTTGTCGAAATTGGCTCCGGCGGCCGACACTGGCTATGTCGCCCGGGTCGTTCGCCATGTCGTGGTGGGGACTGGGTCCTGGTTGGTCCCTTTGTTGATGACTCCGCGGGACGACATTGACTGTCGCGTGGCAGTCTACAGCCTCGGCCACGCTGCGACTTTTCAGAGAAAGTAGTTCGACTCCGGTTTTCCTTTGATGGACCGAGCAGGCATTCTCGTGGTAGAAGTTTCCCGCGGTGGTGTGGTTTTCTTGGAGATAGTCCTGGTGGGCGGCCCCGGCTGGATCGCATGGTCGCAGGTTGATCACAGAACGCTTCCCTTTGTCCCACCACATTTTAGAAAACGGAAGGAAATGATGGATCTGGCAACGAAACGAGTAGCATATTATGCAGCCGTCTGCGCAATTTCTGTGGCGTGGCTCCTGCACCGTGACTTGCGTAGTCCGTGACTTGCGCAGCGTTGTCGCTATGGGGCTTCCGGGCGCTGTAAAGTCAGCAATTCTTCAAGCCACGCTGCGTACTGGCGGGAGATCCTCGACGGAGGCCGTTCGAAAATCGGAGACTCTACCGATTCAGGCAGTGCATGCATCGCACGCATATCCTCTTCCGTCTGGTCAGATGGGATGTTATTAGACTCAGCGGAAAGACCTGTCTCATTAGGTGGTAGAATGTTCAGTAGGATGGGGGCCGGTGCCTCTAAGTCGACCGGACGACCTGCGTTGGGGCCTCTTGCGGAGCGTTGCGCAAAGCTTGCCATCAGGGACCCGCCGGACACAGCTGCGCCGTCGGGCCGGTGCTCCTCAGGAGCTCTAAATACGACAGCAGAAATGCCTGTGCAAGGCAGAGTTACACGAACGTGATTGTTCGTTGCATCTTGGTCACCGAGAGATGACAGGATGGTAGCGGCTCGAATTGCATCCTCTAGGTCGGGCTTTTTCCGAGTTCCGTCCTGAGAGAAGGTCGAGTTACATGGCACCGGGAATCGGACCGACAGCAGCTATGAGTTTGACGCTCCACTCCGCCCATGACTGCTGCTTCCAACCTTCCTACCGGTGCCACACCGCTGCACCTTCCCCTTCCCGAAGACGGTCTATGGCCACATACCATTTCTTGCCACATACCATTTCTATGGCCACATACCTGTCAACTGCGCCATTGTAATGAGCGAGAGGGAGAACAAGAGACAACACCCGATCCTGGGCCAGCTTTTCTTATTCTGCTTCTTCTTCCTCACTCGCCTAGCACGCGCGTCTGTGCCAGAGTGCCAGTTTCAGTCTCCGTCGTCACAATATATATATATATATATATATATATATATATATATATATATATATATACAAATGTGCTCACTTGATGCAAGTGTACCCGGCCTGTCATAGGTAGATTTGGGGCTAATTTTGCGTGGCCTCTGTGACTACTGAAGCAAATCCCAAGGGTTTTAACGATGTATTTAATGCCGCACAATGTGAATTCAAGTAGATATGCCACAATAGAAAAATCGCATGTTACATTTTACCGTAAGTTCATTTAAAACTTGGATTGTGTGCTGGGTGCCTTGTTTGTCTCTCGCATCACTTTACAAACAAGACATCGAGGCTTTGGACAAGGTTGTAAATTGAACGGTTGTTAATTGCAGGTATTGATTTTGTGTTTAACAAGTCGTTATGAGTGCAGCGCCCACGTTATGCGAGTGCTTAGGAAAAGTGCGCATCACCTAAAGTCAGAAGACAGGCATGTGCACGTGCAGACAGAATCTGGGTGAAGACAATGATGCGGAACATCGGCACTATGACGCTACATCAACAACACAAAAGAAAATTTGAACACTCAGGATTGACCACAGAAACTTCAGGGGCCAATGACACGGCAACCCAGCAAGCTCCAAAGGAAGGTCGACGAGTCAACCCGAGGAGTGCTACCGAAGGCAGCAAGGGGTTCTTGGTTCATTCGGGCAGAAGGAGGGTGCAGGCTCTCCGCAGAAGCAGGTGGAGAGTGCCAGGCCTGTGTACTTCGCGAGCAGGCAGTGCGCGATTTAAGTGCTCGACAACACGAAGCGGAGCTGGCTCTCAAGATGGCGGTGTCGGAGAAAAAAATTGCCCGCAGCTTCCCTCGGGGGAACACTGAGGAGGATGCGGACCATATAATTGGTTAACGGGGTGTTAAAGTGCGACTTACTTGGGTCGATGGCTAAATTGGTTAACGTGGTTGTGAAATGGGGTGTTAAATTGCGACTTACTTGGGTCGATGGCTAAATTGGTTAACGTGGTTGTAGGAGGGGGTGTTAAATCAGTGAACACGTACACACGTATGCGAAAGGGCGGCGCTGGTCGAAGGGACGTCGATCATTGTGTTTGTGGATTCGTTGGAATTCATTTCACCGCGACCTTGGGCGTCGACGCGCCGTACAAACCAACCGACGAGCGGCAACTGAGCGAGCGAGCGCCGACCTTGAGTATATTATACAGCACGACGGCGCATGCACTGTCAGCTGTTGAATGTTCTCGAAGCGCGACGCCACATGCGCGTCCACTGGAGAATCAGGAGAATTGTAGATGTCGAACGCGGTGTGTAGAGGAGGAAGGGTGCACAGATGGTGGAGGAGTGAAGCGCGCGCGTTGTGTATAGGAGGAAGGGATGCACAGATGGTGGAAGAGTGGGCGACGGCGCGACGGCGCATGCGCGCGCGTCAGCTGTCGAATGTTCGAGAAGCGGTGCGGACGGCGCACTACAAGGCGCGAGTATAAGATGCTCCGCATCTAAAACGACATCATATCCATGGACTGAATACCTAAGAGTGGGGCGAAGCGTCCGTCCACCAACCGCGCTTGCGTCCGTCCGTCCGTTAGTTCTTGATTCAATCGGTTCATGCGTCAATCCGTGCGTCCATTCCTGCATGTATTCGTGCGTTCAAGCATGTGTCCGTCCGTGCGTTCATCCGGGAGTGCGTCCATCTATCCGTCCGTTCGTCCGTGCGTCTGTGTGTCTAAGCGTTTGTGCGTCCACCTTGTCCATGCGTCCATCAATGCGTCCGTTCATCCGTGCGTACGTCCACCTGTGCTTCCGTTGATCCATCCATACATCCGTGTGTCCATACGTCCATCCATCTATCCATGCATTCATAATTGTGTCCGTACGTGCATCTTTCTGTCTGTCTGTCTGCCTGCCTGCTTGTCTGCCTGTCCATGCTTGCATGCGTCCGTCCATCTAGTGAACAATTTATGTACCGCCATCTCGCATCTTTTCATCATAAATTCATCATATATATGTACCGCCACCCATCACAAATTCCAGGGACTCAACAAGAGGCGCTTACCTACTACTACAACAACGACTGCAACTACTATATACGTCGCGAACGCATAATCCGCGGCATAAGAAGCTTCGCCCCCAAACAGCTCACGCTCATCCGTTCGCGTCTTGCGAAGGCTGAGGCGCGTGGCGATAAGAGGGAAGACACGACAATAATAGCTGATCGTTCGGAGCCCTAACAAATATGCTGTGTGTATACAATGCCCGTGTTTGAAGAAAAACGTAGGCATTTCAATCATTCAACAGCTCTATTTGGAGTGGTTGGAACGGAATAGGTATCGCCAATAGATAAGTTGTCGCACAAAACATCTTTCCTGCTGGTGTTCAAGGGACTAAGAAAGGTCCGGGTTAGCGTTTGGAAGAAAGAGGTAGATTCGGTAACGAAAAAAAAATGGCAGATCACACATAAGTGAGAATCAATGATATGCGAAGCACAAACGATGAAAACTTATATGCCACTTTAAAATCCGCAAAACGTTACGAGGTGGCCATAGTTTATGCCGTACAAAAAATCCGTGCCATAATTATGTTTTTGCCTTGCACTTGTGTTCGTCGTTCATTCACGTCACGTAATATCAAATTTCGCAGCTGCCATGGTAGCGCAACGGCCGCGAGCACGCTATGAGCGTAGCATGTAGTCATGTTTCACATGACGCGCTTGTCATGATAATCATGTTTGGACCTGTCATTTGCTTTCTTCTATTCAAGTCTCGTGATACCAAGTTCGGTATATGTGGAGCTTGCGAATTGGCCGCGGCGCACTTTGAGCGTAGCATGTATGTAGTCATGATCAGCATGGCACACATATCATGATTATTAAGTTCGGACGTTTCATTTACTTTCGTCTTCAATTCACGTCAGGTAATACGAATTTGTTAGATCTGAAGCTAGCGAAACGGCCGTGAGCGAATAATGAGTGGGGCATGTGTTCTTGTTCCTTTTTGACAGATATCTCACGATGTTCATGTTTGCACCAGTCATATACCTTCGTCATCCAATCACGTCCCCTGATACTAAAATTGGTATGTGTGAAGCTAGCGAAACGACCGCGAGTGCACCATGAGTGTGGTGCGTAGTGATGTCTGGCATGAAATGCATGTCATATTTTCCGTGTTAGGGTCTGTCAATTATGTTCGCCATGCACTCGTCAAACTATACCTGTTTTGTAATATGTCATGTGAACAAAATCACCACGAGAGATCAAGACTATGAAATGTAAATCACGAGATTTTTCGCATGCGTATGTTCATGGTACGACTAGTCAGTTATGCTCGTCATACAGTCACTTTATGCCGTACAAAATTTGGTATAGGTATAATCATTGAAACGGCCAGGAGAGAAAAGTCCTAGATAGATAGATAGATAGATAGATAGATAGATAGATAGATAGATAGATAGATAGATAGATAGATAGACAGACAGACAGACAGACAGACAGACAGACAGACAGACAGACAGACAGATAGATAGATAGATAGATAGATAGATAGATAGATAGAAAGAAAGATAGATATATAGATAGATAGATAGATAGATAGATAGATAGATAGATAGATAGATAGATAAGCTCAACGTCGCCGAAGTTCACTAAGAAATGCTTTGCATTTAAAAACTATGGACCACCTCTCCAAAAAGAACCCGGGTATTCGAAGCAGTTGTGGTGCGCACTGCGTTGAGCCGGTTGAAACGGGCATCGACGTGGGAGCTGGTATAGCGGTTGGTGCAGCGTTTACTGGAATAAACGTTTGTTTGAAACGCAAAGACATACCAAAGGGGACGCGTAGGAGATGCTTGCACTTGGCTTCCTCGGCTGGCGTCTCATGGGTGCGCCGTCTCCATAATTGAGCTGTGTTCCAATACTCACTGTAGACGGCTAAATAGACAGCAAAATTGACGGCGGCCATCTTAAGTCATCTTTCAATCCTCATGTAGCAGGCAAAATAGACAGCTCCGAGAAGACTGTATCGTAGACAAATACGTTGCAGGCTACTTTGCTGTCTAAACAAGATGGCGGGTCATCGAATCGCTCAGATAGATCGGATATCGCCGGAAAGGTCGTCTGCATGCAAGCTGGCGCTTTTCCAGGCGCTCAATCTGAGTAACGTTTATTTGTTTTTGATTTCAACACAAAATAAGCCAGAAATTACAACTGTTATGTTTGTTTATTTTACCTTTTTCTTCTCGACGTCAGGTGGCGCATTGTCGCGTAAAAGCAGTCTAAATGTGTTCCATTTCTCAGACAGCATGGGCTCGATGCTGTCTTCTAAGCAGTCTTCGTAGACTGTCTACGTGCTGTCTAAGAATTGGAACACAGCCTTGTAAACACAGGTAGGCCACGTCGATATTATGGGTAAAAGTATAGCGACGTCCGCACGTAACTTTCGCCATAAGCGCTGAGGGCTGTGATTTCCGCCAACAAAACGACGTTGCGAGACGCCATAAGCGTTGTAAAAGCTATAAACGCTGTGGGCTGCGATGTGCGCCAACAAACAAATCTAAGTTCTGAGCCGTGACTTACATCCAACCGCAATGCGATTCGTCGGCATACTGTTTTTTTTTTCTCTCATTGTTTGACTGAGAACACCACATGCAACATTGAAAACCTAGCAGAAACGGTGGTAGGCAGAGCGTCTTTTGCCTTAGGGAGCCTTCATGTGCGCGCATCTCTGTGTTTTAGGGTAGTGTCAGCCTTTGACCCACCTCTTGCTGCCACCCGCTAAAACACAATGTTGCTAGTCCCGGTTTCCGTGGCAACAAGCGCCATGTTGGTTCTTGCGGCCAGGCGTTCCAGCTCCGTCGCACTGCACCAGCTGCATGTTGGCGCGGGTGTGCAAGCTGCGGTATGAGCTGCGTTTGATTACCCCATAGACGTAGCTTCCGCTACGGCACCATCCTCGTGCTAACCACACATAAAAGAAATTTGAAGTCGATATGTGCCAGGGTGCTGCGTGCCACAATGCAAAACCATTTGGAGACCTTCCCGCTTCCCGACTTGCTCTAGCCAACGGAAACGCAGGGCTACACAAGTGAAGTGAGACTGCAGCTTGGAGGTGACTACTTCTCGCCGTGTTTGTGAGGTGAGTACCCGTTGTATTGCGAGTGGGTTGAGTATATCACCGCACATTTCGTGAAATGGCTGACATAGCTGTGCAACAAAAAGCAGTTTGAGCAAAGTAAGCACGACAATGTGCACAGTATAATAATGAATTAGGCTTCGTTCGGCTACGCTGTGCGAGCGGAAGATGGTTGAGTATGCTTGTTTATCCTTGTAGTCGAAGCGCAGTTCCTCAATCAAATGGTATGACTAGTCGAATGTGGGGTCCTGCATGCATTCACTATCTGCAGTTTGTCGGTTTCCGAAGCCGTCGCTGCAATCGTCGCAGAAAACGCCAGGCCCGTAAACCACCTACGGACACTCCCGTTTGCTTCTTCCTTTTCTGGCAGATGTTCGCATTCCTGCAATTTTACCTCGGTTGCTGAGGAAGGGCGTTTGGAGAGGTAGACAGACGAGCCGATGAACGCGTTCCCTGTAGGCGCTTTTCTTGCACAGTTGCAACGCAACTAACATTTTGTGTTGCTTTCCATGGGGTATTCGTTCTTCGCTTCATTGACACGTGCTACCACACCGAAACTCGCTCAATACTTGCAAACAGGACTTCTCTTTATCAACATAGAATGCGACAGATATACTGTTTGTGGCCGTTCATCCTTCTGTCCATCTGTCGGTCTTGAGCGGTGCAGTATATGCGCACTAAGCAAGTCGGTTTTCAGCCCATAACCCAAATATGCCCTATGTGGTGCATCGTTATTTGTGTCGTCCTTTTGTTTCATAACCAGACACACAGATGATTTGATATCATAAACTCTACTTTTATTTAGTGCTTGTAGAGAAAATGTGTATGGACTCCATATATGTGGTCGGAGCCGTGTATGATTTTTTGTCTTACTGCTTTGTTCTTGGCCCACTGCGAGGACACAAGCTTCCAGCAAAGGAGGCAGGATGGTTTGAAGACACAAAACCAGATGCCGTTTGGATGCTGTTTGCAATAAAATCTGACCTAGAAAAAACTTGATTTGTCCCTCGTTGCTCCCCTTTGCTTTTCTTCTAGCCTAATATACTGGCTTATGGGCATAGGGTGATGGGGGTGTCATGTGATTGAATGCCCAACATTTTTGGGCAACGCTTACAGCTTGTAAGGTTTTCAAGCAATCATTGTACAGATTCGTTCGCAGGAACTAAACTTGCTGTAGGAAATTATATTAAGGAGAAACGCAATGTTTAGGGTATGAGAAACAGGCTAGCTGAGCTATTTGGTTTACAGAGAACATTGCCAGCTACCCAGTTGTTTGTTTTGCCTTCCCTGTTATTACGAGTTCCATCCTATAAACAGCATATTTTCAAGCCTTGCACTAAGAGGCCTTTAAAGTATTTGCAGTGCTAAGGTGAATATGCTTCATGAATGGCGCACAGACATTGAAGTCCATTCATAGTGACATAAAGGTTCTCCCCCTCGCAAATATAGGCTCTCTAAATAACCTCGCTCCGCCAATGCGGTGGGTCTACCAAGTGGGAGGAACGAACTGTTTTAACAGTATTTTATACAAACTCAAGTCACGAACATGTCTTTCCTGTTCCACCAAACCACGGCTAACTTCAGAAAACAACCCTTCAGCCTTCAGCACTTGCTATAAAAAAAACCTCTTCTCGTAGAAACCCACGCTGCCGTCAATGTAATGAGCAACCACTCAGAACCAACAAGGCGGCCCATCAAGTATGGGGGCCGTCTTAGCCATTTGTAAGCAACCATGATCAGAGTTGTCACCACCCTAAAACACGCAGACGCGCGCACATTAAGGCTTCCTATATTGCCTACCGAAACAGCGCCACCACATTTTCGTGACGTAAGTCCCGTGGAATTCATCTATTATTGAACGAGACCAGCATTCTTGACTCGCACCTCGTTTGTGTCGTTAGTACTCCACTGCCGACGCTTGCGTCAGGCTTCTCTGTCACACGCCTCGGCGGTGTTCCAGGTGCCACGTCGCCATTCGCGAACGCGATGAGCGTCGCTAACCCACAACGCTCGCAACGGCCGGGAAATGTACGCGCACACTAGCGAGAAGCAGGCCCGAGCGGCGTCCTGCCCGTCGGGGTGATCGCCCAGCAAACACCGGCACGCTGTCCCCTTTGCCGGCGCCGCAGGATCATCACACAGCTAGACGACGGTGCCGTTGTCAGATAGAAAGGCGATGCGGCACGAAGCGCGTTGTCCCAAAGTCTCACGTGACTCATCATCCCATCATCACCCGTACGTCTGTCGTGGCACTGTTTCCACCCCCACACCCCACCCCGGGTCGTTGGAGCCCAGCGAAACTCGACACAGGGGCTACCCTTCGGCACGGCGACTCTCGGCACTGCACGCGAAGCGGACGTACCCAAACACTTGGCAATCGGGCTGCCCTTCAGTGCGATAACTGCAGTCACCACAACCAAAGTGCCCGTGCCCTCACACTACAACGCAGCTGAGAGCCTGCGACGTCTCTTCAGGACGGAAGGGCTATCGCTCGGCGGAAGGCGCTTTGTGGTCACGGCCCGTCTCCTTACCACTAGGGCACAGTAAGACACGAAAATGTCCTATGATGACTACGGGACTACTGTTTGGTGCAGATGCCAATGTCGCTGCACGCAAACCAGACGTACCCTGGGAAAACAGCCGGCTCTCAGCCGGGCTGGTTTTCCAGGGTACGCTAAGTCTATCTCGGGGTCGACTTCTTGGAGACTTGCCATAGAGAAGCGGCCCCTGCATAGAAGCCAGAAGGCGTTCCAGCCCGAGGCACCGAATTCAAAAGTGCCCCATGTGAGAAAAGCCTCAGCCGCGTGCTCAGAAACTACGACGCAAAGCTTCTAGTAAGGAGCATATATGACTCAAGAGCTACCCGCGTCCATCTAACGTGTAACGCCATGGTCACAACACTCAGGTCAGGAATACCTAGTCCTCCTTCGTCACCACGCAACTTCAGCACAGGGCGCAACACGAACGGAGATGCACGACTCCCCAAAAAAAGCGAAAAGTTGCTCTTCCTGAAGAACCTTGGTATGAGGCTTAACTGGCATAACCGAACCTACATACGTGGGAAAACTAAACAAAAGCGATTGAATTATCGTGGCTCTAGCTGTAAGTGGACGATACAAGGCACTGAGTTCCCGAATCTTGTCGGTCAGCTTTTGCCTTCTTAACCGTCAGTTTTCAGTAGTCAGGTCATCCGGTTCAAAGTGGAAACCCAATATGCGTATGCGCGATTTTATGGTGAGGCCACGCACAGGACGTGGGCTGGAGGGAGTGCAGTACAGATACTTGACAGTGCTCTTCGACCTATTTTTGCTGGCACCGCTGGCCGAGCAGTACCCCTCCATACCATCCAAGACGGTGCAAACAGTTGCATCGTCCGGGATGACAATAGAAAGGTCATCTGCATGGTGAACTTTGCCGTCGGGGGGGTAACCTAGCAGAAAGAGAAATATACTAGTGCTGGTGTCTTTAGAAAGCCTCTACAAGAGCGGCTCCAATGCCAGCACGTTGAGAGTGAGCGAAAGTGGATCGCCCTGTCTGACTACATGGGACACACCTAAACACTCCGAGACGCGATCTTGTATAACAACAGCAGAACTGGGACAAAAGTAGAGAGCCCTTACTGTGCTATTAAACTTAGAACTAAAGCCCGCCTGCTTTAAAACTATAAAGAGGTACTTATGGCTCATAATACGAAACGTCTTCTCTTGATCAAAAGAGCAAATAATTCCATGAAGGTTGCGTGAATTCGACCATTCTAATATGTCCCTAACAGCTAAACCATGAAGTTGGTATGATCTACCTGGACGCAACACACCTGGTACGAACCCAAAATAGTACCAAGTACTGGAGTGACTTGAACGACCAGGCACTTAGCAATGAGCTTGTAGTCACAGTTTAGAATAGTGATGGGCCGCCAGGCTCTCACGTCAGTGCGTCTCATCTCATCCCTGTAGAGGAGAGTGATCCGCCCTTCTTTTGAGTTGCTGACAGTGTCCCCTCACGGAGAAGCCTGTTTGCCCATGTGGTAAAAGCCCCCCCCCCCCCACCCAAAAAAAACCTTCCAAAACTTGACGCAAAATTTGACGGTCAAATAATCTGAGCCTGGGCTGTGATTATAGTCATGGATTTAAGAGCTGCAAACACCTCCTTTTCGACGAGAGGAGTGTCACAAATATCATAGTCCTCGTAAGTCTTAGTGAAAGAAAACGAGAACGGAGTGAGAGGTAGTTCGGCGTAAAGGTTTATATATTTTAAATTCTGATTGATCAAGACACGTGGAAGGCTTGGATATAGGTAAATACGGGCTACCTTTAGGGTTAAAGTGAGCCCAAGAAAACATGAAAAAGTAAACAGGCCGCTTTTCTTTTGTTTAGTGTATTGTGTTACATCTAGTGCCGTTTTATGTCGTGTCACCTTTATCCGATGCGCGTGTTTCGAAGTACGCGTTAAGGCCAATACCGCAAACGGAGAGCATTTTGTCATTCGCAATTGTTAGCCCGAGCGATATAGACGAGAGGACCAGTGATGGCCAGAGGGAGCTCCTATAGTGTCCACGTGGTGCACTTTTTTATTCCTCAAGTACGCGTGCACGCTTTTCAACCGGTGTTCTTGCGGAACGCGTACAGCGCTCTTGTGGGCCACATAAGAGAGTGAAGTTGATGAGCGTCTTTTGCGGGCCGGAAGATTGCAGTTTCAGTTCTAAAAATCTACTCTACTGCACGTGTGCCATTGCAATCTGCTGCACAAGAACCGTGGTGGAGTCTGTATCTCGTGAGATATCCGCACCAACAAACAGGTAGCTTGGGACAAATCGAAGCGGGGAACGAACTGTCACTGTCTGGATTGTGAACCAGGGAACTCTGAAGACGTCGTTGTTTGAATATCCCTTGCCAACGCTCTGTTCAGGTTGTCCATGAACTAATTTTGTAATATTACGTCTTCTTGAACCACAGCTGCAGCTTTGCAGAAGCCCGCGACCGCCAAACAACGCAGCCGAAGCTGGCATGGATTGAATGAATGGATTGATATGACTGTACCCTTTAGATCATGTGGTGGCTCACGCCACCAAGCCGTATTACTAAGTGAACCAAAAACCAGATCTATTTTTTCCTTTAAATATTGAGGTTGAGGACTCGTACTTTGCAGTGAAGTATTTAATTTTCACTCGTGCCTTGACTTTACCACGAATCAGCTAACCTTCTTGTTAAATCTACCCGCTTAAAGTCTATTTTGCGCTTCCTGGCCCTAAACCCCAGTGCTTTGAAAATCTCTGCGCCATCAGCCTGAACTATAAGATGAAGTCCTTTACACAACATTATCAAGTGTTCGGCAGTTTCCTCTTCCTCTCCACACGCACTGCATACCGTGTCTACCCCTTCCTATTTGGCCTGATATGTCTAGGTTCGCAATACTCCCACCTTAGCCTCAAACAGTGAGAACTACCCCGAGTATTATCATAAATCCTTTCCTTGGCAATTTCCTGCCTAAACGTTCAATAGATCTCTAGTGCGGACTTCTTAAACATACTGATTATCCACATATTCTTTATTCTTTATTCTTTATTCAAAAAAAACCTTACAGGCCCCAGAACAGGGCATTGGGTAAGGGGGGGAGGAATCGGAATGGTACAGAGAGGTAACCAACAGTTTACAGGCAGGATCAGTGCAAAAACAACGCAAAACTATATATATATATATATTAATGAGATCTCATTTTAGGCTATACAGGGCGAGGTAAATTTGAGGGAATACAGCACTTGATATGAACATGGCGACAGAGGAATACATTTCAAAATAAAAGACAAGGGGAATATAAAGCACCGTTACGCAATGCACTCAGAATACAAAAACAGGGTCACATGGTGAACAGAGTGAGTACCTGACGGCGAAATGTATCGGGATTAGATATGGAGGCTATGCAATCAGGGAGGTCATTCCAAAGACGAACGGCCCGAGGCAGTGGTGATGAATTGAATGCATTAGTTGACCCGTATATGCGCATGAAGCTGAACTGATTATGCAATCTGTGTGAAAAAGAGTGAGGTGTTTGAAGCTGAAGCCGCGTTTGTTTATTAGAGGTAATATATTTCTGGAACAGACAGAGAAGAGCAATACTGCGACGGCTATCCGATAACGGTAGCTGAAGGTCTGATTTAATTTGCGTTATGTTTGACGTGATGTCGTAGTTTCGTGATATGAAGCGGGCACCTCTATTTTGAATCCTTTCTACCATAATAATCAAGTAGTTTTGATGAGGAGACCAAATTGCTGAGGCGAATTCTAATATTGGCTGAATAAAGGTAAGAAAGGCTAGTTTTCGAATATTAGTAGGGGAATTTCTCAAGTTGCGGCGTAGGTAGCCCAGTGAACGTGATGCTTTGGCACAGGTAGACTCGATATGTGAGGCCCATGAAAGATTCTCTGTGAGAAGAACACCTAGGTATTTGTAGGAAGAAGTGTGGGAAAGCATGGTATTGTTCAAGTAATAGGAGAATTCAGAGTTTACGTGTTTACGGGTGAAAGACATTACCTCGCATTTTGTTAAGTTCAGTTTCATAAGCCACTTGTCGCACCAGTTACAAATATGGTTGAGATCTGCTTTAATGGTTAAGTGGTCATTACTGGAGTTTATAGAACGGTATATTATACAATCATCGGCAAATAGACGCATGCAAGAAGTAATATCAGAGGGTAAGTCATTAATGTAGATTAAAAATAGTAAGGGCCCAAGGACGCTGCCTTGCGGTACGCCCGAACTAACAGAAGAAAAAGGGGACGCAAGATTGTTAACAACAGTGAACTGCTGTCGAAAAGAAATGAAGTTTTGAATCCAGGTTAATGTTAAAGAATCAAGTCGTAGAGCGGATAGCTTAGAGATTAGTCGGCAATGGGGCAAACGATCAAAGGCTTTAGAAAAGTCAAGAAAGATACAGTCCGTTTGAAGGTTGCTGTTCATGTTTGAGTGTAAATCGGTGGTAAATTCAAACAGTTGTGTATCACGCAAAAATCCCTTTCTAAAACCATGCTGATGAGGAAAGAAAAAATTGTTCGTCTCGAGGTGATTGTACACGTGTGAACTGATTATGTACTCAAGCATTTTGCAGCATATGCAAGTTAAAGATATGGGTCGATAGTTGTCAGGCGAGTGAACATCTCCAGTTTCGTGAATTGGTTTTATCTTTCCTATTAACCAGTCGTCCGGTAGCATGCCAGATCTTAGAGATTGGTCAAAAATTTGACATAATATTTTCAAAAATTTGGCATAATATTTTGGCATATCGGTATCATCTACCTTCACCTTCTAATTAACCGATAATTCTTCTTGGTTTGGCTCCCTGCTGTTTTCTAAGTATTTACCAGTCAAATTTCTGGTTCGCTTCCTCCATTTTGTATCAACTTTCTTCATGTACAAGCACCTGAATACATTCCTAGCCCAACGCTCCTCGCCCATTTCTCTCAATCGCTTCTCAAATTTTATCTTGCTGCTAGCTTTCCTGCCCTAAAATGATGTCCATTTCATATTACCCTGTACTCCCTGATTTGGTGTATTCCCGTGAGCTCCTAAGGCAAGCCTACCTATTCCTCGTTGCTTAATTTCAATTTTGCTTGAACTTCTGATCTCATGTACAAGACCGCATTTCTGAATGTCAGATCAGGCACCATGACCCCTTTCTATATTCCTCTCACAACATCATACCTATTGTAATTCCACAGTGCCCTGTATTTCATCACCGCTGCATTCCTGTTACCTTTATTCGTCACGTATATTTCGTGCTGCCTTAGGTACTCGGCCTCAATGCTTTTCAATACGCCCAGATATTTGTATTTCTCTGTTATCTCTAGCGTGATCTCCTGTATTCTAAGCTCACTACCTTCATTGTCATTAAAAGCCATCATTGCAGATTTCTCCTTATTGAATCTGTA
The DNA here is from genome assembly GCF_043290135.1 of Rhipicephalus microplus. Classification (NCBI taxonomy): domain Eukaryota; kingdom Metazoa; phylum Arthropoda; class Arachnida; order Ixodida; family Ixodidae; genus Rhipicephalus; species Rhipicephalus microplus. The sequence continues at coordinate 71,293,050 of NC_134707.1, read as the reverse complement.
ATCTAATATATCTCCCTCATTACCGCAGATGTCCACCAATCTCTGCAAATCTTCCTTGCTGTTGGCCTTTAGCACTATATCATCTGCGTACATCAATGCTGGTAGTGCCTGTTCAATGAGTTTTCCTTGTTTGACGAAAGAGAGGTTGAAGCCCAGTCCACTTCCCTCTAATTTGGCCTGTAATGCTTCTAAGTACTTCATGAATAACAAGGGTGACAGAGAACACCCTTGCGTAACCCCCCGTTTTACCACTGCAGGCTCGGATACCTGTTTTTCCCACTGTATAACTGCCTTGTTACCTTTAGAGATATCTTTTAAAAGAATAGTGACTCCATCTTCCACACCTAGTGTGTCCCCCCAAGTCCTCTTCAACCAAGCTGTCGTAAGCTTCCTTGATATCCCAAAATGCTAGCCACAGGGGCCTTTGTTCCTCTTCTGCTATTTCGATGCACTGCGTCAGTGAGAACAGATTGTCTTTCAACCTCCTGTGTTTTTAAAACCAATTCTGCAGTTCCCCAGCACCCAATCACCCTCTTTTCATGCCTGCAGTCTTTATTTTATAATCTGCATCGCCAGCCTGTACACCACTGATGTCACCATTGTAGGACGGTAGTTGTTTATGTCAGCTTTGTGCCCCTTTCTTTTATAGATCATGCTCATCCTGCTAAGTTTCCATCCATCGCTGACTTCATCATCGATTATTATTTTTCTCACTGTCTCTCTCAAAGCTTGCTTAGACTTCGAACCTAATGTCTTTATCACAAAAATTGGAATGCCATCTGGGCCTGTTTATATACTACCAGGAACCCTCTTCTCAGCCCTTTCCCATTCTCGTTGTGAAAATGGAGCCATTGCACCACTTGATTCATCCTTGTTTTATGTGGTGCATAAAGCACTCCTTTGGTGAAATTTTTCTGTCACCATTGTTCTTATATATTCAATAGCTTCGTCCCCTTTCAGCCTAGCACCTTGTGCTGTAGTTATAAACATCTGCTCTAGGCTCATCTCCTTTTTTAGGACGTTAAGATGGTTCCAAAATTTTGCAGCTGCCTTTCTATCTTTTTATGTACTTCTGCGAGCCCCAAAGCAACCTTTCTACTAATCAGTTCATTGATCAGAAGGGATGCTTCCCGTCTACAGCTTAGAAAGATGTCACATTATCTTTCAACATCATCTGTCGGTTCACCCCGCTGCTTAGCATGTCTGTGTTCCCTAGAAGCTTCCTGACGTTTTGCTATGGCTCTCTTAACTTCCTCATCCCACCAACTTTAGGGTTTGTGTCTTCTTTTCCGGGTGACTTGTCACGTGACTTAGCACGCTCCAGCTCAAACCGTCTAATTTTTTTCGTGTGTGTATGTCCACCTTGTTTTATTACCCTCAGTGATTTCTTTCTCAATTTGTTTAATAGCTATTTTTATTTGCCTTTCTGAATAAAAATTTTTCTCTGGTTGCTCGTCTTGTCTCTTTCCCACAGAAAAGTTCATGAAAAGTGGCAGCAACGCCACCTGGAGGCATCCGCGTTAAAGCTGCCGCCGGATCCCAGCCGGTGGCGTCGCTAGATCATAAGGTCGATCACTATACCCGGCTCCTTCGTAAGCGTTCGAACAGTGTCATTAGACAGGTTCGGAACGCAAAAATTTTAGCGTTGAGGTCCGAACCGGTAGCTCTTTCTGGACTTTGAAATTTGGATACAGACACATGTAACTGTGTATACAGTGAAGTTTTGTCAACGTTCACGAAATGTAGGGTTATGTGATGTAAATATATTTTCAGCACGTGTTTGAGCGTATAATGGCTGTTCATTTGCTCGAAAGGGATATATATTTTAAAATAATCTGATGTGGTAATGTCTTTGTTAGTTCCAGAGATTTTGTGCTGTCATGCATTGACATCTGTGCTGTTTGGTACTTTCGTAGGGGTTTCACGCACTGGACGGCCGTTTTTCGCAGTGACTGAGAAAGCAACTTTATTGTGGATTCGGCACAAAGGGGGAAGGCCTAGTTGAAAAAAGGAAGACTATAGCATCCTTGGACGTCCCGGAGCAGCAAACTATTCGCGTCAAACCCGAGGGGGAGCGCTTTCAGTCTGTGGCGTTCCAGGATGCCAAGCGCGTGCTGGACCATGTTTTTTTGGTTGCCTGTCTCTTCGCTCATGGCTATGCTTCTGGTGTTAGTTGGCATTTCTTTTTGTTTACCTGGTGGTGGAGCATAGTCCCTAGAGGAAAAATATTTTTTGTCAAAAAGGGGGCAGTGTGATCAATACACTGCACGCGTCATGGGAGTGCTTTCGAAAAGTGCATGACACTGGAAATCAGAAGACAACCAGTGCACGTGCAAAGAGAAATCGTGTGAAAACGAGAACGGGGGACATCGGTACTAGGGCACTACGTCAACTACACAAATGTAATTGGTCCAATCAGGAGTACCATGGGGATTTCAGGAGCCGATGACTCGTCAACACGGCAACTCAGCAAATTTCAATGAATGGTTCCCGGTTTGACCCGAGGAATGCCACCGCAGACGGCAAGAGGCTCTTTGTTCGTTCTGGCAGAAGCAGAGCGGAGGGTGTTCGCCAGCGTCGCGGTCGTGGTTTGCCCCGAGTGCCTGGCACTGGTCAAGAGTCGAAGCGGCCTCTTTCGCTTGACCTCAAGCTGCGATGGTCCATGCAGATAGTGGGAAAGCACTTCAGCCACAAGGTTCACTGCCGGACGTTCGCCCGAGTGGATGGATGTGGCTCCTGGTCCGTGCGTCCGCAGAGAAGTCTGGCTGACTTCGTCCGCCCAGTGTTCCACACCTACCTGCTCCGTCGGTGCTTACACCAGAGTGTCGCCGTCCTCCTCGCCGAGTTCCTCCGACGATGGCATCCCCGTACTTGTTTCTGCTCTCCGCTGATGTCCCCAATATCTCAGTGGTATATTGAACTCACCAGTGAGACTGTTTCAGCTAAGTTTGGGACTATACTCGTTGTTGCGACTGTTTAGAATTCTGTACTACAAGATTTGGGATGTTTTATTTTAAGTAGTGCACAATGCGTGTTTTGTCTTCGTGAATTGTCTTCATAAAGTGGCACAAACAGAACACAGCCTCACCGTCTTTCTCAAGGAAGTTGTTGTCAACGACACGACGAAGTCCGTTCACAAAAAATATTTCGAAAACCCCAACACACCAGTGTGTATTTGAGGTTGCGCGTTCATGGGTAAAAGAGGCTAGGTGCCAATGGAAATGCGCGTTTCAGACGTCCACTTTGTTCCAGTATGTTCTAAGGTCCTCTAAATATTCTGTTAATATCGCGGAAGTTCGTGCTCTAAGTTCAACACTGGTGTGTCTGTTGCAGGTTGTGTTGGGATGACTGCTCGATAGCAAGGTTATCACGTTTCAGTTTTCTAGCTTATTGAATAGCGTCATCAATTACATGTGGAGAATATTTGTTTATTGAGCATGAGTGTTAGCCTTTGTGAGCTCGTGCTGAAGTCAATGTCTTTTGGGCAAATTTGCCTAAAATGGTGGGCCTCGCCGTATGGAATGTTGTTTTTACAAAGCCGTGGATGACCACTTTGGTAATAGAGGTACTGTTGTAGATCCAATGGTTTGCGGTGGAGGGTTGAGGAAAGCTTTCACCGGCTAATATTATGGTAATGTGAAAAAAATTAACGGTTACTTGTGAGTACATGTGCTTGAAGTGTATGTTTGGATGCACAGCATTATAAATATCGATTAGGCTCAGCAGTTCGTCTTTGCTGTGAGTTCAAATAAGAAACACATCGTCAATGTACCTTTTGTAAGGAAGAGGTTTCACGGGAGTTTAGGACAAAATATTCGGTTCCAAGTTTTCCCTTGAAAATGTTAGTGTTTCCATGAAAATGCTTTTCATGAAATTGAGAAATCTAGAAACCGAATATTCGACGCCAGGCTCATTGAAAACACACCTATACGGGAGGTACCTTGATGACATTTTTCTTCTTAAGAAATTTGTTTGTGTTTCTTGTTAAGAAATTGTTGTGTTCAAGGAAGTTTTAGTGTCAACAGTTTCACCTAAACAGCCGAACAATTACACACATCAATACCACGTAAAAGAATTCACTTTTTCATCATTCAGGTAATGTTTGAATTGCCTGCGTTGATCAACGTTTCTTGCCATCCGAACAACCAGCTAAATTAAGGTTTTCTTTGCGTGTGCAAAAAAATGGCCTGAAACAGCATGGTGAAAAACCATTTAGTGTTGCTCATTTAACAGCTTTCGGAGATATTGCAGGAAATGGTAATGCCAATAACGAGACAAACGAATGCGTTATTCTACTGCGTATACAAACAGTTCATGCTTTCCGTCGGCAAACTCACTTTGAAATACCTAGTGGAGTGCAGATTGCTTTGTGACATGGGCTCTTTTGCAAAGCAGCTTTGAGGAAGCATGAAGACTCATACTGCAAGCTCTAACGCATGGTACGTTTTGCAGAATGATTAGACCCTCCTAAGCACAAAAAAGCATTCCATAGGCTATCTTGTCTTCGAAACTTTCTTTACAGTTCGCAATTACGGATCTTTGTTTGCGCTGCCATTCCTTTCATGAAGGCGCAGCTAGGTGATATACAATACAAATGGAAAGCCATTGCGAACAAATACGCTAAAAACTATTGTGGAGCAATTGTAACACTCCTAAAAAAATGCGACTTTTCAGTTTCATTTCTTGTGAGAACCCTGAAAGGTGCAACTTGTTCATTTAAATCTGGCTTCATTCTCGACGTAAATATAGCATGTGAAAATTTGCAATAAGGAGAGCTTCTCTGAAATTTCAAGAATGAAATGCAAATACAGTATCAGAAATACAAGCAATCTCAGCGAAACATAAATAAATGTATTAAGAAAGACTTGGCAAAGATATAAAGCCTGACGAAGGTATGCTTGTGCTGACATATTTTATAGCTAAAAGGTTGCAATGCACGTGCATCGACAAAACACTTTCCTTCTTGTGCTGGGCTTATCTTATCTTCTGATCTCCTTAGGAACAGTTTCATTTTCCGTGTTTGCAAGCAAACGTAGTACGTTATCTATATTTTCTTCAGGTCTAGTGCCACTAATTGTATGACAATTTTCGCTTTTGCAATGGTGAGTGGGGGGCACACCCTAGACTTTTGATAAAACAGTATACGGCATTTTCACATTTATTTAGCAAAAACTGACGGCAGCAATACGGTAATATTACAATGCGGAAGACAGCATCAGACCATTGCTATGAAGTGGTGATGAATATATATGTTCACAGCAATGGCATGCTACGAGTAGTAATGCTTGCGAAATAGCAGATTATGCTCCGTGGCACGCGGCTGACGATGCCTGGGCACAGAGTTTCCACGTAACAAAAATGCCGACGTTAAAATTGCTTCTCTTTGTGCAAGTTCATGTTAGTGAAGAACATCAAATCGGCTACGAAAATTGTAAAAACCAACGATCAGGCCCGACAAATGCCAACAAGCGAACGCAATCAGCCTACCACAGTATCGTACACGTTACAGAAGGGTAGTTACGTGTAAAATGGAAATACTTCAGCAAAAATAATTTACTAAGCGAGCAAGACCGGGCACATCTGGTGAATTTTATTCTAATAATTTCCCAACGTTTACTCTCCAAAATCATTACAGGATTGTGACCCTGACCTTAGTTCAACCCTCCCCATAAGTTCGACTACCAGGCATTCCTCAACACAAACTGACAGTACACATCCTACGCCCCTTGACGTTTTGCCAGTATCACAATGCACCTGCCCTGCGCCCGGTTGATTTGCGTAGTTTTGGTCAGTGGGTGACCACCGCAAATTGCGCACTGTCCCAATTAACTGTGTTTGCTCCTTTTATTTTTATTTCAAACGAATGTCTTTCGACTTGCCATGCTTATTCAGGAAATGTCATCGGGATCTGCAATGTACCTTTGCATAAACAACTGTTTGGCGTGAAAGTTTTAAAGATCTTTTTTTGCCCAAACTTTAGAGCCAGCATCGGTGTTGATGTCCTTCGTTGTGAATTTAAAATCAGCCTTGTCAGTGATTGAAAATTCAGATAGATATATATTCAAAATTTTTGGTTTCAAAGGGTACCAAAGACCGGCATTCTGCATAGAAAGTCACTGTTCTTGAGAAGCGCTGTGCTACAGACATGAATGGAACCTAACGTTCTGTTGGTAACTCACCTTAACTTAGTTACACAAAAAATATTTGAAGTACAAAAGGAAGACACCTTGACACCGTAGTCAAGCCTCTGCTTGAAACTGTTTTCAGAAAAGTCTTTTACGAACGTCACCTAAATCGATGAGTATGCTTAAAGCCTGCAATGTTGCGCGGAAGAAGTTCAGAGAAGCGTCACGTGTCACGACGTGTGAATTGCATGGCGAACGTTAGGTTCAACGATCCACCCTTACAAAACGTTTTACATTAACGAAAGTGTACAGAGGCCTGACTGCCGGTTGAGGCATAGGTGAGTGAAAGGTGCAACCAATTTTTGGTAGGGTGAGCTTGTGAGCGTAGTCTATGAAGACAAATGAGAGTCGAGTAATACGGGACACATGAATTGCTATGGACGTACCGAGGTGTAGTTTTACACTGTGGTTTTCGCTCTTCAGTTGGAACACTGAAGTGAACTTTTGAGTGAACAATGCATAGTTCCTGTGATATTATATTTCTTCCTTATGTATTGAGGGTGGCGGGTTGACGAGAGAACAATCTGTGCGTGCGTGACTGCGAACGTGTTGAAGCATGCTGTGCCCGATGTTTACCTTCTGAAATATGAATAGCTAGTGAACGAAATGAAACTAAACTATATGTGAAGACCCATTATACACAAAGGAAGCCATTTCACGTCTAATAACTGCCTTGAACGGCGAGCTGAAATGGCTTTATGTCTTGGTGAAGACATTCTGAGCCTTAGATGGCCAGCCGCTCGTCGGATTTTTTTGCTAATGAGAACATAAAAGTTGGCTAAAGAAGCACATGGACAATCCTTCCGTCAAAATAATTGGTATGAAACGAAATTGAAATGCTCCCTTACAAAAGTACTAGAATATTACGAATGGATTTGTGTACTCGAGCTTGAAAATGTTTATGACTTGGTATGTGTATGTGTATGAATGTGTATGAAGCCACATTTACATTCCGACGGCTAACGTCCATAATCAGTCATTCAAGAAACCCTTGTGGTACCTTTAGGAGTGTATGGTGATTGCGTGATGAAAGAAAGCTGTGTGACAGCTAGAAGAGCGTCACTGACTAGACGAAGTACTTGGGCTAAAGTCGGCGTGGCGTGACGTGTTAGGCGGTTAAACTTGATGGCACGACTACAGGGAAACTTAACACAAGACTCATCTTTCTAGCTCGGCCACAATTTTCTCAGGGCGAGTGTAAGCGTGGAACACGGTGCTACAGGCATGAGGGGCAGGTGCATGTACCGGATATTTTTCGGTATTGATGAATGCTACGAGTGGGGGCAAAACTTGAGCTAAAATCACCGCCTCGCGGTGTGTAAAGGTATTGACGAAATTGCACTTCCTTTTTGGAAGCGTGCTGAACCGAACATACGTGTAGCTGTGACGCATTGAAGGGGCGAATAGCGGTGACAATTTGAATCACTCATTGCTTCGCTGCCAACCTTGCAAGAGCCCTGTGAAAGGAAATTTAGATATATAAAAGGCGCCCTTCTGCAGCCTCCAGAATAGATGGCCATAGCGCACAGGTTATATCATGCCCGGCTGTGGATGTTGCGTACCGAGAGGTCATGGGTTAGGTTCCCGGTGGCGGAACACTTGTTTTTGTTTGGATCTGACCAAGTTTATTTTCTTTTTCATCATAAGTTCTGCGTCACTGAAGTCGTAGTGGACCTTTGCATAAAACACTTTCGGCAGGAAAACGTCTTGCCAAAACCAAGCTCAGATCTTTTCACACAATTTCAGAGTGCTGATGTTTTCACTTTTTTAGATATAACACAAACTATTACAACGCTTTCTGCAGTAGGTTTCTTTGGCAGCGTAGCAGCCGAAATTGAAATTTGAATAATACAGCAACAGAGATGACCTTACGTGAGAGCTTGTTCCTGTTTTTCTCCAATTTCCTATGCCAGTCGTCATGCGAGTGAGCATGTAATGAATTAAGAACACAAACATACCTGTTCGTTCATCGAAGTCGTCACGGTAGCATTATGAATTTTCGACGTTGAGTTAAACATTGTTTATTGTAGACCAAGTGGAGTTGTTTTTCTTACTCGCTCTATATACTACAGTGTGTAGTGCCGGAAAAAATAACCAGTGACTTCAGCATACCATATATACCAAATTTTGGAATATATAGAGAGGTTTGCTGTTTAACAAATATAATTGCGGATGATTAAGCCGTTGATTAACATGTACTGCATAAATGACATCCAGTGTACCGCGCACAAGTATTCATGCTTATCAGCAGCAATAAATTAACCCATGATGTTGTGAAGACACCTGTATTTATGTACAAGTACGAGCGAACCTGCTACAAAAAATCAACAAAAGGTGTAGTTTATTTCTGCAGCATAGAAAAAAATTAGGTTCGAAATGAATACACTCCAGGCCCAGTGCAAGAAACTCCACTGATTTGCTCATTAGCTGGCGTGTTGGAAGCCCAATTTCTTTTACTAGCAGAAGTAAAGTGAAGTTGTATAGAAGAAAACGAATGTAGCCTAAATTTTAGGTACACCAGAAAAACAGATCATGAAATCTTTCTCAAGCAATATTTCCAATCACAGATCTGATAGAATGCTAGCATGTGTTTATAACATTTAACTGCTACAGCACTCACAATCGAAGAATATTGTGTAAGCGTTGGACTTTATTTGTAATTGACAGGCCGTTACGATCTTAAGCAAGCACTGCTCTTAACCGTACGCAAACACTTAGACAGAAGCATCATCCTGCAGAAGCACAAGATTACGTGAACGACAATGTGGTCTGACTTAAGGTTAGTGCTGCCATATGCATGTCAGCTTGGCTTTACACCAGAAATGAAACCCCAGCACTTACCTGTCATAATTAGCATTTCAGTAACAGGACAGCTAAAATGTTCCAAAAGTAATGACGGAAGGTCGGGTGCAAATATTTTACTTACCGAAAGATGTGCTTCCTTGAACATGCGACATCCTAGGTGCTAGCAAGGTGCAACGAGAGTGGCGATTAGAACCGGCGACCATTCGAAGGAAGCGCTGGTGAAAGCAGTAGGTAGAGCTTGCATCACAAAACACAGATTAAAAATAGGCGGCAAGCATTATAAGTGTAGTACACCCCATAATGAGTCTGGCAACGCAACACAAAACGAAAAATATAGACCGCCGGCTGAAGCTTCCGCAATCAACGGTGCAAAGTCTTCAAGGAAACGTTTCAACATTGGTTCGATTAAACTGTTTGCAAATGAATGCGCGTAGTGCCTTTGCCACTGAATGCAATCTCTGTGGCGAGACAGTATTTTGCTCTTGTCAGTCACTGTTGTGCGATCTTGCTACTACATGCATCGTTATCATATGAGCGCATTGGTAGCCTTACTTGACCAGACATATACCCAAACACATTGCGATAGTATTATGTCTACACTTATGATCGCGTTGTCCGTCTTTGTTGCCTGCGTCAATTGTTTAGGTGCAAGCGAAGGTACCAGCTCTGTTGACGTGTTTTGGCACTGTGGGGCTTCTTGACAAATTATTCAAAGAATTATTTAGTTTGTCAGTTTGCTCTAGCAGTTATCCCGCAATAGATGAATGTTCTTCAGAAGAATAGACTCTGGCTATGCTGTAGCTGTTGAAATCGCAAATAAAGAGTGTGCAAAATATTTCGAAGCACAATTTTAAAAAAAGAGTCCTCTCGTAGACCAAAATATACTTTTGTTGCTGCTTTGAGCAGTTTTTTAGACGTTTTAGGGACTAAGCTCCTGTTAGACAAACCTTTTCATCACGCATAACCGACAGAAGATGAGACGAGAAAAAAAAGAATGTAGTATCTTCCGAACAGAATAATATACGGCGCTGTCTCATAGAAGTACATACATGTTGCAGTTGAGTAAGAATATTCTAGATGGCACTCTACCGCTACTCTCCAATTAGCCGCTGCGCGGGCTGTGCCTGGGTATGCAAAGAACGAGGGCCTCTCTCAGTCTCCTGGATTGTGGCCGTACCTGGCGGATTGGTGGTGGGCATGACGAAGAAGAGCGGCGGGCGCATTGAAGACGCTTGCACTCGGCTTCTTTGGCTAGCGTCTCGTCAGTGTTACCCGCGCGCCTTCTGCATTCTCATACGCGATCGATATCATGGGCCCATGCACGGACAGATGGACGAACGGACAGATGGACGCTGCGCCCCACTCATCATCATTCACTCCGTGGATATTCTGTCATTTGTTTTTGTTTCCTGGGATAACAGCATTTATTTTTGTTGTTTAGTGTGTTTATCATGTACCTTGTCTACGTGTTATACCTCCCACGAATAAAAAGTAGGGAAACAATGGCTAGCATCCTCATTAGAGCCGAATAGCAGGAGACTAATTGGTTGTAACAGCCAACTCACAGCGAGCATGTGGTGAATTGTTCCTATTCAGTGACCCAACCTGATAGTCTTACGAGTAAATAGCTAGAAATGGCGTTGGACTAAAAATGCGAACAAACAGTACCCAAAGGGAAGACATCAAAACAAGATCAAGGCTACTGGTAAGTGAAGCTTTATGAAAACAAGGTTCACCTACAGTAGTGTGCCACAGCATAGATGTCATATAAAAGACAATGAACACCGTAAGTTCGTAGCTGTACAACTAAATACAAAAATAATGACATATGAATGGAGCTGTGGAAGGGAACACTGAAAGCATGCATTACACTTGAATATAGGGCTTGTAGTGCAGCAAAGTACACTCTGTAGTCTATTAGACAATTTCTAAGTTCACACAAAGCGATTTTAGCAATACTTAATAGAATATGAGTACGGTTAGTTTTTGTAGCATGTCTATCCTCAAAAAGCTTGGTGATAGGACCAGTCTATCAACCTACAAATAGCAAGTATGCGAAAACCATGGTATACATACATTTTGCCGCAGATGTTTGTTTATTTTTTTCCTAAATCCGCTTTTCAACTTCAAGCTCGAAGTTCCAAGGTTGCTTCTCTGAAGTTACAAATATAGCGATGTCCAAAGGTTAGCATGGCTTTCAGAGAAATCTTCACTTAACATCAGAATTTGTGCAGTTCAAGTAAACACCGTTGGGGGAGGGGTAGGGGGTAGGTGTAGTGCGTAAGACTATATGAACATTTGAAGTGAGCGAAATCATAGCTTTCGGTCTCTGTTCTTCGTTCGTTCAATTGTATAGGCAGCCAAGAATTGCTTGGCTGCCTATACAATGTTCAAATAGATAAAGGCGAGGAGATGCCCTTAAATAGAGTAGAGGCACTGCTTTGTATGGCGTGGTTTTGAGCCTAATTATGTGCGTTAATCCTTACTACTTCATTCTATGCCTTACCTCCGTGCTTTAAGATCTAAGTTTTATGCTTACCTCAATGCAACACAGGTAGTCACCGACTGATTATGAGAATGGGGGCAATTAAACGACCCCCTGTTGTACCCACCCTTATACCACCTACACCGCCTCCACGTACGTATTATTCTGCCCTTTTGCACGTCATGATATGAAGTCACATTTGAGAAAACACACTACCTTCGGGATATTCTAAGTATCTATTACGTACTTCATCCTCATATGAGCCGCCATCAATCATCATCTGTTTGGCTGATAGTCATTATCCTTTTTGGCTGTGCGAATTTTCCCTGGATCCATGGCGCTTGTCCACTCAAGAGTTCACGGCCAAATTAACGTCGGTACAACCGAGCCGTCATACATTGTGGAGGTAGATTCACAATCCCCGATCTTTTCCTGACCTCGTCTACTCGCTGGAGTTTTAGCCACAGTTTGCGCCCTCTGTCTTTTATGTGACGTAAACTCTTCGTTGACTTTACTATCGTTCAAGTCGGTTGCTCCTGCCCCTCTGTTACACTTCCGATTGATGCCGCCAGATCTAACATCTGTTCGTCTGACTGCGTCATCTACTAGCCGCCTTCGCGCTCGTCTATCAGGCGTGCTAATATTTTGAATATCGCGGTCATACATCACGCTTTTGCAGAAACTGCCAGCAGAATGGGCATCATGGGTACGACATGCGAGAACAGAATTTTTTTTGTGGGTACTCACCTGCCCGGTGTTATTCATCTCCCCAGCACTTGTCTCCATCTTCACCTCCCTACTGAAATGTTCCGTAAGATGCGGAGACCTCAAGTACGGAATTATTGGAATATGGAAGACGTATGATGCGGACTCCACATAAGACGTATGATGCGGACTCCGCATCTTATGGAAAAACGTATCGTGCGGAAATTACTGAAATGTGTGCATGTAACGTTTGAATCTAGTGCAAAGGAATATAATGTGTAAATTGAATAGACGTCCACATCTTGAGTACATGCAATACTGTGTACAAATCACAATATTTCTTAAATGTGCATGATGAGGGATTGAATCATCGGCATCTTTCTAATTGTCGTGATGTGGAAGCAAAATTACCTTTTAAATAAAATACATTACAAAACTACTAAATTAACATGCTAGCGATCATAAATGGTGGTTACATTGCAACACATTAATGCAGTGTTCTATGCAAGACTTAAAGAACTTATAAAGTTATTATTATCAATAGAGAAGCATTAATATACACATCAGCCTTGCTACAATCAATATATTTTTTATTTGTCTGTATGCTCCAGCTGTGAATAGTGACATTGCAGTGTTGATCGTACACAAATGAGGTGACTGCACCGTAATTTCACGAGCTCCACCTAAGCCACAGGACGGTGGAACAATGTAACAGCAATTTTAGAACGAAATGTTTAAACATAAATAATAATCATAGCACCGTGAAAGTGTGGCGCTGTGTTTATCTCATGAATGCCTTGTGGAGATCGGCGAAATGCTGCTTGAGGCTCCGGCACCACTGTAAATTTCGAAGGTCACTGCCATAGAACTTATGTGTCCTTCATAGGCACCTGGAAATGAAAATAATTGGCACAAATAATGTCAGAGACACATGTTAGCACAATAGTTTACATGCACAAGAAATATAACACACAGAATGAAACTGAAAATGTAAGGCACACAATCCTTCATGTTATGCATATGTGAATAATAGAAGGAATGAGTGTATAAATTAGTTCTGCCACATCAAAAAAACAGCATGCTTATCACATTGAAAATAACTAGGTTGTCACGATTTTCAATGGTAGAGATAATCGATTAATATGTCCTTATGAAATTATGATTTAAATGCTTCCTGCACAGTAAAACTTTAGGAACTGCAAGTGAAAGCTCTCAATGTACATTTAATAGTGTGTGCATGTACATCTGCTGCCTTTATACTATACAGTTTGTGCATAAAATTGGCATCTTGAACAATTTTGAGAGTTAAACCTATGCAACTTATGAAGGTTAAAATCACCATGAAAGCAAGCAGGACCAGGCAGGTGCCATTAAAAATCTGTGGAAGCCAGATAACTATAACCGAACTGCACACATATAGGGGAGCAAGAGTAACAGAAATTCGGCTGCTGACCCGCATGTCGCGGTATCAAACCCAGGCTCCATTTCCGATGGAGGCAGAAATGCTGTAGGCACGTGTGCTCATATTTGGGTGTACGTTAAAGAACCCCAAGTGGTCGAAGTTTCCAGTGCCCTCCACTACGGCGTCTCTCATAATCATATAGTGGTTTTCGGACGTGAAACCCCACATATAAATCAAGAATAACAGAAATAAACTGCCAACAGAAAAGTTGGGTGCATGTGCTATCTGTAAGTGCTTACACCTTACTACATACAGCATGCTCATTCCATTTTAAATACCGATATTGAAAATTACTGCTCTATTAGGAATGTAAAAGGTAAGGTAGAACTGAACGATTCTACAAAAAGTGACCCTATTATGACATCACGTTTTCTTATAACAAAGTTGACTAAGACTCTCAAATATCAATATGCAAGAAAAAAATCTTCAAAAGAACAATCAAGTTTGAAGTCATAATTTTTAATATGGCTACTATGACTATAACCAAGAAATCGACCTCAACATGGCTAATGTTAGTTTTTAAGGCCTATGTTCACTAGACAATGAACTATACCGCAAAAAGCACAGCGTTCAGGCAAAGCACCACACAAAAAAAGAAAGCAGTCCTTTTTGTTATTACCTACAATGCCTTTAAAATGGTATTTTTATTTCTACTTTCCGCTTTTTATCTAAGTAACTGGTGTGAAACAAGTTAGCTGAAAATGCACTGTGCCTCCAAAACCTGTTGGTTGAATCTGAATTTTTCAAAAATGGTGAAGCTTGCACTAAATTAGGCTCCACAAGCCTTGGAACAGCCAGACTACATGACTCTTAGGACTACTTTGGTTACTTGTGTTTTGTTTCTGGGCCTAAGCATAAAGACAAGGGCTTAACTGAATTGCTGCTAACAAACAAATGCTTTCGAAATTGCCCGAGCGTCAAAGGATGCTCAGCCATTTGTTGTTTTTCGCACTGGGCTATTCTACACCAAACATACAAACCATACTGCCTGGTGACCATCACAGATGTATAGTTTAAAAAATGATGGTAATTTACTCTTCTGAAAATATCTATTTGCAGAAATGTTTTGAAGAGAAAAAAGTAGTGGTCACGTGGGTACCTTCAGAGTTTCGCAGAATGTCGTGCGGGTGTTATATGTGAGAAAAATTTCAAAGTACTGCTTTTTCTTGCCATATCAAATTTGATCTACATATTAAGTAAAGGTGCTTCTTAAAGTGTTTGAAGCCAAGTAACATTAGTGCAATTTTTCCCCTACATAGGCTTTGAAGAATTCAGCCAAACTGTTTATCGTTTGCATTTCTTATATGGCAATACTGCACTTTGTAAGAATATTTGAGCCACAAATACTCACTGCACAGAAGTTATATTTCACGAAAAAAATTAATGTTAGGTTCAGATTACAAATATCACTATATAATCGTTTTTGTCCACATTGAGATGCAACTTGAGCTGTGTGTTTGTCTAATTGAAAATTACTTTTATGTGTAAGTTGAAAGCAAATAAACAGTTCTTGTTATGTGGCAAGTGTTATCATTACAATTTTTGTTTAAATGAGGAGAATGATCTTTGAAGTCTCCTATTGAGGATCATGGAGAACTTCGGAACGAAAGCTGTCGTATATCAAATGCAGAAAACAGCCATCATAAGAAAACTTCAAAAATTTATTTCTAATTTAAGACAAAGTGTAATCATATAACTTGCCATATAAAGAGAACTGCTTCCTTGCTTTTGATGTGGCAAAAAAATTGCACTAATATTACTGAGCTTCATGCACTACACACAATCACCTTTACTTAACACCTAGACCGAATTTGGTGTAGAAGAGGCAGTATTTTTGAAACACTTTTTACTTTTTACAAACAACACCCAGACGACATCCTGGGAAGTCCAGAAGGCACCAACAAGCCTAATATTTTGTTCTCTGCGATATATTTTAGCATTTTGCTGTTTTCAATACAGTAACCGAGCACAATATTTTCTTTCAAAACACATTTAGTACGGTTGGCAAAATGGCTGGGATGTTTGATGTGTAATTGCTTCACTGCCAGCATTTATTTTTCCGAAGCTCAAGCTATCACTTCTCTGTTACTGCCTCCCTCACATACAATGCCTGCATAGGAAAGAAAAAGAAAGGCAGGTCCGACAAAGTTCGCAAGGCAAGATATTTTCATGTTGGATAAATTTATTACCATAAACAGCAGCAAAATAACATTCATTTTGAGTAGTCCAAGACACAAGCTATATACCAGCATACTAAGAGCCAAGCACAAACTTTTCATTTGAACATGTGTGGTGATAGACAGGAAGCACTTATTGCAAGACTTATCAGTCTGTAATTAACTGAATAAAGTGCAATGCACTGTTCAATCGAACACCACATAGGCATCTTTGCTATAGCAAAGCCATGTGTCATTGATTTATGCACTAGATGGGACAATGCAAATGTACCAAAAAAGGTGAAAAAAGAAAACAAGGGAAAAAAAGAAGAAAAGGGGGGATGCAAAGTAGGAGCAGTGTAGCACTACTTTTACTTTGCATCCCCCTTTTCTTTCTTCTTTTTTCTTCTTTTCTATCATTTATCTTTTTTTTGCTGCCCTTACCCCCAACCTCTGACAGGAGAACACTTTGTATCAGCGCAACCTAACTTGAAAAGAAGCAAGGGCTGCACTCTTCTGCGTTATCGGTTTTTTTTTTCAGACAAACATTTCCAACAGGCACACACGCCTACACCAAAAGATGATGTCATTACTGACCCCATTTAAACTAACACGCCAAGGATGACAAGGTGACTTCTAAAAAATAGGTCCTCCTATCGCAACATCGGCCAGCCTGCCTGAGGCACTTGCACTGTTCACCCTGATTACCCCACTAGATGTTTCCATCTTTCGACTCACATCTTCGTTTTGGATAACACTAAGACGAGCTTACATTGATGAATACGCACGCAAGTTTAGTGATGTATCATGTATGAGATTAAGCAACTCTGTTAAAAATTATTGATAGCTTGCTTCCAGGCTTTTTATACTGTAGCCTGAAACTTCGTAATGTCTTCTATGCACATGAACCAGATTGACAACGTAATGCATAACATGCTTAACAATACTGCGAGGAACATGATAACGACAAAACGACCGGCCACCCAAATTTTTCGCTGTACATATTTATAAAATGTTCATGTACACCCAAACGAGGTGCTTATGATACAAGCCGAAAAAACCTACAAGTAGGGCTTTGGAGCCTTCTGGAAGTAGACGTGTTGCATTTTTTCTGTGGAGGGCTTTACACGCATAAGTGAGGAACAAAACTCCTGTATAATGAAGAATGTTGGCAGCTATCCGTTATAGAAAAACCTAATGCAGCTAATCTTCCCCAACACATCTGTACATTTAGAGAGGTGACGTAGCTTCTGTGATTGTGGCAGTAACTCCAACAGGACAAGTGCGAAAATTGGCACTACTTGGCTGGACAAATGTCCAAACATGCCTGCCCGACTCCCTCTAGCCATCCCGGCTGAATCTGACACATGATTTCTTAACTGCTGGCTGGACAAAAACAAAACCACTGAAGCACTCACAATACACAGCGTGAAGTTCCTTTGGAGTGGTCAACTTCGTCTTCTGCTATGAAAGAGCAGCACAGTGTACTGTTAAGGCACTCCTTGCAATGGTTTTCAATGCCACACAGTGACCATGATGTTCCTGTCGAAGAGAGCTTCGGAAGCTTGGAGGGTGCTTGCTCTTTTCTGGGGGCTGCTGCCGCTCCTCGTTTTCTGCTCAGATAAACCTGCACAAAGTTGTAGACGAGGCTTTAAGAGTTGTATATAATGATATGCAAATTTTCGCTGAACACACATTTCCTCGTGGCACACTGAGGAATTTCTTATAAAACTTAAGGCCTCGCATATGCAAACATTTACAATCAATCCGAAGATGCACTCGACTCTAAAGGAGCAAGTTTGTTATGTATTGTATATAAAGAAAGGTCATTCAACACAACCACAACTACAGTTGCACACGAAAACGACATTTTACACGATCCTGTTTATTTACATGGTCCATTTTATTTTATTTACACGGTCCACTTTACACGGTCCTGTTTTACACGATCTGGTCTGCATGAACTCTTGAACCGAGCACCATATAGATTGAAAGACACACACAGAGTTTGAGACAAACCTAGTTTCCCGTGGAGCATCCTCTTGCACTATAACAACACATCTCAATTTAGTTAGTTGGTCAGAACGAGGTGAAAACAGCTCGCACTTAAAAAGCACGGGCAGAAGGAATGACGCCTGCACCCTGTGCTCCCTGTACATTCTCGTTGAGGGTGCAGTTTTCACCTTATCCTTATGCAATTTCGCAATTATAACATTGTTCGCTGCATAATCTTTGTGGCATTAAATTGTTAGATACCGTCATGTGTATCCCATGTAATTTATAAAAATAGAATACAAGATAGCTTGATTCAAAAATAACAAAGTGCATCCAGTGCCATGTCCTGTAGCCATTCTTTAGGCAAGTGGCAGAATTATTTATTCTTCAAAACATATCTTACTTGTAACCACTACAAGAGCTAACTCGTGCACTGGCACATTCTGTTTGCCTCTTCAGATTATAAGGTACCTTTTTTACACCAGAAAGTCTTCAAGAAGAATAGAAGTGTTGTAAATGTGAAGAAAGAAAAGTAGAAGGAAAAAAAGATAACCTGCCCTGTACAGGGACCGAGCCTGCGAACTTCGAATAACATGTCCGATGCTCTATCAACTGAGCTACCATTGCGGCTATCCCTCTTCCATTTTGTACGGTATATATGTGCATTTATACATGGAAGAGTCAGTCAGTGCTGCTTGTTACCATTATGGCGAGTGTGGGACAGCTTTTTTTGCCTACTGGCGATTACATTACGATTGCATTTACGATTACTTCCAATATCCCTATACTTCTTTGGCAGCATTATGCATCTGTCAGTTCTCAGAAAATCTGCTAGTCACAGGAGGTGGCAATGGTTCACCCTCCCACCTAAATGCATGTACTTGAACACATGCACAACTGATAAAAAAAAAACAAGTCACACACTGCTAAGATTACTGAGATTCACTGTTTCAGATTCATGAGTAAAGGAAAGAACTATAAATTTCAGGGTTTGTTGTCTTTGTTGAACAAATTATAATGAGAACTAGCAGAAAATGATGCCAAACAAACTATAGGGGATGTTATCAAAAGTAACTTTAACAAAATTGTGAAAAGGAAAGTGAACAAAAACGTAACTTGGCAACGTTTTTTGACAATTGAGTTGACATTACTTTTTATAACATCCCTATATTTTACTGGGTAATGTTGTCGGGTAATTCTCATTATTAGAGTCGTGAGTAGGCTGACAAAAAAAGCATATATGGCATTGATACTTCTTTTGAACACCTAATAATTTGAGGACTTTAAAAGAGCGGAAGCTACTTTGAGTAGACCAGAATATTTAGTTGGAGCGAAAAACAAAAACGTACACACATTTTTACCAGGCTTTTTAACACATTTTGAGACATAAAAGTGTATGCTGCCAGTAATGTTAAGTACCATTACTTTTGTCACACTATGCACTGTAGCAGTTGTAGTTAGAGTGGTGATAGTGAAGGATTAATCAAGCACGCCACCAACTGTGTTCACATCAATGGTCGCGTATTTTAAAAATAAACCTGCTGTATAATAAAAAAAAGTTTAGAGCATTTATGTTTTTTTCCAAATCAAGTTAAACCGACTGGGTAAGCAAACCATTTGCATAAAATCAAAAGGCATAAAGTGATTCATGTATTATAACTATGTGAACAATTTCAGCAACGCAGGGCAAAGTGACAACAGTTCTATTAAAAACCCCTCTCATTATAACATGCATGAAAAGCACCACACCAGAATATTTTATAGTGCATGTAATATCAAGACTACTAGACTGTCTATTGACCTTTTAGAAGAAAGGTATCTCCTTCACGTTCAAGGGGCAACCACTTAGCCTTTTCCTGAGCTTTTCTGTGAATATTTCCTAAATTTCAGATATTAGTAGCATTGATTTAGAGTGACCAGATTTTGCTTACGCATTGAAACCTAGTTCTGTATGTAACTGCAATTATGGGTGCCAAACCACCTCCAATTAATTTTTAACATTTAACTCATTTTTTAACTGCAGCAGCACAACTAGCTGTGGGTGCCCAAAAAGTAGCTAGAAACAATACCTTTACCTCTTTGAGCCTTTCGGAAGTGTTCAGCTTCTCAGTGCTCACCTTACAACATTTTTTTAAATACGTGTTTGTGTGCCCACTACTCTTGCTCCTTGTACAGTGAGGAGGAGCACATGGCAATAAGATACAAAAAAGAAGCATTGCGAAAAAAAGCGAAATAAGCGAGGACCTCTTTTGTATCGTACAATGTGTGTAACATTACTAGTGCGACAACATATAGACAAATTATCATGGCTATGCATCCATTGTAGAGTCATACACAGCTGCAACACCACGACTAAATTTCAACCTTGTGTTGGTTTAGTATCCCTTTATAGTGGCAAGCTAATGATATCTGCATTTGTTTGGCACATATTGAGATGCAGCAAAATGTGATATGGTAATCTCATTTAGAATGCACGTCATGTGGCTTCATTGTATATGTGGCTACAAGTATTTCTGGTTGCAAAGCAATATGGCAGAGCCTAAACAGACGTCACTGACCACTCCAATCTGAACTTGCCTTTGCTACTTGCCCATTATCATCCCAGCAAAAAATGAATAATTGAATCTGCTACAGGTATGTGCTAGCTTATGCTAAGGACCAAGTATGAAGGGTGTTTTGTCATTATTGAGATCAGTTATTTGTTCAAGAACACTTGCTGTCAAACACAAATACATTGCTGTCGAAGCATCAAGACTCAAATATAAAGCAAAAAGAAGTGTCTCTTTAGAAATTACAGGCCACAAAATGCAAGATAAATATTTGATATACTTGGGATGTAAGGCACGACAAGAGGTGCTGCCATATTATACTTTTCCTTGTGTTGAAACCTGCTTGCTTTACTCACCCAACACATCTGTAAAGATGCCGTGAAAACACCAAGGAGCTGATGGAGCAAGGTTGAACAGATGTCCAGGGATTCCACCATTCCTAAGCAGCCCTACAGCCTCCACAGTCCTGCAACTATTTGTAAGATAAATATAGTTCTACCCAAAGTTCTTGGTTTACAGACACACATGCTAGACGCATAACCACTCTATAGGAAGTTTGCATGATAACGCGCTGGGTAGCAAAACGAATGCCAATATCAAGTATCCCGGCCTGCCGCTTCTTTCTTTCCGTTCTTAATTATTCAATCCATGGTTAATAAGTGTTCCCCCAATGTGAAGTGTACTGGCAGTCCGGTGAAGAATTGCAACGTATTTCAAACACAGTCCAATTCATGGCAAGTAAGCATTCAATAGCGTTTTGTCAGCTGTTCAAGAAAAGAGCATGAAGTTTAGCTAAAACCCATGTTTTTATAAACACCATTAAATTTGATATAAAAGTTGTGAGCATTATGTGAAGGAACACGGATTAATGTTTAATCAATGATTTCTTATAATGTACTGATATGAATGCAACTAACTGAATATGAAACGATAATTTTTGCTTGAGAATTTAAAGTTATGAACACTATCGCACTTGCCAGCTGCATCTTGTCCAAAACAGCAGCAAGATAGGCTAGTTTCTGTAGGTGAGCAGTAATGAGCAGTGCAAAGTAACAACAAGAAACACCAGTAACAACAGTATGGAGCAAGCACAGACTGCCAACTGTATAATTTATTGCACAAAAGTTCACCTGAATATCAGTCAGACAACTCGTGCAAATGAAGGTCCAGTTGGGAATGAACAAGTTACGAAATCAACAATGCCTGCTTTCACTAACAGGACCCCCATTCACATAAAGTACGTAGCGATAGGCCCCTACCGAGGTACGTCACAGCATGATGTCACTGGCACATGTAAAAGGTGTGGCTGGAAAAACACTCCCGCTGGTGGCTCAGCCCGGTACAGTCATGCGGTGTTTGGGGCAAGTTTTAATTTTTCAAAGCTTACACTTCACGTTAGAATGTCGACATTAGCTGTAGTATGTGTCAGCAAACATCTAGCTGTGTGGTAAAATTTTTGCCACGCTGTCTGTTTATCTTGAAGATGTGAACACACGTGGTGGCCTGTGCGAGGAACAGTGGCATAGTCTTCAAAAATGTGCACTGTGTTGATTGCGGCATGTAGTGTGCATTGAAAGGTATTGAGAATATTGGTTCAACTGAAAATATTGTGTGTGGTGTGTGCAGTGTCAATAACAATGTGTCTTGTTTGCGAAGACATAAGCACTCATGGCAGGGACCGGTCGATGAAAAAACTTGATTCGACATTTTAGTCAAGGTAAATATGCACTTGACGCGACCATCTGCGAGTGGGTACATCTCGGTGTTTGCGCTGTGTGCAGAAAAAAATTGCATGTTCACCGGGCTGGAAGATACCATTTGCTGAAGCTGCATGTATGAATCGCCCCGACGAGTACGCAAGCCCAATAAAGGTATAACTCGTTTTATCGAAGGCCTCATATGTCTTCATGTAATAAGCAGAGATTCTTGTTTCACATATACTCAGTACCTTTACCGCTCGATATTCATAAAGTGACAATGCAAACAACAAGTTTGTGTGTTAGGTCCTAAGGGAGCAATGTAAATATGCAAATAAGTTGTAGGTGTCAGATGCAGCGATGTAACTGCGCAAAAGATTATGTATATATTAGGCTACAGGTTTAGAATCGCATACATCTCAGTGGTCTATCAGGAACGTCACAAACAACTTCCTTGCCAACAAGCCCTTGCACAGAGGGAGGGAATGGCTGGCACGGCGCTCGAAGTGACGTCACACTATTTGCAAACATAGAGAGGTTTCTTACTTAGGCAACATTTTGCACAATATATTTTTAGATGCAAGACTGTACTCGTCCACATTGATCATACTGATGTCTTTTGTTGTTACTTTGTGCTGTGAATTACTAGGCATTTGGTCACCATGATCTTTAAAAGCTAATTTCAGTGTTCTCTCTCATATTGCTGACAACTGTGTTGTTGCATAAATTGGGCAAAAAAGCAACACAGAAAGGCTGTCACAATAAATACACCAACATGGGTATTCTCCTGCAAACAAAAGTCGGCACTGGTCCTGTCATTACCCGTCTTCCTTCGCTCTTTGCCTTGTTTGTGCTGAAACAGCCAAACACCTGATGAGTTAGATGAGAAATATTAACCCATCAAAACTATAAGTGCTTGCATCAGCAACTACACAACAGCGTGATAACCGCACCCCTGCCACACAGCAGCGAAACATATTTTGAACATGCTGGCAGTGTATTATTTTATAAAAAGCAACTCTGGCAGATTACAAAATCTCACATTGTGCATGCAAGTTTTCTTTAAAGTCAGGCGTAGAATGTAGGTGCTGGCCGGTACATTATTAGTTACAAGCAAAAGCGTCTTGCAGGTACATATGCAGATTGCACGAACACCTCTCTCTCTACACTAGGCACACACATTATATCTTTTAACAAGCACACGCCACTCTTTAGGGGCATAATAACGCTCTACCATGAACGTATGCTAATCAACCCACTTAGGCGGTTGGCTAGGTGAATCGAGCCAAGTTACAAATTGTATCGCCCGCGAACGTAAACAAAATGCTGCTTTTCATCAAATGGCACTGCAGGCTTCGTTTAATCAACAACGTAGCAAGCGCCGTGTGCGTCTTCCTCACTACATTGCACATATGAAAAAATCGATCACCATACACATGCATGTTGCCGCAGTTGTCTCGAATTAGCTCCAGTAAGGCCGCGCCGATGCGCCATGGCTCTGCTAGCGTTAGCGTTGTCAAAGCAAATCGGCAACCGCACTCGCAAAGGCGCGTAAGGTTGCCGTTTCACGACGCCTCGTTCGAGTGCAGAAACACACACTTGCACTGAGTGGCATACTTGGTCTACATAAAAAAGTGTCCCCCTTACCTTTAGTTTCTTTCACACTGCCCTGAGGGAAGCAACCACAGGCGTCAGCCGTCACCTCGGAGTCGTTCGAGCGCCCGCCCAACCCGCCGATTCCTTGGACGACTCGCACTTGATCCGCACTCGAACAACCGCGGGAATAGGGCGCAATCTTAGCACATCACACGAACGAGGAACGGCGCTTCCTTGCGTAAATTTAACATTTCGTGCTCTCGTGTGTAGCAGCGCGAACACATGAGAGAGCATGCCCACGGAGACAAAGACAAACAACATGTGGCTTTAGCTGTGAATGGATTTGGCTTGGATATCTGTGTGAGGAAAATAAAAAAAAAACATCTGTCGCTGCTATAAACTGAAAAAAATGTATGTTATCTGGCAAAATAGCTTAAAGTGATAAACGGTTATTCAAAAAACAAGTTACAACTTATGAATATTTTCGCAGGTCGGTCTTTGTTTTGTTTTTGTTCTAGCAGACGACAGCCTCCTACTGCTTCTATGACAGACGTAGCGCGGTTTCACGTTCGGTGCGTGTCGCCGACGCAAAGCTCTACAGTAGTGATATCAGAGTTATCAATTCTCAATGAATCATAGGATGGCTACAAAGCAGTAACATTTTGACATAGTGCAGTACGCAATCTTTCAAGGTATGACATTTCTTTGCTCTGAAGCAAATCGAAGCAAGCCGGCCGGCGCAATCAGCTGATGTCGCCACTACGCGAGGCATGGTCGTGCGCAATAGCGTCGCGCCCCGCGCTCGATTTGTCATCAAGCGATAGAGCTACTAAGTGGAATACAGCTAGATGCAGGGATTAATGGCGTATCACTCTAATTCCCTGTGGTGGCCGACTCAATCACAAGAGAGCCCCGGGAAACAACCTTCAACTGCTCAAGCTTGTGTGTGGGTGTAAAAATACTTGTTTTCATCCGCGGCGGGGCAGCAATCTATAGTTGAAAGACATGCGAAAAGCATGTGACGTATATACAATCACAAAACATATGCACACAACAATAGATACGATCGCATATCGTACATAAATATGCCAACACATAGCGTGTGAAAAGCAAATTTATATACATAACTCAAACTCAAGTGTACTGCTCAGCGCGAATAGCTTAGCAAGTTAACGCACTCAGATCACGTGCGCGAGCACAACTGAGTGGCGCAGGTTCGAGTCCCGCCAAATCTAAGGTTTTTTTTTCAACGTTTTTATTGTACTGCTATCTTTTCTAATGCCTTAGGTTATAAAACAAAATAAAAGCAATATTGCGTTCAAGTACGTATGTGAGACTGTGTTTTTTGCACAACAGTTATTAGTATTTTTATTTTCATTATTAATTTTTTATTTATTTCATAGTATAACACAATTAGGACTAAGGGTACCATTGGGTCTGCTTGATTGTGAAGGGACTCGAGAACTGAGAAAACTCAAACCAAAAAGTTTATTTGAGAAAAAACTGAGCATTTCACAGCCGGATCAGTTTCTTCAAGGGTAGGCCCTAGGTATGCGCGAGACTTGCTATATGACTCATCTCAAGCTGTGGCAGTTGAGGGAAGGCAATATCACCGAGAAGCAGTTCCAAAATATATTTTGGTTGATGTTTTTTGATTCCTCCAAAATAAGGGCTGCACAATTGTGATCGAGCCAAACGAAGAATTGCGGGCACGAAGTCATGAGACAGAAAATTAATAATGTTGATTGTTTGAAAAATTGCCCTTAATAAAAGGAAGAGATATGGAGTGCTACGGAGCTTAACCCGCAGTAGGAATTTTATATATACATATAGATAGTTTAAAATGGACAATGTTGCACATACAGACATTGGTTAAATTTCTTTGCAGCACGTGCAGTTGAAGCATCTATGTAGAACTGAAGCATCAAGAGAAGCTCATGCGTCCTCACTTTATTGCGCTTTACATAGCTTGTATGCGTCCATGCAGCCATGATATAATATATTTTAAAGCATTTGTTTAACCTATAATATTCTTATTCATTAAAGCTGGCCCATAAGTTGTGTCTTATGTAGCACTACAATTGAAGCGTAATCTGCATGGTGGTCTGAAACAATGCTTTTGAAGATCTCAAAACGACCCAGCTCTATACACGACCATCCGTGCATCAATGATAAGCACCATTAAGTGCCCGTACATATCAGTTGTGCTCTCATACTTAATTATTTTTCTGACCACTCCCTCTGCCCCTACCTCGTTTCTGTCGTGAAGCTGTGGCAAGTTGTGTATAGCTGTATTCATATTGTAGGAGCACATATACTATCAATAAAAAATTATTTTTAGGCTACATGCAATCAGTTTTTATAGATTTTCATTTCTTTTGTCGGTGCTCAGGCGAGCTAAGCTCATGGTCGATATTTTAAAACGACATTTCTCTTTGCCAATGTTAACGAGAACAGTTTCATTAATATTGACAAGTTCATTCACATTGAATTTAGTTCTAATTATTATTGTTTCTACCAAAAAACGAGCCCTTGAAGTTATGCTTTTCTTGCTTGATTTGTTTTCGTGTGACAGCATGCAAGTAAAATGACAGTTATTGTCATTCCTTGTGAATGACACATTTTCCGAGTGACAGACTTTAGCACCTGGTCATCTGCAGAAGTTGTATTCATTCTGGAAAAGGGCGAACAGTGGTGACTGACAACACAGACTAGCCTGCGTTATCCTTTTGTACTATATATGTCACTGTGCATTCATTTATAACATTATAGAGCTCGGATTTCCTGCTGAAAATGTGACAACAACTGTAGAGTTTCCACATTTTTGCAACAATCCACATTCCTTTCATACACTATTGCACATTTTCGTAAGCACCTCACAAAATCTGTATATTTCCGTAAGACCTTACATTCTGTATTTTCCTTATGAAAGCTTCTGTACACTCCATACACTTTCCTTATCCTCCCATATCTTCCATAATGAACTCTCCGTATGCTCCATAAGTTTCCTTATCTTTCCATATTTTCCATAAAACTCACTCCATCCACGCCATAAAACTTCCTTATCCTTCTATATACTCCATAAAAAGCTTTCCATATATGCCATACATTTTCCTTATCTTTCTGTGTACTCCATAAAAAGCCTTCCGTATACGCCATACAATTTCCTTATCCTTCCATATACTCCATAACAAGCTTTCCGTAAATGCCAAACAACTTCCGTATATTTCCATAAAACTCCATATGTTTTCCGTATGTAGCATAAGGAAATGTTACGGAGTCCATATATTTTCCGTAAGATTTCATACGGAACTTTTCAGTAGGGACGAACTCCAAGAACTGCAACGGCTACTCGAACAAGAACAACGATCAAGTGAAACCTCCTCACGAGTACAGTTGTGGCTGAAAGATCATCAGAGACAACATCAATTAAAGAAGCAAAGACGAAGTCAAGGCCTAAGCCATCTTTGCAGAAAGCAACGTCGACATAGTTTCCTGCACCAGTTCTCAACGCCGTGTCTACGATTCAACAAACTGAGAGAAGACCACAGAAAGTTACGAAAAAGACGTGCAGCTACCACGTGTACAATAAAGGAACAAAGGCATCATACCATCAGCTTCGGTTCTCGCACATGCAGGCTGCAAGCACTCGTTCTGTCTCAGCCACGACACAGAAAGCGGTGTCTACGACGGAGAACTTCGTGCCTACGACATCCGACTCTCAAATGCTACAAGTACTTCAACCCTTGTTCATTCATGACAAGAATCGCTGTGTCATCAGTAATTTCTACGTTCAAGGCGTGCTTCAGTTGGCCAGAACGCAACAGTCAACCGCGCCCACCAGAGTTGTCATAAAATTCATCGGACTGCTTAATCAGCCTTGAATATTTAGTGAGATTGTGGAACTTCGTCTGGACGTGAAACTGTGAATTTGGGCATTGTTTTGTTCATTCACTTCTTTAATTTGTTATAGTTTGTACCCAGTGCCATCTTTCGGGGGGAGGGGGAATCGTGTGACGTATGAAGCGATGGTCGGTAGAGGCAGAGAAGGAAGAAGTGCAGTATGGAATAAACATGGGGTATGAGCTAGGCTTCGTCGCCCTTTCATCATAGCGTCACACACATAAATATACTTATATATATATGTATATATATATATTTATATATATAGAATGAGATCTAACAGACAATAATGCCAAGGAAGGTATAGGGGAAGTTATTAGGCCAATTGTAATGTAAATGAGAAAAGGAAAGGTGGGTGTAAAGATAACTTGCAGTGGGCAGGATTCGAACCTGCGACCTTCGAATAACGCGTTCGATGCTCTATCACTAAGCTACCACGACAGCCATCCCCCCAGCCACATTATTGGGTATCTATGTCAATTTAAACGTGGGAGTGTCAGTCAGCGCCATCTGTAGCCATTGCGGCGAGTGTGGCACACTCTTTATGAGCCTGTTCGGCGTCACGTAGCACGTGAACTTATTACTAACTGGCAGCTGACCAATATTCTCTCGTATACAACCTAAAGGCAACACGCCTGTACAGTACGAGACCCTTGTTAATGAATAAGGGAAACATGTATATACTTAAGGGCTCGTTTTTCGTGTTTTACACTATTTTAATGAGATCTAACCGACAATGATGCCAAGGAAGGTAGGAAGGTATAAGGAAATATATATATATATATATATATATGGGCTCGTAAACTAGACTTAAGCTCTGATACGACGCCCTTTATTGTAATACCAAAAACTATATTTATGACCATACGGCGCAAAAGGTCATTGAGCGTTTGTCCTAGCGCCCGGTTACAAAACGAAATGATCTGAGTAGCCCGTGCTGATCGCTCTTGTCATTTCTATACACAAATATCCTAGTTTGATACTCTAGAGTGATTAGCTTTGTAGCCTCATTTCCTCATCCTCGATGTAGTCTTACTAACCGAAACGTGGCTTAACTCGTCTGTCCTAGATTCTGAGTTGTTACCAGCATTTCATAATTTTGATATTTTTGTAAAGATAGACCTGACGGCTCACGGGGTGGCGGCGTTGTTATTGCTGCTAACGGAAATTTGCTTTGCAGGCGAGAAAGTAGCATCTAGAGAACGTATCATAAAATCTAGAATTCTTTTGGATATGTCGTAATGTTACATTGCCGCGTATGCTTATCGGTGTCTGTTATCAACCACCTAATAGGGCCAGCTCGTTCAATAGAAGCTTCCATGTATGCTCGCAAACTATAAAGGGAGCCTATCCTAACTCTCCCATCTTTATCATCGGTGATTTGAACTTTCCTTTGATCGACTGGTCTAAGAAAGCAGTCACGCTATCAAGAAATAGCATCGAAAGTGATTTCCTGAACACATGTCTCACATTTGGTCTATCTAAACTATATACTCAGCCGACACGCATTTCAACTCATTCTTCAAACATTCTCGACCTACTTTTTACAACACACGCCGACATCTGTTGTTCATTGTCTTATCTCCCACCACTGAGTGATCAGTTCGTGGCACCTAGACTAGGTATATAATTATAATTAAAAAAAACAACTATAAAAACCTCGATGTTGTATGACAAAGGTGACTACGCTTCTATGACTGACGAGTTAGCTGTCTTTTGTGTTGAATTCGAAAGTCACTATCAATCGCGCTCTATCGAATTTAACCAGTCAACGTTTAAAAATGACATCTTACGTCTAACCACAAAATATATCCCCTCTATTCTTGTTAAAGAGCGAGCACAGTCCCCGTGGTTTAACGTTAAACCAAAGAAACCCCACACTAAGAAAAAAACATTATTCCGATCTGCTAAGTGTTGCAATTCAAACTCAGCTTGGGCGAAGTATTTCACTGCAGCTAAAAATTATTTACCTTAAATCACGCACGTCAAAAGTCACTTTTACGGGACCATGCTACCTTCTTTGCTGCACAACAATCCTAAACAGTTCTGAAAAATATTGAACCCGAAGAAACGAATGGTATTTCGCTAATCGATTCTGATGGTTGTCTCATTGCCAAAGAGGATGTCGCTATTGTAATATACAATACGTTTTGCTTGGTTTTCACGTGTGATTCACTCAGACGCTTCTTTCATATTCGCCCTACGCGCATTTGCTCATGATTTCTATTGTCTTTTGTCCAAGTGGCATTGTGAATATCATCGACAACTCAAAAAACTCATCAGTGGCTGGAACTGCTGGTATCTATTTCAAAACGCTCAAAAACACAAGACATGTAACCAGTATCATATTATCGCTAATATTTCAGCAATTATTAGATTCATGTTCAGCTCCAGAGGACTGGCGAATCGGGAAAGTCGTCCCCGTCTTCAAAAGAGGTAATCGGTCATCTCCTAACCATTACCGCCCATATCTATCACCAGTGTCTGTAGCAAAATAATGGAGCATATAGAGTACTCTGAAGCAGCGCGTTTCTTGTCTACCAATGGTACCAAGCAGGTGCCTTGGTACCGCCGCCACTCGGCGGCAGTTTTCTATTGAATGTTCCATTGTCAAAATAGCCAAGCCTCTATGCGTCGCAAGCCCAGCGCCGTGCTCCGCGCACTGACGCCAACAAAGACAAGCGACCCTGGGGTGCCACCATCAGCGTTGCAACGCCACGCCAGCGGGAAGCTCTATTCGAGAACCGTGGAGGCGAAGTGGACTACCCACTGTTCCCTCCCTCTTAGCCGTGTGAGCATTCGACTCCACTCAAACTTAGATGTGTGCCAGCTTGGGCTAGTTGGTATGGCATGACGATAGTTATAGTACGAGAACAAAACGACAACACAGAGACAAGAAGGTCCTTCGTGTCCTTATTGTCTCTTTGTCGTCGTTTTGTTCTCGTGCTATAACTATCGTCCACTCACACGTTGCCCGTGGTGGACCTGTAGGAGGTGGGGAGGGCATGATACGAGGTCGCGGCTCCAACAAGGCTGGATTACATGTGCGCGCCACCACCCATACCGTCCAGGCACCGGGATCATTGATTGGACCGGAAACTTCTCTGCCTGGCGTGCAAGGACCGATTTCTTAGCCGCGGTATCCACATACGCTTTATTACAGAGGGACGCAAGCACCTCCTGCCAATGCTGCCTAGTCTGTCAGGTACTGTCTCAAGGAATGCGTTCCTAATGCCAGCGCCTCTGAGTCATCAGATTACAGGAGCTTACCACTCTGCCAGCCATTCCGGCACTGTTCGGTTCGCAGAGCGAACTATGGTGTTAGCTTCCCTCGGGAACACACCATGGCAGATTGGACCAGTGTCCATTCGTGTGATCTTCATTCTTTTTCTTTTCTGAGGTACCTCGGGCCCAGACACGGGGTTACAGAGGCGCGCCACCACCCCTGGCGTTGATACAACCGGGTACCCGTTCAAAGAACACACAGGCTCACGAAAAGTGTGCCCCACTCGCTGCCATGGCTACTGAGGGTGCTGACTGACACTCCCACGTATCAATTCACATATATATCCAATAAAATGACTGGGAGGATAGCCGCCGTGGTAGCGCAGTGTTAGAGCATTGAACGCGTTATTCGAAGGTCGCAGGTTTGGTTCCTGCCCACGGCAAGTTACCTCTTTTCTCGCATTCTTTATTTCACATATGCAGTACAATTCGGTATAATAACTTCCCTTATACTTTTATTTGCATTATTGTCTGTTAAATTTTATTGCTGTTGAGCCAAGGTATGAAAAAACGAGCGCTTAAGAATACACTTCTTTCCCTTACTCAATAACGAAGGTCTAGTACTGGCAGACTTGATGTCTTAGGTTGTATACAAAGACTATTCGTCAGCTGCTAGCTCGTAATGAGTTCCCGTGCTGCGTGACACCACACAGGCTCATAAAAAGTGCGCCACACTCGCGGCCATGGATACTGATGGCGCTGACTGACACTCCCACGTTTAAATTCATATATATACCAAATAAAGTGGCTGGGAAGATAGCCGCCGTGGTAGCTCAGTGGTGGACATCGAATGCATTATTCGAAGGTCGAAAATTCAGTTTCTGCCCTCGGCGAGTTATCCTTTCACCAACTTCTCTTTTTTGACAGTTACATTACCATTCGGTCTAATAACTTCCCTTATACTTTCCTTGTCATTATTGTCTGTTAGATTTATTTGTGTTGTGTCAAAGTACAAAAAAATGAGCCCTTGAGTATACAATTCTTTCCCTTACTCATTAAGGAGGGTCTCGTACAGATGGAATTGGTGCCTTAGGTTGTATGCGAGAGACTATTGGTCAGCTGCCAGCTGGTAATAGGTTCACGTGCTGCGTGACGCCAGACGGGCTCATAAAGAGTGTGCCACACTCGCCGCCATGGCTAATGAGGGCGCTGACTGACACTACCACGTTTAAATTCATATATAACACAATAAAGTGGCTGGGAGAATAGCCGCCATGGTAGCTAATTAGTAGAGTATCGAACGTGTTATTCAATGGTCGCAGGTTCAGTTCCTGCCCACGGCAAGTTATCTTTTACCCACATTTCTTTCTTCACATTTACATTAAAATCGGTCTAATAACTTCCCCTATACTTTCCTTGGCATTAATGCCTGCTACATTTCATCAGTGATACGTATATATATATATATATATATATATATATATATATATATATATATATATATATATATATATATATATTGTGAAAGTCTTTCTAGATTCGGTCGTGTTATGGGTAATCAGATGAAGCGGACGAAGAAACGAAAAAAAGCTCTGCTTTATTGCCAAATTTCACTTTGATGAGCTTCCAATTTTCCTTAAGTGAGGATAGATTGACGGTAGAAGGTTGCCAGCTTCTTGATTTTCAGAAAACCGCTTCTCAACACTAGCTAAATGGCCTACGCACGTTCGCTTTTGGATGGTACTATTTGCACTGCCCAGTTATGGCCAGCGTGGTGATGAGGGCGCTGGTAGCAGTGGTTTAGGAACGAAGCTTCTTAAGACGTGGGTCGTGCGTCCCGATGTATGGAGTAGTAGTAGTAGTAGTAGTAGTAGTAGTAGAAGTAGTAGTAGTAGTAGTAGTAGTAGTAGTATTAGTAGCAGCAGCAGTAGTAGTAGTAGGTAGCTACCTCTCATTTAGTTCTTAGAATGTTCGCTGGTCGGCGGTACTTGTATCAGATTAATACATGATGAAAAGATACCAGATGCCTATACTTGGAGTTTTCACTAAATGTACGGACAGACAGACAGACAACGGATAGACTGGCGGAAGGGCAGACATACAGACAGAGAGAGGGAAAAACACAGACGCACAGGCAAACAAATGGACGGACGGATGGATAGACAGACAAACAGACAGATGAACGAACAGACAGGAAGACAGGACGACAAACGAATGAACGGACGGATGGACGGATGAGCAGATGCACGGAGGGAGGCACGGACGGATGCACAAATGGACAGAAGTAAGGACGCCCGTACGAATGAGCGGATGCCCGGACGGATGGAAGCAAGAACAAACGGACGGACGGACACATGGGCAGAGTGACGGACACTTCGGTCCGCTCATCCTTATTCACTTCGAGGATATGCTGTGAATATTTCGCAGCGCCACCTGGGCAGAGTTTGACGTCCATGCTGACTGCACGGGTGGAAATTTCGTACATCCAGTGCAGCATAGGGATCGATGTTATGCGAAGCACAAAGAAGGTGGCGTAGGTTCAAGTTTTTGATGCAGCAAAAGGTCATGAATTATTTGTAATGATATGCACAAATGTACGCCGAAGCATACGATAAACAGTGGCAAGAGTTTAGTATGACCAGTTGTTAGTAGTTTCGGTACGAGACCAACAGTTACATGGCTATTGTCAACACCAGAATTGGTAAGCTATGCGGGCTTCTTGTGCTTACAAATACTGTAGCCCTGGATAGCGCTACGTAGACCAACTTTAGTGAATGGCGCTTAACTATATAAAATTACGTAACACGAGGAGACGGGTATATCGCAGGGGTAAATATGTGACGCGTATAAAATCAGGTAGCCAGCACTGCGACTCCCATTAAAAATTTTCGAAGAGTACCCAACCCAGCATCTTTTTTAAAGCAGTTCCCAGACCTAGACCTCTGAACTGCCTTGTCCAACTGTCCATTATTCATATCCACGCTGCCCCTGTCAGTTTTCTTTACCGCCCTATAATTCACCAATGCCCATTCTTGCCGCTGCTGGGTATGTGGCACACGTGTTTTGCAGAAGAAAAATGTTTGGTGACGTACGTTACAGTGTTTTCACGTCTATCATGTTTTTATGATATTTTGTTATGTCCACCTAAAGTTCAAAAAACGATCGCGAGAGCACCCAGACGTAGTCGGCAAGATAGGTGATTTCGTAGATAAGTTCAAAGGGCCCGCAGTCCGCTGTAAAATGCGTCGCATCTAAAAATAGCACAATGATCCTCAAAAGCATCAGTACAGTAAGAACCAACGTTACTAGAACCAGGTCAGTTTCGTAGCTCCCCGTAGGCGCGCGTTCTCCGAAGTGACCGCGGCGGCCAACACGAAAACTGGTGGCGCTGTTGTGCCATCTTGCTTCAAGCCGCGCGCGCTGTCTGCTGCAGCGCGAATGATCCACGTTGTCGTCGCATCTCTTGCCAGTAGTGAAGATTCGCCATTGCCACTTGCGCAGTAAGCTCAACTGCTTCAAAAACCAAAATTTGTAGAACATTTGTTCCAAAATCACCACTGAGAGTCAGGAGTCTTTCTTAGTCGGGAACTTATTTTTATTTATCTATTTACGGATTTATTTTCCAACATAGAACAAAAATAGCACTAGTTGTGACAGTGATGGTTTTCAGCTGTCCCCAATTAAACATGCAGTTGAAATTATTTCTCCTATCCTCGCTGATATCTTTAATGTGTGTCTGCTATCGGCAATTTTTCCTGAAAACATGCAGTGGGCGAAATTGACCGTCCTGTACAAAAAGGGAGATCGAAACGATCTGGGAAATTAAAGGCTGGTATCTATTTCGCGAATATTTTCAAATATATTTGAAAAAGTTTTGCATTCTGGAATAGCAAATTTAATTGAGAAACATAACCTGTTAACACCACACCAATTTCGGCTTTGTAAGAATAAATCAGCTGAATTAGCACTGGCAAAACAGAAAATATAAATTGACAGGGATTGAAAACAGAGCTATAGTCATCGGTGTTTTCGTAGACTTCTCAAAAGCTTTTGATTTGGTTGACCGTAACAATCTGGTAGAAAAAATTAGCTATTACGAAATCCGAGGCCACACATTATCTCTCATCAAATCCTACTTGCCTAACAGAACCTAAATTGTGAAAATCGACACTTTTACTTCTAAAATATGATCTGTTCACTGCAGAGTACCACAAGGAAGTATTTTAGGGCCTCTACTTCTTAATATTTATCTGAACGATATTATCAATACGAGGCAAAGTAAACTGTTTACGCGGATGACGCAAGCACTGGCATTGATATTGATGATCTAATAAAGCAATGTCACAATACAATAAAAATTCTAGAGGAGTGGTCTGCATTGACTTTATTGAAAATAATCATGGGCAAGACAAAAGCCGTCATATTCAGAGTAAAGAACAAGCGCATACCTCCACATCAAGACATTGTGTTGCATTCTTGAAGTGTTCAAATTACCGAGAATTTCAAATATTTGCGAATTATCCATTCCACCAACACGTCATGGGATCGTCCTGTTAATTACGTCCTAAGTTAAGCAAGCAAAATCACAGGGTGGTAGGTCGCTTACGCTACATTCTTCCCACATGTCCTAAACTCTTAATATCTAAATCACTTTTACAATCACATATAAAAAATTGTCAAATAGTACGGGGTAACACAACACAAACTAATGTAGAATGTATTTTATTGTTACAAAAAAGCATCTGCGGTATGCATACAACGTTTCCTACACAGCATCAATGATAGCTTTCTTTAAGAATTCGGGCGCGATCCCCGCACATAATCTCTACCAATATCGTTTGAGTCAAATATACAGACAAGGTCACTAGCGGAACATAAATAACTTATCTATTCTTGTCCAACTTCAAACAAAAGCTCCAAGTTACGGTACCAGACACTTGGAGGAGTTGTTAGTACCAACACCCCGTTCAAACTACGGAAGACATATGCTCCACTACACAATAACTACATTACTAAACAGCTGTAAATCGATGCAGTTTGATCTTCTTACGGCCTCTTTCAAAAATATAAAAGGATGCATGTGGTTTCTGTATATATTCATGTGCAATACAGACACGCTCTTCATTTTGTTGCTTTTGAAGAGCAAAGTGTGCGTTGAAATATGTTAAAGCACTAGCATGCCCCTGTATGTATATATGCGTGTGTGTGTGGCTCTGTGTTTGTATAATTGTGTAAAAGTGCAAGAGTATTTATGTATTGATATTAATATGTAACATGTTTGTATGTAATATTGCTGCACTGCCAAATACATAGGCTTGTAGGCTAGTTAAGCTGTCTGGGGACGGCTTTTTGGCTACAATGCC
Source organism: Rhipicephalus microplus (assembly GCF_043290135.1). Classification (NCBI taxonomy): domain Eukaryota; kingdom Metazoa; phylum Arthropoda; class Arachnida; order Ixodida; family Ixodidae; genus Rhipicephalus; species Rhipicephalus microplus. The sequence continues at coordinate 71,256,924 of NC_134707.1, read as the reverse complement.
CGATCTGTATCTCACAAAGATGGCAAATAAAATTATTATTATTATTATTATTATTATTATTACTACTATTATTATTATTATTATTATTATTATTATTATTATTATTATTATTATTATTATTATTATTATTATTATTATTATTATTATTATTATTATTATTATTATTATTATTATTATTATCATTATTATTATAACAGTCCCCGGAACGCTGTTTTCAGGTGGAATTGGCTGGGCCCGAGAAGCTTGTGTTGGGCGCTATTTACTAAGATATTACTAGAAAAATAAACTGCTCTAAAGATGAGACACAAAAATTGCAAGTCCACAGGACGAGTTGTTAGTCCGTGGTCGTTCTTATATTCTGGTGACTTGTCTCAGGCGCAGTTTATTTTTCCAATCAGCTGGGCATCTTTCACGTTCAATCCGGTGTTCATCGGCAAGTGAAATTTCCTAACTAAATGTACACTGTGCTCTCATGGCAACACTTTACAAATCCAGTTTGCTCGTTGTCGCTTTTTTTAACGTGTAGCCATCTTTGTCGGGAGAGAATTTTCCCGTGAGAGTAATTAGAGAGCGCCGTTATTACCCATCTCTGGTGAGAAAGATGGCTAAAATATTACCCATATTTCTCTCATACTTTCGCTGGGTTATTACCCAGCACTCGTTACTTAGGCGACGCCATAAATGACAGGCTTAGCAAAGCAGGAACCCCAGCCAGGTCACCTTCAGTTCCCGCATTCTAAACAGTGGAAAGCTGTCGCTTAAGAGCCAAGATCTCCTGATTTTGTTTCTTTTAGCGGCAGCCGCATGCGCAAACGTCTTTGAGAGGTTGAGAATCTTACGTATTCTGGTTTTCACCACCTTTGCAGGTTCGCAATCGTCGCCGTAGGTACAGGCAGAGAAAGTAAAAAGGCCACTTTGTAAACACTGAGCAGTGTTTGAACAGTAACGGTTGAACAGCAACGGTTCTGGGCACACTCTCGGCTGGTCGTATGCCGTCGCAGACGTTCAGGCTGTCTACCTGTACTTCCCAAAAGGGCGACAGTGGTCAGAGTGTGCAACGGCTGCTTGTGCAATTTGTTGTAGCCGTTAAAAGTGCAGCTGCCACCTCGTTCAACAATAACAGTTTTTTGTACTAGCAGGTCTCTTGGCCCAAGAGTTCTGCAGTGTAAAACAACGCACTTGATGACTGAGACAGCGTCATCGAATAATTCTTCGCGCCGATACGAGGAAGGCAACGAGATCTTCTTCACTTCGTTGAATGCGAACGGTGCAGCTTACGTGACGTCTGAGGCGTCCGGTGATGCGTCGTTGCAAGAATCCCTCAACGGGCTGCATGACAGCCCTATTTTTTTTTCTGACATGAGATAATCCCGACACGTTTTCTTTCTTTTTTTTGAACTGCTTGCTCTTGTCATCACTTGTGGCTTCGAGATGCGCTTGGCAGACCTGTAAAAAGGTGAGGCAATGCCCTGTTAGCCCATTTCCTCAAGATAGACATACTTTATTTTGATTTTAGTGTGCTTATAATATTTTCAATGTCGTTTACCTCAAAATGTCTCTCACATACCTTGTACTTGGGAGTGAGCCGCTTATTCTTGGGGCTCTGCATCTGTTCCCACTTTAAACGCGAAAGCGTTGAAAATTAATATCGCAGAAATTCTGACGGCGGCGTAGTTGGTTGTGAGTAAAAAATCATCATCTTGGTCGTGACGTAAAAGTTGAGATATTGAAATAAAATAAAATAAAACTGTGGGTCATAGTGGCCATCTATCCCGGGGCCTTTGTGCAACAAGTGGTTGTTCTACTACACAGCCAGGTACCTGTTTTTTTTAACATTTTCATTTCAAGATTAGAAAGCAAAATGGTCCGCTTCACCATTGTGATGGTTAAAAATAGTTCATTTTCACTAAGTCATGAAACAGCTCCATACAATCAGGAGGCTCATTCAACATTCGATACATCTCGCACGCGTGTTTTAAACATTCAGGAAAGTTTCCCGTGCTTATTTGGCTTCAGGATCCATAAGCCTCATGGTGTTATGCAGAGACTGTAAAAGCCCAGTAACAATATCATATCAGAGGGAATACTACCCTCATTGTGTATTTATAGATAACGTATTCTAAAGTGTTATAGGCAGATCTTTCTTCAAGGTTCTTTGTAACACGTCCTGGAAAAATATTAGATCACAAGTCAATGATGGCGTGTTAACTCGTTCCCCATTTGTTACACATAGTGCTGTTTGTGTCCAAGCAAGGCTGTAGCCAGGGGGTGGCACTCCGGGCCTAGTCTCCCTGCCTCACCCCAAACTTTTTTTCGACATGACATAGAGAGCAAATGACTACTACAAGCGGGTGCCATTTCCTAAATGAAAGAGATCTATGCGTTCATGCTATCATCATGCCTTTGTCTTTATGCCATCTTTCCACAGGCAATATGCTTATGTGTAACTTGAAAAAAAAAACGATTCTATAGATTTCCTGTCAGCCTCTTCACTCTTTTTCGCACATCTTGCCCGGGGGCGTTAGTCATCTCTATACCGCTGTGGGCATCATTACAGTGTTCAAGTCTTTGTACAATCTTTCTCTTGGTACAAGGCACGCGTCTGCTTGTCAATAAAGTGAAAATAATCTCGTCTACTTAGAAATGCAGCGACAGTAACATTCATGTTTTACAAACACACGCGGCCAGTATAGGTGCTTAGCAGCACAACATGAACTGTTGCAGTAATAATATGTGGTACAAGTGTACACTGCCATCGGGTGTCTGAACATGCGATTATCATAATGGCTTAATAGTTTAAAGCCGGCCACCCACTACAAGAGGCGCACACGTTACTGCGCCAATTCTCTGAGGGCCCAATATTGCTTGCATAGAAAGTTCGAAAATATTTCATGCACTAAGATTCTAAAGTACGCACTTGGTACGGAATATCGCTAACACATTCAACGTTTAAAAAAGAATCTCAAGTTTTTCCAATTCTTAAACTCATCGGGACGTCGGGGTTGTTCAAAAAAGGAGAGTAATCGGTGTCATTTCTGTAGAAGCTTTTGCAGCCCGGCGCAAAACAAGAAAATACTAGTTATTGGCGTCACTTATAAAAAGTTTGCACTCTTTCGTGAGAGACGACAGTTCACTAAATAATCGCACCAAGAAGCAAGCGAGTGCCGAAAACGTGATGTGTCTGAGCGGCAACATGCGCGTCGCGACGCAGCTTGTGCAGCAAAACTTTTGTGTTTAGAATATATTCTAGGCACTATAGCAAAACGGAACTGCAGCGCCATTAGTTAACGCGTCAGCCGCTTGTGCCGGCGCGCGCGTGGAGCTGCGAAGCTGACTTGGTTCTAGTAACATTTGTAACAACATTCTTCGTTGCATTGTTTTCGCAATTATTTTCTTGTAACTGTTTTTGAGTCAACAGCATGCTACTAGTGCACTATGCCCCCCTTGCCTTAGGATTTATTCATAAACAACTCAAGAGGTTAGAAATTGTACTCTAATTTTGGAGAATACTAGGGCATGCCTAATCACTTGTTGCTTTTAATATTCTAAAGTGAAGATCATTTCCTCTAACTATTATGGCTAGTTCATCAATATTGATTTACAGTTTGATTGTCAGTTAAGCTTTCTTCAGGCATGGTTTGTGGTATCATTACGAAAGAATCTTCTTAAGAAGTACTATGCCTCAACTTTTACTTTGACTTTGTGCCTAATCAATAAAAGGTTGACAATACCCGAGGCCATCATATATAATTAAAATCACTGTAGCTTGCTTTACAGCCTCGCACTCAAATCGCGTTGTATTCGTGTGAAACAAAAAACACTTAGTGGATCTGCATGGAACGCAACGCGAATGTATATGCGCGGACATTAATCAACCTATCCCTTACGTCACTTTTTTTTTGTTTCAGGGAAAAAGCAGTAACGCTGCCCAAAAAAATCATAATACCCAAGTCAGGAGTTCTCTCCAAAATGGAAATGTGTGTAGTATAGAGCGTGATGACTTTATATATACTCCATTTGAAAGGCCAAGCGAGTGTCAAAGTTAACCTATTTCAAGCTGCAGAAATACGGCCAACCTAAAGTGACGACTATTATTCGCGTTATGAGATAGAACCAACAGGTTCTGCTAGTCACCAACGAAAAGCACGGACGGGCTCGACGAGATATCAACAGTTGTCTGCGATGGAGATACCCTCAAATAACGAGTAAATTACTAGATTGAAAAAGCTAGGGCATAGCTGTTTCAAGTGTTCGCTTTAGGCTCCAATAGTTCCTGCGATGGTCGCCATTGTTTAAAGCCTCAATACACAACCATGAGTGTAAAGTGCATGAAGCCGTTACTTTATAGAACTGTGAAAATTGATTGCCTGTTTTCGCTTGAGAAGGTCGTAGTCTATATATATTTGTTGAGGAAATCAACTCTACAGTTCTACATTTTCGTAAGTGTACGCTTGTGCACCTCCACTCCACGTGAATACTGCATCGAAACACAAGTGGCATCGATAATCTTGCCACCAAATAGAGCACGTTCGAAGCGTGTCCTGTGCGTGGGGGTATTACTGGGTGCGAGGGCGTGACTGGGAACTTGCGTGCTGATGACGTGGCTAGAGCTTTAACGATCATCAGGTCAGCGCGAAAACAGCAATACAGTACCCTACAATGCTCAGAAACTTGCTACACAGCAATTGTTAGGGGCTTTGAGAAATCAAAGGAATCTGTACACACTCGCTTAGTTAACTAATCGCTGTGAAGGCGACCGCACTGCGAAGACTGCAGATGAATTTTTGCATGACTCTGCAGACTATAAACCTGTTCTACTGCACTGCACAGAGGGACATATGTATGTTCTGTAGAGCAACACGAACACTTTATTACATTGATTGGGAGTGTGAGGAGCGTGAATAATGCATAAATGGCATGTGAGAGGAATTAGAAGTGCTGCTGCTAAGGCCAGCCTTGTAAAGCAACTACGACGGATTCAATGACCCGAATAAATAGCACGTGGTAGTGGTGCCTTGAAATAGAGTCCCCTTTCTACTGAATAGGCTTAGTTTTTCACCCTTATGTTCCCTGTGTGCGACAGAGAATATACACATCTGGTTTCGGTATATAATGGCGTTTTTTTTTGCTACTACTACTATTAGGAGTGCGGTAGACCTCATGGTCAGCCGGCTACGAGGCTGCCGTGCATGAACGAAAGATGACACGTTCGAAACGAACGCTCTTTACAGAAACAACTAAAAATAATTCAAACACATGATTTCGTGCTCTTGAGCGAGCAGCAGCCAGTGAGGAGCACTGGCGATGATGACGAATGTCATCTGCTAGGTTGGTGAAGATGAAGTTTCAGCAAAGTGCAAGATACACTAGAGGATGCTTTTATGAATGCCTTATTTTCTTTCAGAAAAAGGCAGTTGCATAGCAATCGCACTATTTTTTACAAGAAGCAAAAATAAAAGATGTCACCGTTAGATGCTTTGTTCGAACCAGCGTCTATGTATGCTGTGAAGAGAACTTCGACACCGAAAACACAATAAACGCTCAAAAACTCGTATATGAAGTTACAGGATATTGAAACTTGTTCCAGTTTTAGTAAGCTTGATATTTAAAAGCTCGACGCGACCGGACTGTGTATGACATTGCTTTTGAAAATACTTGTCTGGAAAAGTACCAATAATGCACCTCTTTCGCGAGAATGCTTTGACCGTAACAATAGAGTGCAAGTAACTTTTTTAGCAGCTTTCTTGGCAGATGTTGCAGTAATGATGGAAGTAAAATAAAGAATCGCTTATACCACAGAACATATCGGAGCATGGAGTTTTCCTCAAAAGAGAATAGTGTTTAATAAAAATGATACAATGACGCACCTACAACAAAAAACAAGGAATAAAATAGTGCGATAAACGACTGGTAACATTCAAGAAGCAGCAAACGTATACCTGATAAAAGGAAATATAGGCAATTTAAATTTCATTGCAACTATACTGAGGGTTAAATAAATGTAATCCGCAGAAACCAGTTGGCTAGTCCGTCCACCAGAGTGGTGAAGTAGCTACGGTGCTTGGTTGCTGACTCGAAAGTCGAGTTCTCTCCTATGTGATGCCACTTTATGTTAAAAAAGGCCACAGGATCTAAATTTCCGGAGCTCGTTTCTACGGTGAGCCTCATAGTCATTCCAAGGAAAGAAGTGCATGTTTAAGAGCTATTTCGTTTCAGTGGATACAATATTAATGCAAACCAACAAACAATTGTGCCTTGAAAAGTATCTCTGATGTTGGCAGTAACTGTAACAAACATGTCAATACAAAGTCCACACAAAATGCCTTGTTATGAACAGCTACTGAACATGTGAACTTCAAACGAAGCGCTGAATGTTCTATCACTAAGCTACAGTGGCAAGAATCCCTCTGTTCAGTTTATAAAGTATATTTCTTCATTTGAACAGGGGAGCATCAGTGACCGCCATTCTTTGCCATTGCAATAAGTTTGGAACACTAATTTTTATATGTCGGCGTAACGCAGCGCGTGATCATATGGCGAGCTGGCTGCTCACCAATAATTGCTCGCGTAATAACTAAAGGCACAAAGTCTCCTAAAACCAGACCCGCTCTATGATTGAAGGAAAGAATTGTAAATTGAAAGGCTCATTTTATGTTAGGCACAATATTATTCAGAAACGGGAGACTGATACCAAAAGAAGCATATGGCACGCTATAAGGGCTAATTGTAATGAAAACTTCAACAACAAAAATTTCATGAAAAGATAACTTGCCACAAGCAGGATTAAAACATGCGGCCTTCGAATATCGCGTCTGATGGTAGTGTGCAAGGGGTTATTGGTCAGCTGCCTGCTCCTCATAACGTCATATGCTACGTGACACCAACAGGCAAAAGCGTGTGTGTATTTCCTAATGATGGCAGTGGCCACAGGGGGCGCTGACAAACGCTCTGGCGGTAAATGCACATTATTCATCCCATACATTCTGCGGAGGGATGACCGCCATTGTAGCTGAGTAGATTAGCAACAACCGCGTTACTCGAAGTTTGCAACTTCAGATTCTGCCGGTGGTAGTTTATCTCTTCGTCCACTTTTCTTTCTTTACATCTTCATAAAATTACTTCTAATAGCATCGCCTATACCTCTTTGGCATCAGTGTTTTTTAGTTCTCTTTATTACCATATTCATTACGTGGTTTTGTACACCATATCCGACATATTCTTATGACTATTACCAATGTGTTTACGTTTTATTTTCGTGCCGCTCATTCAGCAGCGTATTCACACCACGAAATCCAATGCTTGGTTTTATGAAGGTCTTCTCTTCAATTGAGTGTGTTACACTTAGGAAAACCTGGCCCACTTGAAATGTCGTGCATTCGACTTGATATGTGGTGACTAAGTTCACCGTTACTTAATATTATAGCTCCTTTCCTACATATTCGTTACAAAAGAAATAACATATGTAAGGCATATGTGTATGTAAAGAGGCAAGAAAGTAGTTGCAGCTACGTAGCGTCCGGATCATTCATTATCGTAAGTCCAGGCATTACTACGCTATTTGGACGGCAGAACGCTTCACGATTCTGGAATGTTTTGATAAATCCGCCAACCTTTGAGCACAGCGGCTTCTTCATAGAATAAAGGCGTACTGCTTTTGCATAAAAATAGAACTGCCAAACTATAGCACAAACCGGCATACAATGGGAAAGACATGCTTTTAAGTTCATAGTAAAATACCGCTTAACAATGTCCACACATATGGACACAAGTTTTTTTTGCCAGATCTTAGCGCAAACATCCAAGAAAGAGCAAGAGACAATACAAATGGTATGAATTGAATCTCCTGTGAGCTCAGTACGCCTTGAATTAGATTCATTTAGCTATTGATGATTGTCGTCGATCAATTGAGCGAAAACACTACGAAGCTCGACAGTCCATTAGAAATGCCCGTTTCAGAAACGACACCATGGCATTACACTAGTTTGCTGAAAATAGATGCAGTAAAAAGCAAATTGTACGTGCGTATTCAACCTTACAATATGAAGACCTGCACATCAAAAGAGAACATGAGCGACTGAAAAATACTCAAATTTTTACAGACAAGCTATTTAAAATAATCTCTTGAAACTGACAAATTGTGACTTGCCTTTTTGTTGGCTTTATTTAGAGCGATGTTGCTGTAATTATGTCACTTTGACATATAAAATTATGCCTTAGGCCCGGCTGCTGACCGGAATGTCGCGGGTTTGATCCCAGCTACGCCAGTCGCATTTCTAAGAAGGCGAAATGGTAGACGTTGCTGTGTTGTGTGATGTCAGTGCACGTTAAAGAATAGCAGATCGTCAAACTTTTCGTGGATTTCCAACATTGCATATTTAATAGTGATGTGGTGATTTCAGAGCATAAAACCCATCACATTAAATTTAGCGGCTCGAATGAGCTTCGAAGCTACTTTGTCGATAATTGCATATACGTTAAGCTGTTACTTTCTACGGCGAGTATGGCTCTCACTTGTGCGCGTTCTGTAAATATATTATTCTGTTAAATTTTCTGTTTCAGTTTCAGTTTCAGTTTATTTCGGACATAGTTACATGACATGAAATATGTCCACGAGGCAAGGCAAAAGGAGACTCGTATGTCTCCTGATTTTCGTTTATTTATTATTGATTATTTATTATATTCATTATTTTGTTTGCAATTTTCGGCTTCAAAGTTTGGTAGGTCTCGAATGATTATTTTTTAAGTATTCCAATCTTCCACAAGACCCTCTCTGTTTCCTTTACCTTCTTGTTAACCAATGTTTACTTTTTGCTTGGTATTCTGCTGTTGTCTAAATACTTGCGTCCTGCATTTAGTATCAACATCCTTCGACTACAAGTAGCTGAAAACTTTCTTAGCCCAATCCTACCCTTCCGTTTTTTTTTCCAATCACTCTTCGATGTCTATCTCGCTGCTAGCTTCCCTGCAATCAAACGATGTCTATGCCATGTCACCCTGTACCCTTTAATTTGGGGTATTTCCTTGTGCTCCCAATGCAAGTCTACCTATGCCACGCTGTTTAATTTCCAATCTTGCTTGAATCTCTGATTTGATGCACAAGACCACATTGCCACAGTCAAACATGAGACCATGACACCTTTCCAAACCCCTCTCACAACGTCCTATCTATTGTAGTTCTACAGTGCCAAATTTTTCGTTACAGCTGCATTCCTGCTGCCCTTAGTCATTACAAATCTTTTGTTCTTTCTTAGGTACTCAGCCTCAGTATTCATCCATACGCCCAAATATTTATATTAATCCAATACGTCTAGCGTGACTTCCTGTATCTTGTACTCACTTCCTTTGTTACCATTAAAGACATGATTGTCCATTTTCCCTAATGAACTTCAAATTTAGCATATCTTCCTCATTACCGCAGATGTCTGAATTCCAGCAGATCTTCCTAGTTGTCGGCTAATAATACTATATAATCTGCATACAACAATGCTTGTTATGACTGTTCACTGTGTTTCCCTTGCTTGGCGAAACAGAGACTGAAGCCGAGTTGACTCCCCTCTAATGTGGATTGTAGTCCCTGCAGATACAATATAAATAACAAAGCTGACAAGGAATCTCCCTGTCGAAGCCCGCGTTGTATTTCTTTAGGTTCAGTTACCTGTTCTTCCCATTTGATAACTACCTTGTTACTTTTATAGATACCTTTTAGATGCATAATTATTTAATTTCCACATTTAGTGTGTCCAGTATTCCCCACAAGATTTCTTGAATCACTCTATCGTAAGCTGCATGATATCTAAAGATGCCAGCCCCAGGGACGTGTGTTTTTTCCGCTTTTTTTAATACTCTGCATCAATGAAAACAGCTTGTTATCCAAGCTTCTTTGTTTACGGAACTGATTTTGTAGTTCTTCCAGCCCCCCGTCATTTTCCACCCATGTCTGCAGTCTTTCATTTACTATCTGCATCACCAGCCTGTAAACTACTGATGTCACTGTTATAGAACGAGAGTTGTTAATACCCACTTTGTCCCCTTTTCATTTATGGATCATGCTCATCCTGCTTAGTTTCCACCCATGTGGGGCTTGGCTCCAATGACTGATGGGTTTCCACCCATCAGTCATTGCTTGGCTCGCTGCTTCTCTTCGCCTAATGTTTGCTTAGAGTTTGGTACTAGTTATTTCATTAGCGTAACTGGGAAGCTGTCAAGGTCTGTTGATATGCTCTAAGGAACCCTTTTCTCTGCCCTTTTCCACTTTCGTTGTCCCAGTGGAGCCACTGCGCTAATTGGCCCACCCTCTTCTGGTATGGTGCATGCAGTGCTTTCTCGGTATTGAAATTTTTCTATCATCATTGTTTCAGTACATTCCGTTGCCTAATTCCCTTCTAGTCCAACCCAATGAACTGTAGTTATAAAAATCTCTTCCATGCTTTTCTCATTACTCAGAGAATTGAGATGATCCAAAGTTTTGCAGCGTCCTTTCTATCCTTTTTGCTTACTTCCGCCATCCATTGGGCCCCCTTCTAATCTTTTCACTGATCAGAGCAGACGCTTTCCTTCTGCAGCTCGAAAAGTTATCCTAATTTTTTTACGTCATCTTCCAGTTCATCACTCTGCTTAGCATACCTGTGTTCCTTGGAAGCTTCCTGACATCTTGTTATGGCTCTCTTAACTTCGTCATTCCACCAGCTCTTGGGTTTGGGTCTCCTTTTCCTGGTCAATTTGACTCGTAAGTTAGCAAGCTCCAACTCAAACAATTGACCTAGATGTGTGTACGTCCACTCTGTTTTAATATCCTTGGCAAATATTTTCTTAATCTTTTCGGATGCCATTTTGTTGGCCTTTCTGAATAAATATTACCTTGTGGTTGCTCATTACGCCTCCTTTCCATTATTATTTCTCTTTCAAAACTCAGCTTGATACGTTGCTGATCACTACCTAAGCTTCTGGACCAAAATTTATCTATGTTCACCACCCTTAGCTGACCGTACATTCTATGCGACATGATTGCTTAATCTATCGTCGACAGTAGCCTTCCCACCTGCCATGTTATCTTTCTTTCGCATTTCTCGGTGCTGTAACGAATGAATAAATAATGCTTATTACCCATAATAATTAGCATTCTGCTTGTTGGGTTCGTATATCTATCCATATCTTTCATGTGCACATTCATGTCTCTCAATATAATTACCTCGCACTATTCTCCTAGTTCGTCAATGTCATTTTCTACGCATTGCACACTTTGAAGAAGAACGGCTATTTGGGCTAGTTTGTTTGAATTCATGGTAATAAGGGCTGCAGGGCGAGCACGAAGGTGCTCCAAGAAACAGACGAAAGGCGAGGCAACGAAAGCAAGTGTTGTCCTCTTTGCTTTCATTGCCTCGCCTTTCGTCTGTTTCTTCTAGCACCTTCGTGCTCACGCTGCAACCCTTATTACTGCACACTTTCTTGGTTTTGCTCTCAGACTTCTGCCCCTGTCAACAAGTATACAAAACCCAGAAGTGTCATCTGCCCTGCCACTTTCCCTTTCAGCCATAAATGTTCCGTGCACTCCTGCTTGACCTTTTGCCAGTCTGTACTTTAATGAATGAATATCCCAGTACCCCCTCCTTTTGCAGCCTTCTGTTCTTATACATTATTCTAACTCGTAGTCCGCACTGCTAGGTGGTTGTTTCGTTTCCCTAAGATGTGTTTATACAAACTCATGTATCATCAGCTTCTCCTCCCTTAGCTGTTCTTCTATCTTTCCCCACTTCAGCATTTACCATCCACCCGGCATGTTAATATACCCTACGTCTCCATTGGCTCGGCCCTCGTGCCTAAGTCGATTTATGCCAAGACACCACGTGTCTTAAATACTGGTGTCACTTTGGAACCTTGTATGCCTAAGCAACCTGTCAAGGGCTCCCCCTAGTTGTCTTCCTCGTTACTAGCTATCACGGAGCCAGAAGGGCCAGCAGGCCCCCCGAAAAAACTACCACGCGTCCTGCAAGTCGCCGACCCATCTCATTACCTAGCCTTCCATTGAAGTGAATTCTGTCTCGTTGAAAACAACTCAATCTATGTACCTTTCTGTTTATTTCCACTACCTGTTTATTTACACTGAAAACTAATCAAGGAGCCCCCTTTTTTCTAAAACATGTGACATTTTTTACAACACGGTGCTACAGATTTGAGTTATCCTTAAGGTACTGTTGCAGACTGGTGTCTGATTGGAGCGCTTGAAAATCACACGTCAAGTGGGGCATTACCTACAGCGAGTGGCCGATGGTGCATGTTTCATGATTCATGAGTGCACCAGAGCATCAGAAGATGATGAACGATATCTTTTGAAGAGCTGAAGGCAATGCAATATGTTGCAGCACTATTAGCCATAACACACACACAGGTATATATATATATATATATATTTTCGGACGACTCGGTTGTAACGAGGCTTATCGACCGTGAACTCAGGAACGAACAAGCGCAACGAAACCAAAGATGATGCGCACGATCAAAGACGATGATAATTGTCAGCCAGAACAGGTGATGATGATCGGGCCGCTGCGGGCGTCTAGTAAAGGTGACGAGGAACGTCGTGTGAAAACCTTCATGCGGGAAACGTGTACAATTTTCGGTGCTGCGCTAACGGCAGTCAGATGGCACGACAAGAGGCGTCACACGAGAGTTGACGGGTGAAGTCTGCCCTAAATCTACATAAAGTCTGATGAATCAAGGCTGGAACTTGCCGCACAGACCAGGTGTGCGAATTGGTGTCAATAGCAGCACCTTGTCACCCGGTCTGAATGATACCACGTGATGAGACGTGTCGTAGACGGCCTTCCTAGCTTGTTGCGTAGCTTTCGTGTTCATACGAGCGTGCTGGCAGCCCTGGCCAAGATGAGAAATGTATTCTTCGCAAGAAGACGGTGATGGAGTTCTATTGCATGCGAAGAAGGAAACGTCGATGAAGAAAGTAGGTGAACGTCCGTAAACAAGATAAAACGGTAAGTAGTTGGTTGTGCGCTGAACAGCAGTGTTGTAGGCAAAAGTGAGGAACGGTAGACGTTTATCCCAGTTTCTGTGATCCTGTTGAATGTACACGGCGATTATGTCGGCAAGGATTCAATGAAATCTCTCGGTCAGACCATTTGTTTGTGGATGGTAGCTAGACGCCGTCTTGTGTGTCATACCAGAAACGCGAAGAACTTCACCTAAAAGCTGTGATAAGAACACCTTTCCCCGGTCACTTAGAAGTGCACGACGAGCACCATTACGGAGTAATATGGCCTGAAGGACGAAGTCAGCAACTTCCGATGATCAACCACAAGCTACGGAAGTTGTCTTGGCATAGCGTGTTAGATGGTCTGCAGGAGTGACTATTCATTTATTTCCATTGCCAGTAACAGGAGGAGGCCCATAAAGATCGACACCGACGACCTCGAAAGGGCTTGAAGGGCACGTCATTTGCTATAATTGACCAGCAGTGGGAGATGTCGGAATTTTGAGAAGTTGGCACGGAGAGCAGGAACCCACGTACTTTGTTACGCTCGTAGAAAGCATAGGCCGATAAAAGCGGCTTCGAATGCGGTCGTAGGTTCTGTGAAAGCCGAGGTGGCCAGCAGTCAAATTGTCATGAAACGCGTTAAGGATGTAATATTAAAGAGCGTGTGGCAGAACAGGTACCCAGCGTTGACCGTCAAGATGATAAATGTGACGATACAGCACACCGTCCTGAAGCTTGAAGTGCTCGAGTTGTCGACGAAGTCGTGCATTGGGTGAACGCGTAGCACTTGAGAGGTGGTCTATAATGCGCCGACAGTACGGGTCAGTCTGCTGGCGAGAACTGAAGGGTTGATCATCGTCTATTGGCAGATGGTACAGCGGGGCGAGCAAGGCAAGAGAACTGGGATCCACGTCCACACTGGTGTCGTTGGACATGGCAGCTGGAGTGTTGAACGAAACCGTAGGTAGTGGGCAACGAGAAACAGCGTCGGCGTGTCGTCTTAGCTAAGCGTTGGAAACACTCGCCTTTCCCGGAGGGCGTTGCATGGTGAGCGAAGTGTGATAAACGCTATGGTCCTTAGAATTGCTTATGTATGCCTTTTGTAGTAAAAGGCGCACATCCACATCTTATACGTGCTGTTATGGTGCCTTAGATATGCGCAAAATCTATTTTTAATCGACAATCGCACAAATATAAACGCTGAATATTGAGGAACATTTATGGGCGCTGCAGATGGGGTCAGCCGTTTGGGGCATCTGCTGGTGCCGTTTAGAGTACCCGGTACCGTTAAGGGAGAACAAACAGACAAATGTACATACACTGCAGACAGACCAAAATGTTTGCGTAGAAGGTCCCCAAGAAAGACTATTTTCTTTAAAACATGTTGGGCGAGACAGGCACCAAGGCGGGTAGTAGAGGGCGTTCGACGCACCCGAAGATAGCACACTCAAGTGGGCAGACGGAGAGTCGGGTGGCATTGGCCGGAAATGGACCAGGCGTGCAGCAACAACCGACGTGAATTGTGGCAGTGGCAACGTAGAGTATACGTTGCGAGGAGGCGCGGCCGCAACTTGCGCGTACGTTGGAGGGCTGGACGGAGGTAGCTGTACGTTGGCTTGACCGTGAATGATGTTATTTCCTCTGTTGCGATGTCATGCAAGGCCATGCTTGAAGGCTGCGTGACAGATGGAGAAGGTGGTGAGAAGCCAATTGATTGGAGTTCTTCGCGTATGGTCTCCCCAATTATGTCACGCAGGTGCCGGTCTGCTGGACGGTGCTTGCTATTGCCCGACTGAATCCAAATAGAATCAAGTTCATCGAGACGCTGACAAGTAGAGACGACGTTAGCGAAAGTAGAAGGATTCTGGGCAACAAGAGCATTGTAGGCAATGCTTCCAATTCCCTTCAGGAAGTAACGCAGTTTGTCTGGCTCGGACATCGAAAAATTGACGTGCCGGCAAAGGGCAAGGACATCCTCGATGTACGAAGTGTACCGCTCGCCGGGATGTTGTTGGCGAGTATCTAGGGTTCTCTTCGCTTGAGTGGATCGAACGGCACGTGTGCCGAATACTTGGCGAAGCTGCTGCTTGAAGGCAGGCCAGTCGGTGAAGTCAATCTCATGGTTCAAGAACCATGTCTTGCCAACACCCGTGAGATAAAGCGATACTCGGTGGAGCTTGTTAGAGTCGTCCCGGTGATTAGTTGCGCTTACTCGCTCGTAGTTATCCAGCCAGTCCTCCTCATCTTCGCCGCGGAGACCAGCAAAGATCGGAGGGTCGCGCTGGCGGTTTACGACGTAAAGAGGAGGGGCTCGCGGAGCTGGGATGGCAGCAGAAATGGCGTCCGCCCACTCACTATGAGACATGTTGGCGGACTGAGGGTCCAATCAGTAGCCTGAATGAAGCTCCAGCGAGTAGGCCTTGTGAGGAGAGGACCGGGATCGTCAATTTACCTCCACCACGTATGACGTCTTGGTTTTAACAAGGTTCATTGGCCTCGGGAACGAACAAGCGCGACAAACGCGAAGATGGGGTGCACGTTCAAAGACGATGATGATTGTCAGCCAGAACAGGTGATGGTGATCGACTACTGTCCAGATGAGGATGAAGCGAATAATAGATGGCTACAATATATATATATATATATGTTTATATATATAAATATATACATATATCTGTGGTGTGTGTGTGATGCGCACATGTGCGAAGACAGCGAAGCGTATACGGCGAACGCGCTTGTCACCCGGAGTTAGAAAAGAACAGGAGGATCAGAAGAATCTCTAACCAGTCGGGGCCGCTGGACACCATGAGACTGCTTGAAAGTTCGTGAAAAGTCATATGGTGGGTGATACCAAAAAGTCACCAGACGGTTGCGAAACCGCAATATGTGGTATAGAACACCGCAGGAATAGCACACCAGCCGAGGTGGAAACGTTGGTCGCTCATTGATGAATTGAGCGTCATGATTTTTTTCTTGTGTAACAAATGTACTGGTCGGGTACGCCATAACGAGACGTCGGGTGTCGAGGAGGCATGCGCTGGGGGCGTCGATCATACCGCTAAGCAGGAAACTGGGGGCTCATCCTTAACTGTGGGGCTGGTCTGTATTTCATAGTTGCCACGCTCATCATCAGTTGCCATCGGATCAAAGGAGGCACACACAATGTGTGGCGTGGCAGACCCAACTCGGTATGGTCAGCTGTCGAACACAACATATTTTGGTGGGACAGTTTTTTGCGAACAATCGGTCGAATGGTAGAAGAAAGGTCGAGGCCAGGATTTGTGTCCACACTGGCAACGGTTGTAACGTTAGCCAGCCGACCAAACTTGGGCGCCATTCGACGCATCTTGAGCATTTCAAACGTTTGGCATTGCTGTATGACGTTGGACACAGAAATGAGGCTTTTGTTTCCAATTAAAAATTTATGCGGGTCATCAGCAATCAATTTGAGCAGATGACCGACTTTGTCCTCTTCCGAGATGGTAGCACGCAGAGCACCTTGCACAGCCGTTAACACTTCTTCCATGTAAGTGGTGCATGTCTTACCTGGTAGCTGTGCCCGTTGCGACAGTGTTTGCTCAGCTCACTTCTCTTTAGCAACCGAGTTGCCGAAATGAGCCCTGAGCTCTTTAACAAAAAGGTCCCACGTCGTGACTGCGTGCTCTTGGTTTTCGTATCATAACAGTGCGGTGTCGCTCAGGGAGAACACTAAGTTGGCTAGCTCAGCGGCTGCATCCCAACGGTTAGACTTGCTCACGGCTTCGCACTTCATGAGCCAGGCGTCGACATCTTCTCTGGCTTTTCCTCCGAACGGCGGTAAAACTCGGTAGTACGGAAGTGGACCAGACGGTGCTATCCTAGGAACGCCTGCTTCTTCGGGCATGTCGAAGTCACTCACGGCAGATTGTGGGAGACGGGCAAGTCGACGGCTTCATCGAAGCTACGGCAGTGATCGTTCCGTAGTTCAAGCGCTTATCCAGCTCCTCAACCACTCTGTTACGTTTGAAAGAGACAGGGAGAGGTTGAATTGGGGCCGTTGATTAGGTCGTGAGGGGCAGCTCAGAAGCGGTCGACTGGTTAATCCTCCTAAAATCCTCTTCATTTATAACTCCAGGTGACAAGTGCGTTCATCGTACAAGCTTCGTTGTCTTCATGCATGTCTGCAACAATATATATATATATATATATATATATGTGACGTATGAAGGTAGCGATGGTTGGTAGAAGCCGAGAAGGAAGAAGTGCACAGTAGAAAAAACATGGAGTATGAGCCGGGCCACGTCTGCCATTCATCATAGCGTTACACGAGTCGACAGGATGAAGACCTGGCGGCCACGTCATCAACCAGTCACCATCTCCGAACGTCTCAGCAAGACGCAGTGACCGAACATGGACCACGAAAGTACATCCCAACACTACACCAAGACCAGCACCATGACAGAACCATCGGCTGACCTCGACATCCCCAAGTACACAGGATCAGTGGACGATGGACCCGTACAGGACTGGTTCGACCTGTTCGAGTTCCACGCTACCGCTGCATCTTGGTCGGAACGGGAGATGGTTACGAACTTCAGCGACTACGTCACCGGTGAGGCGTTTAAATTTTACCTCACCCACATATTCGACAACGACGAGTCTTGGAAAAAAATAAAAGAAGAAATAATCGTCTGGTTTCAAGACTCCAAGGAAGATTCGATTAGAACACACGCTCTCAGTGCATTCGATCTCAGTCATCGCAGTCATAAGAAGCCTTCACGCGTTCGAGCACAGAGCAGAAGTTTACGATTCCCGTCAGGCGAAGTCAGTCATTTGCTCATAGAAAGACATCCTAGCCGTCTTTCTACAAGGCCGAACCTTCCACCTGGTTTCCCATGTACACAAATATCACTAACACTAAACTCTTCCATACAATACACAAATCAAGACAACATTCAAGCACCCAATGTACTTGACTCTTTATCTTCCTTACGTAAGCCACCATCTGGTTTTGTGCCAAGTAGCTCGTCTGGTGCTTGTCACTCTCATCGCACCCCTCAATATATCGCCACATATGCAACTCACCACCTGAAATATCGGCCAAATACCTTGTCAAGCCACTGCCATTCCGAAAGCGATTGTACTTCAGGAACGCTTGGCTCAATTCTCCCGCGAAGAAACGAACCTACGGAATCGGAAACACGTCAAGCGATGATTGCGGCGATGTCATTCTCAGGAACCGGACCAACCGAAAGTGGAAACATTACGGAGTCACCATTCAATGCGAGTCTCGCCGATAAAAACGAAAATGTATCTACTGCTTTTCTTGACAGAAATCATGCTTGCATCCCACTCGTAAAGAATGCTGGCAATACCGACAGCGTCTCCTTATTCAACGACGATGACCAACCACAATTTTCTCAGAGCTATCACCAAACCAAGAAAATACGACGACGAACGAAAACTTCAACGGAAGCACACTCACGACTTGAACAACTTAGAAAATTAAGGACTTTGATCCAAGGGTCATTTCAAGAAGTAGGACGTTTCCGTATGAAGGAACATCGCCACAGACGCTCTCTGCGTCTGCGGTTACACAGACAACACCACGGAAAACACCCAGAAAGACGCGGAAGCACTTCTTGCACGCCGCCAGCACACAGGCATCTAGCCGTCACCATCTCTCAAGAAGCACGCATTCTAGATACAATGCGTCTGTCGCAGCCACGACTCGAAATCCGACGCATTAGACGTCCAACCTTCCAATGCTACAAGGACTCCCAACCTTGTTCGTTTTTCGCTACTATCCAGGCTGTGTCATCACCATTTTCCACGTCGAATGCAGGGTTATGCTCTCCAGAACGCAACAGCCAACCTCGCCCACCTGAGGTCTCCTAGATGTCACTGGACTGCCTTCCCTGTGAAGATTTTTGTGCAAGTGCATGGAACTGCCGTGTTACATGGAACTACTCTATTTTGTGATATTTTTTCCTATGATGAGACACCACTTGTTCATGCTTAATAGTTTTTAGCTTGCGCATTCTTTCGGGGGGAGGGGGAATCATGTGACGTATGAAGGTAGCGATGGTTGGTAGAAGCCGAGAAGGAAGAAGTGCACAGTAGAAAAAACATGGAGTATGAGCCGGGCCACGTCTGCCATTCATCATAGCGTTACATATATATATATATATATATATATATATATATATATATATATATATATATATATATTGGTCAGCGTTCACAATGTTCATATTGTGAGCGCTGACCATGTACTTCATTTTCATCTGTATGACAATACCACTGTAGTGATCATCATCGTATGTCACGCGGGCTGAGTCTCTTCGGATCGTGCACCTGGATAAAAAGGATAACCTGGTTACTGCCTTACCGGACGTGGTCTCATAAGTGGTGAAGCGTGCTTTGGTTCCCACCTCCTCCTGCTCTACCCGTCACCCCTGGAGCTACGGTCTGGTCGACGGTTGTGCCCTCAAGCAACAGCAATGGCAGAAGCCAACGCGTCCGCTGCTGCAACCACTCCTTCTCAACCACTTAGGCTTCACTACACCGTGAGTACCTATCCCCGAGACCCTCCGGTATTTTCCGGCATTCGTGGCGAAGACGTCGAAGAATGGCTGGACAGTTATGATTGAACCAGCGTGTGTAATTATGAGGACGAGGTACACAAACTGCGCTACCTTCCTTTTTACCTTGATGGCGTCGCTGAAACCTGGTATTACAACCACGAGAGCAATTTTTCCGATTGGTCGGCCTTCACGGGGCATCTCCGTCAGGTATTTGGCACATCTGCAGGATGCTCTGTGGTAGTGAAACAGAAGCCCGCAACCCGCATCCAGGGGGACGACTAATCATATACGTCCAACATTGAAGATGTTCTGGCTCTCTGTCGCCGACCACAAAATGACATGACGGAGGCGGAGCGCATCCGGCACCTACTCAAAGGTATCAACTCTGTGACCTTCAATGCTCTAGTTATCCAGAACCCAACTACCGTCCGCGACGTCATCACCATTTTCCAATGCCTGTACACGCTCTAATGCGCCTTCCACACGCCGCCAGCGACGCTCGCTTTACGGGACAGCATGAATTGCGAGCCCTTATCCGCACAATTGTAAGAGAGGAACTCCATGGCCTTATTCCAGGCAACCCAACCATTGCGTCTGTCCGCCAACCTCCTCTCAACCTGCGTGAGATAATCAAGGACGAACTGGCATCAATGACAAAAGCTGCACATGCCCCGTCTCCTGTGCGCTTTCCGGCGCCTTCGTACGCAGAATTTGCATCACGGGCCCCGGCAACTGTTCCAACCGTGCCTGCGGACATCGGATGCGACCATTTGGCTTCGATGGCAACGCAAGTACTAAGGCCACCGATTATTTTACATGGCGTCCTCCACGCCCCGTCTGCTTCTACTGTGGCATAAGGGGTCATATATCCCGTTTCTGTGGCCGCCGTCAGCAGGATGAACGTCGTGGGTATCCAGCTTACGAAAGAGACTTTGCCCCGAGACCCAATGAATACAATCCCGCACCGTATCCGTCCACATCCCGTCGGTCGCCGACCCCTCTACGGTCTCAAGCTGGACCTCATCCTTCTTGTTCATCTCCCTGCCGTTCTCCATCTCCGTTTTGGCATACGTCATCGCCCCTGTGTCTCGTGCCGAACTCTCTGGACTCGGAAAACTAGAAGGTACAGTTTCTGGAAGGGAAACCGCTTGTTGTCAAAACGTTACAACTCCTCCGTCTCGCCCAGCTAATTTGCTGCCTCTTTGTGTGGAAGGTGTTTTTCTTGATGCCCTTATAGGCACTGGAGCCGCCATTGCGGTAATTGATCGTGAATTGTATTTTCGCCTGCGTAAAGTGCAAACTCCTTTTTGCGGTCCTATGTTATGCGGTGCTAATGACAGTCCGATTTGCCCGACCGGATTGTGTACTGCTCGTGTTCTCATCGATGGAATCCGTCATCACGTACAATTTGCTGTGTTGTCTTCGTGTGCTCATCAGATAATCTTACGCTGGGACTTCTTGTCAGCGGCGTCGGCTGTAATTTCGTGTGGGCGGCCCCTCATTCGTATTACGGACACTGAGCTTTCTTCTGCTGCCAACCTTTCGTCGCCCAACCTTGTCACAGATGCGGATTTCCTCCTGCCTACCGGACAAGAACGTTTACTTACGATAGACTCACGAGACATTCTAGATGGTGACGCTGTGGTTGTTCCTTGCCGACGCTGTATTTTTCGAGCGATCACCATCGAATCTTGTTTAGTGCGGTTCTCACGTCGTCATGCAAGCATCACCGCCTGCAACACGACGCCAGAACCACTACCTCTGCCAGAGGGGACCACTGTTGCCAGTATTACCGAAGAAACCCCCGTTTGTGTCGTCACTGGTTCATCTGCTTCATCATCTCAAAGTGTATGCCAGCTGAAGATCCATCTTCCGCTCTCAAGGCCACTTTGTGTAAACATCTCAACCCAATGCAAACTGATGCCTTACTAGCGTTATTAATGAAGCACAAAACTTGCTTAGACGTTTGTTCCGATGGTCTGGGTCAAACAACAGTGGCCGCTCATCGTATCGACACCAACGGATCCCGTGTCATTCGCCGCCGCCCTTACCGTGTGTCGGCTTCTGAACGCAAGCTTATAGAAGAACAAGTTAACGAAATGCTCGCACGCAACGTCGTCAGGTCTTCGACAAGCGCATGGTCTTCTCCTGTCGTACTATTCAAAAAAAAGGATAGCTCAGTATGGTTTTGCATTGATTATAGATCACTCAACAAAATTACTCGTAAGGACATCTACCGAATGCCTTGAATTGACGACGCTCTTGATAAAAACAAGGTGCCGAGTACTTTTCAAGTCTTGACTTGTGCTCTGGTTATTGGCAGATTCCGATGCACGAGTCTGATAAAGAGAAGACTGCGTTTGCTACGCCAGATGGGCTCTTTGAGTTCAATGTGATGCCTTTTGGCCTATGCAACGCCCCAGCCACATTTGAAAGAATAATAGACACGGTACTGCGGGGATTAAAATGGAAGACGTGCCTTTGCTACCTGGACGACATTGTCATCTTTTCGTCCAGCTTCTCACAGCATCTGAAATGGCTACACGAAGTCCTCAAGTGTTTAGCTAAGGCCGGTCTCCAGCTCAACCCTAAAAAGTGTCGATTTGCCAGTCACAGCATCAAGGTGTTAGGTCACGTCGTCAGCGGACATGGCGTTGAGCCCGATCCCGACAAGGCTACCGCGGTACTGCACTT
The DNA here is from genome assembly GCF_043290135.1 of Rhipicephalus microplus. Classification (NCBI taxonomy): domain Eukaryota; kingdom Metazoa; phylum Arthropoda; class Arachnida; order Ixodida; family Ixodidae; genus Rhipicephalus; species Rhipicephalus microplus. The sequence continues at coordinate 71,234,679 of NC_134707.1, read as the reverse complement.
TCCTACACCAACCACACCCATAGACCTCCGCAGCTTTCTTGGCTTGGCGTCGTATTTCCGCCACTTTAAGCGTGATTTCGCTACCATTGCGGCTCCTCTGAACAAACTTCTGACTACGAATGGACCCTTTGTCTGGTCGGATGACTGCGAAGCAGCTTTTCACACCCTCACGCGATGCCTCACAGCACGGCCAGTGCTTCGCCATTTCGACCCTGCTGCACCTACTCTGCTACACATTGACGCAAGTGGACTTGTCATCGGTGCTGTCCTTCTTCAGCGGAACCACGCTTTCGAAGAACAAGTCGGGGCCTACGCAAGCCGTACTCTTTCACCTGCTGAGCGAAATCGCAGCATGGCTGAGCAAGCATGTCTCGCCATCGCGTGGTACGCACAAAAGTTTCGCCCTTACTTATACGGCTGGAATTTCACAATAGTTACTGACCATCATGCTCTTAGTTGGTTATCGTGTCTCAAAACTTTGTCGGGACGCCTTGGCCATTGGGTACTACGAGCTTAAGAGTATGACTATAGCGTCAGATATAGGTCGGGTTCACAGCACCAAGATGCCGACGCTTTGTCACGTTGCCCGCTCTCGCAAAGTGCCGGAGTGTCACCTTCCATCTGTTCGTCACCGCCCACCAAAGTGACCAAGCAGACAGCTGCTAGTTGAAAGAGTTCATTGCCTCAGCGGACCTTCATTCGTCCACAGATCTGGCTTCACTCCAACATAACGATACTTACTGCCGCACAATCATCGATCGGCTCACTGGCTTATCGCGTGCTCCAAACAGCCGCCTAAGACGACAACTTGCCCGTTTCAAGCTTCAAGATGGAACATTATGTCAACAAATTTACCATCCTCTCAGTAACCGATGGGTTCTTGTCATTCCTCGCTCACTTCGTCTGGAAGTCTTACAGGCGTTTCATGACGACGCGACAGCTGGCCACTTAGGGTTCCACAAGACTTGCGACCGCCTCAAGACTCGCTGCTTTTGGCCTTGCCTCTCCAGTTCTGTCGCCAAGTACGTCGCTTCCAGTGCGTCATGCCAGCACCGCAAACGTACCACGTGTCTTCTCGTGGGACCATTGCAACTGCTGCCATGCCCGTCCACCCCCTTTGAATTTGTGGGTATAGACTTATACGGACCTCTTCCGCTTACGCCAGCCGGTCACCGTTGGATTGTTACTGCCGTGGACCACCTTACTCGCTATGCGGAGACGGCAGCTCTTACATCCGGGGCTACCTCTGAAGTCGCCGACGCCATCATTTTACGACATGGCGCACCGCGTGGTCTTCCTAGTGACCGTGGCAAAACATTTCTTTCACACGTTATTGCTAAAGTCCTCCAGGTTTCTAACACCATCCACAAGACCACATCAGCGTATCACCCAGAAACTAATGGTCTGACTGGGCGTTTTCACCGAACTTCGTCCGACATGATCTCCATGTACGTTCAACCGGATCACAAAACTGGGACACTATTCTTCCTTTTGTCACGTTCGCCTAGAAAACTGCCAAACAGCGTACGACGAATTACAGCCCCTTTTTTCTCGTTTATGGCCGTGTACCGACTTTTGTTCTGGACACCACCTTTTTGTCCACATCTTCTGTTTGTTGTTCATCTGTTGCAGAAGAGTTCGCCGCTTGCGTCGCCCACGGCCGTGAAATCTCCCGCACCAACACTACTACCAATCAGGAGATAAGAAAAATCGACATTGATGCAAAGTGTCGAAAATTTCTGTTCCGCCAAGGTGACGAAGTGCTTTTGTGGACAACTATTCGTGCACCTGGGTTCTGCGAAAATTTCTTAACCGATATCTCGGTCCATACACCGTTCTAGAACGAATATCTGAAGTCAACCATTGCGTTGCTCCTGTCAAGGCTGCTCTTGATCGTCGTCACCGCCACAGCGAGATCTTCCACGTCTCTCGACTAAAACCATATATTCGGCGTTTTAACCCTTTCTAACTTGCTGCCCTCTTTCGCGAAGGGGGGAAAATAGTGTGAGCGCTGACTATGTACTTCATCTTCATCTGTATGACAATACCATTGTAGTGATTATCATCGTATGTCACGCGAGGTGGGTCTCTTTGGCTCGTGCACCTGGACAAAAATGATAACCTGGTTACTGCCGTACCGGACGTGGTCTCATATATATATATATATATATATATATATATATATATATATATATATATATATATGTATATATATATATATATATATATATATATTATAAAGGAGCTTCATTGAGCACAAAGGTTGATGCGTGGAAGGCTTGAAAGCCGATGTACCAGCCGCAATTTCCGAGCTCGAGCCGCTGCTGCACGCTGCTGCTGTTGATGCTTATGACCTCTGCGCCGGAGTACTTCCTCTTTTTTACAAAGGCCCCGCCGAGAAACAAAGGAGCCATGCCGGCGACTTAGTCCTGTGCAGGCGGCGTTGAACCGTGGTACTGCTTGAGCCTCTGGACGTGTACAACCTCGCGCTTGCGACGTCGCAAGTCTGACGGTGGTGCATGAGGCTCAATGAGGTAATTTACTGGCGAAGTTTGTTCGAGAATACGATATGGCCCATCGTACTTTTGCAAAAGTTTGGAAGAGAGCCCAGGTGTGCGATGCGGCACTGACAGCCGAGCACCCGGAAGAAAAACGGGAGTTGAGGTCTGGGCCTCATGAATTGCTTTTTGCCTGTTTTGGTCAGCGCAGGTAAAGCGACGAGCTAACTGGCGACATTGTTCTGCGTGTCTGGCGGCGTCAGAGATCGGTAGGCACTCGGATGCGTCTGGTCGACAGGGCAGAATGGTGTCAACGGTGTGGGAGGGGCGACGGCCGTAGAGGAGGTAAAAAGGGGAGAAGCCTGTTCTCGCTTGCGTCACCGTATTATAAGCGTATGCATTGAATGGGAGAACTAAGTCCCAGTTAGAGTGATCAGGCGTCACATACAAAGCTAGCATGTTGCCGAGAGTACAATTAAAGCGCTCGGTAGCCCCATCGGTTTGAGGGTGGTAAGCGGTACATGTGCAATGTACAATAGCACACTCAGCGAGCAATTTTTCAATGACCTCGGGAAAGAAGGCGCGGCCACGGTCACTGAGGAGTTTTTGAGGGCCTTCATGACGCAACACAAATTGACGCAGTAGGAAAGTGGCAACCTCCTTTGCTGGAGCCATTTGAAGAGCAGCGGTCTCAGAATAGCGTGTTAGGTGCTCGATAGCAACTAATATCCACCTGTTTCCAGTCGAAGTCAATGGAAGTTGCCCATAAATATTCATTCCGACACGTTCGAAGGGTCGGGAAGGGCATGGTAAAGGCTGCAGTTCCCCGGTGCATGCGTGACGTGGAGATTTTCGGCACTGACAATCAGCGCAAGAGCGGACGAAGTTGCGGACGAAGGTATACATACCACGCCAGTAGTAACAATGTCGAAGCCTTTGGTGGGTCTTGAAGACTCCTGCGTGGCCACATGGTGGGTCAGCATGAAAAGAGGAACAAATCTGCGACCTCAGGGTTCGTGGATCGACGAGCAGCCACTTGCGTCCCTCTGGTGCGTAGTTGCGTCGATAGAGAAGCATGTCTCGTATCGAGAAGTGTGGAACTTGGCGCTGGAACGTTCGCGTCTTTGGGATTTCCGAAGTTTTGGAGAGATGATTGAGAAGAAAAGCAGTCCACGGGTCATTGCGTTGTTCGATAGCAATGATGTCAAATCACGAGATGACATTGTGGAATCACAAACGGAGTCAGATGTGGTATTGTGGGACAGGGGAGAAGGGAAAGGGCGTCGGCGTCAGCATGCTTCCGTCCTGACCGATAAACCACCCGTATGTCATAATCTTGAATTTTCGACGCCCAGCGAGCGAGGCGGCCAAATGGGTCTTTTAACGTCGAAAGCCAGCACGGTGCGTGGTGGTCGGTCACGACGTCAAAAGAACGACCATATGAATATGGGCGAAACTTTCCAAGGGCCCACACAATGGCCAAGCGCTCCTTTTCTGTGACGCTGTAGTTGCTCTCAGCCTTGGTAAGTGTGCGACTAGCGTATGCCACGACGTATTCCTGATGCTGAGATTTACGCTGTGCGAGCACAGCACCCAGGCCTACACCACTGGCGTCGGTGTGGATTTCAGTTGGAGCTTCAGGATCTAAATGGCGTAGAATGGGTGGCGTCGTGAGAAGCCGTCACAAGGTGGTGAAAGCCTCGTTGCAGGCAGGGGACCACGATAAGAGGTCTTTACAGTCGCTGAGAAGTGATATATTAGACGCGAAGTTTCGGATGAATCGCCAGAAATACGAACACAAGCCGATGAAACTTCGAAGTTCTTTGATGGTGGCTGGTTTAGGAAACGCCGTAACAGCTCGCAATTGCTCGGGATCCGGAAGGATGCCTTCCTTGGAAACAAGGTGGCCCATAATGTTCAGTTGACGCATGGCAAATCGACATTTTTTTAGGTTTATTGCAAACCGGCGTTAGTCAAGCAAGTAAGGACGTGCTGAATGTGACGTAAGTGCGTGTCAAAGTTAGGCGCTAAGACCACGATATCATCAAGGTAACACAAGCATATCTTCCATTTTAGTCCACGCAGGATGTTGTCCATCAATCGTTCGAACGTTGCAGGTGCATTGCAAAGTCCTAAGGGCAAGACGGTGAATTCGTATAAGCCGTCTGGCGTGACAAAAGCGGTTTTGGTGCGATCGGCCTCCGCCATAGGCACATGTCAGTAGCCTGACCGTAAGTCTAACGAGGAAAAGAACTTGGCACCCTGTAAACTGTGCAAAGCATCGTCAATGCCCGGTAGTGGATAGACATCCTTCAGCGTGATCTTGTTCGATCGCCGGAAATCGACACAGAAACGACTAGAACCGTCTTTCTTTTTGACGAGGACCACTGGAGACGCCCATGGGCTCTGTGAAGGACGAATGACTCCTCTGCAAAGCATGTCGTCTACTTGGTCAGCAATGACGTGGCGTTCTGTAGCGGACACGCGATATGGTCGTTGTCGCCGCGGTGAGTGGGACCCAGTGTTGTTGTAGTGTTCTACTTCTAAGGCACCACCGAGAGATGTTTGTTCAACGTCAAAACAATGGCAGTAGCACTCAAGAATGGTGAGGAGTTGTGAACGCTGCGAAGATGTCAAATCTGGAGCGATGAATGGTTGAAATTAGTTCGCCGACGTTGAGTCAGCGGCTGAGACAACAGCCAGTTCAAAGACGGAGGTAGAAGGCACCTTATCGGGGATGGATATAATTCTGGTAGAAGTGATTGTCTCGACGTGGCCAAGGCACTTGTGACAAAATAGGGATAAAGACGACGACTCATGATTATAAATTGGCATTGTAGTTGAGCCTTCTACAAGGACGAGAGCAGCAAACGGCAGGGGGAGGGCTCTTCGGGCGACTAATATTGGAGATGGTGTGAAGAAGACCGTGCCGTCGGTTATGGCGCTGCATGAAACTGGCACGAACGCAAAAGAGCATAGAGAAATGTGGGTGTCATCGTTAACGACAAGTTAGGCGGCAGACTGGGTGTCGACGGACGCTTGGTCATCCAGTGAGCAAAATTCAACCTCAGCCCTAGCACAGCCGATTACGGCGTTATGACGGGTCCCATTCCAAGATGAGACGACATGGGAGCACGATGAAAGAACCATTAACTCTATCGTATACAGAACGTCCTGAATTGTCACGCGAGCTGTACATACTGCGGTCGATTGAACAGGTTGAGCATTGGCTGTGCAAAGGGATCATCCGGAGAAAGGCGTTGTAACCTTACGAATTGAGCGGCAAAATCCGGCATCTATAACAGAAAAAGCTGCACCGGTATCTCCAAGAGCGACAGTAGGGATATTTTCGACGAACACACCTATAACATTCATCATCATCATCATCATCAGCCTGACTACGTCCACTGCAGGACAAAGGCCTCTCCCATGTTCCGCCAGTTAACCCGGTCCTGTGCTTGCTGCTGCCAATTTATACCCGCAAACTTCTTAATCTCATCTGCCCACCTAACCTTCTGTCTCCCCCTAACCCGCTTCCCTTCTCTGGGAATCCAGTCAGTTACCCTTAATGACCAGCGGTTATCCTGTCTACGCGCTACATGCCCTGCCCATGTCCATTTCTTCATCTTGATTTCAGCTATGATATCCTTAACCCCCGTTTGTTCCCTAATCCACTCTGCTCTCTTCTTGTCTCTTAAGGTTACACCTACCATTTTTCTTTCCATTGCTCGCTGCGTCGTCCTCAATTTAAGCTGAACCCTCTTTGTAAGTCTCCATGTTTCTGTTCCGTAGCTAAGTACCGGCAAGATACAGCTGTTATATACCTTCCTCTTGAGGGATAGTGGCAATCTACCTGTCATAAATTGAGAGTGCTTGCCGAATGTGCTCCACCCCATTCTTATTCTTCTAGTTACTTCAATCTCGTGGTTCGGCTCTGCGGTTATTACCTGCCCTAAGTAGAGTATAACCAACCACTATACATAGCCTTCATAGATCACGAGAAGGCGTTTGATTCAGTAGAAATATCAGCCGTCATGCAAACACTGCGGAATCAGGGCGTAGATGAAGTATATATAAACATTCTGGAAGAAATCTACAGGGGATCAACTGCTACCATAGTGCTTCATAAAGAAAGCAACACAATACCAATCAAGAAGGGTGTAAGGCAGGGGGACACAATTTCCCCTATAACATTGGTAGGTGACAAATGAGGACTTGGGCAAACCGAAACTTGCGCAGTTTTGCCTCAGGAACAGCGTCGTCTAGTTTTCCTCCTCGTTAGGCGCGGGCCGTCGACACATAGGAGAAGGCGAGCGGCGGCATGGAGAGGGCGAGCGAAGACGTCCCGACCGAGGGCGGTTGTCGTCCTGGTAGCGGGATGGCATTGGAGTAGAGGAAACGTATTGCGCGTTGGAGTCAAGCTGGAAGAAAGGCTCACGGCTGTTTTCATTGTTGATATGCGTCCAGCGGCGGCAATACCTTGCGACGTGTCGGGGGTATCGACAAGCGTAACATATCGGGCGATTTTCTAGTGTGCGCCACGGGTTCGTGGTGTTAGTGCTGATCCAGTGAACTGGAGCTGGGGGATAGCTCGCGTGAGGCTGGAACGGAGGCACAGGCGCCTTGCAAGTTGGCATGGCTGCAGTCGTGGCGTAGGTGAGAGGAGCGGCCACTAGATTAGGCTGGCGAGCAGCTGGTAAGGCCTCGGCGACCTCTGCTTGAATAACGCTACGAAGAGACGACGGTAAAGTTGTGGTAGGTTCTGATGTAAAAGGCACCAAGGAAAGCTGTCGTGTGACTTCTTCGCGGACAAATGCTTTTATTTCGGCTATTATTGACGCTTTGTCATCACCATTGATCACACTATAAGGTAATGCTAAATCGTGCGCTGGAGGACGTCTTGTCAGAGCTCGCTGCTTCCGCAATTCATCGTAGCTTTGGCAGAGGCTAATTATGCCCTTAACAGTGGTCGGGCTATTCACCAAGAGCATTTGAAAAGCGTCGTCATCAATTCCTTTGAGGATGTGCTTACATTTTTAAGCTCCCGTCATTGCGGCGTTCACAGGTCTGCACAAATCGATGACGTCTTCTATGTAACTAGTGAAGGTTTCACCCGTTTCTTTTGCGTGTGTGCGTAAACGTCGTCCGGCATGAAGTTTTCAGACAGCAGGTCGATCGAAGACTGCTACAATTGACGTTCTAAATTGCGGCCACGTTCGGACGTCTGCCTCGTGGTTTCTAAGCCTAAGGCTGGCTACACACGCGAGGTAGAACGACACGCGTGTGAACTTGTCCACGTCCATCCACCTGTTTAAAGCGCTCACCCGTTCGAAAGTCGAGAGCCAATCTTCAACGTCGTTGTCATCTGTTCCACTGAAAATTGCAGGCTTCCGCTAAGGAACACTGCCTGGACAGGTGGCCGGAAGAGATGGAAGCGTCTGCTGATCGGCGTCCGTCATAGCAGAAGGTAGCCGTCGACAACGGAGTTCCAGGATGGTAGCGGGAACGTATAGGAGACGGTACCCAGCACGGCTCCACTAATTATAAAGGAGATTTATTGAGAAGAAAGGTTGATGCTTAGAAGATTTGGAAGGCTATGCACCAGCCGCAATTTCCGAGCTCGAGCCGCTGCTGCACGCTGATGCTGATGACCTCAGCGCAGCAGTACTTCCTCTTCTTTACTATATATATATATATATATATAAATATAGTCATGGCCAAGAAAGACACTGGCGCTTCGGCGCGCGGATTGCTAGAGAAAAGAAGAGAAGAACGAAGTCAGAATAAGAACAGCTGGCCCAGGATCGGGTGTAGTCTCTTTTTCTCTGTCTAGTACATTACGATGGCACAGTCGACGAAGAAGAAGTGTTACGTCCCGGCTTCGTCATCCCGGACAGCCGTTATAAGCGCCGCTTGAGGACGGCGTCAAGGCATCCTCGGCAGCTGTTTACCGGCCGCCACTGCCACCACCGTTCGGGGACGGCGTCAAGGCCTCCTTGGTGGCTGCAGTACACGTTACCGACACCATTTCACAAGGGACGCCATCCACACGTCCTTGGCTATAAATTCTGCCGTCAGCGCAAGCCGACAAGTGAACCATCTGCGGGAAGCCACCGGTACGTGTCTTCGTGGTTCGTCGACAGTGCGGCTTTCACCATCCAGGAACGTCGTTCACGCTTCTTTGGCAATGGAGTCAACAACCTGGCCACCGCTTCAGCTGCCCATCGGACCATCAGTGTATGGTGCGCATGCCTCCTCTGTGGTACCAGGTCATCACCCAATGGACACTATTCTACCACTTCGCGGCCGTACTACGCACGGGCTCCTGTTCTTTGGGAATGCTGTTCAAGCTTCCCACGGCCTGCATTCCCTGTCCGGTACTCTTCCAACACATAAGCCGCCAAGAAACGCTGTTCATACTTCCTTGGACGCGCGTGTCACCACAGTGAGTACTACTAGAACCATGAACTTGACGGACACGAACCAAAGTGGTTCAGGAGCCTCATGCGACAGTGCCGTGGAGCTGCGGCGTATCATCGCACTGCTCCGCGCCGAGACTAACAAACTGACAGCATTGATCGCCGAGCGAGCTCCTACAGTGTTGCCAGCATTGTGTGACATTAACGCAGTGTTGGCTGTAGCTCCCTTATACGACCATGAGGCAAGCACACCGGAGCAACGCAGGGAGCTTCGGTCTTCTCTGATCGAGCTCTTACACCAGCTCGACTGCTTCGCGTCGGTGATCTCTGCGTTGCCACCTGCCACCTCACAATCACCAGCCGTCTGCGAACTACCGGAATTCCACGGGGCCCGGAACGACGCCGACATCTGGGTGGCAACCGTCAACGTGATAGCAATGCGCGAGGCCTGTACGGAATCTCAGAAATGAACCGTGGCTGTAGACCGTCTTCGGGAAGGTGCAGCGGCATGGCACCGGTATGAAGGCTGGAAGCAGCAGTCATGAGCGGAGTGAAGCTGCAAGCTCATGGCTGCTTTTGGTCGTAATCCTTACCACCTCTCCACCACCACCCCGTCCAACCAGACCGGTACCGAGTATAGAGTTCAAGAAGTGTTCCATCTCGAGGCTCCAGCTGAGCACTCTAGTTCTCCACATGAGCTTCCAGACTCGTCGCTGGTACCGGGCCCAAATTTGTGTCAGCCATCAGGCACCCCGTCCTCTTTCGTGGGGGAGATACAAAGCGGCACCGGGTAGCTGGACCCTTCATCAACGCACCCATTACCATATATCGAGCTCAAGTGGGGCGGCAGCTCGATGTCTCTTCACAGTCCTCTAGTCTGACAACAGGCAACAAGACCAACCTCGACCCTGAGCATTTGGCATTGCGGCCTTTCAACTCGACACCTCCTGGGCACGTGGAGTCGTCCACCCTGGTCCTGCCGGATGGGTTACGACATGACGCACGCCACCTGTCTACGATACGAACAGTTCCCAGTAATGCGCCACAAGCAGACGAAGTCAACATCAACACTTCCGGCCTGCCGGCGTACAGCCCTACTTGGAATCACGGGCAATGCAATATGACTTTCAGACCATCTGATTACCGTGCGGATCACCAGGAGGCAGTGTGCGTTGAGGAGGAATCAAAGATAGATCGGCCAGCCGGCGACCAGCTCGCACAGATCTGCGAGATGAGGCTTTCGTACGCCCCTGGTGTCTGCAGCAAGACGTACAGCGGTGGTGGCTTTAACCCCTATGGACGCCGTGGTGCACAACCACCAAAAAACATCCTGATTCCTTGTGACTGCAGAACAAGAAGAGGCAGAGATGGCTGCGTAGAGGCTCCTGCGTCAAATCATGATGCCCGGGCTTCGCAGCTTGTCCAGAACGCCGACGGCAATGAAGACCAGTGCCCCAAACTATACCAACGGAATTGCCTGCTAAGCGTGCTGCGACCGCTACGAGATAGCCATGGTGCCCGACCAGAGTGTTCGACAGCCCCGCAACGCGAGTGATCGCGTCCACGAGAAGCACCCCACAGACGAAGCCAATACGATGACAGCTTCACAGAATGTCCTGCCGCAGATGCCAAGACCGACCGTGAATTATGTTTTCTGCCACACATCACTGAAATTGCATACCCACTCTCGACACCAACCAGGGCACCTAGCGCGTATTTTGGGATACGCTTTCGGCAACCCTCGTGCGGCGTTTTACGTCAGCCACTGATTTCGCGGCCCGTCTGAAGTGCGTTGTCATGTGCGAGTTTAGCTGCTTCCCACAAAGAGTCTCTGCATAGTCGAGACCAACTACAGCGATGCAGCCAGTCTCAAGTTTCCAATAGGCTTGTGTCAGACTCCGGCACCCAGTTCCAGCGTGGCCGAGGCCGACCTCAGAGATGCTGCCAGTATCGACCACCAGATATACTTCTGGCAGATACCCGGACCTAATCGCAGAATGGCCCAGAGCGTCGGCCACAATGGGGCAGCCAGTGCCGGCCGCCTGAGTCTACAGCACTTTTTCAGGAGACATCGTGGCGTGCAAAAGAGCGACTAGCTCGAGGCAGCCAGTGCTGTCCACCAGAGACGCTTCCCCCAGACCGTCGCTCCATGTTGCATTGTGGTCCGGGTTGACCACCACGATGCAGCCAAGCCCGCCAACCAGAAACTTTGCTGCCAGCTCCGCGCTCGCGCAGTCATGGCCGAGTGTCATGACCAAGAAAGATTCTGGCGCTTCGGCGCGCTGATAGAACGAAGTCAGAATAAGAAGAGCTGGCCCAGGATCAGGTGTTGTCTCTTGTTCTCAGTCTAGTACATTACAATATATATATATATATATATATATATATATATATATATATATGCATATATATATATATATATATATATATATATATATATAGCGTCTCCCACGCTTAGCTCAACCATTGCCTCCTTTATAAAGATGCCTGACGAATGACTCGTGCTCCCTGCAGAGCTGACCTGTCTCAGTTTTGAGGAAGTGCCGAGCGGTGCCACTCATGACCAACCTATTATCACGGTGTTTTTAAAGGCGGAGCTCCTAAAGGCATGGGTCTGTCCATTCATTCATCCATTCATTCATTGTATGTATGTATGTATGTATGTATGTATGTATGTATGTATGTATGTATGTATGTATGTATGTATGTATGTATGTATGTATGTATGTATGTATGTATGTATGTATGTATGTATGTATGTATGTATGTATGTATGTATGTATGTATGTATGTGACAGCCTGCAGTTGCACTTTTGCCAGCTGCCCACTACTTCGTCCTTGCAAACGTCCAACTACGCCCTATTACCGATCCACCACTTGACCAACCATGAAGCAATTACTGTTGAGAAGTAGCCAATATCAAATGCAAGATGGTCGTGTACTTTATACAGGTGTGCGTTAAAGAATCATAGATTGTCTCACTGTATCCGTTCTTTGTTTGTACGTGACCACCTATAGTTCCACCCTTGCGAACTGCCCACTTGTTCGTCCTTGCGAAGATCCCACTATACCACATCACCGATCCACCACATCACCAACCATAAAATAGTTATAATGAAGGGGGAACGCCAGTGACGTATAGCTACCACTCACGATTTGTAGAATTTCTTGAATAATTGTATACAGTATTTGTTTATGTAACCCTCCATCGTTTGGCCCCACTCATCATCATTCCCTGCATGGATATGTTGTGATTTTTTTTACTTGTGGCCCACAGGAGTTATTCGATATCTGCAACTATACACGACTATTTCGGAGGCTAAGCAAAATGTCGAGTTGTTGCACCGTCTGCCGCGAGTGGTGCTAGCAAACGAAACTACTCGAAAAAGAAGGGGGAAAGGGTATGGCAGCTAGTTTCTTTCTTTTGCGGCAGGTGTCTCGACTAAAGATCATAGGCTCGATTCTCACACCGTCGATGTTGGAGCACCTCTAAAGAAACTGATTATGAGTGTCGCAAGCCTTCCGACTACGTCGCAACGTACGCGCACTTCGTTGTCAAAGGAAGAGACCTTTGGAGTAATTGACCGCTAGCAGGAGCAAGCTACTGAAGACTTGAGGTGCTTGAAGTTGCACTCTGGTGCGTACAACGAGACTGAAGCTTCGCTGCGACGGGACGGACGCGTGGGGACTATGACAAATAAAACGCGATCGTTAAGAATATCACACAGCAGTAGAGGTAAGTGCAAAAAAATCTCTATGAGTTAATTAATTTATGAAATTACTTTTATAATGGCACAAAACGTTTTGACACTCGTGCCGTTTTTCAACGAACAACATTACTGATGAATGGCTCTATCGAAAAATCACACGCTGAGTTTTGTGAGTGACGTGTTTTACGGCATGAAAGCGCCCCTGGTGCATTAAATCTGATCCAATCCCGTACTGGATCAGATTGGGCCGCGTAGCAGCAGCCATAAAGTTGATCGCGAGCACGAAAACCAATACGAGTCACCCTGATCACGATTGAAAGTGCTCGTGTGACGCCGCTATTACACTCAAATTAAATATACAACTGTTAAGTTTACTTAACTATGGTAATTTTTAAAGGCACAATTTGTTCGTTTAAAATATAGCGCCATCCTCAATTTCAGTATAGATTGTAAAAACTAGAAATAAAGAGAATATCTTTGTGAAATGGTAACAATGAAACACAATTACAGCGTAAAAAGCAACCTCTAAATAATGACAAAAAACAGTAATCATAAAAAGTTGGCGAGCGTATAAAACGTCCTGAAGGTACGCGTACTCTGTCACCTGTTTCAGGCAAAAGTTTGTGATGCACAAGGCTCGACAAACCATTTTGGGCTTGATGGGCGTACTGGGCTTATTCTTCCATCTGATCATCTTAGAACAAGTTCCTCTCAACGTACTTGCAAGCAAGTGTGGTGAGTTATATAATTTTTGAAGTCTTATGCCGTACAATGTACAAAAATATCTTGCTTTTCCAACAGTGTGAGGCACACACAATGAATATGATATAGATGTATAAAATATTTCCTTATTTCAGATACCAAATAGCAGCTGCATCATTACATGATATTACCAAAGGAAAGATAGTACTCAACCATTTATACAAAGCGGTGTTCGTGTTAGATGTTCAAGGCAGTGTCACGCCACGAGTAGATAGCCTTGCTAAAGACTACTCATCGCACGTGGCAGACGATGCTTGGGCATTCAGTTTCTGCGAAAAGAGAACATACTTATATTGAATTAGTTTCGTTATGTGTTAGTTGACGAAATTTCAGGATGTCAACTTGAGTACTAATAAGCTAGAAACAAAAGAGCAGGTTCAAAGATTTCAAAAAGTGCGCTGAATTAGCCTTAATTGTATGCGTTACAGAAAGGAAGTTAATAGGTAATATTAAAACGCCTAAAAAGCGTTTACTTCACGCGTGATTCCACAAATAACAAATGTATTCCTTTTGTTAATACTTTTTGAGCGTTTACGTTCCGGAACCACTGGAGGACTTAGACGCACGACCTGGTGCAGCGCGGCACATTATCTCATTTACCAGGTGTTCTTCTACACGTACTCACAATTCATACCACACAGTATCTTATGTTTCGCCAGCATGACAGCGCGCCTGCGTCGACGCGGGCAGCTCCCACGCGTTTCTGGCCAGTGCACAACCACCACCATTACCACAACGGAGTACTTCGTCAGTTGCCTTTCTAGTGCATGCAGCCAGCTGCCAACTTGATCATCCTGTCCAAACAAAGATTGCGGGGCTTTGCAGTGTAGCGCTGCGTAATAAAGTTTTTCCCATGACCACTTGAAAGAGCTTCTTTCGCCGAAGCTTCGGCACCCGCATAAGCATGGTGTTCTTTGTTGTGAAGAAAGAATAGGCTTTGTTCGTGAAGGAAAATTCGAGATAGATACACATAAACAAACAATAAAAATCGGTCTTCTGTACAATAAGCAGCCGTTCAACCACAGAGTGAAGCCACAGTTTGTAACTGCTTTCGAAAAAAAAACCTTCTACAAATGTCATGTAAAACGGTTGGTCCGCCTAAGGCTTGTAGCGTAGCAAGTAGAAGTGTTGCTTCGCTTCATTTGTCACGACTTAAGGATTGAGTGACTGGTTTGTTTAAATACCGGCACATTATAAAGCACTCAACAGTGTGATCAAGCCTACATAAACTTGGCTGCTGGTTGAGTCATAGGTGACATGAAGGTGCGATTATTTTTCGGTAAGTTAAGTTTGTGAGCGAAGTCTCCCAAGAGGAATGAGCAAGAAGGAACAGGAGGGCACACGGTAGCTGTGCGCATACCCAGGCAAAGTGGTACACTGTCGCCATTGCTCTGCAGTTATTACAGTGTAGCGAACTTCTCACTCAACAAACCAAGGTTGCTCCTATACCACTAGCTTTTTCAAAAGCAATCATGCCGTCATGATAACAAGAGGGCTACCTGCACGCGCTGGAGTGCGAATGCCTCAAAGCGTGGTCGGCCAGTAGTTAAAATTCTACGAAAGAAATAGTGAGCAATTTCATTGAACAATAGTGAATGCAACAGGTATCCCTCCAAATTCTAAAAAAAAATGTAAAAGTGTATGTAAGTGTCAACATATTCACAAATGCTACTTAGCTCATGCCAACGTTTCTTAGTCGAACACCTATTTAAAATTCAGATGTTACAAATTCTCAAGTGTTCACGTGACCTTGTCACTTTGTATAGTGTTTTGCTACGAAAGCGTAACAGTGATACTTTATACGAGCCTACGAAGTTTTTAAAATGGTGAGCTAAAAATTGCCCACAAGCAACGTCCTCTGCCTATAACACTGGGTAAGGATATCATTCGCGCTTTCTACCATTTATCTTCGCAATCGAAATGTCCTCGTTTTTCTGTTATTACCACCTCACTACAATGTTCTAATCTACGCATGCGTTCTAAAAACTATATGAAATCGAGGTAATACAGATAAAAACACTACATTAGTTACCCTTTCTACTTCAATGCCAAAATTAAAAATAGGTCACAAATAGGTTACATCTAAACTAAGCGACTGAAAGTGTTTATTTGCAAATTTTTAGGCCATTGATTTTGCCACAGACGTCTACAGAGTCACCATATATCAAGATACAATATTAGACAATTGTTTTAGCCTAATGAAGGGACTACTAGAAACCTTGCCATTAGTATGGTTCAAAGGACAGTCACCCCATTTGGATGCAGGCTGTTATGTTAAGTCAGTGAGTGTCATGGCAGTGATAACTGTGTGATATCCGTGCATATTTAAGAAACGCCGTAGTAAAGGCTCCGGAATTTTCGACCACCCGGGGTTCTTTAACGTGTGACGAAATCTGAGCACATGCGCCTAGAGCATTTCCGCCTCCATCGGAAATACAGCCGCCGCCGCTGGAATTCGATCCCGCGACCTGCGGGTCAGCAGCCGAGTACCTTAGCCACTAGACCACCACGGCGGTGCATCCTGCACGCGGCCACCAATGACTGAACTTCCCAGATACTGCAACGAATACGCAAATAACCAATGCATATGTCATAGTGACGTAAGGGGTGCAACAGCCGACCTTTTCAATATCTGTGGCACAGGTGGACCATTATCAGGTGCCCTGATTAGTGCGGGCGTGCCGTCCCACAGTTTGGCAGAGTGCACACCTTCTGGATTTCCC
The DNA here is from genome assembly GCF_043290135.1 of Rhipicephalus microplus. Lineage (NCBI taxonomy): Eukaryota > Metazoa > Arthropoda > Arachnida > Ixodida > Ixodidae > Rhipicephalus > Rhipicephalus microplus. Next base: position 71,218,567 of record NC_134707.1, on the reverse strand, counting down.
GAAATTTGTCTTCCCAAATTATTGTTGGGGAACTGGAACCTGCAGAAATGCATTTCATTTGAAGACACGTCAGACGCAACTGCGTCGTCGACAGATTCCTACCCCCGGTCTGCCCCACAAGAAGTTAGGTCGTCGAAGCCACCGCTCCCTGCTTTTACAGAGCGGAAGTTTTTTGCGCCCGCCTTTTTAGGCTGCCAGGTGGTGCCATTACTAATTTGCAGAAGTCAAGCTGCGTCACTTTCGACGGAAGAAGCTATAAGGGCAGCACGAGCAGAGGAGCAATACAACACTCCCCTACGGGCCATCAATGAAGATGTAACCATAGCGCCCCAAAGCAGTGTAATGGTTGTTTTAAGAAATGATACATTTAGTGACTATGAAGGTGTGGCAGACTGCAAGACGGATGTTTTTCTTAAGAGCACTGTTTCTGCGGCATGAGGAATTATCAAGCTGCGGAACGGGTGTGCAGATATCCTCCTCACATACTTTGGGAACGAATTACAACAGATTGTGCAGGGAACAGTCATAGCCTTTCTTGACGAGTTTCGTGAAGTGACAGAATTGAGCAGTCTCGAAGTTACACCAACCGATATGAAACTAACATCTCACATCTGCGACGTCATATTTGTCAATCCTAACCTTTCATCGATTCAACGTCGACAGCTATATGACCAAGTACGGGACTTTCGCAGCTGTTTCTCTAATAGTTCAAAGGTACGGCGCAATAGCATTACGAATACACGATTATAATGGACGCGACAACCACTCCAGTATGCCAGCACCCGTATCGTGTTTCACCGATGGAAAGGAAAGTTATAAAAAATCAGCTACGGGAGATGCTTCAAGATGATGGTATCCAGCCTTCTAACAGCCCGTGGGATAAGATGCCTACTCAGAAAATTGAAGTGGAAGTTCCCCTGACACATATTGCGTGGTTCCCGGCCCATATGGGTAAACTCTCGTCTTTCTCGACCGGCAATCCGAACGAGAGGACTCACCAGCTAGCGCGCAAACTAGCTACCCGTGGCGGTGAGCGGCCCTGTCATTGAGGTAGCGAACGAAGATGTATCAACTTCAAGGATCCATTGATTACATTCCACGAGATAATCACAGCTTATAAACTAGAGCGCAGAGTTTTCCCTCTTCCACACCCTAAATTGAATGAAGGAGAAGCAGTCACACTTTGGCAACTACAGATGCAAACGTACACACACCAGCCATACCGCATAGACTCGACCCAGATTTCTCACCCCACTGCCCACACTGTCATCACGGGTACTGCAATTTCGAACACATGCTCTAGTTGTGCTCCTTTAACTCGGGATCGCAACTACCAGACCAAACCTCCTTGGAGGCTGCCACGCCCAGCACGGAACTCGGCAACCAACTCGTGGCCATCCAGAGGGCCCGAAACATCGCCGAGAGACTCGACCTCTCGGCACCATCCTGGGCGCAGCCACCTGGCTGAGCTTGCGGGTTATTGGGTCCCGTTCAGTTTCTGCCGCCTTTGGACCAAAATAAATTTCTCACTCACTCCCTAACAGCCATTTGGCATCTCTCGTGGCGCTTTTCAAGAAGAGGGATAACGCGTTACGGTTTTGTGTCGACTACCGAAAGTTGAACGCTGTTACTAAACGGGGTGTATGCCCCCTTCCCCGCATCGACGACACATTAGATCGACTTCGGTGTGCAAAGTTCTTCTCATCACTATACCTCAAATGTGTATACTGGCAAATCGAAGTTGATGATTGTGATCGCGAGAACACTGCGTCTTTTACCCCGGACGAACTGTTTGATTTTAGGCTCTCTTTTTGAAACTCTGTTGTGCGCCGGCAACGTTACAACGCGTAATGGACACTGTAGTTTCCAGATTGCAGTCGCAGTGTTGCTTAGTGTACCTGGACGACGTGGTGATCTTCGCCGCGACACTCGAGGAGCACATGAAGAGCATTCAGTCTGTGTTAGACGTAATCCGTTCGGCAGACTTGACCATCAAGATAAAGAAGTGCCAGTTCGGCTTCGAAGAACTTCAATTTCTTGGGCACGTCGTCAACGCCCAAGGTGTTCGACATGATCCTGAAAGCACAGGCACCGTCACAAGGGTTCCGGTACACACTAAACCAAATCTGACCCTTAAGGGTGTAAATGAGCTTGTCGCCAGACGAACACCCTTTGCTCCCTATTGGGTGTTCAAAAAAAGGGTGCTGAGAAAGGGTGCAGAGCTCAGCACCCTTAAGAAAAGGGTGCAGAGCAAAAATTTTGAAGGGTGTAATGAGTGCACCCTTTAAAAAAAGGTGCTGTGATGTCATAACACCCTTTCAAATGGGTGCTGGAAGGGTGCTCCACATCGACGTACCAGTGGGCCAAATCTAGGATGGATGCTGTAGATGGCTAAAAATGCAGATTGCTGTATACTCTGTAGACCATGCTGAGTGACAGCCCACATACGGTTTGTTAATACTTGAACACATACATGTACTAAGTCGTCCACTTCACCCTGAACACGTGCACCATGGACGCGGCCGGCCCTCCACAGAGTGCCTTCCGCAGGCGCTTATGAAACTAGCACTGAGACACAGTGACATCTCTAGTTGGGGCTTTTGCATCATCGTCTTTTAAAACATAGTGTCTCTGCAGTGAAGCTACTGGTAAGTTGGCTCCAGTGTTTTGCTTTCTCTATGTGTAGGCAAATAGAGAATCCGGCACTGTTATCGAGAAGTGCTGCAATTGTGCCTTACCCTGTCCAGGTGCTGTTCCTTGGGTTTTCGTTATTGGCTGCTCTGGATAGAACAAGCTGCACTTCTGAAGAACAGTGTCGAATTTTAGATAAGCTTGTACTGTTGCAAGAGCAAAGTTAGCTTCACCACAAAGGAAGTGTGATTTGGCGAAGCCGCCGTTCTCCAGCAGTCAACAAAGTGGAGGCCCACTTACAGCTGTCTGTACGTTTGTGTACTAGTCACCAAAGTGCCCCCGAGAAGCGCTCAGCAGAGTGCCGGATGCATGGTGAAATGTTCAAGGTGGAAGTAGACAATATGTAAATATATACCTTAAAGCAAGCTATATTGAATAAATATGTGTGTTTCAATAATCATGAAATTGATCCCAGAGTGCGTATATGGTCTGTGCTACCCATTTTTGGTCCAGAATGAATGTAATCTATTCAAGGCCCCTTGCTGCACACATGCATGCACAATTTATGGATACTTGGTCACCATACAGACATGCATGCCTGCAAATTAAAATTCACAAGTTTCAAATACTGGTGATTATTTCAAATGCCATATACTCACTTTGAAAGACACACAGATAATATGCATTAAATACAGAACCTTACCACATTGCGCTCTTTTAAATTATGTGTAGCAGACGTGAGCTTTTATGCATGTGAGAATGCAAGATATTAGGCCCCAACAAAAATTTATGATAAATAAATTAACATGATGCAAATAGTCACTATTTTATTGTACATAGCATACAACCGAAAAAGATTGACAATAGTAAACATGAGCTATGACCTTCTACATCGATTGTAATGGTGAGATCTTTGTGAGTGAGGATCAATCTTCTGTTTTTGAAATCTTTTTTTCTTACGAGTAGACATCTTTTGTGTGACGAGACTTCTTTTTTTAACTTTTAACATTCTGACGTCCCTCCTTGCATAGTAGGTAACAAATAAATTATTTAGAACAACAAAATATAAGTTAGAGGCACCAGCAGTCCAAAGGCGCTTATTGAGAGTGTTGCCAGTGCCCACAAAATTGAAAAATAGATAGGAAAGTAGGTGTGTGGTAAAACATGTGGGCTTATATAACATGCTTTGGTCATCATGCTAAAAGCCTTGACTACAAACTTGCTCAAGGCTTATTTACAGCTCTCCCTTTATATATGTGTGTGTGTTTCTAAACTTGTACGTTACAAAATCACAAATATTGGCAAAGTAATGCAAGTGGTGTTGGATTAATATAATGTGATCATTCAAACACTTGCACAATCCATCTTCAGCTGCCCAAGCGACTTTGGTTCCTTTTACAAAAGTGTGGTCAGGGCGCTCCTTCTCTACAGCACATCCGCACTCGGAAGCCTAAAATAAAGACAGAAGTAATCACTAAGAGTTTCACAAGACAGACTGTCCAAGATGCAATATGCTTTGTCATGCTGGAGTGTTCTTAGTACTATGTGAGTAGAAGTCAGCAACGAAATTCGCTTTGTTTTCAACGGAAAACATGCTTGTTGGAGGTCCTCCAGGCAAAAAACTGTGTAAACAACTTGACAGTACCTGGGGGCCAACAGAGGGTAGCACGTACAACAGATTTCACATACAAAAACAAACAGCATAGTAGGAAGTAAATATATACACAAGAAACATCTGAGCAATGATTCAGCATGATGCACACGTGAAACATGAGTTAGGTTTGAGTAAAAAAGCTATTCATCAAGTAATTGCGCACATCTGATTTGAGCAAACCAAATAAGGCACTGAAGTTAATTCGGGTTTTTAAAGAATTGTAAAGTCCCAATAAGCAATATTCTAGTCTAGCTCTACAATAGTGTGTCATGTATGTAGTACTAGTATTTGCCTGTTAGGTATGCTGTAGTCATGAACATATTCAGTTTTCCTAATACCTAAAGCTTAGTATGTTGCAGTCCAGCTGTTCATGTTCAATAAATAATTGTTATGATAGCATTTAGGTTACAAAATTGATGCTAAAAATTTGGCAGACCCCACATACTTTGGGAATGGATGTTATGTGAAACACACATAACATGTACTTTAATTTTTTTATTGAGCGATCTTATAAAGTGCAGCTCAATATAAGTACAAATTCTCGCACACACATACGTTAAACAGCCGCATATGTTTCATTTGTTATGGGGAGATGTCACACCTTTGACAACATTAGCAGTTATTTGCTGTTTCGTAACGATGCCAACAGAAACATGGATATTAGCCACACTAGAAGTGGTAGGCTCGTATGAAGCACTGGTGTTTGCACTGGCACTCGCGAGGATGGTAGCCCTCAACACTGCTACACAAATACTTCACAGGACGGTGCCAGACTACAATTGACTTTGATTCGAGCTCACGGCTGCATCATAGGAGTGCACATGTAATAGTTATAAAATTTGATAGCCAGTACTGCAACAACAGTTGATGTTACACAAACATTTGAGACTATTTAGAAAGTGTAACCGAGGCCGGGCATGGCTCTGCGGTAGAATACTTAATTACCAAGCAGAATACTAGGTTTCGATTTCTGCTAGGACACTTGACTTTATTCTTTGCAGTCATTTGGTCAATGCTGCCTATGTCAGCTTTTTAACATGATAGCGTTGAAGAGCTTGTGTCGCAGAAAACCCGCCGCCGGCGTCTGCCCGTTGGTTGTGAGCGAAAAATCGTCTGTGCATCTGTGACCGAAAATTCAAGTTACCTAGTTTCCAGAAACTCAAAATTCCTACTTATGACCTAATGGAGGCATGCTAATTGCTGCAAAACAAAACCTCCAAGTCGTACTTCTATACACTCAACACAGGGCTTAACACACGGAAGTCTATTGACATTGGCCAAAAATTAACGTTAGATGTTCAGCGCTATTCCTCTTCCCCATTTCATGAACTACACAATGCCATGATAATTGTACCCTGCTATTTTTGGTGGGCTATATCGCACAAAAAATACAAGGATTAGGTCAAAAGAATGGCATCAAATTTTACCGACATGTCGTCGAAATAGAGACACAGGCTACTAGTCTTATTTATAATGCTAAGAGCATTCAAGGTAAAGGCATTGAAGATAGCTGGTGGCCTTTTTCACTATCTAGGTATCAATTTTTCACTATTTAGGTATCAAAGTTCTGCCATGTCAGTCATAGTTTACAGACATTGCAAGCTCAAGAAAAGTGTGGCTCTGAAGGCATCAACACAGCGTTTCGCCAGATCTTCTAAGAAGGCAGTCTTTAAAATTGCTAATGTTTCCAATTTTTTTTGCTATAAATTTCGTGCCTTGCATCCAAATGAACCTCCATCCTACTTGTTTTTTTGCACTCGTGCTCTTACTAACTGCTTACCTTGTCTTGTCAAGTGTTCGTTGACATAAATAGGACTACTTGATCTAAAAGAAAAGGCCACTGTAGACAGACGTAAGTTTTTTGTCTTATCCAGAACATTTCATTTGTAACATCGTTCATAATGCACTACTATTTTTTTTTCAAACTAGGCTTGTTTGTTCCTACTCTGTCTGCAGTGTCAATATCATCACGAGTAATGGTTTTTCCATCATCGCCCAAAAATTTCGGACAGCGTCAAAGGAAAACCCTCATCTGAGACGCCTTTGATGTCGGATAGTTCAACCTTGAATACAGTGTAAATTCTTCAATTTTCATCTGAAGTTGCTTACTTTCACCTGGAAGTTTTTTGTGCCTATTTCAAGGTGCGACAGGCTCTTCATGCAAAGCCTTTATTTCTAAAGAGAGCGCGTTGACACTGTCACCACCTTCGTTCCACACTTCTTGAAGGACCAAAGTTCAGTATGAATTTTGTGCTTGAAATCCTCTGTTTACCATGACAAACAATTCACAGGAAACATTAGTACTCTTGCTTGGCAGGAGTGCATGCAGTAATACTAACACAATTAAAGCAAGAAATAAGTGTCTCACCTGTGCAAAAGTGATTTTGGCAAGCACTGTGAAGACCACACACACTGCTGCCAAACTGAGGAGAATATGGAGAGCACTTCATATAAGTAGGCAGCGTCCAGTAGCTTGGTGAGGCACAGCGCATAAGCAGGGTGAACAGAGCTGATGCTTGAAACAATGGTTCAGAGTTCGCTGGTGCTTGGGCTCCTTGACCTTGTCAGGAAATTTCCTTGAGCAGCCTCACTCAAATGAAATGACAGACCCTGCCGAAGAATTTCTGCACCAGTGCAAAAAAATTATTTTAGTGAGGTTTGTCTAGACTGCATGCGCTGCTTGCCAAATTGCAGTGAATGGCTAGAAATGCATGGCCAACATATATTTAGTGGCACGCAAGTGAGAAATACAAAAAGGGCATGCTGCAGTATAAATACATCGAAAAGCATGCTGCTGCAGAGCTTTTCATGTCGATGTCATACGTGTGAAGTTTCATTCACCTTTATAGCTCACTCATGCACGAAGATGAAGTAAGAACTCTTAGATGAAGACACCCCCTTTTAGCTGTATCGACTGCGCATATTTAATTGATAAGCATGCATGAGTAATGCTGTTGCCTGCAATCAATAAATTCTGTTCTTGAAGCTGACCAATTATATGCACGAGTGCATCCATAGAGGCACATTTGCATTTCTGTAGTTATGATACCCATGTGATGTGTTTCTTAAGCAAATGCCATGCAATATGCACCATATGAATATTTTATTCCGTAAAATTGCAATACCACTGCATATACATGTCAGTATGCGCATATACATCCACTGCAGATAAACCATAAAATTAAAGCAATACTGACACATGAATTTTTTACCAAGGTAGTGGAGGGCTCCCGAAATTTCGACCACCTGGGGTTCTTTAACGTGCACACAAATCTGAGAACACAGGCCTACAGCATTTTCACCTTTATCGAAAAAGCAGCCAGCAAGGCCGGAATATCATCCTGCGACCATCGGGTTAGAAACCGAGTACCTTAGCGACTAGACCACTGCGACAGGACTTCAATCTCCCTGTTCCCCCGTGTAGGGTGATAGACCGTCTTTGCTGGTCTGGCTAACCTCCCTGCCTTTCCTTCTCTACCATATATTCTCATGAGTTAAATGAATGAAGCTTCCTTCAAATGGCTAACATTCGGACATTTATAATTTGCCTGAAATTGAGTTCACTAAATGAATATTGTGTGCTGCTTCATAGTGATCATTGACCTAAATTGTTCTGGTTGGCCAAAAAGGCACAACTCCACACTTCTAATCAAACAGCACAAGCTGTCGGACCATAGGGGAGGAAAAGTGGAAAAGCTAAGACAAAACATCAATCTTGAACCCCCATGCCATCACAATGAAGCAGGCAAGCTTCTGCAATATTGACTGGCAACCAGGATCTCAGACACTGCAGATAGCTACATAACATAATGGTTTTCCAACATGACGTAAAGGCAGCAGAATCACATATTGCCTAACCTGCTTCACTATGATAACGATGAGGCCATAACGTTATTGGCCTCTGTATGCTAATAACAATTTACCTTGCATATCATGTGACATTAACATTCAATATGACGTCATGAATCTTGCATACTACCATGTGGTCTAAGTACCAACAAGGTGGTTTTAGTGACGTCGGTGCAAGGCAATAAACAACAATCACTTGGTGAACATTGTTTTTGATATTATTCAATTGGTCTGACGCGTACATCTTCAAAAAACGGCAGTTTAGATTTGTTCATTCTTAGATAAATGCAATGTCTAAGTTTGCATGTCAGCAGCAACATATGCATGCCTTTGGCACGCATACTGTGATGTATAACCTTATTGTGTTTTGAGCAATAAATTAGGCATTCATACACTGCACATATCACAGGTCACTTGTAAATCTGCAGCGAGGTCACAAAGAATTTATAATATCAGATAAAGCGTTACACTTGTATTCGAAAGTGTCATTGGAAGTTTTGGTAGAACTTAGTTTCAGAATGTTTGTAGACGTATAGGTATTCGGCAAAGTTTTAACTCCAAATCGGGCTGCAGCGCCCACAATTCTTTTGCAAACCAGAAGAATGCAATGATATGTGAACAGGGGGGAACAAGCAGTACCACCAAAATTGCACTCGAACGAGTGAACTACTGCTCAACCTAGCGCTTGCACAGCTAAGGTACGGCTATTCGGCCACTCTTAGAGAAAATGTATTGACCCAGGCGTAATTGCACGCTTTGAGAACCACACCTACAGCACGCTGTGTCAAGTTTACGCACACTTAATTAAGCTGAATATCATGGTAATTTAATGTTATACGTGCCCGGAGGATGCAAACAGATTTGGTCATACAGGAAAACACATCTACCTTATAGTAGTCACACACATTTAATGATCATGTAGCTGTTGAAAAGAGGACGCGTAACATAGAAAACTTTCTTCATATACTTCTTTGCCACAGAAAACGGACAAGGCCGCGTAAATACCAACGCGGACACCACGTTATTCTTCTCCATTCTTCTAAATTAAATACGCAAAGATCTAATTCAACGCGAATCACCGGAATACTCCAACGCACGCGACACACAGACGACGCTTACGGCTTCCATGCGCAGTCCCCGAACGGCATCCGACGGCATTGCAAAAATATAGTGATTCATAGCGTGAAGAGCATCGCCCGCCGACTCACAGCCACACAGCGCACATTGCTTTAACCTCCTTCCCCACAGAAAAATTTCATCCGCGCGTAACGTCCCTGAGCTTAGACTTGAGCCTAATGAAATCAGACACGCCAGCAGGCTCGCTACGTTAATAAAAACTCACTTATCGTCTACCAGCTAGAAAAACCTTAGTTCAAAACGTTATTATACTATAGCGCTTTCGGTGTTAACCGCGGGAGGAGCCGAGGACGCGAGCGGAAGCACAACAGCCTGGATCGGCCATGCCGCGGCCTGGCCGGAGAAGCAAAAAACAAAGCGTCGACAGCAGAAACATCCACCTACCTTTTTAGTTTGGCGAGCGCTCGACGGTACAAAGCAGCCGGTCCTCTCTTGAGTATAGTGCATCTTCGTAACAAGCAGCACCGACAGAACACGAAAGACAGCGCAAGCACACTTTGAACAACATAAAAAATCGACTTTAAACACTCGGCACACGGCCGTTGCGGCCTTCAGGAAGATACCGCCATTTCTGTCCTGCTGACGCCACCGATCCGCATTTGCGCACATAATTTTTTATATGATGAGTAAATAGATTACATCTGCTTAAATTTTAAGTAAAAAATAGTACAAATAGAAGATACGCTAGTGTGTATTGCATAAAATATTTTTTACCTTCGAAAATGACAAAATCACATAACGCGTATTTGCGCGAAATTTGAAATGTGAAAGAGCGCGCGAAATTTGAAACGTTTGCTTGCTTGTGCATTTCTTATACCGATACCTTGTTAACATCTGTACATTGGTTAAGTGGTTAAGCTGGCTGTTAAAAACAGTGTTAAAGCGGTTGTATATTAGTAGAAAGTACAGGCAGCAAGCAAAATTTGTCACAACAAAATAAGCGTATTAGTTGGCAAACAATATTTTAGCTGTCTTTAGTGAATTTTTTTTAGGAAAATGTTTTAGTCAAGGCTCATTTTAACTTGCTTTGATGAATATTTCTATGAACAAAATCAAGACAACGTTTCTTTAATGTTATAATATTAGAACGTCAAAGTCCATTGCCCGCCATAAAAATTGGTAACACGTGTAAACTGATACATTGTATGGTTAACAAATATTTGTACAACACAAAAACTATTTTATCTACCTCGGTCTTGTTGGTTTGTATTTCTTTGCATTAACAAATGTATGATCTATATATACTGTCATGGACGAAGCTTTGTTTTCAATGTTAGGCGCAAACGAGGCCGAGAGCTCTATATGTGTAAGTCACAATCCTGTTGTAGCTCTACAAGCTGCGTACTCCGCCATTGGCTAGTGAGCTTGTAGCGCATGGCTTGGTCAGCGCCGGCCGTGAGGCAACGAGAAAAAGGCAGCAAGAATGCAAGAACCAGTGCAGAACTTACGTTCAGCCGGGCACTATCGCTATTCAGATATTCGTTACTGCGGTGGGGCTAATAATGAGACCATGGTGTCTAACCAGTAGACATATAAAAGCTGTTGGTTATGCTGTATGACCACGTTACTCACAAAACTTTGTCGGCGACTGTGCACCCTAATGGGTGCTCATCAGCACCCATTAGTTGTTGCACCCTTTTTGCACCCTATTTTCCACCCTTTTGATGTGTTCACCCTTTAGGTTCCGCTTGTAGGGTGCTGAGACGCGAATAGGGTGCTCAAAGGGTGTGCTTAGGGTGTCGGCACCCTTTTGACACCCTTAAGGGTCAGAATCGGTTTACTGTGTACCGACAGATAAAAAGTCAGTACGGAGATTATTAGGACTGTGTGCATAGTACAGACGGTTTGTCTGATACTTCTCTAAAGTCGCAGAGCCTTTCGAGAAACTCACGAAGGAAGATCAGTCTTTTCAGTGGCAAAATGAGCAACACATCATCTTCAAAGAATTACGAAAACGGTTGAAAAAGCCCTAATTCTTTCTCATTTTGACGAGACGGCTGACACGGAATTACACACAGATGCAAGTACAATCGGCTTTGGTTGCGTTTTAATACAGTGGCAGAATGGCGAAAAAAAGGTCATAGCTTAGGCCAGCTGGACTCTTACAGAAGTAGAGACCAACTATTCGGCCACAGAGGAAGAATGTCTTGCGGTTATCTGGTCCATCAGTAAACTTCAGCCTTACTTCTATGGTAGGCTATTCAAGGCAGTCGGCGATCATCATGCCCTTTGCTGGCTGGCGAACATCAAGGATCCATCCGGACGACTAGCAAGGTGGAGCCTCATAATTCAAGAATATGATATAACCGTGGTTTACCGATCTGGGAGGAAGCATACCGATGCTGACTGTTTGTCACGGGCGTCTGTAGACACAGCGCTATCAGAAGACGAGGACTTTCCATTCGCAGGTATTGTGGAAACTACTTAAATAGCCGAATTTCAACTTGCTCACAAAGAATTGCTCGCCCTCTTCAAACACATGAAAAACGTCAACGTACAAGTGCCGCGTATATTTCCCCGAAGCCTCGTATTTATCTGCCCCCGGAAAAATGTTCTCTACAAGAGAAACTTTAGGCCCAACCGCGAAACGTTTCTGCTCTTCATTTCTACAACTATGCGACAAGAAATAATACCAGCTAGCCATGATGAGCCCACACCTTAACATTCGTACGTGACTCGAACACTTGCAAGAATCATTCTGCACTATAATTGGCCCAAGCTCTTAGCTTCACTACAGCGCTATGTTAAGACATGCCGCGATAGCCGAAGACGGAAAACACCTAGTACTAAAACGGTGGGCCTTCTGCAACCTATAGGCCCACTGAAAGCGCTTTTCCAACAAGTTGAAATGGACCTTCTTGGACCCTTTCCGACGTCTTCATTCAGCAGGAAATGGATCGTGGTCGCCACCGATTACTTAACGAGATGCGCTGAAACAGACTGTTTGGAAAGGGGAACGGCAGCTGAAGTAGCGAATTTTTTCGTACACAACATAGTTTTCCGCCATGGTGCTCCAACAGTTGTAATCATCGATTGTGGAACGACTTTGACAGTGGAACTTATGAAGTGTCTCCTAATTATGACACACTATTCACAGAAAAACAACCACATATCATCCTCAAATCAACGGCCAGACGAAGCGTTTTAACAGGCATCTCTCAGACATGATATCAATGGATGTGGATGTCGAGAGAAAAAACGGGGACGAAATTTTACCATATGTCACCTTTGCCTACAAAACCGCCCTACAAGAGACCGCCAAGTGTACCCCATTTCAACTTGTTTACGGTTGTGCAGTCATCACAACACTGGACGCCATGTTACTGACAGACCAAACGACTATCCCCTGATCCGGTCAACTTTATATAAAGAGTGAAAGAGGCCCGCCAATTAGCAAGATACGGCATATGCCACCAACAACGGCTCGACGCAGACCGCTACAACCGGGGAAGACGTGAAACGCGGTATGATGTCGGCGACAAAGTGTGAAGATGGACCCCAGTACGCCAACGACGCTTGCCTGAAAAACTCATTTGCCGATATTTCGGCCTATATGAGATAATACACCGACTCAGTGACCTCGTTTATGAAGTCAAGCCTGCAGGCCACGTGCATTCAAGACGACGCAATTCCGCGAAGCACGTACACACTGTACGCATGAAGCCCTACTCCGACCAATAATAAAAACTAGCCAACCAATCGCTTTCTATGCTACAACCACATTGCACGCATCGGAGTGATGCCGCTTGAGAGGGGGGATAATGCCATGGGAAACTGCCAATGCTCAGTGTAAGGGAGACATCGCGAACAAGAGAAGCGCTGACGGCACCGCTAAAAGAGACGAAGCCAGCAGCAATGGACAAGTGGGTCCCGCATGAGCACGAGCTTCGACCAAGCGGCCAGCGTGCGTGAAGAAAAAAACGACGGTGCTCGAGGCAAAGGTTTGCGAGGACTACGGAAGTCCAGTCCCTTTTTCCCAGCTGCTGTGTCATTCCTTTGGCTTGGGCACAAGTTCGCCTTTATTAAAACTTGTAAATAAGACAGTCTTGTTGTGAGGTTGTTATATCTCCGACGATAAAACGTCAAGGCCGAGTTTCGCACTCTTTCTTATTTCCTGATCAAGTACATGTGGTGTGGGCTCCAGATCAGATCCCCATAATTCATTTTGGTCTGACAAGGGGTTTTTATGCAGTTAACTTTACGGTTGATGATATACGACGTAATTTTCGTTCGAAAATTCCAACTTCTTCAAAACGTTGCTGCAAACGTTTTTTATGTGTGTTTCTCAAGTTGAACTGTTTGTAATTGTATGACCTAATTACTTTATTTATCGATTTTTCATGTAAGGAATATTATTCGTATAGAAAAACTCTACAGGTTCTTTATTGCTGCTAAATGTAATACACGCCATCTTGGAAGTATGAAGCTTTATACCCATGTATTACACCATACATCAATTGATTGCAACGTATCATTCAGAAGAGCTTGGTCGGAATGGTCAGTCACATTAATATACACAGCACAGTCGTCGACAAACACTCGGATCTTCACACGCGAATTAACAGACAAATGAATATCATTCATATTGTTACGTAAAAATGACATGAGGCGTGCCTATTTAGAATCTGTATTGAAACTAATGCGTATAGCGTCGACTAAGATGGAGGACACCACGCACAACCGACAGACCACTTCCTCGATGTCGTCTTCTGACCCCTGATATGTCAGCTACGTAGCATCACCCCCCCCCCCCGGCGGTAAAAGCGCCGTCTCGGTGCACATTAACTACGGTCTTCAGTAGGCAGGTGGTAAGGTTTTAGCCTGCTGACGTGCACAACATCACTGGGTGTGGTTGCATGCAGGCAGGCTTGTGGTCTAAGATGCAGGAATGATCTCATAGGTGACGTCGGTTACTTGGCGGATGATACGGTAAGGATCCATGTAGCGAGACAACAACTTCTCTGATAAACCCACTTGACGAACTGGGCACCACTGGAGAACAAGAGAACCGGGTGAGAAGCGAACGTCAAAATGCCGGCTGTTGTGGATGGCTTTCTGGGTGGCTTGTGAAGCCGCAAGTCTAGAGCGGGCAATCTGACGAGCGTGGTCGGCACGACCAATACCGTCGCGTGCATATTCGGTTGACGGCGTTGTAGTGGTTGGAAATAAGTTGTCGAGTGGTAACGTCGGATCACGGCCATAAAGCAAATAAAAGGGTGAATAACCAGTCGGGTCGTGTCGCGAAGAATTGTACGCGAAGGGCACGTGACGTGGCGCGAGGTCCCAGTCGTGTGCGTCGGAGGACACATATATCGCGAGCATGTCCGTGATTGTGCGATTTAGCCATTCGGTAAGGCCATTTGTTTGGGGATGGTAGGAAGTGGTCAACTTGTGCTGTGTAGAGGAAGAGCGCAGCAGATCGTCGACTACACGGGACAAATATGCGCAGCCGCGATCTGTGAGTAACTGGCGAGGAGCGCCATGGTGTAGGATGACATCGTGGAGCAAAACGTCTGCAACGTCAGTAGCGGTGCTGGTGGGGAGTGCTCGAGTGATGGCATACCTAGTAGCATAGTCTATAGCAACGGCAACCCACTTGTTTCCGGATTTCTACTCAGGAAAACAACCGAAAAGATCTATACCAACACGGAAGAAAAGTTCGGTTGGGATGGAGATTCGGTTGAGATGGAGAGACCGCGCCAGAAGAAGCAGCGATGCACGCGCTCGTACGCCCGAGATACACCCACATGACCAGCAGTTGGGTCATCGTGAAGCTCGTGCAGCACGGTTGAACGCAAATGTTTCGGCACGACAAGAAGGACTCAGGGCCATCTGGCTGAAGGCTACGATGGTACAGCGTGCCATTCAGGAGGACATATATGCGAAGCGACGTGTCGATCGGAGCAGACTCGAGATGGTCAATAAGCTGCCGCTGAGAAGCAATCCGGCGTTCTTCATAGCCAATCTAAAGAAACTGGGACAGTGGCATGACGCTGAGGCTAGGTTCGATGTCCGATTCGTCGGGCTGATCAACAGGGTAGCGGGATAAGCAATTGGCGTCCAGATGGAGACGTCCAGACTTATAAGCAACCGAGTGGGCATATACTCCTGTAGGCGTAATGCCCAATGGCCAAGTCGTCCAGAGGGGTCCTCCAGAGAAGAAAGCCAACACAGCGCGTGATGATTTGTAGTGACACGGGAAGGGTGGCCATACAAATTCCCGATCTGTTATAGTATAATTGCGTTCAGACTTAGAAAGCAGACGGCTTGCGTATGCGATTACACGGTCGTTGCCCCTCTGAATTTGCGCCAAAACTGCACTGATTTCGCGACCACTCGCGTCTGTTCGCACATCTGTAGGATCATCGGGGTGGAAATGTGGAAGAATAGGAGGTGTCGTTAGAGCGATGATTAGCTGAGAGAAGGCGCATCTTGAGAAGGGCCCCAATAAAATGAGACGTCTTATTTGAAAAGGTCGGTGAGTGACCGTGCGACTGCCGCAAAGTTTTTCATGAACCGGCGAAAGTAGGAGCAGAGGCCCATTAAACTGCGAGCATCATCGGCAGAGTGTTGGACTGGGAAGTTTGTTACAGCGCGCAATTTTGCCGTGTCTGGTCGTACGCCGGCAGCGTCAACAAGGTGACCCAACACGGTAATCTGACGAAGACCGAAGTGGCACTTGGAGAAATTGAGCTACAGGCCAGCCCGTCGAAATATGGATAGAACGGTCGAAAGTGGTTCAAGGCAAGTCACAAAGGTAGGTGGGAAAATGTTCGCGTCGTCCAGGTAACACAAACATATCGACCATTTAAATCCCAGTAGGAGCGTGTCCATCATTCTCTCGAACGTCGCTGGAGCGTTGCAGGGGCCGAAGGGCATAACCTTGAATTGGTAAAGACCGTCAGGGGTAACTAAAGCGGTCTTTTCTCGGTCCATGTCATCTACAGCAATTTGCCCGTAGCCAGATCTGAGGTCGAGAGATGAGAAGAAGGTTGCGCCTTGGAGGCAGTCGAGGGCATGGCCAATGCGTGGGAGAGGGTACACGTCTTTTTTGGTAATTTTGTTGAGGTGGCGATAATCAACGCAGAAACGCCATGAGCCGTATTTCTTTTTTACTAATACCACGGGAGATGCCCAGGGGCTCGATGTTGGTTCGATTACGCTTTTTGTAAGCATTTTGGCCACTTCTTTCTGAATCACTTCTCGATCGGACGCTGACACGCGGTACGGGCGACGGTGAATGCGCGCAGAGTCACGAGTATTGATTCGGTGAGTGACAATTTCAGTCTGGCCCAAGGGTTCATCAGTGTCAAAAATGTCACTGCGTGAGGCCAAAACATGGCAGAAAGCGTCGTCCTGGTGAGGTGACAGCTTCGATCGAATCATGTTTCAAAAAATGGCATTGTCTGAGCTGGGTGACCGTGAGACTGCGCTTCGATCAGGAGCAGACAGACCGGCACTACTGACATCGTCTTCTGTTACGGCAGTTAGCTGGGGTAGAGACATATGGCAGGGCAGCACTTGAGGGGTGAAACCAAAGTTAAGGAGTGGAAGGAACACACAGTTATCCGCTACGGTCGCGATGGTATGGGGCACAGTAACACTGCGCGTCAGCCGAACGTCAGTAATCGGCGTGACGATATGATCACAGTCAGGAACGCGAGGTGCCGATGACAAAGACACGTACCTGACGGCTCGAGGTGGCAAGCAAACGAAAGTAGTTGTGCTCAAGCGGCTGAAGGGCTTGTTTTTTTCATTTCATTTCATTTATTTACCCTCAATCACACATAGCTTTACAGAAGGTGGTGGGGTACAAAAAGTAATAAACTATAAACAAGAGCAAACATGGTAACATCAAAATAATAAAGAATACAAGGCATGAAAATTCGATGTTAGGAAATATACTGAACGTATGTGTAAATATCTCTAGAAACATAGGGGAAACATAGTACAATAATATATATGTAAAATATACACTTCATGTGTCATTACGTAAGTACTTCTGTATTGTGGAAGAAAACATGTCATGATTTGAAATGAAAACCATGTCCGAGCAAAGGTGGTTCCAGTCGTTGGAACTGCGTGGGACGAAGGAATGTTGGAAAGTGTTAGTGGGGCAGCTAATGACGTGTACCTTTTATTGATGATCTAAACGGAATGGGTGATAGGATGGGGTGGTAATAAACTGAGCTTCTAAAAGTGGATGATTGAATATCTTGTGAAAAAGTACGAGACAAGATGCTATGCGACGTTATTCAAGTGACGGTAGCGAAGGTTGTGTTTCATTGACGTAACACTGCTAGTGCGATGATAGTTAGAATGAAGCGTGCTGCGTTATTCTGTACCATTTCAAACGACTGTGTTAAGTTCAGTTGAAAAGGGTCCCAAATGGAGCATGCATATTCGAGTTTTGGACGAACTAGTGTTTTATACAGTGTTAGTTTCATGGCTTGAGGGGCACGGCTAAAGTTGCGTCGTGGGTACCCTAGCATACGGTTACTATTGTTAATAACATAGGTAATGTGATGCTTCTAGTTCAGTCAGATGTTATATGAATCCCCAAGTATTTATACGAAGCTACAGACTAGATCAGCGTCATTTAAGATGTAGTTAGCAGGCAGTCCGGTAGTTCGTGAGATACGTAAAACTTTACATTTGTTAGCGTTGAGGTCCATTTTCCAAGTTCTACACCAGCTGGTAATATTAATATTGTCACTTTAATTAGGTAAAATTTCTCGGTAAACAACGCAGTCGTCTGTAAAAAGGTGAATTGAAGAAGTTACAACATCGGCTAAATCGTTAATATAAATAAGCAATAGTAAAGGGCCCAACACAGAACCCTGCGGCACACCAGAAGTAACGGGAGAACAGGGTGATCTGTAGTTGTTAGCAACAACGCACTGTGAGCAAGTAATTAAGAAACACTCGATCCAAGCAAAAACGCCGCCATCAATATTAAGGGTCTTAAGCTTATATAGTCGTAGGTGATAATTAATCTTGTCAAAAGCCTTCAAAAAATCTAAAAAAATGCAGTCGACCAGTGAACTCCGATGTATAATAGTATGTAACGAATGGGTAAAACAAAGCAACTGCGTTTCACATGAGAATGACTTCCTAAATCCGTGCTGTGACCTGCTAAAGAACGAATTTGATTCTAGAAAGGTGGCCAAGTTAGAGAACATTATGTGCTACAAAAGTTTGCATGTTATAGAAAAAAGTGAATTAGGTCGGTAATTAGTGACAGAATGTTTGTTTCCTGACTTATGTAGATGAACCACTTTTGACTCTTTCGAAACGCGTGGCACCACACCTTCATTCAAAGACTGTTGGAATATTTTACACAGGAACATAAATGAGGCATGCTTAGTTTGTTTAAAGATTCTTGCGTTTATATTATCAACACTACAAGCAGAGGACACTCTGAGTTATTCAATTACTTTTACAATTCCATGGGCCTCAGTCACTATAACAGATGTTGATGGATAGTTGTGCGCTGGTAAAGAGACGGTAGTAGAAGTGGACGATAGTGAAAAGTTCCGGACAAAATTTTCGTTCAGACGCGCTGAACACATCTCGGAAGACACGGGAAGGCCGTCCGAGTCAACAAGAACAGGTTCACTGTCGTTGATATTTGTAATAGTTTTCCAAAACTTTCCAGGGTTGCTAACAAGCATTGATGGCAGAGTGTTAGATAGAAAGTTAGCCTTAGCGTCCGAAACTGCTGACGAATAAATTCGCGCAGCCCTCTCGTGAGTGCGCTAGCGTTCTTCCGTACTCTAGAGTTTCGCAGCACGAAACAAGCGTTTCTTTTTGTTAGAAAGTCGCTTTAGGTATGTATTGTACCAGGGTGAGCAAGAGCTCACAGGTACAGATATTAAGGGAACAAAGGTTCGAGTGAGTTTGTAGATTTTGTTAGCAAACACATTCCAGTTTTCTTGCACGGTTCTATTATGAAAGTCATGTAGATAAGCGTCGTAAAATAGAGTGACCGTGGTTCATTGCCTCAAAGTTTGCATCATTGTAGTTATAGATAACCTGCGTTTCTTAGTAGCAGTTGGCATGCTGTTGCGTATGTAAAAATGTAGGAGACAGTGATCGCTGAGACCAGGAAGTGAGTTTAGTGCATGAACGTTTTCGGGTATTGTGGTAAGAATCAAGTTAAGAATGTTCGATGAAGAACTGGTGACGCGAGTTGGGTTATTCACCATCTGCGTAAAATTAAACAGGTTGCAAGTATCCAGAAAGCATTGGCCATTTGAAGAAACTGGTACGACTGCTGGTAACGATGACGCCCACAATATGGTAGGATAGTTGAAGTCGCGGCGAATAGTTATCGAAGGAGATGGGCACTGCATTGTAATTTCATTATTGTTATCGTGAAACTCCTGAACAAAGCTGATGTCTGTATCTGGAGGGCGATAACAGACGCCAAGAACAAGCGTTTTATTATTCACAGCCACCCCGCTCCATATCACTTTCAATGTATACGTCACCATATAAGAAAGGACTTAAAACGCTGTGAAATGGCATGCAAAGTACCACCACCTTGTCTTCCATCTCTATCGCGGCGGTAAATGTTCAACGATTTTGAAATAGTAAAAACTTTGTTATCGCAAACATGAGCATTCAACCAAGTCTCGTTCACGGCAATCCCGTAGGCTTCACAAGACTCGATAATAGCGTCAAAAGCGTCACGCTTTCACAATATATTACGTATTTTTTTGTAGAGCACCGAAATAGAACGTGATACGATACTGCCACTTCCCTTTGCTGATTGTTGTGAGAAGGCATTACATGTCCGCGCACGTTACAAAAGTGCGGTGTCAGGCAATGAACGTGCGTGAAGGTCATGGCTGTAATCGGAAGTCTAGTGCGCCCCATTTTTGATGCGGAATACGCTACCATTACCGCGAGAATGCGCAGTATTCTCACGAACAATGCCCGCGGAACCATCATAAGAATAGTTTGTGTAGTGAATAACGAGCATGTAACGAAGCTGAAAAGTGGGTCAGCCAGAAAATGATTTTGCAAAACTGTGCAGCAGCTTTCGCACTGTTCTTGTAGCCTGACAGTATAGTCCTCCGATACAGAGACGTTATGACTTATCAACTTAGATCGACGTGCCAGCACAAGTTCTTTTGTTTTAGGGCTTGCAAATTTTACTATCAATGGTCGAGTTTTCTCGTGCATGTATGGACCACCTAAACGATGGCCTTTTCTATTGTATTCGGGTGAAACTCGGCGCCTAGGCTACCAGAGAGTAAGTTGGCAAGGGCCTCTTCAGTAGCTTACAAGGTCTCATTTTTATCGTGCATACCAAAAAACACTAAGTTGCAACTTCGAGCTCTGTCCTCGAGGTCGTTTACACAGGACACCAACGCGTCATTTGTTTAAATGATGCTGCCGATAGCTTCATTCGTGACTTGCAATCCCTTCTCAATGTCAGCAACCGAGTTAGTCCGCAGTTCAAACGTCGAAAGCCGCCTTTCAATCTCACATAATTTGCTCGCCACAAGTTGCTTTTTGGCTGTCACCTCGTCGATCGCCTTTGCCAAATTGGACTGGTCAACGGCAGATGAACAACAGCAGGCACTTATCTTGGAAAGTATTGCCATGACTTCTTTGTGACATGCATCAGAAGAAGCTATGTTGTTCTCGACATCATCTAGTGGCCCAGGGGTCTTTTTTTGGAGGCCCCGGGTCCGCTTCAACGTCACCCCAACACAAGAGTAGCGAGCAAAGGGCATCAGTACACTCTCGCGACTAGACGTACAACACCTGTGGGCGTGGAAGCAGCAGTAAACAACGGTTACTTGTCTTCATAGCATATAAAGGGTAGGTTTCACCAACCTGTATAACGTGAAAGCGAAGCTCGTAAGCCATTGTCACAGTTGTGCTACCTTCACTCCCACTAAACCACTGCCGTCCGCTGTTGCCGCTTTTGTTGCTTGATAAGAACAATGTCCCTGACGATGGTGATGTCCCGATTGGCCTGGGAGGCTCAGGTGTGTCGGCGCAGGCACTCGGATCCGTAGAAAAGCCGCAGTCGTCTGTAAACTGCAGCTGTTTGGACCTTCCGGAGTGAACCATAAGCGACAGCCAGACCAAGACAACCTGAATAACGTGAAAGCGAAGCTCGTAAGCCATTGCCACAGTTGTGCTGCCTCCACGCCCAGAGTAGTAGGCTGAGGGTACCAGAAGAACAATCAATTAAGGCCGAGTGTGCCGAAAGGAAATAAAGGCCAAGTATGAGGTCATGAGGGCAGCAGGCTAGCACGGCAAAAAAGAACACGCCGTGACGACCGGCCATGCTGACACAAGCAGTGCACATTCCAATTACTGGTACTGTACCACCATCGCAACACGTATTGCCTGCGTCGTAGATGGCGTCATAATCATTTGTAAGCGGCGGCGTAGAGACGCGCTTATCAAAGACAGGTGCGCACCTGTGTCAATGAGGGCGGTCACAGGAACATGGTCGACGTACTTCAAACAGGCTGTGGTGCGCGGGAAGCGTCAGTAGAGAATTTTCGGCCGTCATTGGTATTGCAGCTTCATCTCTATAAGCTGCAATATCTAGTTTTCCTGCTGCAGTTGTCCAGAGAAGCTCGGCGATGAAAAGCGCCAAGGTGGCGGAGAGTGGGTTGGCGCCGTAGCAGCGACGGGGAGCGAGAGCTGCGGCGACCGGACGAAGAGGCGTCAGTGTAGCGGCGACCAGGCAATGGGACGTCGGTAGAATGCTCGTAAGATGACGACGGATATAAATAGAAGGGTGCGGCGACTGAACTTCGAGGGGTCGTCGGATGCACGTGCGCCGAGGTAGAGAAGGTCTGACGTGGTTGGTTTGACCAACGGCGGTGGCAATAGTAAGAAAGGTGCCCAGGCTGGTGGCAGGAAAAACAAATAAGCTGGTCTTCGGGTGTTCGTCATTCCGAAGTGTTACGGAAGAGCTTTGTTGGAGGCGAACGAAGAGCGTGTCCTGGGGATTAAGACGGGACTTCAGGGCGAGTCAAGGGACATGCTGATGGAAGGCTGAGGTTTGCAAACTCCTGCCTCACCACAGCTACTATTAACGCCACTGACGGCTGTTGTTGGTCAGAGGCGAGCGTTGCGAAAACGGGTGGCTGAAGAGGAGCCGGACAGGTGGCTCCGATTTCCCGACAAACAATGCGCGTGACGTTGTCATACGTGAAGGACTGGCGGGCGGCTTCACACGATGAGGTTGTGGCCGTGTTGGGCAGCCGGGTGAATCGCTGAGTAATACGGCGGCTCTTGGCTTCTTCGAACCATCGCCACTCTTTAATTATGCTGTCGACGGTGGCAGCGTTGTTGTATGCTAGAAGATTAAAGGCATCGTGTGCTATGCCTTTCAGCACAAGGGCCAGTTTCTCAGACTCATGTGCTCGTCAATCTGGTGGCATACGGCGATGAAGTCGTGAATGTACGCGACGTACGACTCCATCAACGTCAGTCCACGAGTCGCCACGTGATTCCGCGCAGCGATCTGCCGTGCATCGATGTCGCCCAAAAAGGTCGCAGGTCTTCTTTTTAAAGGAGTCCCACCTTGTAATATCTGCTTCGTGCATGTCGAACCACATGCGCGGTGGGCCATCGAGGTAAAAAAAAACACATTGGCAAGCATAAGAATCGGATCCCATCTTTAGCTTGCGCTGACACGTTCGCACTAGTTGATCCATTTGTCGACGTCAATGCCATCCTGACCGGAAAATTCACAGGGATTACGAGCAGCAGGCAGAACGACGTATGTAGAAGTCACGGAAGGGGCAGGTGGTGAAGACGTTTGTTGTTCAACCTGTGACATGGCTGGACCTATGATGATGTGGTCGTTGCGGAGCTTCGTGATGAAGATAGGGAAATACCCAGCACCTCCACCACAAAGATGCTACGTAAAAATCACACGAGGCGTGTCTATTCAGAATCTTAATTTAAACTAATGCGTATCATCATCATCAACTTCTTCTTCTTCTTCTTCTTCAGCCTGGCTACGTCCACTGCAGGACAAAGGCCTCTCTCATGTTCCGCCAGTTAACCCGGTCCTGTGCTTGCTGCTGCCAATTTATACCCTCAAAGTTCTTAATCTCATCTGCCCACCTAAACTTCTGTCTCCCCCTAACCCGCTTGCCTTCTCTGGGAATCCAGTTAGTTACCCTTAACAACAAGCGGTTATCCTGTCTACTCGCTACATGCCCAGCCCATGTTCATTTCCTCTTCTTGATTTTGCTTAACCCCCTTTGTTCCCTAATCCACTCTGCTCTCTTTTTGTCTCTTAAGGTTACACCTACCAATTTTCTTTCGGTTGTTCGCTGCGTCGTCCTCAATTTAAGCTGAACCCTCTTTGTAAGTCTCCAGATTTCTGCTCCGTAGCTAAGTACCGGCAAGATACAGATGTTATATACCTTCCTATTTAGGGATAGTGGCTATCTACCTGTCATAATTTGAGAGTGCTGGCCAAATGTGCTCCGCCCCATTTTTATTCTTCAAGTTACCTCAACCTCGTGGTTCGGCTCCGTGGTTATTACCTGCCCTAAGTAGACATAGTCTTTTACAACTTGAAGTGCACTTTTACCTATCTCGAAGCGCTGCCTTTTTTCCGAGGTTGTTGTACATCCCTTTCGTTTTCTGCAGATTCATTTTAAGACCGACCTTTCTGCTCTCCTTGTCTAACTCCGTAATCATGAGTTCCAATTCGTCCCCTGAGTTACTCAGCCATGCAATGCCATCGGCTAAGCGCAGGTTACTAAGGTACTCTCCATTAACTCTTATTCCTAACTGTTCCCATTCTAGGCTTCTGAAAACCTCCTGTTAGCACGCGGTAAATAGCATTGGGGAGATGTGGTCCCCTGCCTTACACCCTTCTTGATTGGTATTCTGTTGCTTTGTTTAGGAAGCACTATGGTGCAGTTGATCCCCTGTAGATTTCTTCCAGGATGTCTTTATACACTTCATCGACGCCCTGATTCCGCAGTTGTCTGCATGACGGTGAAACTATACGCATGAAACTGATGCGTATAGCATCGACTAAGATGGAGGACAGCACGCACAACTGACAGACCACTTCTCGCTGTCGTATTCTGACCGCTGATATGTCAGCTACGTAGCAATATAAACTAAGAACATTAATAGGCCAAGTACAGAAACTTACGTGTACTCCCGAGTGAACATCCAGTGTATTGGGTATACAATCATTAACGGCAACATACTGTTTTCTTGAGGACAAATAAAATTCTATTCAATAAATGATATTGTGTTCGATGCCCATAGAAGGTCGTTTGGTTACAAAATTAGCATGCAGAACAACATCAAACGCTTTAGAAGAGTGCAAATACACTGCATCAATTTGACCCCTAATGTTTACAACTCTCAAAAGGTCATCTATTATCTCAGCTGACTGTGTTATTGTAGATAAACCAGACATGTTGATTTCCATGAAGTTATTATCCTCGAGATGCGTCATAAGTGCTTTACATAAAACATGTTCAAGCAATATACAAGCTGCGCATGTCAAAGAGACTGGTTTGTTATTATTTATTTCTAAAGAGAACGCAGATTTGTGCATGGGAATTATTCTTACAGAGCGCCAGTCACCAGGTTCCACACAGGTTTCTAACAAGTTTTTCTATATTATACATAAATACACTGATACCCAGCTTGCATACCTGTCGAGGAAAACATTCGATATTTCGTCCAGACCTGGTGAATTTGGAATGTCTGAATTGTGAAAAAGATTGAAAATGTCGTTTTTGCTTAAATATAATTCAGACGTCGGTTTAAGGAGCGTGTAAGGCTGTAAGTGTGTTCGATGCTTCCAAAGTAAAATTTGAAAGAATGCGTTGAATTCATTTGCGATGGTAAAAGGATTGTCAATGCTTATGCCAGACGTTCTCATTTTTGAGATGCCACTTCTCTTTTTAGACAAATATCGCCAGCATTTTCTTGGTTGTTCCGACATGAAATAAGTCAGCGTGCAAGAAAACAACTGGTCTCTTGCAGCCCCCACTTATTCCTGAAAAGTGCGCACTGAACTTGAAAGTACCCTCCTGCTAACACATTTTCAAAATCGCTTTATCTTGTGTTTCGGATGTATAAGAGCAAGATTCACCCACGGGTATTTTTTATTGATACGCTTTTTTTAAAGGAACTTACGCATTTCCACAATAAATATTCATGTCTTTAAACTGTGACCACAGCTCACTAACATCATTTAAATTAGTAAAGGAAGGGAATAAAATTACCATGCAACTAATGACCGAAATATCATCCACATGCGTATAGTCTCTCGCGATTGTGTCGGTAGGCTTAACATAGGACCGCACACCAGTATTAGAACACTCTCGAACTAATTACTGATAATCAGATATGCCATCCATAGCGATGCGGAGCAATCTTGAAGCGAGCCACTTGCAATTAAAAGATCAGGTAAGAAGATTTGCATATTTTGTGGCATCAGATACCAGCTGGGTTAAGGAAAACGTAAATGCGGTTTGGAGCAAGGATTCTGCCTTTTTGAATTTTTTCGCCGTCATGATAAAGGCTGCACCAGTTAATACCAAGAAGGTTGAAATCACCTGTTATGAGAATGTTGAAGCGTGAATTCATATTTCAGTCGATGTAATCATATAATCAATCTAAGTATTCCGGAGGGGCATTGGAGCACGATAAACACCTCCATGTATTATAGTTTTACCCAAATTTTAACTTACACCAAATGCTTTCGTGATCACTGATGTCAATAGGGCGAGTGAACTTAATGTTATTCTTAAGTGCGATTGTAACTCCGCCACCCCTTGATCCTCTGTCTCTACGTATAAGAGTGTACAAAAGAGACACTATTTCTGAATTTTGTACATCTGAATTCAGCCAGTTTTAAGTGATCACTACGACATGCGGTTGATAAGTCAAAATAATATGTTTGAGGCTCTGTATCTTATTCAGTACACTGTGAGCATTTAGCAAAACAGGCCAGAGCGTCTTGACGGATTCACGTTATTCGTTATCGCTTTTACGTGTGTTCACACGCCTGGAACGATAAGATGATTGTTTGGGTTGCGCAGGAGCAGTGGGTTCCGACAACGCCATTCTGCAATCACGCATTGCATCCCATGTGTACAGCTTCATTCTATGTGTACAGCTTGCAGTCGACTCTGAGCTTATCTAAACGAAGCGAATGTTAGAACCTTTTTTATTGCTTCTTTCTTCAGCAGCTGAGTGCCATAACTTCAATCGAATGTCCCGAACTTTTGCTTGAAAAATCTTCTGATAAGGCTATATCTGTGCCCTTCGATTTGAAGGAGACTGACATAACCTCATTTTTGTCTAAATAAAAAAAATCTCAAAATATCTCAAAAAATCGAAAATCTCAAAAAGTCGAAAAATCTCAAAATATTAGGACGATGGCAATGTTCATATTTTTGTACGATTTGGCGGATACGCTCTATGGAGTTAACTTCAACGCCTATATTTTTTTAATTTCTTCGTAAAATTTCCGCTCTAGTTCTTTCGAGTCCTCCAATCGATCTTTCTTTTAGTTCATACACTACAAATTTGTTGCGACGACTTCCATTTTCGAGATCATCTACCTTTCCGGCTAACTGGAGAACTAGTTTGTTCGCGCTACTGCAAGCTTCATCCCTTTTACGCAACCTTTGCTTAGATTCCCGCGGTCGAAAGTATCCATGTCCTTGGACTAAGGATTCAGGCGAACCATAAGAGTTCTGAAACTCTTGCTAGGTTGGAAGCCAGTTCTAATCAGGCATGTCACCTCATCAGACGAATAACAAACAGGCATGCTGGGATGAATATGGCGAACCTTCTTAGATTAGTGCAGACCTTCATAAGAAGCAGGAAAGTGTACGTAGCACCTTATTTAAAATTAAACCAAGCGGAGCGGGGCAAACTCCACACCATTTTCAGGAAAAGTGTGAAAGTCGCGCTCGGTCTTCCCCCAAACACGTCAACTGACAGACTTATGAAGTTGGGGGTATCTAACACGCTCGATGAGCTAATTGAGGCTATTGTGACTGCACAACATCAATGACTACTCGGATCTAAAACGGAGAGAGCAATATTAAAGAGATTGGGCTATTAGCCCACGCGTGAGCAAGTGCGTTCAAAAGACATACCTATACAGATCAGGGATAGGATAACGATACCTCCGCTACCCAGAAATATGAACCCTACCTTTCATGAAGGCAGGCGTAAAGCCAGGGGAGAGGCATTACAATCCAGGAACACCGGTCGACAGGCCGTCGCGCATACAGAAGCTGCGGAATATGAAAGCAAAGCGGCACACACGGCGGTGGCGGTCAGGGAAGATGGTGGCCTGACTGCGTGCTGCACTGTCCTTGGTGTCGAGACTATAGAGGCTGAGGAAGTGGCCATAGCTTTGGCCATCAGCCAAAAGGGGGTCAGGGTGGTCATCAGCGACTCCAAAAACGCTGTGAGAAATTATGAATCGGGAAGGGTGACGGAGACTGCCGTCCATATAATAAACATGGTAGGAGTACCCAAAGAGCAGGTTCTGCTTGTCTGGGCTCGAGCTCACCAAGGACTTAGAGGGAACGAAGAGGCTCATTCCGTCACCCGAGGTCTCACCTACCGGTAGACTCCTGGAACCTCCCAAGTTACCGAACAAAGAAGCGAGTATATGCGCACATACCATGAAATTGTCGCACACTACAGGCTGAACTGGCAAGTATACCCGAAAGCGGACAACTCACTAAGTAAGAAAAATGACGTTTTGGGGCGAAAGTTACAAACAGGGGTTTTTCCAAACCCCGCACTTTACAGCAAGTGGCACCCCGCAGTTTTCCAGTCCCAGTGTAAATTTTGTGATGAGGTAGCGAATTTCGTCCACATGGTGTGGACATGTCGAAGTCAAAACGATGGTTCTCACACTGTAGAATCCTGGAAGGTCCTGCTCTGCAGCCCAGATCACAACGTCCAGCGTGACATCATCAGTCAAGCCCTTGATACTGCCGCGTCCCAAGAGATTCCGGCCGACAGTTAGCGGCGACGGGCCATGCCTGAACAATTGACTGACTTTTTAACAAAGTTTTCTCTCTCTCTCTCTCTTGCTTACATTTTCCATTCGACACAGATTATTCGTGATCCTGATTTGAATATTTTTGACTGATGATTCTAGCTGTGCCAACTTTGTAGTCAGTGAAGCCCGAGTCTTATTTGTCTTGGTAAACTTAATTGACTGGTAAACTGTGTATCAGACTCCGAGTCAGAAGAGAGGCCATGGTTCAACCCTATGTCACCGCACGTTAGTAGCCATAGCCTAATCAGATGCAGACAGTCACACAATAAACCAAGCAAACACTGTGTGTCAAATTTGTAGTCAAGAAAGCCAGAGTCTTATTTCTCTTTCTTTTCTCTCTCAAAATTTTCTGAAGTAATTGGCTGTTTACCTTTGTCTCAAACTCCGAGTCAGAGGAGAGACAAGGGTCCAACTCCATATAGCCAGACGTTAGTACCAATAGCCTAATCACATGCAGACAGTCACACATTAGCCTGAGCAAACACTGTGAGCTTGGAAACACCGTCAATGTTACACAATCATCTATAATAGAAGAAATCAGATGATTGTCATCAACCTGTACAAACAATTGGAAGCTTGAATTGAAAGATTCAAGCTGGGAGGTCTGAGAATCATTCTCAAGAATCAGAAATACTGCGATGCGAAAAGATTATAAATGCCTGCCCGGAAACCATAACGTAAAAGCACAATCTAGGAATATCTAGCAAATGCCAGTTAAGTGGAGGTAGGAGATAAAGTGAAATATTGCGGTGATTTGAAGGTTTGAAGAAAGGGAAACGCACCTCCTTCGGTCTCCTTCCTATGTTCGCTCGGCGACCTTCGAATTGCTGCAACAAATAAAGTCTCAGGCAAGTCTTTACATAATTCTAATGCTTGTTCTTATCGTGTGGCTCAGAGCATTCTTTTCTGTCCTGTTTCTTATTACTGCATTCAATGCCAAGGTGTTATGTTTGAAGCTCTGCTAATTTGTATGCTTGTACAAATAATTTATACAGGCGGCCAGATCGTGAGGCGCGGGGGATTGAAAGGGCCACCTCGTGTACCGACGCGTCATACTGCACCTACTCCACCTCCACGTACGTATCAGTTTGGTCATTTTACGCGCGATTATATCGAAACAGATTTGTGACAACTCGTTAACGTCGAATGTGTCTACGAATTACAGACAGGTTAGTGTGGGCAAAATGTAATAATATGACAGTCAAGAGATCGCATCCATGAATATTTTACAGCGAAATATGTTACAATATTCCAAAAAGGGTAGTTTCTACCATTGTTATCTGCCGCCATCTTCGGTGTTCGTAACCACTATCGCACAAAGTGAAAAAAAAACAAAACATCAAGGACACAGAAAAATCCGACCCCGAGTACCCTTCGTGCCAGCCTAGTACTTCACCACTGAGCTACGCTGGTGCTTAGAACTCTGTGGTCAACTGACCCAAGGCATGCTTCATGTCGGGAAAAAAATGAATTATAGCGTAAATAAAATGCCTTTGAACAGCAAAGGAACAGCCAGGCCTCACACAATGCGAATTGCGTAAGAGTAGGTCGTCTATCGGTGCAACCTCCTTCACCTTAGCAGTAGCCATAACTCTCCATCTTCGTCAGCTAGAGCATTGAAAAATTTCACAAAATGTGTTGCAAGTGCGTAGCAGATACCACGCCTAACAGAGGAAACACAAAAGAAGGCATAGCCAATGCCTCCCTACTATTCCAAAATGATGATGGTTTATGAAATAGTGGGTACCCTGCAAGTGTGTTTGCAGCAGTTACCAGAATTGTGTTTAAAAAAGGGTCTGAAAGGTTGCTCTTGTACTTTTCACTGTGAATATGCAGCAGGTTCGGCGTAGGCCTGACGTTTCTTGTGTTTGTCTGAATTAAAAGAAAACGCCACGCTTTTAACAAAACTAAATGCGCAAGGTTGGACTTGAAACATTATCTGTGAGATACAGATAATATAAACATTAATTCAGAACGGTTGCAACAGGATGCGATGATTATGAATTGAACCACACAGGATTTGTTAGGTTGTGTTTATTTACAAGCGGAAGAATGGCTGGTTCACGACTGTGTCCATATTCGAACACACATGATTCGAAATGTTATTTCTGTGAGGAAACCCGCCAGTAGCATAAACAATCTGCTTCATGAAGTGCATCGACTCGGTGAACTTTCATTGAGAAAAATTTTATTCACCTACTTCAAGTGGAGAATAGCTGCCAGGGGACCGAGGTGTGTAGTCGCACCTGACATGGGCTCCTGCCCTCATTGCTACTTTCTGTGAAACCTTGCCTGAACACTGCTCACGTTTGGTGACCTGGGATTGCTCACGTTGCAGGGTATCGTTTGACACCAGACTAATCACAGTGAGTGTATTTTTACATGATACTGAGCTCGTAACATAGTTTGCCTGTTCGCTGGGACGCAACATCACCAAGGAATCCAGAGACCGCACTGCACGCGCACACCGCTGTTGCACGAGGATGGGCCTGCGAAATGAGCTGGACACCAGCGGCTCGTAGGTGCACGAGCACGCTGCTCGCGCAACACACAGACACAGCGTACGAGGTCAAGGGCTAACGCTCTCATGAAAACGCTGACGTTTAACCCATGTCAAGAGGGCCCGAATACAATGCAAGTGTACAAGATGGAGGTGATTCAAGAAAGGACATACTCGACGTTTGATGAAAATAGTGGCAAAAGCGACAGGAAAAGCACACATTGAGTGGCTACAAGCTGGCCGCAAAGGCATGTCAGCAAAAGAAGACAAGTCAGCCGAAGAAGGAGTTACACAACTTGTCAAGCCAGACGCCGAGTGTTAACCGCAGCGTCAACGCAGAACTAGGATGTGGCTATTCCCTACTGATGACTTCAAAATTGTATTCCGCCCGCAACCAGGACTAGATCTTTCAAAGCGAACACTCATCAAGGTTACACATTGCATCGGAAGATCCAGCGACTTGGCCCAGCAG
Source organism: Rhipicephalus microplus (assembly GCF_043290135.1). Taxonomy (NCBI): domain Eukaryota; kingdom Metazoa; phylum Arthropoda; class Arachnida; order Ixodida; family Ixodidae; genus Rhipicephalus; species Rhipicephalus microplus. The sequence continues at coordinate 71,187,261 of NC_134707.1, read as the reverse complement.
GACTTCTATGCTCATGTGCGAGTGCAGGTGCAGAAAGTAGAGAATATGATAATCGCAAGCACATCCAGTACTGAACGAGCTTTCAAACTGCAAAGTATAAATGCTATACAGCTCGGTGGAGTAATATATCAAGTAAATCCGCTCATACGACACCCCGATGATGTGTGCCGTGGAGCGATCTATGGCGTCGAACCAGGAACAAGCCCCAAGGAGATTTTCGAAAGACTTCGCGTAGACCCAAGATATGACGTCCTTGGTGTGCGCATGTTGAGATCTTCCACTGCTGCAGTTATCATTTTTGACAGGCAGCATGTTCTTTTTTAGGTAATGTGCCTCAGTGGAGACTACCGATGCAAGCCTTACCGGAAGTCCAACCAATATTGTTACGGGGAATAAAGTATACACTGGCGAGCAAATGCGTACTGTCGAATATACTGTCGAGCAAATGCGTAAAACGCTGCTGAAGTCCGAGCACGTTCACATTCAGCACTTCGTCGTCGTCATCCTCAGGCATCTACTTAGCCCGTGACATTACCCGCCGGCGGCAGAAGCACCGTCCCGGAGCGATCAATTCTCGAGGCGTGAGTAGTATGGTTTAAGCCGTGAGACGTGCACTATATCGGTCGGGACTGAAGCTGGTACTGACGTGGTATAGAGTGGAGCTATCTCATAGGTCACGCTGGTGACCTTGCGTATGACGCGGTAGGGGCTAACGTAACGGGACATCAGTTTTTCGCAGAGACCAACACGACGTGATGGTAACCACACCAAGACGAGCGACCCCGGGGAGTATTGTACGTCACGGTGCCGGCGATCGTAAGCACTCTTTGAGTTCAGCTGCGAGGCACACAAACAATCCCGGGCCACTCGGCGGGCGATGTCAGCTCGGGCCAGGGCATCACGAGCATAAGCAGTCGATGAGGGGGCCTCAGATTGGAGCATGGTGTCCATGGGCAAAGGCGGGTCAAAACCAAACAGTAGGTAAAAAGGTGAAAATCCAGCTGTATTATGACGTGAACTGTTGTATACGAAGGTAACGAAAGGTAAGTGGATGTCCCAATCTTTGTGATCCTTGGAGACGTACATCGCTAACATATTCGTCGGAGTACGGTTGAGGCGTTCCGTGAGGCCGTTGGTTTGCGGATGGTACGCTGTAGTGAACTTGTGGGGGGTAGATCAGGATCGCAGGAGCTCGTCGACTACTTTAGATAGAAAACAGCTGCCGCGGTTGGTGATCAACTGACGAGGAGCACCATGACGCAGAATGATGTCATGAAGAAGGAAATCAGCTATATCAGTAGCGCAGCTAGTGGGGAGGGCGCGTGTAATGGCATACCGCGTTGCGTAGCCGGTAGCAATAGCAATCCACTTATTACCGGTCGGCGACACGGGAAAAGGTCCTAGAAAATCGAGGCCGACTCGGAAAATGGCTCATCTGGTACTTCAATGGGCTGAAGGGTACCAGCAGGTCCCAGAGCAGGTGTCTCGCGGCGCTGGCGGAGGTCGCATGCCGCAACGTACTGTCACACAGAACGGTAGAGGCCATGCCAAAAGAATCGGCGGCGAATGCGGTCATACGTGCGTGACACCCCTAGGTGTCCAGCGGAGGGGGCATCATGCAGCTGGGCCAAAACGTCTGAGCGAAGATGCACAGGAACGACGAGTAAAAGCTCAGCACCATCAGGGCAGGCGTTGTAGCGGTGCAAGATGTCGTTGTGAAGAACGGACAGTTGTAAGGAGTGGTCAGGGTCGGGATAGTGCAGACCATTGATAATAGCACGCAAAGAGGGGTCGCGGCGTTGTTCAGCAGCTATTTCGGTGAAGTCGGTAATTGAAAAAACGAGGGCCTCTAGTCCATCTTCCACCGTGTTAGGGGGATCGACTGGGTAACGGGACAAGCAGTCGGCATCCTTGCGAAGTTGTCCGGATTTATAGGATACGGAAAAAGTGTACTCTTGTAAGTGCAGCGCCCAGCGACCAAGGCGTACAGTAGGGTCCTTGAGTGAGGAAAGCCAGCAAAGCGCATGGTGGTCCGTAATAACTGAGAATGGTCGGCCATACAGGTATGGTTGGAATTTCGCAATGGCCAAGACAAGAGCTAAGCACTCGCGTTCTGTGATGGAAAAATTTTGCTCCGAGCACGACAACAGTCGGCTTGCATACGCGACGACGCGGTGCACGCCTTGTTGCCGCTGCGCCAGCACTGCGCCTATGCCGTGACCACTGGCGTCACTACGAAGCTTCGTGGCGGCAGATGGGTCGAAGTGTGCTAGGACTGGCGGATCGGTGAGAATGTCAACGAGCGACGAGAAGGCGTTTGCTTGCTGTTGGCCCCAGGTGCATGCGATATCCGTTTTGAGGAGGCAGGTTAGAGAACGGGCTACTTCAGCAAACTTCTCGACAAAACGACGGAAATAGGAGCATAATCCCAGAAAACTTCGGACGTCCTTGGCTGAGCGGGATGTGGAGAAGTCGCGAACTGCTCGGACTTTCGCAGGGTCTGGTTAAACGCCCGCAGCGTTAACAAGATGGCCGAGTACGCAGATTTGGCGTTGCTCAAAGCGGTATTTGGACGAGTTAAGTTGCAAGTTGGCACGTCGGAAAACATCAAGCACTGTGGACAGACGAGTAAGATGGTCGTCGAAAGTAGTCGAAAAACAAGAACGTCGTCAAGATAGCAGAGGTAGATGTTCCACTTCATGCGTCGAAGGAGAGAGTCCATCATGCGCTCAAAAGTCGCGGGGGCATTGCATAATCCAAAAGGCATCATCTTGAACTAATAAAGTCCATCAGGAGTCACGAAGGCCGTCTTCTCTCTGTCTTTGTCGTCCACAGCGATCTGCCAGTAGCCTGAGCGAAGGTCTATTGAAGAGAAATATTTGGCACCGCGCAAGCAATCGAGTGCATCATGTATGCGCGGTAGGAGATAGATATCTTTCTTGGTAATATGGTTGAGATGGCGATAACCAACACAGAATCTTCAGCTATTGTCCTGCTTTTTAACAAGTACTACTGGTGAGGACCAGGGACAATATGAGGGTTCGATTATGCCCTTATGAAGCATTTTATCGACTTCTCGCTGTATAATAGCACGCTCTGGGGCTGACACACGGTAGGGTCGTCGTCGAATGGGTCGAGCGTCACCGGTGTAGATGCGATTGGTTACCACGGATGTCTGGCCCAAATTACGGTCGCCGAAGTCAAAGATGTCCTGATAAAAAGCAAGCACAAGGCAGAAAGCAGAGACTTGTTCAGAGGTGAGCTTGTCAGATAGAATTGGCTTGAAAAGGTCGGAACAGGAACGTGACGAGAGCGACGTTGATGAAAAATCGGGTGGCAAATCGGTGGTTGGGGCGGAAACTGTGTGGTCGACCAGTGGTGTCAGATGCGCAAGTGACATGCCGCGAGGAATAACTTGCGCTGAGAAGCCAAAATTGAGGACGGGAAATGAAGTTCGGTTGTCCTTAACGGTAACCACCGTGTTGGGGAGTGCTATATTATGTGTCATGGCCACGTCAGAAATTGGGGCAGCAACATAATCACCATCGGGTACTGGAGGATATGGCGAGAGTTGGACATGGACTGCGGCTTGCGGCGGAAGTCTGTGGAAATCGACGCAGCGTAGACGAGGTGGGCTGGTAGAGACGGTCTCTGAGAAGAATGGTAGTTCGAGCCGAAGAAGACTTTTGGAACAGTCAATGAGCGCAGCGTGTGAAGTCAGAAAGTCGAATCCAAGGATGAGGTCATGAGGGCAATTTTTCAGTACAGCGAACAGAACTGAAGTTTGATGCTCAGAAATTGTTCATCGCGCAGTGCACATTCCAAGCACAGCAGGAGTACTGCCATCCGCTGTACGAGCGGTAGGTGCAATAGCAGGCGTCAGAACTTTGTGGAGGCGACGGCGAAGGTCTGAGCTCATCACAGATATTTGTGCATCGGTATCAATAAGAGCAGCTACAGGTGAACCATCAACGAGGACTGTAAGAAGGTTGCACCGCTGTTCGGGAGTAATCAGAGGATTTGCAGTCCGAGTCATGTATGCAGTGTCACCTCCGGGGGCTGCAACGGCTAGTTTTCCGAGCGACGTTCGTAGGGAGACCGAGAACGGGGGGGTTGGGGCGAGCGGGACTGACGACGCACGGGCGATGGCGAGCGGCTGGTCCGACATTCTGGATTATGCTCTGCACCTGTCTCAGCACGGTAGGACGGGGCATAAGGTGCACGTTCGGACCGAGGCCCCCAATCATAGAAGCTCGGTCGAGGTGATGAGGTCCAACGGCTGCGGCAATGGCGAGCGATGTGTCCTATTCGATGCACGTGAAACATATGGGCCGATCATCATGAGTGCGCCATTCAGCTGGGTTTCATCGTGGCGCGAACGTGCGGTTCGGAGTGGCAGCCGCAGCGACTGGAGCCGAGCTGGAAGTAGCAGGAACGCCCATATTCGCGATCTCTTGGCGAACCATGGCCTGTATCATTGACACAGTATCGAGGTTGTGTCCTGGCGCGCTGACGCTAGACATAGCGGGTGCCGTAGCCTCGAGTTCCCGACGGACTATTCTGGTGACGTTTTCCGGCGCTGGTGGTTGATGTAGTGTGGGCAAATCTTTGCAAGAAGACGTAGCCGCCGTGTTTGGAAGGCGGTCAAATTGGTGAACTATGCGCCTACTTTTTGCCTGTTTGGAGCGACGACATGCTTCGATGACCGACTCCATCGTCGAGCAGTCCTTGCACAGGAGCAAATTGAAGGCGTCAAGGCGTCATCGGCAATTCCTTTCAGGATGTGTCCGACTTTGTCCTCGTCGAGAATGTCCTTGTCGACCTTGCGACACAAAGCCAACACGTCCTGGATGTACGCGATGTATGACTCTGTGGATGTCTGGGCACGAGTCGCAAGCTCTTTCTTTGCGGCCACTTGACGTCCGATGGGTTTCCCAAATAGATAGCGCAATTTCTGCTTACAGACGTCCCAGCTAGTCAACTCTTCTTGATGTGTCTCGTACCATTGTTTTGCCGTGCCATGCAAGTAGAAGATGATGTTCGCCAACATAAGCGTCGGATCCCAATGTTTGCTGCTGCTGACGCGCTCATATCGAACCAGCCAGTCATCGACGTCTATGCCACTTGTGCCGTTGAACGGGCCTGGGTCACGAGGTTGCACCACAACGATCGGTCGCGGGGCTGACGGATCTTATTGATATTGAGTAGCCTGGTCAGTAATCGTGGTAGTTGCAATGCGCCGTCCGCTGCGAAGATCCAGCTCGTTGGGCTGTATAGCGAGTGGTACCCAGCCCCTCCACCAATGATGATGCGGGGAATAAAGTGTACACTGGTGAGCAAATGCGTACTGACGAATATACTGTCGAGCAAATGCGTGCAACGCTGCTGCAGTCCGAGCACGTTCAGATTGAGCACTTCGTCGTCGTCATCCTCAGGCATCTAATTAGCCCGTGACAATATTACCGAACTTGTGGCACCATATGTCACCGACAAGACATCTACCCTCAGCCGAAAGTGAACTTCTGCTACAAATGCGGCCACGACAAGGACAAAGAACCACACGACTGCCCACCGATAGGCAAGATCTTCAGAGAATACCATAAAACTACTGAAAAGGAATGCAAAAAGAAACTCTGCAGCAACCTCCCCCCCTTATTAAGTGAGACGCCAGCAGCTCGATGCACACGCGATAATCGCTCGAGTGCTCACATCAATAATTTATCCGGGTCGGTTAGCACACCAAAAATTTCACAGGCCCCCCTCTTTTCACCAAAAGTCTGACCGAAGTGGCTCTCACTCTAAGAAAAAAGGTCGCTCTGGATCCCACACGCCATCACGGTCTCACTCCGTTAGCGGAATCAGTTACGTTACCACGGTGACCAGCAGTGACGGGCCCAGTTCTCTAAATACTACAAGTGCCTTGACCATCTGATCTGCTCAGACAGCGACCATCCGGGCTCTAAAAAATAAAGTCCAATATCTACTACGAAGGATACAACAACGCCCACCAGCCAAGTGTAGCACGCTAGAACTTGACGACAGCATACTAAAACAGACGCAACCTAAAATAATGAAGCGCGTAGAATAAAGACTGCAAGCACATGAAACAAAAATGCTCGACCTCGTCGAACGACGCTTTGAAGCTATTCAGGAAGCCCTCACTGCGAAACTTCTCGCATCCATAGACAACCATTGATAAAGTGGTTACTAAAGTTATGGAAAAAGTACACCCACTGATCCGTTCATAAGCACGCTCGATGCCAAGCTTGATGGTTTCATGGCACAACAGCATAACTTCATTACATATGCATACAAAAATTTCGTTACGCATGAGCAGCTGGTGGAGCAATCAGGAACAAAGCAGAAAGAGCGAAAGACTTTAGGAGGTTAAGCTGCAGCGGAAATTCGATCGACAGCACCAAACGACCGGCATCAGGCGAAAATCAACTGACAGAATGCAGCTCCCGCACGTAGACAGTCTCAGCCACTCCCCACTCTACGAATTTGGCACTGAATTTGCAAAGCCTACAGACCTCGTTCTGCAAACTTGCAAGAATATGTTAAAACAAATATACCAGATATGATCGCGTTGCAAGACACCTACCCAGAAAAAAATCAAGCTCCCTGGTTAAGGCACTGTCACGTGCGCACGCCGCACCACAATTCTAGTCAAGTATGATTCTAACCGCACAGACCAAAGATATTGAAGATATTGACATCGAACACACCATCGTGGAGATAATCCCTGCTCGGAAGCTCAACAGAGCTTATACCTGGCCAACCTTTACAGCCCTCGGTGAAAGCAGTTACACCAATACGACCACTTCGTGTACGAGCTCCATCAAATGATTAATGGCAACTGACTCGTCTTAGTTGAGGGCTCCAATGTTCCACATGCGGCCTGGGGCTAAAACAGCACCACCTAGAAAGAGGCGCGTGTTGACGACGCTGCAAATCAACACGGTCTGACACTGTGAAATGGCTTGCTCCATCCAACCCAAGTAGGTAACAGTGTGTCGAGGGATACTGATCCTCATCTCACGTTCACTAGAGACGTGCACACCGCAACGTGGACAAGGCTACCAGACACTCTAGGGAGCGACAATCACATAATTCAAATAGAGGTCGAACAGGCTCACCGCTCACTCAAGACAGGAAAAGCTCGGCTCACGGACTGGACTATATACAAGAATGACCTTGATGATGACTCGACTATCCAAGACATTGAAGCCTGGGTGAACAGTATTGCATGTGTTTCTGACACTCATACCAAAACGAACGAGGACAATCCAGCAGTCGTTAATCATCTCCTTCACCTACGGGAAGCCCAAGATTGCTTATTGAACAATGGCAACGGCAAAAGCTCAACCGCAAGCTGAAGCACCGCATCACAGTAATCACCAGGCAGGGACAGGAGTACGCAGAAAACCTTGTGAGCCAGAACTGGCGGTCCTTCTGCGACAAACTTCAAGGGACATTGATCACAAAGAAGATTAGGCGCAATCTTTGAGGCCTGACTGACGACACCCACACCAAAACTAATTAAAGTAATACAATTCAGCAGATTATGAACAACTATAAGGGCACAGAGCACCAGTTACTCCAAGAACTTCAAGCAAAACTGCGTGGCTCTGTTAACCAGCAAGCTAGCTTCTTCAACACTTCGACATCCAGGGCGTACCGAGGAGCATCGAAGAAAGCACTAGACCAGCCTTTCACGCAAGCAGAGCTTCACGCGGCCCTCGCAAAGCTTAAGCGCAACACGAGCCCAGGAAAATACAGAATGATCAATATGCGCCTACGGCAGCTACCACCCCGGGCATTGACGGCACTCCTTCGGCACTATAACGACTGCTAGAGGAAGGGCGAGCTACTAAAAGCCTTGAAGCATTCGGAGCTGATCATGGTGCCCAAGCCAAACAAGCCAATCTCGATTGCGAATCTTCGTCCCATTTCCCTTATATGTTGCGCTGGGAAACTCTTTGAGCACAAAATAAACGAACGGCTCACCATACTCCTCGAAGACAATGGTCACTACCCGAACACCATGTTCGGCTTCTGCCAAATGCTCAGCACACAAGACGTCCTCTTGCAGATAAAGTAAAATATTCTTCTCCGCTTAGGCAAGCACAGTAATTCATCCAGCTCTGGACGTAACGGGTGCATCATTTGACAATGTGAGCCACGAAGCCATTCTGCGTAGCCTGGAATATGTCAGCTGTGCAGCCAAAACATACGCCTACATGCTGGCTTTCCTCACCAACCGCACAGCGACTGTTGGAATTGCCAATATCCGGAGCGAGCTTTTGCAACTCCTTAAAAAGGGCACGCCGCAAGGCTCAGTGATATCACCACTGCTTTTCAACTTGGCCCTCCCTGCGGCCTCCAATGTGCTCCGGTAAAGTTGAAACTGTTAGTACTTGCGACACGCACCCGGGGTAGACCACCACGCTACAACGATCCTGACCCACTAGTCTTTCTACAGGGAATCAAAATACCACAAGTTGACACGCTTCGAGTCCTTGAAATACATATACATAAAGATGGGTCTAGCTCCGCTGCCCTACTTTGGCTGCAAAACCCTGTGACACAGCTCATTCACCTTATCCGAAAGGTGGCTAACCAACGCAGTGGCTTCAAAGAGCATGAAGTATTAAAAATGGTAGAAGCTCTTCTTTACAGCCGCATAACGTACGGAACTCCCTATCTCAACCTGAAGGCAGCGAAAAACAAAAACCTAATCTGCTGATACGAAAGGCTGCAAAGCTTGCCCTAGGACTGCCGCCAGCCGCCTCCATGAGCGACCCTTTTGCATGGAAGTTCACAATACGTGGGAAGAACTCACCGAAGCACACATCATAACCAGGTCGAGAAACTCAAACTGTCATTCACAGGGCAAGCGGTCCTTCGACGCACAGGATACGAGACCACCCTAGAACCCAACGAAGAACGCAAAGGCAAAATATCGTGACAGCTCCGAGAATGCCTTGAAATTCAGCATATCCCTCGGATTATGCATCCTCCACATCACCGAGCAAGGTGGCTCGCCAGGGTTAACATGATCCGGATAAGCCAAGACAATGACCCATAGGCGCGATACGTGGACGCAGCCAAATATCCGGGATGTAACGCCTTTTCGATTACCGTCGCAGATTACAAAGGTGTGGTACTGGCATCAGTGACTATCCTCGTGAAACTTGTGGAAACAGCTGAAGAGGCTGCTATAGCACTCGCCACCTAGACGAGTGAGGGTCCACTTGTGGTCTTTACCGACTCACAAACAGCGCCACGGAACTACCTATTTAGTAGCCTAACCTCCACGGTGGTGATTAGGCTACTAAAGCTCATGGACAATCCTCCTCCCTACACATGCTTCGTGTGGATTCCGGGTCATGAAGATCTCGAGGGAAATGATGTGGCATACACCGCAGACCACGAATGCGGAAACTGGGCATTCTCGTACGAGATATGAGGCATCTCCCACTCAACAACAGAATAAGAGGTAAGAGAACCCCTACCACTAACGTACCATGCATTGCTGCAACAATATCGGCTCGGACGCAGGTCATACGCTCGGCCCCATTCAAAACTCACAACAGACGAAGGCGCTGACTACAGGCGTCTTCAAAGCAACACGTTCACCCACGGCGTACTATTGCACCGTATGAGGTCAACATCTGTCTTCACTGCAATATGGCAGGCACTCTGGCGCACCTTCTACTGCAGCGCAAAGTAAGCGTCCCAAGTCTAGAAGCAGCATCACCAGATGCGGACCAAGACCTCCTCAGTGAAGCGTGGGAGGCTGCGATCTCCCAGCCAGACCAGGTCGAGCAGCGTAAACTCGTCGCTCGAGCCCGGCGGGCTGTCCGAGCCAGAGGGTTCATGGTATAAGGGACCCTCCTGCCTTCACTCGCAAGCTTCATTCAATCAATGTTTTTCTTCCTCTCTCTACTTCGAGTACTTGGAGCCCTGTAGAACCAGCAACACATTGTCTAAAGAACTTCTACTAGGTCACTGAGGTTGCTGCTAGGATACAAGTTGACACTAAATGGGGTTCTTTTTGTCGTGTTAGGTTCACTGGTTGAGTGAAAGCGGTGCTGTGCTATGCATGCGTGAATAGCAGTGAGTGCAAGCACTTTGCCGGTCTGCGCATTGCAGAGGAGTGACGCAATAGCCGTGGCAGATGAATTATGACCGTACCCCGTGGTTCGTGCACATTGAGTCACGCTCATATCCCTGGTTACGTCTACCACGGCGTTCCATATATAAATATATATATATATATATATATATATATATATATATAGCGTAATCTTCGGCAGTATGACAAACCTATCAATAAGGAGTGCAAATTATCTGCTTGATGGCAACTAGCGTTTAACATCCCCAAACCACCATAGGATTCCGAGAGACGCCATTGAAGAGGGCTCCAGAACTTTCGACCCTCAGGGGTTTTTTAACCGGCACCCAAATCTGAGCACATGGGCTTACAGCATCTTCGCCTCCGTCACAAATGCAGCCGACGCAGCCGAGACTTGATCCCGCGACGTGCGGTCAGCAGTTGAGTGCTTTAGACACTAGCCGACCACGGCAGGGCGAAATCGCTGCTCGGCGGCGTCGAAGAGAAAATAAGCTTAAGTGATCGGATGTCGAAGTAGTTGTCTAATCGCGGTTCGGAATATAATTAACAAACAGTAGAAGACTAAACGTGCTGTGATGGCACTGGAGCTAAGGGAGTAACTTAGGCGGATAAAGCTCTTGTATGGTGAAACTTACCGAAAGTGCCATCGCGACTTGGTTCTTCGCGATGGACTTCGTAAAAAATCTGTTTGGGTATGTTTGCGACGTGTGTGAACGACTGTGACAGGTGTGAGACTTGACCTCGGTAATTACAGTCTTGCGGGAAGCGTTCAGTTTTGCGGCGCCCACTATAGCTCATTATACGGTTATCATGTCATATGTGATGTAAGCTACTGCTAGTTTTTATACAACAACTTTCGCATTTTAACAAGTCACACCACGATATGAAATTGAGAGACGCGTGATTTGTAAATAAAAATGTGTCACATTGTATTGTCGGTGCTGTTTATGAATTATTTGGGCCTCTGCAATTGCCGTCTTTGTACTGAGCATGAACAAAAATCCTGGGCAAAGTACTTATTTAATGCTCCAATAAGCAGCGTGTTAAGATGTTGCGATGTTACAGTACGACAACAGCAAGATAAAAATGTTCCGAGTAAAGCTAAACGTGGTAATGCCAATGAGCATCAAATGTCTATAAATAAACCTACATGCTAGCTGCCCTTATAACGTCGGTTAGGTTAAGGGGTAATAGCGATGCAAATGAAGTTATTGGTGTGTATACAATCAAATGCAGGCATACTCATTGTGTTTGTAGAAGACTCTTGCCAGCAGGAGGTTTTGTACTGCATTCATTTTTTCACACGAAAGGTTGGGGCTAAGTACTAAATTTAACAAAAATCACATCATATTTGTTAATGTAAAGATATTGGAGAACGTGATGATACTGGTGTAGTGCGTACTGCATGTTGTTAGCTGTAGGGAATGTTTCAGCTTTCGACAGTGAACACGAGTAAGCGCAAGCGGTAATACACGGCTATAGTGCGATGGCACAAAAATATATCATTTGCCGTAGGGCTATGGATGTTTCTTCCAAAACATTCGAAGTATAGGAGTAGTTGACGAATAAATGGGCAGTAAACCAAAAAAAAATGTTTGAACAGTCATTAGAGACGCCCACTTTGCATTTAGGCTGGACAACTGGGAAGGTGGTCCCTGTGGATAAATCTGATTATGTACATTCTCTCATGCAGCTACTACCGTCTCGTATTCTTAACATGCATTCTAGGCGAAACCGTAGAGAATGTCATGTACTCGCACCTCATCAAATTCCTTGAGAAACATGGACTGCTTGGCAAGTTGGTAATTCATCTTAACTGAATTTTGCGAAAAAACTGAAGTACAAAAGGAAAACACCTGTACACAGCACGCCTGGGAAATACAAATGGACAGTGCGCTGTGTTCAGGTGTCTTTTTTTTTGTACTTCAATATTTAGTGCAACTCAGTCAACAGAAAATTCTTTGAATAAAATCCGTTCTTTAGAATTTATCAGTGTGGCTCCCGTAAAAGTGTTTCATTCATATCACCGTTGCCGTTTTCTGCTAATTACTTGTTTATTAACGCAGAGCTTGAATCCGATACTGACTGCATGTTGCTAAATTTTGCTAAATGATTTGACTGCGTTTCATACGAACTACTCTTCTTCTGAGCATTGAGACCAAAGTACTTACATGAATTAAAGAATTCTTCTTTAACCGCAGCCAGCACGTGACAGCTAATAACTTTGGTCACCTGATTCCGCAACAACATCTGCTGTGCAGTTAGGGTCTATTTCAGGCGCAATGCTTTTCCTAATCTTCATTATTGATCTTCCTCTTTATGTTTCTTCCTCTACTGTCTGGCTACTTGCTGACGACTGCGTCCTCCACCTCAAAATAACCAGTCATATTGTGTATCTTAACATTCAACGTGACCTAAATAGCATGTTTGCATGGTGCAAGACATGGTTCATGACACTTAATATTTGTAAATGCAAAAACATGCAAGTCTCACGTCGCACTACAACCCTTTGTCCGCGTACTTATTCCCTCAATAACCATTCATTACCATCTTTTGACAATTACAAGTACCTTGGCGTTCACATATCTTCCAATTTTTCCTGGAATAAACACATGGAATATGTGGTTAACAACGCTAACAGCATGCTTGGCTATCTACGCCGTAACTTTTCCTCTGCTTCATCATCACTCAATTTAACACTGTATAAAACATTGGTCACATCAAAATTAGTGCACACGTGAGGCATATGGGACCCAACTCAAGCTATTATCATTCAATCTTTTGAAGTTACTCAGAATCGCGCAACACGTTTCATCTATTCAAATATTCACGTTATTATAGTGTCACATCCATAAAAAGCGCCCTGAACTTGCCTGATCTTTCATTGCGCCGCCAATTGTCTCGCCTTAATCTTTTCCACAAATATCATTCTAACAGCCATTTGAAAGACGCCCTCTTTCATTCACCTCGATTCATATAACCAAAGAAAGATCATCGCTTTAAAGTAGGCCTACCGATCTTTCGCACCACCTTGTGTAATGATTAATTTGTGTCAACGACAAGCACGGCCTGCAACCAACTTCCCGCTTCCATCACCTGTATAACGGGCCAAAAACTTCAAGCTCGCCGTACATGAAACTCTGTAATAGTTTTTCTGTTTCGATTTCTTTTCTTTATTTATTTAAACTTGACTTACGATTGTTTCGACCACTTCTTTCTAGTGCCTTCGGGCTTTGAAAGTATCTTTATTAAGAGAATAGGCAGATTACAAAGTATAAATAAATAAAATAAATAAATAAATAAATAAAAGGCTCCTGCATAGCTTTCAGCCGTAGAGTTCAACGTCGTAGCGATATCTCCTTTCTATAGCGAACATTTCAACCACTTCGCGCATATATGTGATTGCATTATGGTATCCGAGATGTTTATTTTGCATTACTACAATTTAATCATAAAGTTAAAAGTGGCTTGTGTCAACAAATGTTTCTTATATGGCGGCATTCTGCGTGATTTTTAGCATCCTTTAAATAACGAGCCCTAATGGTCGTAAATGTCGTACTTGTTATGAACCTAATATGTTGTCTAAACAAAATACACGAAGCAACTCGTGTGCCTTTTCCAATGAGTGGTTTGTTTCAAGCAACGAAGGTATGATAATCTGGCTTACTGAATCCCGGTGGTGAGGTATGCCAGTATACGTCCATATTACTGTAAAATTACATGTTGTAATATGAACATGCGTGTAGTTACATGTTGTGTCTGCATTTCGTGTTGTATTTTGTATTGAAAGCATCAATAATAAATATCTTGCATTTCCAAGCTCAAGAAGTCATTTTCACTCTATTTTCAAGCAGACGCGTGGCTGTGTGGTAGAACACTTGCATAACAAGCCAATAGGTTGCGTTGTATTCTTACTTAGACCAAGAGGTCGTTATCGTGTCAATTTATTTGCATCTTTCACAATGTTCTGCTCACGGACAAAATGGTCATGTTTAACGCTCAACCTACCATGACGAAGCCACCACCGAAAAAAGAATTTATGCATAACGAGCTCTTCAACGCTATTACATTTTAATAATCCAGCCTGAATACGCAGGCACGACAAGATTTAAAAAAATGGCAGCACATCCACGGAGTGAATGATGGAAAGGGGGGCGAAGCGTTCGTCCGTCCATTTGTTCTTGCTTCTGTCCATCCATGCGTCCGCGTGTGTGACGGTCCATGCGCCCATCCGCCCGTCCGTGCGTGTGTCTGTTCGTGCGTTCGTTCCTGCGTTCGTTCCTGCGTTCGTCCAGGCATCCGCCCCTGCGTCTGTTCATGCGTCCATCCATGCATCCGTCTGTGTGTCCAATCTTCCATCTATTCAACACTCCAAGTAACACCATATCGCATATTTTCATCATATATTCCCCCATATAGAAGCACCGCCATCCAGTGGACATTCCAAGGTTTAAACGAGAGGTGGCACACGCACACATTTGTACGGCTTGCGCTTCGGGTCTACTTCCCACCTCTAACCTCCTCGAGTTCATGGTATTTACTAGTTCACTGTATTCATGGCAATGTGGCCCAGCGCTCGCTGCACCTTTCTAAAACCAAGGAGGTCACGCCCAGCGAGTATAACGTAGCAAAGTTTTCCTGTCAGATAGTGCTGAATGTACAAGGCGTAGGCTGATAATGGGAAATGAGAGACAGGAGAATTCGGCTCTTACTTTCTTACGGCTTGCGCTTCATACCTACTTCTCACCTTTAACCAACTCGAGTTCATTCATGGTATATACTAGTTCATTGTATTCATGGCCCTGCGGCTCAACGCTCGCTAAACCTTTCTAAATCTAAGGAGGTGACACCCAGCGAATATAACATAGCAACCCTTTCTTGTCAGATAGTGCTCAATGTACATGCCAAAGGGTGCTAATGGGGACCGCATCGTGCGCGTTAACTAAAAGAAGAATGTTTCTGTCTCTCAATCCCCCTTAGCAGCCAGTAACATGTACATTGAGCACTATTTTTTATTGTTCAATAACGCACAGAAGAAATCTCTCACTGGCATCACCTTGGAGGTCAAAAATGCTATACTTGTTACACACTACAACGGCTACGAGGAACGAACGGGTGTCGCTATAAAAAGCTTCGCCCCCTAAAAGCAAGCACGAAATAGAAAGGACTCGGCAGAAGTGCAGATGGCTCCATTCAGATAACAATATAAAGTGAAAGCAACTGACACGCCTGACTACGAAAGGCACTAACGTTTAGGTGCCTATTCCCTTGAGGCCACGTAGTGGGCGCATAGCAAGTCTGGAAGGATTTCATGAAAAAAATATCTTAAGCTTAAAGCATGCTGCTCATTACACATATTGCATCTATATGCAAAAAATTCAGTCACAAGCCACATTGAACTTTATCGATGACATTGTAGTAATCCACAATTAAGACTTCTCGAGCAACGTCATACAGTGAAAGGTATGCGCTGATTGCTTGAAGTACCCGGTAGGGAGAGGATGTCTCTTAAACGTGAAGCTTACTGATGACACGATATGAAAACTCTTTATTGATGTCCTGAGAAACAGACGGCTCCGCCCACAATGAACCAGAAGTCGATGTTCCGTCGTGATTTCGTGGGCTTTTTATACGTCCTAGAATTGAGGGTGAACAATGCTGCTCTTAAAAGATGCATCCCACTGCTCTTTCGTAAGTTAAGGAGAGACATTACTTAAAAGCTGGGCGCCGCCAGAGCATGGGATCAACAGAACACTACTCATGGCCACGCTTGCGGCAAGAATTCCTCCATTTTTTTGTAAATGAAAAGAGCTAGTTGTACGTACAGACAACTTGTAGATAATGAAAAATGAATTATTGCAAGTATATGCCATTTGTAGAGCATGACACAGTAGTAGGGTGGAATAGCCGAGATTAGGGATAAAAAACAGAATGAGAGACACTGACACCACTGACTATAGATCGCTACTTACAATAACTTTGCCAGGAGACTAGCAGAGGTCTAACAACGAACTGCGTAAGCATCTTTGGCATTAAGGTAATTACGAAGCATTTGATAGAACGGTGAATAGAACGATGTAAATTTTGTTTTCCTCGCCCAAGACAAAGCAAGATCATATAAAGCTTGTCTGGTACGGTATACTTTGTTCCAGTTAAGACCCGGTATGCGAACTAGCTAACCTTCCTGTCCTTCCGCCTCCTCCTCCTGCATTTCCGATGGAGGCGGAAATGCTGTAGGCCCGTGTGCTCAGATTTGGGTGCACGTTAAAGAACCCCAAGTGAACGAAATTTCCGGAGCCCTCCACTACGGCGTCTTTCATAATCATATAGTGGTTTTGGGACGTTACACATCAAATCTCCTCCTCCTCCACCACCACTAGTTAAGGCCAGTGAGCTCGTTGCCAGGTGCTTGTCTGGTACATTAGATTAGCCATGAAGTGTGTGCCATGGTGTATCAATTGGCAGTTTTCGTTGAACGCACGACAGACAAAGTTTCTTTTTCTCAGTCTCACGGAACCCCTGTGAACAGGCACCGGAAGGACTCAGATTAAAGCGCGCCTGCTTCGCTATTGTCTGTTACCATCATGTGCTTGAGTGGGGGGTCGTGAATGATGGCAGCCTCTTGTAGAATATTCAGGCTGTTTTCAGTCAGTGATTGCTAGGCTAGCCTAATTATTTCTTTTAAAGAGTTCGAATGTTCTATATTTATTAGTCACTTATCCATTGGGTCTGCAATTTCCTCGGTAATTTTTCCCGACAACACGTCAGTGGGATTGTTATTTTTTACAAATATGTGGAGCTTCCCGCAACTTCTATCATGCTCAATTGTTTCCCTGTAACAGATTGAAAAAACAAATTATGCTAGGCTAGCCTAATTATTTTTTTTAAAGATTTAGAATGTTGTATATTGATTAATCACTTATCCATTGTGTCTGCAATTTCCTTAGTAATTTTTCCCGACAACACGTCAGTGGGATTGTTATTTCCTACAAATATGTGGAGCTTCCCGCAACATCTCTTATGCTCAATTGTTTCCCTGTAACAGATTAAAAAACAAAATATACATTCCTGGTGAGACTGGACTTCAACTCTAGAGATAATCGCATGCAACTGGTGATACAGGTAATGAATTAGATCACCCTTTTGTTAAAAATTTGCACAGCCCCTCCCATGTGGTCACTCTACACTGTGGCCACATGGTTGAGGTGCTCGAGTGGACGCCCGAAGGCCGCTAGATTGAATCCGATCGTGGCGACTGCATTTTCGATGAAAGCCAAGATGCTTGAGGCCGGTACACTTAGTCATAGATGCTCGTTCAGGAACTCCAGGTGGCCAAAATTCCCCCAGCTCTTCACCACTGTGTCACTCATATTCATATTGTGGCTTTGTTAGGTAAAAACGAACAATCGTTACTACTGCAGCGTGCTCAACAGCTCCCCTGGTCATTGACCGTCACATAATGAATGTTCCTCATGGTTATTTTGCCTATTTTGCGCTTTGCCTTTGCAATAATATAGTGTACATTACCTTGATATATATCTCATTACTTCCAAAAAGCCCATTCTGACAGCTGTGTAAGTGAGCACACAACCAAAAGCATTTACATGCTAACAGCAACCCCCGAAGCAACAATTTAGGTTCTTGAACAGACTTTGCTGGCTCTCTAAAACTCTAAGAGGCGCAAGGTAAGAATAAGCCTTCTTTTTGACCCCTAAGTGTGCAGTGCTTTTATTTCAATAGAACAAGTAACATAACCAGCTTTGACAAGTTAGCAGCCATTTTTATGCATTATACAACATACAAGTGTTGCATGTTTTCGAATTTCAGTGCAAAGAGTGGTGTGTTCCTCTGCTCCCATGTTACTACACAACAGAGTCTGCTCTTGCGTAGTTTCTAACGCTCCCCCCAAGTACACAACCATACTGTTCTGCCTCACCAACTCCATGACTCTGAAGTCTATCCGACTCCACTCACGCAGATCTTCAAAAGGCCTGCTTATGCATACAAGTGACCGCATTCAGTTCTGTATAAAAGTCAAACGTGGGGAAGATATGCTAGATTTAAGATGTGGTGTGTCATGTTCTTCGTTTTTCTTTTTCGACTATATTTTAACACTTTTTATTCTTTTCCGACAGGAGGAAAATCACTTGGCTGAGGAAGCAAGCCTGTTGAACACACCCAGAAACAATCATAACCTAATTCTCTCGGCAAGTATCCTGCTCACATTTGAGCGCACATTTTAGCCACTTTAATTGTAAATTTTTAGGTCTCGTCAGTCCACATGCATGATATTGTGCAAAAAACACAAAACAGTGAACGTTCTCAGAGCTGATGTGAGGCACGATACGTTATCTGTGTTAACATACGATCAGACACTCACTAGTCAGCTTCACATAAATATTAGCTTCGAGCTTTAAGTTCTAGTACGAGGATATCATCATGCAGCGCACGTAATGTAATGCTCCATAAATGTCATCTACACGTGTTCTTGAACCCGTACTGTCGAAATGCGACCCGCAGATCGGTCATAGAACATGCGAGATTCGGGTCAGCAGCGAAGCACACAGCAACTAAGACTAAGACTCTTCGGAGTAAAATTTATTCGTAAGGGGCGCATGTATTTATATAAATATTGAACTGAAAAAAGCAACACATGAATTTCAAACAAAAAAATACAAAAACGAGCATGCTAGAAAAAGACATGCGTCAGACATGCGTGGTGATGCTATCTCATCCGTACGTCCTGCCATAAATGAAAGTTCTTTGTGAGAACAATGTATTGATTCCGAGCTTGCGCGTTCGTCGCCAGACAGTCTGATAACTTCAGTCGGATTGATTTTCCTCTCTATTATATCCGGCTGCGTGCAAGAACTAAAGTGCCTTCAAGGACAGGCCAACACCAGCTTTCCTCTACATAGATGCCAAGGGGCCCCGATAGCCTTGTTTGAACTCTCAGCGGTGTTCACGGAGCCTGTCTTTGAATTAGAGTCCAGTCTGGTTCAGGAAGCTCCTACCACACATCCCTTGGATAGCGCCTACAACCCCTTTAACACAAGACGCAACCTTTAGCGTACAGTCTGTGCTGCGACCACTTATCTTGTTCAACCTGGAGGTAAATGTGCAGAGCCAGAAAGATTTCCAGCGGCTTGAAAGAAAACTACCTGAACTCTGGCAATTTTCTTGAGTTTGTGTGAAACGTCGTACTCATACATGGGACGACGATAGACCGGCTTACGCATAAACGGAAGATGGGCATGGTACGTTGTGTGGAGCCGTGTGCGTTGTGTGCATCGCTGTACTTTTCCTAAAAAGAAGTATCGCTTCTGCCATGACGCAACTACGGAAGCGGTATTATACTGCACTTCTCTGACGCATCGTTCTTTTCAGAACGTGTAATTTTTGTCTGTTTATTTTTTTCTATTTTACTCCGGGGTGTAGCTGTTTTGGTTCCTGAAAAAATAAAGAAACCAGCCGAACAAACGCATAGCCAGTGCCATAGTTAGGAATAATTGCCTTAACATAAAAAAACAGTAATATTCCGGGTCATCCTGAGTTGCTGCATCGTGCTGAATAGTCATTATTCTTTAAAAACGATTAGTTAGTCTTAGATGAGTAAACTGCGACAAAAAGTCAAGACATTCACTTTAGCATGCCGAGGGGGTGGTCGTCTTTGTTGTTTGAAAGAATGCTCAGTTGCGCAATTGTCTTTCTGCTTCCAAAACATATCAGACAGCTATTCATATTTCATTAGAATTATAAATAACTGCATATAGGGTACTGTTAGGCGAAAGTACGTGCTATAAATTTGCCGTATATTTTAGACATTGAATGAATTTAATGACGAAATAGTTTCTTTCACGGAAGCCAATAGTTGTACTAGTCGTATTCGAAAAAAGTATATCATTGGATATGCGCTCACTCTGCGTTATTGTAACTGGCTATGAATTTGACACTTGGGTTGTGTCACAGTCTTTCTGAGAAGTCATGGGAGTGCTGGGCTGTGGTCCACATTTAGTTTCTAGACGCTGCATTAGGTATTTACTGTTAGGCTACCAGACTTTAGGTCTCTAACTTTCAAGTATTAGCATGATCACGAATTAGGAGAATTAAATACTCGCAAGGAATAGAGCATTACCCCGCAAACACTGAATAGGGTAGTTTAAACTTCACGGAAAGCGAAAAGTTGTAAACAGCAAGGACAAGCAATAATATACTGTGAGCAGTTACATGTGCCCTGTACGCTTTTAAGCTTAGTTAAAATATGAGGTATAGCAGGTCATGACTGATATCCACACTTTTGTAGACCCAACGGTAGTTTCTCCGCCACAGTTTTATATATTTGCTTCCCTCCGTAGTGAGTACAAGTGAAATGTGAAGCTCTAATTTATGTATCTTGAGCCACCTACGACTGACTGTGACTTTAATTGAGTTATACCGATAACAACGCGTTGTAGGAAGCAATTTACTCATTGTTCTGAGAGTTGCGACGTAGACTATAGGTAACGTCACCGTGCGTATGGTGCAGCGCAAAGCAATGGCACAACTTACATAAGGCGATAGTGCAGTGCAAAACAATGTCACAATTAACATAAGGCTGTCGATCATACCACGCCATCGGAGCGATATGGTATTGAAGCAAATCTATGTGTTTATTTCTCACGTTGTCTCGACTGCGACTACAGCTTCGAGATTTAATAACATTTCCTACACGCCGGTGTAGGAAAGACACGCCTGTGTAGATTAAAGATCTAGGGGGTTCTAACCTGTGGCCTCTGTGGCCCTATGACACAGAGGAGCGACGCAGTGCGCATTCAAGCATTAAGGCACGTTGAGAGCTTTGTGGCCGGCACAGGGCGATCTATCTTGATCTCTCCGTGTACTTTGTGGTCGTTACAGGGTCGGCAGTGTATCCTAGCACCAGTACAGTAAAAGAGCCTATCAATCGCGGAAAGACACCGACAGCTAACGCTGCTGCAATCAATTATGCCACTGTTTCTTAATTTGTCCATTGGTGAGCTTTAAAGTTGTACGTGGATTCAAACAGGGCTACGGCAAACTCTGCAACTTTCATTCAAAGAGAAATGATGGAGACCCAAAGAAAGCGACATTTATGTTCCCTGTCCCCTGAGCCATCGTGTACTGATAATTAAAGAAAAAGTATTATACATATATATATATATATTTATATCTATATATATATATATGTGTGTATGTCTGTATGTGTGTGTGTGTGTGCGTGTGTGTGTGTGTGCGTGTGCGTGTGTGCGTGTGTGTGTGTGCGTGTGTGTGTGTGTGTGTCAAACGCTTTCAAGCTTATGTAAGATATTAGGTATTGCAGGTCATGCCTAGTATGCGCACTTATGTAGACCCCTACGGTAGTTTGTCTGCCATTCTTTTTATATTCCCTCCCTCCCCTGAAGTGAGTGCAAGTGAAGTGGGAAGCTACGGCCACTCAACCACCATGCCTGCCTATATACATATATGCACATTTCTTAAAAATTGAGTGGTAGCTCTCTTAGTCAGCGTTGTGGGAAAGCACGCAGTGCGTTAAGAGTTCACATTACTCTTCTTTTTTTTTTCAGGGACACAGCAATCATCACAACTCGCTCACTGACTGATAATACAAAAGATTGCCATGCATGTAGTAGGATACCAAAGGATTTTGTATGATGTAAAATTGTTCGTGGTAGGCATTATTCAACAGGAGCAATTAGCCTTATCCCCTTAAGAATAAGCCGTTGAAATGTTTGATCATTTTCGACGCATGCTGTGGAGCTCGCAAATAAATTTCAACAATAAACTTTTGAAATAAAATTTTATCAGTTTGTAAAAGAGCTGCGATTTGAAAGTTATTGACGAACAAGTCGAAGTTGCAGTCACTTTCACTATATTCAGAAGAAGACCAAATAATCTGTTTCTGATAAGTATATATAAACGCTTTTCACCTGGCTTAGTCACTTCTTTATAGCGGAGTATACACAAGGACTGATGGTGTCTAAACAAAGCCTTTTGTCGGTAAAAGTTTATTTTCAACTGTGGGTGTTCTATGTGTGTGTGTACACGTAGGTACAGGTAGTGGCGAAATGAAGCGCAGCTTTCTTAAGGACTTTGACAAGAACACGAACTGTGACATCTTCGCCACTGTGCACTCACATTGGTGTTTCTATCCACGTATGAGATGCAATAATTGTGT
Source organism: Rhipicephalus microplus (assembly GCF_043290135.1). Taxonomy (NCBI): domain Eukaryota; kingdom Metazoa; phylum Arthropoda; class Arachnida; order Ixodida; family Ixodidae; genus Rhipicephalus; species Rhipicephalus microplus. Next base: position 71,164,927 of record NC_134707.1, on the reverse strand, counting down.
CTTCTGAACCACAGACATTCACAGATGCCACACTTGTACTCACAAAATTCCCGATGGAAGTCTTTCCAAGGCTCCCGCCTCGTGCTTCTGGGCGTTGCGTTAGCTCGCGGCAGCTCTCGAGGATGCAGCATGGTTAGTCATCCGGATATAGATAACCATCTCCTTCATCTTTGGGAGGCCCGTCGCAGCCTCACAAAGAGATGGCACCGACAAACACACAACCGCAAACTCCGTATGTGGATAGTGGATCTCACCCAGAAGGCGGCCGAGTACGCTGCCCAGCTCGCCCACTCAATTAGGTAGATCGCTGTAACACTGCCAGCAGCCAAATGTACTGTCGCAATACAATAAAACTCTTCCGCAGTCTGATTGATTCCACTCAAATTCGAGGTTAAACGCAAAAACAACTGCACTGAGCCTTTCACAATTTCCACGGCTCCACAACACAACTAGCCCTATCACCACGGGACCGATATCTTAGCACTCAGCAGGACACGCGAGGCTTCGCGTATCGCTATGGAGGCAGAGAGAACTCGGCTCTGGATTCTCCTTTCCAGTTACACAACCTTCACGCCACTCTTGCCAAAATAAGGCCAGGAACGGCTTCCGGGCGAGACAAAATTACCGTTAAAATGCTGGTAAATCTACCCGATGCAGCACACCAGTCGCTTCTTGACTGTGTAAATGCAATCAGGTACGCGAAAACGCCCCTCCCACTAGACTGGAAAACGTCTTAAGTAACCTTTATTCCAAAGCCAGGAAAACCGATCAACACTGAGAATCTCAGACCAATTTTTCTTACTTCTTGTGCAGGGAAGCTTATGGAAACTATGGTCAAGGATTGTGTCTCTCTCTTCTTGCAAGAGTGCCACCTTTTCAGCGATTCTATGTATGGCTTCAGGACCAAAAAATCTTCGCAGGACATACTCCTACAACTATACCACGAAGTACTTAATCCCGTAAAACAACCACACAATGACAAGAATATTTTAGCGCTTGACCTTAAAGGAGCCTTCGATAACGTCAAGCACGAAGTCATCTTAGCTCACCTATGTACCACCAACTATGTCGAGCACACCTTAAACTACATGCGAAACTTACTTGCTAACAGAGCTGCGTACATGCGCATGCAAAATCAGGAACACGACCCCTATCCCCTGGACACGCGAGGCACACCACAGGGTGCTGTGTTGTCGCCTCTGCTCTTCAACTTAGCTATGGCACAACTCCCGGCCCACTTGGCTGCTGTCGACGGGGTAAATCATGCGCTTTATTCCGACGACATTACTCGGTGGGCCACAGAAGGATCCCTGGGCAGCATCGAGGACAGCCTGCAAACCACAGTCCATATAGTGGATGAATATGCGGCGTACTACGGCCTCCAGTGTTCCGCACAGAAGTCAGAATTTGTTGCGTTTCGGCCGTCGGTGAAGTGCACTTTGTCCATCAATCTGTCCCTGCGTAGTGCACCTATTAATGAGGCACAGTTGATCCGTGTCCTTGGACTCCACATTCACAAACACCACAGGGTTGAGACAACACTTCACAAGCTGCATAAGTTTGGAGAACAGGTGGGCCGCATGGTCCACAGACTCTCCAACAAGCGGGGAGATCTCAAAAGCAAGGATGTGCTTCGTCTCGCACATGCTTTTGTCACTATAGTCGCATCATGTATGCGGCTCCGTACCTGCACTTACGGAAGCACGATGAAGATTTCTTGGAGGTCACCCTTCCCAAAATTGTCAAGAGAGCCCTAGATCTCCCGATCACTACTTTCAATGCAAAACATCTTGCGTTGGGAGTGGTAAACACTTATCGGGAGCTCTGGGAGGCTCACCTAACAAATCAATACATGCGTCTAGCGCAGACCCCGTGAGGCAGACGACTCCTAAATCGCCTACACATTCGGGATAAATTCTACACAGAGGAGCGGGTACGAGTGAGCGAACAGTGGAAATACGCGATTCATGTTCGACCCCTCCCCACCAATATGTCACGTGAGTCGCACGCTGGCCGTCGAGAGGCGCGGGATCTTGCTTTCCGGCGCCTATTCGGCTCTAAACAAAACATATTTTACACGGACATCTTCGGCCCTTACCGCGGGGGTTGGCATACGGCCGCCATGGTCCACCAAGACAGGCAGGTGGATGGTCTGTCCTTCCGCGTAACCAACGCTACCCATGCTGAAGAAATGGCCATAGCTGTGTCTATATCACACGACCGTTCTCAAATTATATTATGTTACTCCAAAGGAGCTTGCCGAAATTTTCAACTGGGATGAATCACACCCCTAGCTGCCAAAATTCCGAAATCATGTCCACGAGTAGGTTGCCCCTCTCTGCGTTAAATAATCTGGACTCCTGGCCATCAGGGCCTCGCAGGCAATGAAGCAGCGATCACTGCCGCCCACGCACTCATTCCCCGGGCCACTGCCTCGCCCTCCGATGACCCTTATGTTTCAGAAGAAAATGCTCCTCTCCTAACTTATAGAGAGATAATTACCTATTACCGGGACTTACACCGCCATTTTCCTCCGCCCTGCAAAGGACTCAGGAAGGCGGACGAGCGAATTCTTCTCCGGCTATTTACCAATACTTTACTGTGCCCGGCAGTGCCTAAATACTTCGCCTCTTCCTTTTCCGGCCTCTGCCAGTACTGTGCGGAAGTAGCCGACACCTACCACATGGTATGGGCATGCCAGCTCAATCCTTCTTTACCCCCGAACGCAAATTCAAAAAGAGAGAAGTGGGAGGTGGCCCTGCTCGGTTGCCAGGACCTTGCGCCTTAATGAGCCATGGTCCAGCGTGCCAGGACAGCGGCCACGACCCATGGGTTCCTGACTAGGAACTCCACCCTGCAGGGACGCTGACCCACAGAGCGTGGTCTCCCTAGCAACCTCGGTTTTTTCGAAATAAATGTTTACTACTACTACTACTGCTGCTACAGCATGGTTGAATGGGAGTGAAAGAGCCATGATCTAACATGGTTTTTCTGATATTGAACGTAAGCCGGTGCGCATTATGGGCCACCACCATTCATCAAGTGTTAAGGTGTCTGGCTGCTCAGCCGAAAGACGCGGTCTCGATTCCAGCTCTAGCGGACTGATTTAAAGGGTGAGCTAGCTTACATCGCCGCCAAATAGTTAACTCTAAACTGACGAAATTATTTGTAGCCCTGAAATAAAGCATCTCTGACTCTTTTATTCTCTTTGTGGCTGGAATAGATAGACCACTTAACCAACTGGTACGCACTATGTACTGCTTTGCAAAAGTTCGCGTCTTGATAAGCAGCACGAACGCATTGGCGTGTTGACGTCTGGCAGCGTCATGTAAGTAGTGGGCAAGTCAGGTTAGTATGCTTGCAAATATATACTATTTTGTTAAAGTACCTCACTCTATTGTCCCGTAGTCATGACGGTGAAAAAATGTACCGGCAGGCCATTGAAGATTTGTGCTGTGGCAAAGAAATAAAAATTGAAAGTGCAAACAGTGAAAGCTGTACACTAATTGCCACAATGGTAGTCGTTGGCTGCAGCTATGCTAATAACGGTAAATTACATCAATTTCTACATGAAAATTTGTAATAGCTCATAAAATATTCCGCAAAAACTGATTTATGTACGTGGCACGAAACCGACGGCGTGTTACAAGCTTTTTAAATGCATTGTTGTATCTTCATTTGAAAGCATGCGCGATTCAACAGTAGGATCAATGCAAAATGGGACTCAATACTTCGAATGTATATCGAACTATGTCGCTTTGCAGCCACAAGCTGACATCTGATGCAGTATATCATCCTATTTGCTCTTTATTACATGTATTCTCAGTGTATTACTTGTGCATTTTGGCTGCGTCATGTGCAGTGCAATTTCCAGTAATTTAACAGCAACTGCGTATCCACTGAACTGGTATTGCGTGTTTTTCTTTGCCTTTGTTGGAGCGTTCGTTGTTCCTAAATTAAACATAAATTTATGGAATTGGTGTTCTTGTTTAAGGAAGATAAGGTTTTCTGCGTGTCCAAGACACCACCCGTTGGGATGATTATGCATGTTGATTATGGTACCATGAATAGTGCATCAAATCATACAATCTACTGAGCTCGCTAGTATTCATAAACGTTGCGAAGACGCACTTTCGACCACTCATGACTAGTTCCAGCTAAATGACAGCAATTGTTGGTTACCATCATCTAAAATAACCTGCAAGAATTATTTTGCGAAGTAATAAAATATAGTTTAGCTCTACCTACACGTCGAAAACCTATAAGTTTCCCAGACGGTTCGTTATTAAAATCTAATGTGCTCTTTAAGCTAACATTTAGATTACATTCAATGCAATGCAGCTGGCATAAGTAAAGTTAACAACTTCGTGCTTTCTTCAACTCATGAAGCAAGAAGATTCAATAATTAAAGTGCCAATAAAAAATGATCAGCGAAGGCAAAACCTAGAAATGACAAGTGTTTTACTCATAAGACTTCACATCATAAATAAAGCAGTCACACAGCATAGACTGCAGTAACTATGTCATCAAATGCTGGCAGCTAATATCGACTTCATGTGCAAAGAATGTATTGCATGACTCATGGTGTTAGGCGCAGTAAGCTAATAAATATTCTAGTTAGGACAATGCGCTGCCGTTGTAAGCTGTTCATCCTATCATCTTTTACGTCATATCAATTACCCGCCTATATGATCAATGACGGTATGATGCTATTTTGCATTATGTAGCTCCCAGTAGACAGTCACACGACCACTGCTGCTGATATCGAAGTACTTGCCTGAGTCTTGCAGCGGTGAGCATAAAAGTAAGGATATCAGGTTTTGTAAATTCATAATAATAGCTATCATTTTGATTTTGTAACCACTCAGCAGTCATAATTACTATGTTCGGAACGCCACACTGCCTTGCTTTACCACAAAAACACTCATCTTTACCACATAGTCTAACTTATCGGCATGAGGCCAGACACTGACACTACCAATTGGGCAATACAGCGATGCGTATACAATGCAAGGCAAAGAATTTCTCTTCGGTTAAGTTTTTGGTGGCGATATAAGGTCATATGGGATGCTCCTGATGATACCCCGTTCCACTTACACAAGTGTCGGCAACCACAACATCCGTGATGACGCTCTTTGATGTAATGAGACACATCCATATGTTACGTCCAACCAAGAGCTTACCCTTTACCTTCCCCTGTTTTTGGTGTTGCCTGTCAAGCCAGTGATATTAACACGGCTACTCAATGTTCTAGCACAAATTTATTCCTGCCACTCGCAAACCTTCAGTCGAAAAAAAAAAAATTTTAGGCATGTGCCCTCCATTGCACGAAACAGTTGTATATCAAGCAGTCGGCGAGTGCCTGTCTGTAGCTCAGAAAACGTCACTATCACCGAAAAGAAAAGAAAGCAGTTTCATTAGAGCATTTTTCTGAAGATTAGTATCGTTAGGCTGCACGTTACCGAGTCATCGTAGTGAATGTGTGCAGCTCACATTGTCATGGAATAGATAATAAACACTGCAACAACAATTTAGTTTAGACCAGCAACCTCCAATGAATAATTTCACGCACCAATTTATACCTTATTTACATTTGTTTATTTACTTCGTTTTCCCTACCCTTTTTTACACCTTCCCTTGTCTCCAAGATAAGATATCTGAGCGCCGTTGCGGCTTTGTTTGAAGTAGGGTGAGGCTAAAATCTTCGCCCTTGATAGACTTTTCTGATGAAGATGGTGGTTACAAGCAGAGACACACACCACTACTGCACATGACGTCAATACTGAGCACTTTTAAACAGGCGCGCCAAGGACGAAGGGGTGAAACAAGATGGAGTTTGATACAATAAAAATATGGAACGTAATTCTCCTTGAGAATAAAACTGCACGTAACTTCGGTCTTGCATCAAAAATTTGGTTTATCGAGACAAGATATAAAAGCCAATGTGTATATCTGTTTATTTTGTTCTAATTGTGCTCTTCTATTGAATTTGAAGTGCCGGGTACAGTAAGCTTGTTGCAGCCCAATAAGTTCGATTGTTCACAAGAGAAAATGTATACATGCATTGCATGTGTTTATATAACTCGTTTGTGTTTTTTTTTTGCAAGGCTGACCTATACATTATATTTGCAATACCTATACTGGGCCTGTTAGCCACTTAAGGCTACCAGTGCAAATAATTTTTGAATTTCTATTCATACTCTTTTTATACAAAATATAGTTCTCTAGAGATTGATATTTTTTGGCAAAGCCTGGTCCTCTATCGTGAGTTGGTCACTTTATATACGAAGTGTCTATTGGCCACCTGGCCAATGCTGGCCACATTATACACGAAATGTCTATTGGCGGGAAGGGTACAAGAACCTGAGAAGATCACCAACATAACTTTAACCCATACGAAAGGAGACGTCAAGAACTTGAATATTTACAGGCCCGTCAGCTTACTCTCCGTTCTCAATGAACTATTTGCAAAAATAATAGCTAAAAGAATTAAGGCGACATTAGAGTTCAATTAACCAAACACCAGGCAGGATTTTGTACAGGCTACTTCACAACAGACCACATTCATACTATCAATCAGGTGATAGAGAAATGCGCGCAATACTACGAAGCCCCATCCATAACTTTCATAGATTTCGAGGGGGCGTTTGACTCATTTGAGGCATCAGCATTATTGCAAGCACTGCAGAATCAGGACATTGAATAACCCTACACAAACATACTGGAAGAAGTCTGTAATGAATCCACAGCCACCATATATACCCATAAACAAAGGTGTAAGGCAGGGAGACACAATCTCTTCAATGCTAATAACCGATAATGCAGAGGAGGTTTTCAGGGCCCTTTATTTGGAAGAGCTAAAGATTAGAGTTAATGGAGAGTATCGTAGTTAACCCGCGAATCGCTGATGACGTTACCTTGATGAGTAAATCAAGAGAGGAGTTACAGCTCATGATTACAGAACTGGACATAGAAAGCAGAGGAGTAGGTCTAAAAGTCTCTATGCGCAAAACTAAAGCAATGTGCAAGAGTCTACGAAGAAAACAGCGCATTGCGATAGGTGGAGAGATGCTGTAAATAGTTCACGAATAGGTGTGCCTAAGACAGGCAGTAACCACGAAGCCGAACCATGAGATTGAAATAACTAGAACAATGCCAATGGGGTGGATCACGCTCAGCAAGCATTCTCGAATAATGAACGATAATCTACTACTAACGCTCCAAAGGAAGGTACATAACAGCTTTCTTATGCTGGTACTTACCTACGGAGCTGGAGGCTTATAAAGGATGTGCAGCTTAAATTGAGAATAATGCAGCGAACGATGTAAATAAAAATGATAGGTGTAACCTTAAGGGACAAGAATAGAGGAGAGTGGGTGAGGAAACAAACCAGGGTTAAGGATATTAGAGTTGCAATGAAGAAGAAGAAATGGACATCGGCCGGGCACGTACGTAGCTCGTAGGCAGCATTGCCGCTGGTCATTAAGGGTAACTGACTGTATTACCAGAGAAGGCAAACCGCCGAAGAAGAGACAGAAGTTTAGAGGGGCTGATGAGATCAAAAATTTAGCAGGTATGAGGTGGCAGTAGGAAACGAAAAGCCGGGTTGACTTGCGGATCACGGGAGTAGCCTTTGCCCCACAGTGGGCACGGTCAGGCTGATGATGATGATGATGATGACTACACGACTGTAGTAGCTTTCCATAACGACGTCAGTTACCCTGTCATATGAACTTGCTGTGTTCGCTCTGGTTATCCTTTTAAGTGTTTTTATTTGTCTGCTTCCTTCTTAATTGCTCATTGCTATTGAGCCAAGGCATTTATTTACAATGAATAAAAGCCCATTGCTGATTAAATTTAAATGCAGCAAACTGAATCTATCCTGACTGGTTTTTTGTGGAATTTGAGAAATGAATTCAACGTTGTACCTTTAAGAGCAGAGCACCTACGCTCTTCGTCATGCGTTATGGTGATGCCAGGAAACAATTTTACGATAAACTGACGCAAGCTCTTCTTCCTCACCTCCATCTCCTGTTTTGCTCCCAGAACACGTGCGCTCATTTGATTGATGAGCATAGCACCTACCGAAACTCCGATATGAGGAGGTGCTTTCTGAAATTTGTACAACAACGGTGTTCTTGAACGTGCACACAAAAATAAATACAAGAGCTTCTATCTAGCCTTCTACATTCTATTTCAGATGTGATTTCCGCAGCCAGGATTCAGTCCCGTGACCATCGGGTCCTTAGTCAACCACCATTACTAATACTCCACCACGGCCGGTGGGCTTTATAGATATAAATTTTACGTGATCCTGGTGTGATTTTCTCAGTGATGCACTTGCGCCGTCGTGTTCTCGCACAGGTTACGGCGCTAGGCCACAAATTCAGATAAGGGTTTGATGGCAGTTGGTCACCGGTACACATTTCGGTAAAAGAAAAATGTTGAAGGATCGTATACATAAATAGGAGTGCAGGTTAATGGCTTCAAGTGATCGTTTGCGGAGCCTTTCACTACACCGTACTTTGCTCTTGGCATGGAAGAGACAGATAATATTGCTATTCTTTAAAATAATATATTATTATGTGTATTATTGTCGTTAATACTAGCAGTAATAGTAGCTGTAGTAGTAGAACTAAATATTAACGTGGGTTCTCCACATATATCACTTAATCCAACTGTGTCCACACACCCGTACCATGCGAGGAGGAAAATAAACAATGGTATACCTGAAACATGTGTCACGTTTTTCTTGTGATAAACTGTTTAGCATGTTCATTATACACTCGTGTCTTCGAATGACAGTCTTGAGATGAGTAACTTTATTTGCCTAATGGTTGCAATATACAATTCAGAAGGTGGCGGTAGGAGCACAGACGCCTTCGTGACAATACACATTGGTAGAAACAGTCGAAGTATCTTTTGTTCACTAAGAAATACTTTGAGTTTTTAAAATGCGGCACGGGCACATCGCATGAAGACTTCACATAAAACTTGAGCTGCCGAAATGAGTGTTCAGATGAATTTCAGACGAATGAGCCGCACAGTGATTTGCAGGCTGCATACTAAAATTAGAAAAAATATTTGTAGCAGACCCAGATTGCTGCTTCGCTAGAGTTTGTGTAAGCAAGCGGATCTCTAATTGGACTGCGACTTGCCCAATATTGCCCGACTAAGCAAAAGCCACATCGACCAGTGAGGAGCGCGCACGATAGGGAGCTTTTTGGGAAACATATACAAGCTTGAGAATGTATGCATACTCTGCCTCGTTTTACAGGTAATGAATTATGGAGAACGTTTTTTGCCTTAATATTTTGCTCCTGCTGGTCCTATTGTCTTTTATTTCCACCTTCAAGCAAGGACCATCGTTCGCGGTGGCAATAACTTCTCTACAGTCCGGTACGTACATTTTGTCATGCAACATGAATAGTTGTAAGTGAAAGCTCTGTTCATGTGTGAAATCTTATTGTCATATACATTAGCTTTACAAACAATGTTACGCACATGACTACAATCAATGTTCAGACAAGTGGAGTCGTATAACCCTAGGAAGCCACTGTCCCACTTGCAGTCTTAAACAACGTAAGACCGCATGTCCGAACATCAGCTTCAGCGACGCTGCATGACAAATTTGTTTTACGTTTTAGTTTGTCTCTTCCCCTGAATGTTAGCATTTTTTTGATGCGACGCATTTCTTGGCGAATATCGGCGACTTTGAGCACCTATCAAGCTAGCCGTTTACGTTTGGGTGCTCTTCTGGTCACCCGCTTACCTTGGCGTGAACCAAAGCTAGCATGGGAAGGTGACATGGTTGTAGAATATGACGCACTAGCCAACAGATGAATAATATCACAATCCTGTCGCGTCCGTCGTCAAACACTTCCAGCCAGACAGTGCCTCATATCCACAGTGGGTATGTGCCCCTGGCATGTGGGTACGCGCCACAGGTGGTTGACACTTAGTATCGACCCCAGAACGACGAGAACACACGTGGGCAATTTTAACGCGTGAGCGTTTATCAATACCCGACATTAGTGGCGTCGACCAAATGAAGGCATATAATATATGTCAGTGTTAACTAAAACTGAAATAGGCAGCGTTGACCCATCGACGAGTGCAAATAATAAATTACAAGGTCCCAGCAGGAACTGAACTCAAGCATTCTGCGTGGAAGTCAAGCAATCTGCCACAGAGCTACGCCAGGTCTCGCCACTAGTTTTCAAATTGACGGTAATCTTCGTCAAACGTCAATAGTAGTTGCAGTGCTGCCTGCCCGATTTCGCAAACTTTACATATGTCCTTTTTTTATACTGCCGTCTTGTCGGGTTAACGTCCATCGTAGTTAGGTGCCATGCGCTGAAGTTGGTTTATGTAGGAGTGTCCAGGGCCAGCTTCTTCACGAGCATCAGCGCTTCATATCAGCTTCTGGTGTTGCTAATACGCATGTTCCAGTTGACATCGTTGCTCAAGTGCGAAAAACTGGTTATACCAACATCTGAAACTCTTCAACATATATGTCTGTGCGTTCAACAATTGTACATATATTTAGCGTCATTTGATGACATCCGATTAATAAAAAAATGCAACACAGTCACCTTCGCTTCGCATGCTTCGCATAACGTCGATGCTCCAGGTACGGCTCTCAATTTTTTGGGGGGGATGCAGAATGTTCTAACTTCTGGTTCATTTAAATTAGTTAAACAATTCAGTACTGCGTTGCACATACCATTATCCAAGCTGCCGCAGCTACTAATTGCCAAAAGATTGAATGAGCATTGCGTAACAAGAGAAAGCTGCTCCCTAATGCTCCTGGTACCCGGCACAATGTGACATAGTACCCAGCAATACTTTCCTCATAATTCATTACTTCAACTTGATGCAATATTTGAAGCTAAATATAGCAGTGTACATTTATTGCAGACTGAAAAATAATGCGTTATGGTATATTAGCGAAAGTTGGGCTAGTTGGTGGTTCATACTTGGGAAGAAAAAAACTTCACGAAAATATGTGGTTACGGTTAGAAAATTGTTGCTCTTCCATAATGAGTAATTAGTGGGGTTTAACGTCCCAAAAGAAACATCTGATTATGAGAGGCACGGTAGTGGAGAGCTCCGGAAATTTTGACCGTCTAGGGTCCTTTAAAATGCACCCAAATCTGAGCACACGAGCCTACAGCATTTTTGCCTTCATCGAAAATGCAGCCGCAGCAGCCAGAATTCGATCCCGTAACCTGCGTGTAAGCAGCCGAGTACCTTAGCCACTAGACGACCATGACGGGGCTGCTCTTTCATTAATTGTGAAACTTAATAAGATACGTGAATTGTCAATGTAACTATGAACAAAGTGTAATGAAGGGCAGTGAAATAGCGGCCCATGCTGTTTACTACTGAAGGAAGGAAATTTTGAGACATCGTTTTGTTGTTCTACATAGCATTATTTAAAACAAGCAGGTAATAAATCTAAGCAAGGCATATAAACTCTAACTGATTTATTCTTGAGGTTGTGGTTTTGTTATAGATGAGAAAAAGAAAAATGTTGACGAAAAGGTAACTTGCTTCTGCCAGGTACCAAACATGCAACTCCCGAATATAGCGCCCGAGTCCTTCAAATATGAGCGACAGCGATGGTGCTTGAGCTACTGCGGCGGTATTTCGGTGCATGGATTGCGCAAGTTTTCGAGAGCGCAGCTCGTAGCCATGATGAACTATGTGGAAGACTCCTGACTAACTCACCTGACGTAGCCCGCGAAACATTTACGAATGGTCCCATTACAAATACGCTTTTGTTTACTACCTAAAGGTATAAGCCCTTCAGGCTTTTTGGTGATGAGCACGAACTCATTTTTACCAGCTACCACCATATCTACCTTTTGCGACGTTGTGCGCCACCTAACACAAGTCACAGCGTGACTACTGACTGCGGCCCGCCGCGGCAGTCTAGTGGCTAGGGTACTCGGCTGCTGAACGGCAGATCGCAGGATCGAATTCCGGCTGCGGCACTGCGTTTCCAATGCAGGCGGAAATGCTGTAGGCCCATGCGCTCAGATTTGGGTGCACGTTAAAGAACCCCAGGTGGTCGTAATTTCTGGAGCCCTCTCCTACGGCGTCTCTCATATTCATGTGGTGCTTTCGGGACGCCAAGCCCCACATATCTATCAATCAATATTCCAATCAATCAATCAATTTACTGCTGACTGCGTCATCAGCTGTGGACAACGCTGTGGTGGCCAACGATGCATTCTTAGCACTCGTGCACTTTTCAAGCCACGCACATGGCCTACTCTAAGTCGGAAACAAACTGCTCAACCCTGCATATGATGCCAGTGAATTCCGGTTCAATAGTGCACCGGCAGGGGTGACGACTATGTAGTGATAACTGCGTAGTAGCAAGGGTGTCTTTTTGTCTGTCAACAATATTCGTCATCTGGCTTACCTGCGCTTCCTTTTTTGGAAACTCAGCACTAGTTACTTTCCTAAAAGTGCCGGAAACATGGCGATAATGCACAAAAGGAATCCTAGATAGATGCCAATTACTCTTGTGGTAAAAAAGGACACCCTTTTCACTTCATAATTTGGTAGAGTGAAATGACAACTGCATTTTGGTTTACCCAAATCAGGTTTACTGTCTCCAGCGGAGCACATATGGGGGGGGACGCGAGCACAATACCTAATAAACTCTGTTGCGGCCCAATGTGACAATCTAATCCAGAGCTTCACAATAAACTACTCATATGCTTACGAAGACCTGTAAAATGTCCAAATTTTCTAAAAGATGCAATTGGAAGGTAGACGAATGGTACGTTTATTGGTTGCACATCGGACATACTATAGGCATATCACGTTTACCACACTTGAAAAAAAGTAAAAGCTTTAAAGAAAATCACCATTACATGTACATGCCCCTCGTGGTATTTACGTCGCAGGAACAGATGAAAAACAGTGTTATGCTGATCTGCTTCTTAAGATAGTTTACCAGTGCCATCCTCACTTCTATGCTGCAGAGCATCCATTATTTCCAGCTGAAGTGATCGGTATTACAGTGCAAGTGAATGTTCATGCAGTGAGACTCAATTGTATATTTTATGCTCTGAAAAGTGCATCAGGGTTGCCAGGGTAAATGGGGGCTCTTGCAAAATACTTTCTGCGATGTATCATAATCACAAACGCGCGAGCGTGCAGCTGAAGCGATAATATTTTGTTCTCTAAAGGTATCAAGTTAGGCTTGAAATGCAAACTTTGTGGTCTCAATGCTGCCTGAAAGGAGTGCCTAAAAGGAGTTGCCTAAAAGGAGTTGCCTAAAAGGAGGAGTATTCTCTGATAAACACGCAAAAATGAATAGATTTAGCGAAATTCGAAGGAAAGAAAAATGCTGCTTGTACTGAATACGGTTCAGTTCAGTTCACAGATGCTTGCAGCCGTTGAGCATGTTCGCAGCATCAAGTCACCTAGAGTGTTGAAAAGAAAGTTGCGCGCTGTAAAAGGTGCTGATATACGTATTGAGACACAAAATATGTGAACTTCATTGGCATTAGGGCAAATTCATTAACCTTTTTTTTTTGTAACTCTAGAACTTGGATCCCCATATGGCCCAGCTGGAGGCAACGTACGAGTTATGCATATTGCAGTTCACGTGTTTTACATTGCAACATTGCAAATCTTATTAGAAGCCACAAAAATGAGCCCAGTCAGAAGTTATTGTTGATAAAATGCAATATCTTTCCACGACAATTCAATGAAGTTTAAATATCTAGAACTTTAGCATGTTTTCATGAGCTCTAGCAACTCGGCCGATATCACACAGCTATTTAAAACCCTTCAGTGTGTAAAGAAGGCTGTTAAACTAGGCAATGCGAAACAAGATCTGGTGATGAAGATCCTGTGGGAACCCATTGAGAGAATGTTTACGCAGTAAATATGCCAACGTATGGCAGTTCATTAGTGCAAAGAAAATTCTGAATTAGTTGTCAGCAGGCCGCTCGAAATTATGACGGCAATGATATATGAGTATTTTTTCATATAGAACGTTAGATTTAACGGCTGATTATTTATTGCCGCAAAAGACGTACGACCGCGAGAAGAGAGCTACTGTTTTATTGCAGCATCTGTGATTATTCAAGAAAATTTAAGTCCGCTTTAAAGCAAGTGAGAATATGCAAGGCTAGGCTACTGAAGTGATGTAGAGCTGCGGGAAAAGCTGCCCAAACAAAAAAGAGCAATACATTTGTTAATTTGTGCCTAATTAGCGAAGTAAAAATCACATCATTGTTTTCTCTTCAGTAATACGAAACAAGTACTGTGGTTTATTATTTGAAGAAATGTTACCCCTTACACCTACATGAAATTCATGTTCATTGGTGGCACAGTTCTAGAAAAAATATTCTTTACAGCTAATAACTTTATCATAACCAACAAGTAAATTTTGTTGAAGGCTGCGACTGACAAATTTCCCACTTCTAGTTTCGTCTACATAACTTTCATTTTTGTATGCTTGAATTGCCCTCTAGCACCAAGACTCTGGACTAGGCCGAAAATACCGCCCCCTGCGCCGCCTGTTACCAGTACGTATTTTGCTTTTGTTCTGCCCATAACTGCCTACCTTACAAGCAACTTTTGGTAAATATAAGTGAGAGGATTCATTTTAGCATTTACAGTAATAAAGGGTCTCACGAGTACAAAATGTACGACTTCGTGGCACTTGAGCACAAGCGCAGACCTACTACAAACGAAATGCCGTGGGGTTGATTTGTAAAGGAACGGGCTGTGACAACGTGATTCGTAACTGGTGGAAATAGAAATGTTGCCTGTTAATATACTGTCAAGAAATGAGAAATGCCCGGCTGAAGGCAAAATAACTCAGCAGGGACTCAAAGTAGGAAACTATACAGCCTTCTGGCTGCGCTTACTTCAACGTGTCTCTATATTGTCGATAGCGAACCTTGTAGCAAAAGCAGCAGTTTTTTTGTTGAACGCTGTGAAACCGGCATCTTCGTCAATGACTACTTCCGCATGCGATAGATGTGTTTTTTTATATTTCAACCTGTTTAGAAAAAAAGTTCAACGATTTCAAGTACTTCGTATTAAACTATGGGAGAGCAGTGATCCGTCCTGATTCTCACAAATGATAAAACCAAGCAGGTTACGCCAAGCAAGTTTAACCTGGCGACTGGTCGACTGTGCGCTAAAGAAGGCACATGCGAGCACTGGTGCAAGGACTAAAAAATGTTTTGAGCTGTCAACCTGTCGTTGGTTTCGCCTTGGAAGTTACCGCATTTACCACTCCTCTCACAATGTTTCCGTGGAACGTTTTGCAGTGTAGGGTTGAAAAAAGGGTCACATAAACGACCTTTCATTCTAGTTGATACACATCGGGAATGAATTGCGTTCTTGGTTAGAAAGAACAGGTTTCGTGATGTCGAGATGCTCGGAACCATATGACCTTCGCAACCCTGTTCAAAACACGAGCAACAGTGCTCGCGTTTTTGCGTAACACGTACAAACAGGCGAGCTTGATAGCTTTTCCACCACCGAAAACGCCTTCCTTATTAATTACGTAGACGAAATCGTCCATGGAACTAATCTGCAACGTTGCCCTGCGGGCGGGCAAGCCGAAGTTTACGTGACTGAATGTATGACAAGCTGCTTGTGATGCAATACATGTTATCAGCATTGTTTTATAGCAAACTAACCGTTCAGCAAGCTGGATCATGGTTGCTAAGAGTTCCTACCCCTGTCACCAGAGTAGCTAGGAAGTCCGCAGAGCCAGCACGCACAACCCTGCATCCAAAATCATGATACCCATCTGATGTATCCCACTGATGCACCAGAAATTCCTGCAAAAGTAGAGAACACTTCATCTTTCCCAAAGCTGGTATTTCTATCGTGAGCAGACAGAAGTATTCTTTAGATGAGTGTTTATGAACTTCTGATCGGTGAAAATTAAGGATGTCCGTGCTTCAACGGTGGCACAGGAAGCTGACAAATAACGTCTAACATTGAGTTTCCCTAGGTGGTGCAGGGAGCTGCTGCTCATGACGAAAATAATGCTTCTGGCCGCTGCTGTTCGTGTTGGTTACTCGAACAAGCGGTAATATAAACAAGTAAACGTTTCGAATACCATGGTCAGAAGCAGTTTATTAATATTGAAGTCCTGGGTCGCTAGCGAAAGGTACGCGGGTCACGCGTTTATAACTGCGGCTCTTGGTGAATGAGGAGATAGGGTAACTTCCGTGTCACCTGAGTTCGAAAGGGCGTCTGCGATCATCAAAGCACGCACATAGCTAGTTGTTTGAAATTGACCAAAGGCGCTGCTATTTTCTGTTTTGCTGGAAAGTGCACTGTTGCGCCGCACGACTAATTCACCGCGAACCTCATAATAAGCATCTCAGTGCGACCTTTGCTAGAGAAAGAGCACTGAAGCACATCAACCGAATTATGTGCCTGCCCTATATATTAAAACTGTCATTTCCTTTTAGTAATCTTTAATCAGTAAGTGTACAGTGAAAACAGCTACAGCTAGAACTTTAGAACCCGTACCACAGCGTAGTTCATTCAGTGTATTACCGCACTGAACTTACGTTTAATTGTGGACGCTTGTATGGTCTTCGCAACAGCCCAAAATTATTACCCATGGTTGCGGAATGCTAAAGCAAGGGTTAAGAAATCCTAAATATATGTGTCATAAGTAGACGCACTAAGAGCATACTAGAGAGCGAGAAACACCTTTGTAGAGTGCAAGGGTGCATATAAGGAAATAACGGAAGAATGGTGAATTAAGAACGTCAACATAGAACAAGTATACTTAACAGTGAATGAACACGCATTATATAATTTGAAAAGAATAGTCGCAAGTGAAGCTGCTAAGGAAATTAGGATGAATATGAAAGGCCCTAGATTGATGCTATATGATCAGAGCAATGTTTTATTGTTAAATGAATATACAGGGTGCTCCCGAGACAACATACTCGGCCAAATACTGTGGTCTTTATCGCACAGACCATTTGGAGTGTTTTAATGCAGCGCTTAACAGGCATTTCACGTGGAAGTTTTTAAAGACGATACTTCATTGCGATAACTTTGGTCTGTCTGTCTCTCGAGCCTTCGGCTTGTCTTCCTGTAAACCACAGGGATTCAGCTACTAGGCTAAAGTTCATCCACCTCTTCAACGCTCGCCCATCTAGATCTGGTTTTCGTGTTCATATTTGTGCGCATTGCTCAGTAAAACCAAGTATTGTGCATATCTGCGGCACAAAATCAACGCGTCAATATTCTGTAGTGTTCTTTTTTCTACTAGAAAATACCTACATAAATACTTTTAGGAACAGTAGCGTTTGCTACGCTGTGCTGACAATGCGAAGTCTTGCACAAAAAGGCGGATGTTTCCTACACTTTCCTAAGACGATACTAAGTTGCAACCTACCCTTGGCCTTGAATTCTGCGAATTATGGCCCCCCGAGATGGCGGGCGCATGCCGCACACTCTCTATATTGGGGACCATCCTTTGGTTTTTCAAGATTACTTCAAAATGGCTCTCAGGTCAAGCGCAGGCACCCCACACGCTCTCTGTATCGGAGGCCATCATTTGCTTTCTCAGAATTACATCCAGATGGCTCTTTTTTCTCACCCAATGCTTTGAGAATCACAACCTACAATTTTCTCGCACAAAAAATCTAATCAACAATTTATTCACTCTCTCCATGCGGAAGATTATCGTCTTTCGACGACATTTCAAGCGGAAAATGCAGAGACACGGCCAACTTATTATTTAATGTTTTACAAGCATCTGCAATAGGTAGAAAAAAAACCTAGACTTAACATATATAGCCAGAAACTTCTAAACCGCATGTTTTGCCAAAAATTAAAATTTTTCCTATAAAACTTTCGACTACATTGCTCACATAAAAAACATAGGCCCGAATCTACATGTTACACTGTAAATGTCGTCAAAAGACGACAGCCTTGCGTCTAGAGAGAGTGAACAAAACGTTTATTTGATGTTCTGCGCAAGACAATCGGTGAATGGTATTCTGAAAGCGCTGCGCTAAAGTGCCTCGAGCGTGTAACGGAGGCGAACAAGCGCATCTAGGCACGTTAAACACCAGCGCCATCTGGCAGTTATCTTCGAGAACGAAGGCGTGCGCGACCGCGGAGAAAGATGCGCTCCAGTCACGGAGGCGTTAAGGTGTAAAACGCAAAGCGACGGGCAGGTGCCGCCAGCATAACGTCGTAGCAAAGCGTTGGAAACACCTTCTTGAGCATCGCGTCGCACTGTCAGCGCAGCGCCCTAAACGCTACACTCCTTAGAGTTACTTGTGTGTGTGCCTCTTCTAGTATAAAGGCGGACACACAAATCATAGACATGTTGTTGTGACGCCTCAGATATGCGCAATATTTGCTTTTTTAATTGAAAATCGCACAACTATGAACGCTAAACCTTGACCAATGTTGGAGGGCGCTATGAATGGGGTTGGCCGTTTGATACCGTTTGAAGTATTGTTAGAGCAGACAAACAGACAAATGTACAGACAGACCGACAGACCTAAATTTTCCGTGGAAGTTTCCTAAAAAAGACTATCGTCTTTAAAATGGTAAATAGACATGCCTTATTACGCACTTAAGAAGAACACAGCGAGTAGTGGGAGTGCTACATACAATAATAAGCAACATGCACTCTGTAGCAGGGCCAGAGAGTGAGTAGGCATGTTTTTTTAACCCTGTTTAAATATAGATAGGGGGCGCTGTTTTGTGTGGTTTCAAATGAAAGAAAGTCTTGCCATAATTTCAAGGTGAGAACGTGCGCGGTGTTTTTTACCCTAAAAAAAAGTTTCTGATTGGCATTTTGTGCAATTGCCA
This sequence comes from Rhipicephalus microplus, assembly GCF_043290135.1. Classification (NCBI taxonomy): domain Eukaryota; kingdom Metazoa; phylum Arthropoda; class Arachnida; order Ixodida; family Ixodidae; genus Rhipicephalus; species Rhipicephalus microplus. The sequence goes on along the minus strand of NC_134707.1, from coordinate 71,146,078 downwards.
CAAATATGTTGCCACCCTTGTCAGGTACAGGCAACGGACCACGTAAGTATAATGCTTTTCCCATGCCATAAGTTGTAAAAACAACAGGTGCCATACATGCACAAAAAAACTCCAGTTGCAAACAAGCTAACCATGCAGCATGACTACAAACACGTTCACAGGGAGTTAGCAGCACCCGTGAAGCAAGCGAAGCATCACTACAAAACTAAAAAAAAGTAATTGCGAAAAACGGTTTGATTTCTCGCGAAATATATATATATATATATATATATTCGAAGGTCGCAGGTTCGGATCCTGCACATGGCACGTTATGTTTTCCCCACTTTTCTTTCTTTACATTTACCATAAAATTGGCTTAATAACTTCCCCAATACTTTCCTTGGCATTATTGGCTGTTATATCTCATTAATAAAGTGTCTAAACCCGAACAATGAGCCCTTAAATCTACAATTGTTTCCCTTAATAACGAGGGTCTTGTACTGGCAAACTTAGTTCCTTTAGGTTGTATTCGAGGGACTATTTTTATTCAGCTGCCAGCTGGTAATACGTTCACGTGCTACGTGACACTAAACAGGCTCATAAAAAGTGTTCCACACTCGCCGCCATGGCTACAGATGGCACTGACTGGCACTCCCACGTTTAAATTCACATTGATACCCAATAGAGTGGCTGTCGCGGTAGCTCAGTGGTATAGCATCAAACGTGTTATTCGAAGGTCACAGGTTCGGATCCTGCCCACGGCAAAGTATATTTTCACCCACTTTTCTTTCTTCACATTTACATTACAATTGGCTTGATAACTTCTCCTATACTTTCCTTGGCGTTATTGTCAGTTAGATCTCATTGTTGTTGTGTCTAAAGACGAAAAGACGAGCCCTTAGGTATACACTTGTTTCCCTTATTTATTAATGAGGGTCTCGTACTGGCAGACCTGGCGCCTTTAGGTTGTATACGAGAGACTATTGGTCAGCCGCCAGCTCGTAATAAGTTCACGTGCTACGTCACGCTAAACAGGCTCATAAAGGGTGTGCCACACTCGCCGCCATGGCTACAGATGGTGGCGACTGACACTCCCACGTTTAAATTCACATAGATACCCAATAAAGTGGCAGGCGGGATAGCTGTCGTGGTTGCTCAGTGGTAGAGCATCGAATGTGTTATTTGAAGGTCACAGGTTCGGATCCTACCCAAAGCAAGGTGTCTTTACGCCCACTTCTCTTTCTTCACATTTGCATACAATCGGCTTACTACCTTCCCCTATGCTTTCCTTGGCGTTATTGTCTGTTAGATATCAAAAGACATTAAAACAAACCCTTAAGTATATGCTTGTTCCCCTTATTGATTTCTTTATCTTTGAAGTTGTGACAGCCGTACCGTTTCCTTTAGAACAGCTAAGAATGGTCTTGAAACTAAGGTTTCGAAGTTGGGGGCTTAATCATACGCCTGATCCTGCTAAAGCGTAATTGCACGTAAGCCTGTCAAAAATAGAAGGTGTTGCTTCAGCAGTGGCGATTGTGATAATCTCTAGCTGTTTACTATTTAATGTTGTTGTAAGGAGGAAGAAAAACAATATGTCGTAGTGGGCCACCACCGAGGGTCAATGCCCCGAGAGTTTGATCTGCAGCCGCTGGGCGCCACATCAATACCAGTTATTTTCGCAGCTCCTCCAAGCTCTGGCAGAGGGGCTAGTTCACACACGGTCCATAGATAGCTCTTTGGCCAGCAGCATCTGGACGGAATCGTCGTCTATGCCCTTCAAGATCCGTCAAATTCTGTCTCCCTCGGCCATCGAATGATTGAGGCGCTAGCGCACGTCTAGCACATCTTCGATATCGCTTATGAAGCCTTCTCCCAGCAAGTGCGCACGCCCCTGTAGGTGCTGTTCAGGACAAAGCTTGCGTACCTCGAGACTCCGAAGACATTGACAATCTGTTGTTTGAAAGTATTCAAAGTCGCGAATTTGGTCCAGTAGTTGTTAACCAGAGCCTCACAACCTATTTCAGGTAGAAGATATATTACTGCAATTTTCTAGGGTGTAACTCGTCTCTTTTTGTCACTTCGTCGTCGTTCTGATCTCGTACTGGGAAAATCGTCATGTCGTACCAACTAGCCCGAACCACCACGCTCCTAACTTATATTTGTGGGGTCGTTCCACTTTGCTCGCTTCTATCTTTTCAAAAGAGGGCAGGCAATTTTCGACTTCTTGTTCATCGCTGCCGTTGAAGAAAGGTGCCCAGCTAGCACAAGTGGGATATAAAACTCGTTCGAAGCGGATTAGCCAATGCGAACATGAACGTCTTCTAACGTTCGTTTTTGGGTGCTTAAAATTTGTTTATTCAAATGAAGCAGTCATATATCTCCGCTAATGTCCGGCATGGAGACAATAATAAAAGGTTCCGCAATCCTTCTTTTAGCAAGTCATAAAAATCTGTTCTTATAAACAGGTATTTGACGACCACTGTAAGCCTTGAAAAGTAGGGACAAAAACCTTCTACAACCCGGACTGTAATGTCCGTTTTCCTTTTATTTTTATGTCCCTCTCTAGCCTTCTTTCCCTTTCTCATGCTTCTTGATTTGATTGATATGTGAGATTTAACGTCCCGAAACCCTCATATGATTATGACAGACGCTGTAGTATAGGGCTCCGGAAATTTCGACCACCTGAGGTTCTTTAACGTGCACCCGAACTGAGCACATGGACCTATAACATTTCCGCCTCCATCGAAAATGCAGCCGCCGCAGCCGGGATTCGATCCCGCGACCTACGGGTCAGCAGGCGGGTACTTTACTAGACCACCGTGGTGGGGCTTTCCTTTGCTTCTATAGTTTGTCGTTTTGCTATCCTGAAGATCCACTTTTTTTCTGGTACATATTTGAGGTAGGAGAACGAGTGACTGCCGGTAGGTTCTCCGCACCTAAATGATGCTTGTTTGCAAAAAATAAATGATGCGATAGGCACAAGTGCTGCAATAGAAACCTTATTACATCACAAGTCAAATTACAAGAATGGCCATTAAAATCACGCAAGTGTTGAGAGACCATTTTTCACCGCAGGAAAAATACGGCAGGTCTGCCTGGATTTGTGCAAGCTGTACTGAGCTTATGTGTGGAATATCGTACAAAAGTGATACGACTCGAGTAACGGGGGAGAATGAACTTACAAGCTAACTTGCCATAAATGTTTATCTATATTTTCAAATGTTAGTGCACAGGTGCATTCTTCACACACATTGAAAGTGCTAAAGCGACAATCAACGAGAAATCGTGTTGCACAAATGCTGACCCCATATTCTATGCTGATTTGATGAAAAATTATCAGAAAACCAAGTATTGAAGCAAAATACAGAGATGCAGGTAGCAGTTCCCCGAGAAGACGCTTATCAGTAGAGGCAGCGCAAACCTAGCTATGTATAAGCATTACACAAAAGAACAATGACAGTGGTTCAAATAAATTGCTAATTTAAGTGATAAATGCCAAAATGAATGCCCGAACTACACAAACAATGGCCGTAAGGCGCATGTCTTAAGTGTTTCCAGAAGAAATTTCACACAGCTTCAAATAAGGTACGTAGTTAAGTGAGCAGAGATATGGCCATCTCGCTAGCACTCCTTGCGGATGACTTCACGTGAATACCTCCTAAAGAATGGTGTGTATACTCTACGACAAATTACAAAGCGCACATAACTGGCCTAAAGGGCTCACCAGGGCGCTGCGCAGGTCGATTTATCAACGTTTCTAACACACACAGACACTCGAAAAATTCCAGACCTCCTTGAGACCATCATATAGACCACACAAGTTAATAATGTAGAGTGACGTTTCTAATGCTCAAAGTTCCCCAAGAAAAATGAAAAAAGACTAGAATGTGTCAGCATCTCTCTTTATTTCTACAAAAAACAGCAAATAACTTCCATTATAAAGATGTCATAAAATGGTTGCAGTAGCGCTTGTTTATAGGCATCTTGGGTAACTACAAACTGTCAAAAATAGAAGCAAATAGATTTTTTACATCTATCAGTACCTTACTGAATATACCGCGTTAAGAGGAGAAACTAGAATTCGCTCTATGACGACAGAAAGTGAGCAAATCATAGATGGGCAGGAGTGAGCAACGTGTTAGAAAATATTTTGATTCTGCATGAGGTGTCGGCTTTAAACAGAAAAGAGGAGGTCAACAGATAATGGAAAACATATGCCACAAGATTAAACAAGCGCGTCTATACGGTTAAAGCGAAGTGTCATCATAACACTGAGAAAAATACCGAACTCCCCCTATTAAAGATCGCCTTTGATTATAATGCCCTGAAATTTTCGAAAAAGAAAAGCGCACCCAGGCGCTCATCATATGCATATGATGTGTGAGAAACATCGTTAGCAAGGTTATCTTAAGCACGAGTCTGTTGCAGGGACACGAAAAGTACGTGAGGTATACGTGTGTCTTGAAATTTCTTACGTGGTACAAGCAGCTAAATCTAATTTGCAGATATATGAAGTAGCTCTACCAAGCGGCCAATGAAGATTATATGCGTTCAGTTTAGCGAGCGCAGGTAAACCATAATAAAAATAGTTAAGTTCATGTGCGTTCAAACATGAATGAAAAGTATGACTTACAATTAAATTTCAACAGCTGAATAAGTTATTTAGTATAAATGAAGCCGTTATACACTACTGAAATATGTCGTGCAAAGTATTCACGATACAACGCAATACATTTATTTGGTTATTTTATCATCTTTAGCGACTCGAACAAAGAGTACAACGCAACGAAAATCGCTTACCTTCAGATATGAAGGTAGCCTGTCGTTTATATCGAAAGCATCAATTCAAAGAAAAGTAATCGCACATCATAGTATCTTCTATGAATTTCCAGTATAGAAGAAACGAAGTTCTGAGAGCACATTCACTCGCAAAGCAACCCGTGGCCTTTCCATTGGGAATCTAACGGCACTTGGTGTAACCACCCGTCGACGTAAGAGTCACTCCACAGAAACTTACTTGCATTCGATCGCGCCCATAAGTTTCACATGGAGGGAAGGAAGTCTTTTTCGCAGCTGCGTCTGTAGCCTTAATAATCATGGCACAAGCATAAAGTAACGTAAAACAGAATACAACTGACGGGCGCGACCGCACATGCTGAATTAACGAGCTTAACTGAGAATGGCATTGCAGAAGCCGTAGGAGGAGCGCGGATGGATAAAAGGTCAACGCCAGAGTTTGCGAGAAATTAAGTTAGGTGGTTATCTATGCCAGTAAATTATGTAAAGTTTCCGAAGCTCTCAAGATTGCTGAAGCACTGTCAACACCTCACGCCTTTATCATTTCGCGCGTTACTTTTTCTATTGCAGTGAGCGATGGCATGCGCAGGCTCGGTTTCAAGTGCCATTCACGGCGGTTCATACATGTCCGTGCAATTCCGTGCATGCATGAACCAAATGAAGTTGATCTGCTGCTTGGCGGAAAAACGGGTCTTAAAAATTCTGTATTATTGCCGTATTTGAAGTTCTAGTTATAATCTTACTGAAGTCTACTTCTAATATCCGTATTGCTGATCGCTAAGAAGATATACTTGTAAAAATACAAGCTACAAATAGGAAGATAATTGTAAGCGTCTTTAAAAGACCGTCTCATAGCATGATTTTTCGTCTCGATTATATTCTTTCTTAAGTAGGCTTTCTTTAAGTCCGTTAGGACAATATATCCCCTAATAAGATGGATTATTTCTATTTTGTGCTACCTGGGTGGGTTTCGCACAGGTAGCATGGTAGGAACAATGACCATCACAGGCTGAGTCTGGGTAATGCCTTCTAACTGGTAGTTTTCATCGGCCATTTTTGGGCGAGCTGGCATTCTCCTGATGCGGAGTTCCAGGCTGAATACACCTAACCACAACCACTCGGAAGAGGATGCTATTGTTACAAACGAAGAAATTGAGGAGGAGGCCTACGGACGCTGAGAGCAGCCGACCACAACCAGCATACGAATCGCAGCACGAATCAAAACAGTTGGCGCTCGGCTCTTCCGGCTAAGGTGGTGGCCCACTACGGTTTAGCAATCTTATTTCTCCTTACAGTTAGCAAACAATTATTTCGTCACTTGTAATACCAATTAGTATAGTTGAGCCCTCATGACGTGGGGATTCAAATATGCCTCTCTCACAACATATCTTCATTTAAAGAAATGCACAACTTATAACAGTTTCAAAGATATACCCGGTCAGTATTTCGCAGAATGCACTTTATTTTATTTTAGTATTAATACTACTATCCCTGTTCAGTATTTTCGTAGGTTGGGAAGGTAAACAATGCGTGATACAGTACAACGAAACTCATGGAATAGATGGTATCTGCAATCGGGTCGCATATTTTGAGTGACCAAAAACAGGAACTCTTCCAGTTCAATACTTCAGTCATGATAGCCTCGCTTTTATTTCTGTACCTTGTTCAACTATTCCCAGCTGGTGCTCTTTCATAGTGAACTACTTCTGTGCTGTGCTAAGAGCTCAATCGAATTTTTAATGAAATTTCCCCTAGGACCAAAAAGGAGGCGTCCACCTCTCAGGCCGATCTTCGCGCCACCTGCACCTCCAATAAGTAAGTATTTTTGCTTGCTCAGCTGTATCTTTCTGACAATACAAAATGCACTTAAATATATTCCTGTGTAATTTTCGCCGAAAAACTAGCTGCCACATTGTCAGGATCACTTTAAACAATTGTGTTCAATGCTTTTGGTGCGCTATGTGCCCTCCTTACCTCTTTTACGAGAAAACAATTTTTGTCCCCCCCCCCCCCCCCCCCAAGAAGTGGTTCATATAATGCTGCAGTGGACAAAACCTGGTTCCCCAATATAATTCACAACAAAAGCAACAGTACTTGAACCGAAATTTTTATATTACAAGACCCGCATAGCCAAGGTGTTTGCTTTGTCTTCGTTGATTGATTTGTGGGGTTTAACGTCCCAAAAGCTTCTCATGATTATGAGAGACACCGTATTGGAAGGCTCCGGAAATTTCGACCACCTGGGGTTCTTCGAAGTGCACCCAAATTTGAGCACACGGGCCTACAACGTTCCCGCCTCCATTGGAAATGCAGCCGCCGCAGCCGGGATTTGATCCCGCAACCTGCGGGTCAGCAGCCAAGTATCTTATCCACTAGACCACCGCGGCAGGGCACGCTTCGTCTTTGGTGCCTTTGGTAGTAAGTTAACTGGAGCTTTGCCCGAAATACGTATACGTAAATTTGTGTTGGGCGAAGCGCTCAAGTTTGTTTTTTGCGCAATCGTAAAGCAAAGCTGATCTCACAAGTTTTTCTCGAACATTGTACATTTTTGTTTTCCTCACTGAATATTGTATGTTAGAATAACCACTATTAAAGATTGTCTGTACAGTGACCGCAAGTATAGCAGTTTTGTGCTGAGTCGCAAGTAATGATGATGTGTACTTCGTTAGAACTCTTTTTTTGCCGGGTAATTGAAACATCTGGTTTAAACTTTACCCTTTAAATCTATTCTCCTCTTTCTCTATTTTAGGATTGCCTCCGACGAATATGAAAAGGCCTCTAGTGGCAAATAAAGGTTTTGTGCGTCCACTCCATCCACCACCATCTCCACCAGCAGCAATGCTTGGTACGTGTGTATTCAATCAATTGATTATTTTATTTTCCACTTCAGCAAATAGAAAGCATGACAAGAAAAAAGCTTCTGTGAGCTTCAATAGGCTTCCCTGCCGGTTACAGTTGAGCAAGCAGTAATAACATACAGAAACTGGCATACGCAAGTGAAAGCACAAAGAAAAACATACGTTTTTCTCATGCATAGTCACCGAAAAGACACTACACGTACATACACTTCAGGAAGAAAAAGGAGTACAACATAAAAAAAAAACAAAGCACTAAATTTACCTTTCAGTTATCTCACGAAGAAAGTATGCAGCGAAGCATAGAAATTGAAATACAAAGATCATTTTGCGACAAAGAGTATAATACAGGGGGCAAATCTATTCACAGCATTTGGGCCCCACAGTTTGTGTGTGGTGTTTTGTTTCAAACTTTTTTTACGAACCATAAGAGTACCAAGACGCATATTCAACTAACTCTTCTAAATTGACTGGCATTGAAATATCGTTCTTTATTTCATACTGATAGCGAAAACAAGGCTCAAGTTATAAGTTTTGAATGCCGTGGGGATATCAGCAGCTTGTAAGAGTTCTGCGGAAGGATGATCTCTGGCTAAGTTGTACACAAGGCGTAAAGCCTTTTTCTGCAGCATGTATTAGCACCTTCTTTCCAATTCATCAAGCAGCATACGGTTGAAAAAATCAGGGCTCATGCATCCATTGGCGCAACGGTCTGCGATAATGTCTTCAACTACGAAGTGGTGATGTTTATTGTGGGAACATCATTTTATAGTCGGTCACGCAGGAAGCATGTTTATAGAGAATTATTTTGCACTGAAATGAATGCCGCAATAGTATGGTAGCGTTATTTATGCCATAGTTGTATGAATAGAAGAGTGCCGAAACATTTAGTAGTTCACGCTTTCGCTGAACCGCTTATCTGACGTGCTTAGTTTATATTGAAATGATGAAAACATAGAAACCTTTTGCGCAATAAATGAAGTGGCTCAAGAGCGCTTAAGGCATTTAGATAAAATTCCGTTAGGTCCCCTGTAATTATTCAGTTTAAGTTTAACCAGCTGCTCCTAATCTGCGAAGGAATTTCGTTTTATTCCGGCTGTCAAGTTAGTTTTTATCAAACTTGTTTTATGGCTTACCACACTTAACATGCATAGGTATATTATCAACACGTAGTTTGTTGTTGCCCGATCGCATATGTATCACAGCCGACGTATGCCAATAATACTTCCACGAAAAAAGGCACCCAATTCTGGCTCTAAGAAATACAAAAAACCCTGTAAATAGCATCATGTACGAAGGGACCTTTTAGTAGTGTTTCTCAATAGTTCATAGGAAGCCTAATTTGTTAAACAGTCTTTTCATCAATCAACAACCGTGACACGAGCTTAGTGTACACTTTAATCTACAAAGTTGACCCAAATTGAGACTAACTAAACATTAGCTGCTGTCAAACCTCCTAAACCTTGTTCATATAGTCAAACTTTTTCTAGGCACGCTATGCAAAATTTATGTCTTATGTGGTTTATTACAGTTGACCTTTGTTGCTACTCTGGTGATGTGTCTTAAACTTTTATGAATGCTAAGCGAAGACGGTTTATAGTTAGCAATCTATTTGAGAATGTTGATAACCTTAGCTTTTGTGAAACAAGTTAATCTAGCCAACTTGCACCCTGGTGCCACAGCAGGCATCACTTGGGATTTTTAAACCAGCCGTCAGATGCAGAGATGTTTTGTCGGTGTAACATTCAACGTGACACTGGGCGAAGATGCTTTGACGAAGCACCTGTTAAATAACCTCTCAAGCATTCAGATTTATAAACTTTGCGTGTGGTGTTGTTGTTCTGTGGATGTCCACCTATGTGTTTAGGCGGCGTAGGTTTTCGCATTTGATAAACGTAACGTAGTGCATGGTCGTCTCGCTTTTTTCTTCGCTACACTGTGTTCAACGGCTGGTCGCTTCATCACTATGCAGAAAGGCCACTAAGCGCATGTCATTTATAGCATACAAACATGATACGTTTAGTAGAGTTAACGCGGTAGGGTGCTCGCGGCATCAGCAAATTGGGCATCTGGCACAATGAAGGCCGGTGCGGACCGCAGAGAGGCATTTAGAGGAGCGCGACAGCGTCTGTTCGTGATTTGCTACCTTCTAGTAAGGTGGTACTGCAGCAGTCAGGCTCCGAATAAGCGCAGCTGCGATACCCTCATGGCAAATACATGACACGTAATACCTGCAACCTTTGCGCTCAGGCAGCTGAAGGGTCGATTGATTGATATTTGGGGTCTAACGTCCCAGAACCACCATATGATTATGAGAGATGCCATAGTGAAGGGCTCCGGAAATTTCGACCACCTTGAGTTCGTTAACGTGCGCCCAAATCTGAGAACACAGGCCTACAGCATTTCCGCCTCCATCGGAAATGCAGCCGCCGCAGCCGGGATTCGAGCCCGCGGCCTGCGAGTCAGCAGCTGAGTACCTTAGCCACTAGACCACCACGGCGGGCCAGGCAGCTCAAGGAAATTGTGACACTTTGAATGAACTTAGAATATGCGGCGCAGTAGAGCCTTGGCTTCAAACGATGTGTGTCGGGATTTGTCAATGGCCGAGGAGTTTCATAATCCCTCATGTTTTGTACATGCTATCATGACTAAACGCACCCTTTCTGTTCGTTAGATATTTTGTATGCACGGAGTGCCACTTTGGTAACAAAAATGAGTTTTTTTTTTAATTCAGAGGCCCCTATTGCATTTCGGCAAGAAAAAAATGAACAACGAATATATTGAACAGTTGCACGTACAGCGTGATTGATTGTATTGGCAGCAAATATTGGGAGGATTGCATTCATAAAAGAGCAGCGAGCTTCTCAGTTTCATTCTGTATGAAAGAAGTTTCATGTTTTCGCGTATTCTGGCTCTACAGGTTGGTTTCGTGCTTTTTACACTATTGAAAAGTCCTGCCCTATGATGTGGTGGCAGTTGAACCTGGATCAGTTTTTTTTTCTCGACAGCTGTGAATAATTTATTAGCGCTGAATACTTTTTGCCAATGAGTCATTGTGTTCTTCAGCCTACCACTCGCCATGGGCGGCATTTTTTTAGGTGTAATAAAGAAATATAGCCTAGAAAGTGGCGACAACCTATTTATTTCTATCTTTATCCTATCTCTTCCCTAATGCGACCATACACCGGCTACCAAATTATGAAAACTACTGAATAAATCACACAGTTAAAACGTACTTGGTATCCGTTTCCATGGTCTCATGCTGTCTTTGAGGCTTTCTGAACGCAGGGCTACTGAAGTTGATAGCGTAACTACAGGTCATTGTATTTATAGTCATGTTATTGGGTTCCTAATACTTAGTATGTTTTCTGCTACCTATATAGTTGAAGTTTATTTATTGCAAAATATCTGGTTGACAGTCATTGTGTTATATGTTACAATGAATGTGTATGTACTGGGAAAGCTTATCTTAAAGGTATTTCAATTTAAACAGGGAAAGTAACTTCTGCAATCGTTTCAGCGTGATTTGCGTTCCTATTTGAAGAGGTGATATTGGCAATGCAGCAAAAGTCGCTGTAAAAAGAAACCTCTAAGATCCCAATAAAGTCACGAGCACCATAAAGGAAACCATGCAGTTCCCCGCATCAAGCTTTTATGTGGATGTACTTGCTTAGTATAACATCATTTCTTTTAAGATATATAAATGATTCATAGGCCAGGGAACAACAATTCAGGTTGCTTTTTGCTTGGCATCGTGCAAAAGCTAACATTGCTATTTATAACTCTTACAGCTATCCCGACCGTTTCAAGAAAGTAACATATTGGAGCTGGTGGCAAGGTGCATTGAAGTAAAAATGCGTTGAAATAACGGAAGTGTGTTCTGGCTATTTCTTTAACAAGAATGATTCTCTCATTTGACCGACCGTTGCACTTAATATTGCACCAACTATGGATTCTGTTATACAATGCGATAAAATATCTTCAATGCATTATTTTTCTTGCCTTTCGCGGCACATGAATCTTTGTGTAAGCTGTTTCCTTTTTCCTCCCTTGTCAGGCTTTGAGAAAAATATCCAGTGCTCACTGGAGGAGAAAAGGTAGAAGTAATATATTCGCACAAAAGATAAATCAATGTAAATGGCAAGGCCAAACACATCAGTAGTGACGTGACGGCGTCTGGCGTGGACTAGTTGTCATGACTGGTTTAATGAGCATACGTAGACATACAGTCGAAGACAGAAGGGAGATTCCGAAGTAGAGCATCAGTCTTTGCGTACAGGCAGCCTGAAGCATACGAACGTTCTTGGTGCCTTGCGCCACCAGCCATCGGCGCTCGTCATATTTTTCTCTAGCTGGCTGGCCTCCACTAGCGCTATACCACAGGGGCTGCCCACTAATAATGTTACGCAACAACAACAAAAAAGAAATGTAAAACGTTTAAGAAGAACATATAAACACAATGTACTTGTGCGGCAGTTAATAAAGTGTCCCCTGGGAAGTTCAAATATTGTCAGGGTGGAAGGCGCACGGTGAAGTTCGACTGCTCCCGTGGGCGGCAACCACGCAACGCGGAAGACCCCGATGATTGCGCATGGAGAAGTTTCTGTAGTAGTGCAGGGAAGGCTATCAAGCCAAAGTGGGCATGTGCTCCCGTTGTAGATTGCAAGGCCGCAAATGGAACCGTGTTTTCTGCGTGCAAACAATAAAGAAGAGCGTTACTTTCAACTGCGTGCTCTTTATAAAGAAACGCTTTATGCACCGAGGAGGTATTCATATCTGTTATCACTTTCCCAAGAGTACTTCGCGTTTTCGCGCGTCTGAAGTCAAAATGGCACCTTCGTCTATAGGTAAGTGCGCGTGGCCCTCCAGTAATTCCGTTGACTCGCTCAAAGAGCTTGTGTCAGATTTCTTCTACAGATAGCTGTGCAAGCAGATGTATCAAATTGTGCGCAGTGGTATTGCCTAAATAGGGCCGTCATTCGAAACGCGAGGCGCACCGGACTACATTGTCGAAGTGTACAGGAGCAGTAGCTCCACCCCCGCAGCTTTCTTTTCAGCTCCGTCGTGGTGGTCTAGTAGCTAAGATACTCGTCTGCTGACCCGCAGCTCGCAGAATCGAATAACGGCTGTGGCGACTGCATTTTCGATGAGGCGTAGACGTTGTAGGCCCGTGTGCTTAGATTTGGGTGCACGTTATGAACCCCAGGTGGTCAAAATTTCCGGAGCCTTCCACTATATGCGGCGCCTCTCATAATGACATGGTGGGTTTGGGACGTCAATCCCCCCATATCAGTCATTATGCTTTCTCTTCACTGCCACAGAAAGTTGTCCCCGAGTATAGCAGCAGCGAGCAATGCAGATGGGAGCGTTGGAAACGCTGGTGGTGGAAAAGGCGCAAATGCCATGGTGTGCGTAACACAAATGCTCATGCGTTGACGCTTCTTGATTGCCAACAAGAGTGCATCTCCCGAAAACACGATGCGTGTTTCGGGCGAAGCACGAGTCGTGCGCTGTGGATACACGGCATGCAGCCTCTCCTGGCTAGATGACTACACGACGGTGATAATGAGGAGTGGCTGTTCAGGACACTCAGTATGTCAGTGTTATGGGTTGGCAATAGAGCATGGGGATTGGCTGCTCAGAAATATCAGACGAAGTAGACGCAATCACGTCTTGAAAACCATGGCTGCCTCTTGATGCGTTGGAGGAAAAGTACTCACCCAGCTGGCAGTTTGCATGCGTTAGAGCAGCAAGTGCCACTGTGTTGGGAAAACTCATGGCGTGCAGCGTGACACCGGGCTTTCTGTCTATGGTTGGATTGTCGAAGGCTTCCACAGGTGCTGCGGCAGGCGGTAAGTCTGCAGGCAGACTATCTCGCTTGGCTGGGATCGTCGAATTTTTCGGAGCTGAATAAGTTTCTGCAGCTATTTCAGCGGTGCACGAGGCAGTGACCGGCATCGAATCAGCGATGGAGAGAAGTGAAAATGGCTCTGGTGTCATAACCGGAACATCGAAGACAGGAGCCATGTATTGCAGGTTTGAGGGTGTCTCCGTCGACGGGTTGATGGACGGGGGAGGTTGGCCTACGTCACCTGTGTGGCCCGTTGTCGCCAGGGGAATCGTCTATACTGGTTGTGGTGCTAGATGTGTCCCGGAAGGTGAGGAACCATATGCCGCGGTGTTGTTTTTGGAAAAAGGAGCTTGTTAGATGCCCTAAAACTGGAGCACGTCATCTCGCAGATAATTATAAGGGCCAGGGCTCCAGGAAAAGTACTTAAGGTGACGTTTGAAGTCATGTGGAAGGTGATATTCCAATACTTTGTACTTGGACTCTTGGATGCAGATGTTGTTGCAATCTAAGGCCACCGTAAAATTCTCGTACCATCCCTCCAGGTCAGAGGTCCAGAATGGTGGCCGTGGTGGGTCGAATTGTGGCTGCCAGGCTTGCGCTGGCTGGAACCTGGCTTCGGGACTTGGTGGCAGTTGTAAAGCATCAGTCACTTGTCCGTTTAGCCAATGTCACCAATTTTTAGCGACGTGACGGCGTCTCACGTAGACGTGCCATCGTCGCTGGTTTAAGGAAAGGACGACTGAGGGAGGAATCGAGATGCCGAAGTAGAGCAGCAGCCATGGCGTCCAGCCAGCCAGAAGCATACGAACGTTCTAGGCGCCACGAGCCACCGGCGCTCGTAATCTTTTTCTCTAGCTGGCTGGCCGCCACTAGCACTATGCCACACAATATTTTGTATGAGAGGCAATGAACATAAGTAATGCAGGAGTTTTACTTGAATGCGTTCAGTTCGGTACTCTACACGTGGCGAGAGAAGATTACGAGAGTAAACAAAAGAGAGAAAGAACGAGAAGATGCGCATTGCACACCACTCACTATTCAGGGTTTCAAAAACCATGACTCAGTGATGCTGCCTTCAAGAATTGTAAGAGGGCTCGTGCGGCTTTCTGGGCTGATGTACTGTGAGACAATACACGCAAGATCTGTTTCCCTAGTAAAGAGCAATCATCCAGCCCCCTCAAGGCAATCTGGAGATTCCGGCACTCTTGTTCAACGTCGGCACAGGACGTGGTCAAGAGTTTCTGTGCAATAGACCCTTTTAGAAATTCTAAAGCTAGCATTTTTGTTACGCAGTACGAACAACTAATGGCGACCAGTCACTTACGGAAAACAGTTTGTTCAGGCAAGCATTGCTTATGCTATGACGTGGTAAATGTGGTCGGCTTTCTCAATTTGAGCACCCATGGAAGAGAATTCTCCGCACGTTGAACTAGCACGATGTCATCGCTTGAAGCAACACAGGTGGTGCCGTTGCTTGGTCAAATAGGCAGCGCAGAGAAGTGCACTTGCGAGTTACGAAAAGGGGTTGTTACTGTGACAACCGTTGTGTGAGTCAGCCATACCGCTGTGACCGCGTAAACATCCAAGGGACTGCATACTAGCTCTAAACGTAAGAGTGCACGTAAGAAAAGCGACACGTTCCTATATATTCAGATATTGAAAATTGATTGCCAGCATGGTTATCATCCTCAACAACATCATCTTGTTTTATTAAGCTGGCTTGTTTTCTTGGTTTTCTAACTACGATGGTCCCTTTTGTCTTAGTCCACATTACCCTGCCAGTATTCCGCATAATAAACAAATTAAAAGGCAGGTGTATTAAATTTTAGATACATTTACGTATTCACGCTGGCGTAATAATGAAAGTTATGACTGAACCAGTTTACGAGGGACTTAAATTCATAACAAGCTCTGTTTATTGCGCCGCAAGTTCAGAAGATATAGAAATTCTCCTCTGTATTGAGGTCATCTGTCATGATATTCTTCTTAGTCTTTTCTTCGGTATATATATTATTTACTTTTTTCAACTTAATGACAGTAACTTATGTCTTTTCAATGCCTTGTTTGACCATAATTTCACTCAGCATTAGACGATTACTGTATTCTGTGCCGCTCCGTGTAGAAGCTTTTTTATATTTTCACAATGTCATGACAATCGCTTATATCATTCTTCATGTCACTTTCAGTGCATGAATTTTCGTAACTCCGGAGGTGATGATTTATCGCTCTTTATGATGCTGAGATTTTTTTCGAGCAGTCTCGCTTTACAGTCCTTATCCCCTGACTGCCACTGCTATAATAAGAATTGTCGGATGAGCAATTGCATTTAGGATTCTTCATATTTTAGGCAGTTGTCTCCTCTTTATTCAGACATCCGTGGTTTGAGACGTTCAGGATATGTTTCGGTTAGGATTAACGATGGTGGTTCTTCTATATCTTGAACCGTCGCTTTATTTATATACCAGTATTGTCATGTATATCCTAGGAATATTCTGGAACTGTGACTCATCCTTTCACTGAGAAACTTTCCAAGAACTGCATGTCTTAGGAAAATATTTAAAAGATAGAAAAAGAGAATATTGTAAGTGGTTCTTTGATTTAATTTATTCCGTCTTGTTCTCCTTGTCCGAAAGTAGTGCGTTTAACTTTATGGGCATAGGTAAACTTGTGAGCTCATACGATTTGTAAATATTGTCACGTGGTCATGACGTTGACAAAGGCAGCAGTCTGTGTGTCCAAGATATACTGTTAATTTTGCAGAAAGCGTGGCCGCGAAACAGAAAGTACGAATACAACGATACACACTGGCACTGATAGCGGTGAACAGAGCGCCGGCCGTCGATCAACTTACATGCGGCGAAGTGCGTCAGCATTTATACAAGTGCTATCGAGTATTCCCGCCATGTCACTGGCCGAGCCGCAAGGTCTCAAATTATGCGCGCATTTTTACCAGAACAATCTGCAATAATCGCGAACTTTCTCGAACAATCAGGCGTGGTTTGCCTTTAATATTCCTGACAGGCTTTCGGGGTGAAAACGGAATTAAACAAGATTGAAAATAAGGAACACGCGTGACAATACGGTAACGGTCAGAACAGCTTCCGCCCCCGCAATGACCAGCCTAGTTATTATAGCCCTTTATTGTCATTACCTCATCTCGGTTTTTTATTGCACAAAATGTAGTGGACTATACGGAAAACGCAGCCCATCTACTGTATCCGAAGTTTTAGTTGCTGTCTAGAAATATAAAGGCAGAACGACAATCTATTAGCCTGTTGTACAAAGGCTGCGATTGACAACCAAACTTAAAAGACTTTTATCAAATGACCGATGTCGTTGACACTAATGTAGGCAAAGTATTTGCTACTTTACCAAAATTGTTACAATTGTCACAAGGGTATGACAAACTTCATGGTAATGAAAATACCGCGAGTTATTACTATTTTACAGTTATTTGCATAATCAGGTACCGGGTCTCGTACTGGCAGACTTGGTGCCGTTAGGTTGTATACGAGGGACTATTGATCAGCTGCCAGCTCGTAATAAGTTTACGTGCTACGTGACACCAAAGAGGCTCATAATGAGTGTGCTACACTCGCCTTCATGGCTACAGGTGGCACTGACTAATATTCGCACGTTTCAATTCTCATATAAAACCCAATAAAGTGGCTGGGGCGATAACCACCGTGCTAGGTCAGTGGTAGATCATCAAACGCGTTATTCGAAGGTCGCAGGTTCGGTTCCTGCTCACGGCTAGTTATCTTATCACCCCTTTTTCTTTCTTCGCATTTACGTTACAATAGGTGTAATAACTTCCCCTATACATTCCTTGGCATTATTATCGGTTAGTCTGTTAGATCTCATTATTATTGAGTCAAAACACGGAAAATACGAGCCCTTAAGCATACACTCTTTTTCCTTATATATATATATACATATATATATATATAAATATATATATATATATATATATATATATATATATATATATATATATATATATATATATATATATATATATAAATATGGGATATGGCACAACGGGAGCGTTGTCAACAAGGATAAATATATTTATTTCCCAACAGTTTCGGGAGGGGACCTCCCTTCATCAGGGGATGAGTTATACTGACATGAGCTTCCAAACTTCCTTGCGGCCGCGTCCCTCTCGCCTTGAAAGACGTTTGCGAGAGTGAGAGGGAACTGCAAAAAAAAGGGGGAGAAAAAAGGCGAAAAAAGAAAGAAAAGAAAGAAAGTAAAAAAGAGGAAGAACCACTGTCAACACTGCGAACGAAGCCAACTGTCCGTCTACATCCACCTACGGTTCATATCACGTGCTGTTCAGTTCTTGGCGTGTGTCGGGCCACCCAAGATTGTCGCCGCGGTGCCGGGAGGGTCCGGCACCGCGGCGTAGGTGGATGTAGACGGACAGTTGGCTTCGTAGGTGGATCCACCGTAGGTGGATGTAGACGGACAGTTGGCTTCGTTCTCAGTGTTGACAGTGGTTCTTCCTCTTTTTTACTTTCTTTCTTTTCTTTCTTTTTTCGTCTTTTTTCTCCCCCTTTTTTTGCAGTTCCCTCTCACTCTCGCAAACGTCTTTCAAGGCGAGAGGGACGCGGCAGCAATGAAGTTTGGAAGCTCATGTCAGTATAACTCATCCCCTGATGAAGGGAGGTCCCCTCCCGAAACTGTTGGGAAATAAATATATTTATCCTTGTTGACAACGCTCCCGTTGTGCCATATCCCATACCTTCACGAAGACTAACTGGCCCATTGAATTATTACTCCCACTATATATATATATATATATATATATATATATATATATATATATATGCAAAGGTTGACAGTGCTTATATTGAAAATTCAACGTGGAATGTGGTGGAAAATTGAAAAAAAATACATTTAGTAGTACACGTGGAAAAACACAGTGAAAAATGACAGGTAATGTCATACAAATAGGGCTTCATCTGCTTTTCGAGAAAATAGGAGTTTTCGGTGCTAAATGTCAAGGGTAAGACACTAATCTGGCCTCACATTTTAGATTTGAGCATACGTTTCGTGCTAAGAAATTTATAGCCATAAGACGTCATTACGCAGCAACCAAGTGTGACACAATATGCCCCGCCGTAGTGGGCAAGTGGATAAGGTACTCGGCTGCTGACCCGCAGGTCGCGGGATGAAATCCCGGCTTCGGGGGCTGCCCTTTTGATGGAGGCGAAAATCCTAAAGGCCCGTGTACGCAGATTTGGGTTCACGGTAAAGAACCCCAGGAGGTTGAAATCTCTGAAGCCCTCTCCTATGGCGTCTATCATAATCATATCGTAATTTTCTTATGTTAACACCCACATATCAATCAATCCAGTGTTGGCACAATAGGAGGTAACTCCAAAAGCTCTTATGTTGTTTGTTTAGCAGATGAGTCCTAAATGTGACTTTCGACAGAGTGACAATACGAAAAACGAAACATTCTAATCGAAGTTCTGCACAGTAGTTGTTTTGCAATCACAGTACCAGTCGTGCAACAATTTCATATAATATTTCATATAATAAAGTATTTATATAATATATAGGGTTTATACTGCATATTATTGAATATAAGTTAATATTGTTGTTGGGTGGGTTAAATTTCATCTAAGCACTCGCCAACATTTATACACGTGTGTAAATTGATGTTCAACACAGTAGCACAGCCGCATTGGTGACACAGTTTATACTTGGAAAAAGCCGCAATCGTCGCTCCATTGTAGTAATAACACTGCCAATGCTCATGGTGCGCATTCCCGGATGATGAGTCGAGCACTGCTCTTGAAGTAAGCAGTATAATTTATCATGACGTGTGTCTTGACTCATGCATTCACATTAGATTGAGACCGCGGACAAAGTTGTACTGTGTTTTAATACATGCCTCTCAGTCAGAATATAGACTTCACAATTAGCTATCGTCACGCCGTTCGGCAATATCATGCAACAGCTGGGGATCTAGTATGTTTCAGAAGATATTTCCGATACATTCCTCACGCTAGATACCAAGACTCTTTCGTAGCAGTGCAATTATTTCATTCATAATTCTACATCACTATGTAATGTGATAGGAAAATTGATCTGCGTTCTACACCGCACTGTAAATATCATGACTCAGAAATGCGGAACATCATGGCTTCAGCGAAATCGACAAAAATTGTCTAATTTGTGTGAAGCCGGAACCAAACACCATCTCTAAGCACAGCGTGGTTGAGTTTTCCAATCTGACTGCAGCGACAAAATGCAGAGCCTGGTGGATGTAAAACGCGAAGTTCAGACGGGGTGGGCGCTTCCTCTCTACTTCAGCAGCATAGGAAGGCAAAGCTTACACACGGGGCGATGCTTGGCACGACCCTCCGAAAAACGAAAATGGGTCTTGTCGGTCAATCGCTGCTCCAGCCTTGTTCGTCACCCACGCTCAGGCGCTTTTACTTGTGGGTAGAACATAGCAAACCTGAGCGAATGTCAATGGTTTGGACATTATGCGGAATGTGACATTGGAGACGATGGAGATAGTGACAGCACAAAGCCGTCGGAGTGCCTATATATTAGTTATCGAAATAAAATATCTAAGTCATCATAATACTTAGCTGATATATGCTTCAACAAAGAATAAATGCAATGTTTGACGCATCTGTGAGAGCAAAGAAAAGAAAAGTTGCTTGTTCCAATAATAGGTTGATATTCTAGTCTTGTGTAATAATTTTCATCCATTAGTATATATTGGAGTGGTGTCTGCTGCGTAATACTGTTCCCGTTAAGCGGTTAGCTGAATCTTTTTGCTGATGTTGGTGAGTTTGGGTGGGTCTTGGGAACATTGAGGCAAGGCGTAAGTATATGATGATTTTGTTAACTCTTTGCGTCATATTCATTTCGTGTCCTAACTATATGTCACCCAGTTTAGAGATTGCTGTGGCATGTCGTGGATCGTGTAGCTCCCCCCCCCCACCCCCCGGGGTCACAAGAAACTCTGAGTAGTTCATCAGACCGCTTACATGCTGTAAGATCAATGTATGGGAATGCAAGTACTACTAGACTGGCTAGAAGAACGACAGTAAAAAAATGCCCTCCCGCCCCCGCCCCCCCTATGAAGAAGATGCCAAATGGGCCTCATATGTACATCCGGTTTTAAACTCTAACACTAAAATGTAGACTATAAATGGCTGGGGAGTTTGTTTTATAGGTATAATTTATTCTCAGCGAGACATATCTCTCTCAAACATGCTTACATGTAAAGTTTGCCATTAACAAAGGCCCAACTGACAGCTACGTGTACTATATGAGGCAATATTTTTATTCACTATCTAAACAACAATGCCGCAATTTTATCTAATTGTTTGGGTAGATGTTTTTATTCTTATGACGGCCTCATAGAGATAAAGCTCAAAGATAGTCGCGTCATGACACGGTTCCGCTGAGTTGGTTCTGTTGAAATTTTTGTAAAGGGCAAATGTCGCATGCTGATATTCACCTGTTTTGAAGTAAACTTCATAAATTGAAGGTTTTTATTTAAGCAACAGAGCTAACTACAAAAAAATTCTGCGCTTGGAACTTTTTCTTTGTGAGTTTTATTCTAACAGTTCAAGCTTCTAAAGATTTGCTGGGTTTTTCAGGTATCCTATAATGACGGCCGTCAATCGCTGTAATATAATTTTCTTGCTCGCTATATTCTGCCTTTTACACATCTTGCAACAAGCCCCATCTGGCTGCCAGGCAGTGTATATCGTACTTACTGGTAAGTTAAACGTAAACATTTTGACAGCAATCTGTCTGGCTGGGTAGAAAAGTTTAGAAAATTGAAATTGCTCCAGCCACAGTTCAAATAGAGTCTGACGTTTCGAGACCGACTCGGTCCCTTCCTCAGGGGGTCACCCCCTGAGGAAGGGACCGAGTCGGTCTCGAAACGTCGGACTCTATTTAACTGTGGCTGGAGCAACTACTGGTAAGTGCATTTCTTTTACAGCGAAAGCTGTTATGAGATCGGAACAAGGGCCAAGTGTGTGGCCGTAGTGGTCCGCCGCCACCACCGGTGTCCGTAACCACTATCCCACGAATTAAGAAAAAAAATCACAGCATATCCACGAAATGACTGATGACGACAGGGCCAAAGCTTCGAAGGGTGTTATCGGTAAACCGATTGTCTGTCTGTCACTCACTCTAGCGCCAACTGCCGAGTCATTCATAAACTAAGCGGTCACGAGCCAGTCACAGTAGAAGGACAAACCAACGGCTTTGAAAGCTTCGCCCCTAAAACTCAGTAATTAAAGATCACCAAGAACACGATGGGATTCAAGCCCAGGTCTCTTGACAAGCAACTCTTCCTACTTTGAATGTGACAGTGCGGCGCTTTTTGGTAAGGGCTGGTGTTCGTTTTTCTTTTTCGCATGCGCACTCAGTCCAAGTATCATGTAGATTTGCACAATGCAACATAAAAGCACAAGGCAATATTTACACGTTAGTAAACTCTGATTAGTCTATCACTATTGTTAAAAATGGACGAGCCCCCATTCCTCTTGCGAAGGCGCCTGTGGATCTCTTCTTTCATTCGAACACTTCAAATCTCAGTGCAACTTCCCCAGCCTCGACCGCACTGCCTTTTTTCATCTTTATGTTGGCGCTCAAAGTTTTTTATAAAAATTGTATTACTGTGCATTAGACGTTATAGCTGCAAGATTTTAAAGCAGAACTGTTTCACACAAGTATTACGTTTTTGTTTGACGGGGTTTGCGTCCACTAGTTTTGTAATATGGTTTGTTTTAATTGCAGGGTTAATGCAGTGTTTGTGAGAAAATTCATCTTACAGTAAGCAAGTGGTTAGTCCACGAAATCGCTTTATCTGTCCTAAAAAGCACCAATCTACGCACTATTCATCGACGCGTGTCTAACATACTAAATGAGATATTTACTTAATTTTGTCTGTATGCTTTTGATTGATTGATATGTGGGGTTCAACGTTCCAAAATCACCATATGATTATGAGAGACGCAGTAGTGGAGGGCTCCGGAAATTTCGGCCACCTGGGGTTCTTTAACGTGCGCCCAAATCTGAGCACAGTCTGTATGCTTTTTTTGCTACCGTGCTACCTGAAATACGAGTAGAATTTGGGCATGCTGAAGTGTTTATGGATGGCAGACTTGCTTACAGAGAACGCAAACTAATGATCAATCATTTACCTTAATGACCTTTTAAGGCATGAACTTTCACTGACAAATCTTGAGAGAGGCTGCCTTGCTACCAAGAGTCAGATATAGCCCTTTAAACACACTCCTCCAGTGTTCCCAACTGAGATCCATGAAAATAAAGAGGTGTCGAACCTCCAGAGGGATCAACGCGCGATTTATGCAAATATTTGGTATACCTTAAACTATGTACCTACTTTACCAACCACGAAATTTCAGGCTTGTTTGCGTGGCATTAACACTGCAGAAATCACGGTTCCTGGATGTATTTCGCTATGAACGTAAATTGAAAGCCCAGTTCGACTATTGGTGATTCGAAATGAGGTTCTGTGCCGATGCGAGGTAGTGTAAGCACCGCGTAATAAAGCTCTCTGGATATATCATTGCAATGACGGGCAGTGACATTGTGAAACGCGCTTACAAAAGGATCCGTATCATATGAATGAACCTTGAGAAATATTGAACCAAAACTATTAACAAATAATTTTATGTTGGTCGTTTATGAAAAATCGGGTGATGAAAAGTAGGTGCTCGGCTGGATGTGGTTTTAAAAGTATATAGAATGTGACGTGGTTGGTATGTGGGGTTTAACGTCCCAAAACCACTATATGATTATGAGAGACGCCGTAGTGGAGGACTCCGGAAATTTCGACCACCTGGGGTTCTTTAACGTGCACCCAAATCTGAGCACACGGGCCTACAACATTTCCGCCTCCATCAGAAATGCAGCCGCCGCAGCCGGGATTCGAACCCGCGCCCTGCGGGTCAGCAGCCGAGTACCTTAGCCACTAGAGAAGAATGTCACGTGCTATACGCCCAACTAAAAAGTACCGAGGACAACATCAGCGTAGCATGGCCTCTAAGCGTAGTCCAGCTATCTTTTTCTGCCGTGTAATATTCTTAGCATAAACACGAAAGCGTGTGGAAGGAGGATGAGGATTTTATCCTGGTGGAAACAAACGTGTGGTAATGAAATATAAACTGTCTGCTCGTAGTGCACACGCAAGCGCATCAAGTGTGCTATGGACAATACGCGTATCCCAGAAAGTGATATCTTCATGCAAAACAGCAAGAAAGCCTTTACTCGTAGTGGCAAAGTCCAGGTCACAAGCCACTTTGCCTACTGACTGCAATTGCTGACCATGATAAAAACAAGCAAGCTGTTGGTTTGGAATTTGTTTTCACAGATAAGTTCAACTGTATTAACGGTTTATTTACTGTGGTGGAGCATAACGTAAACGTTAAGAACACTGGCAATAAAAAGCACTGAAAGCGTGCAAAACATCAAGAGTATCACAATATGGCCGTAATTACACGCTATAACTTGTGACGTAATTGTATCAAAATACGCCAGAACATTTGCAGTTTGATTGGCCCCATAAAATACAGAAAACAGTGATGAATGCATCATTATAAGTGCTGGTAGCATCTGTGTCTGAAAGAAGGTGCAGTGAAAATTAGACAGCCAATAATCAGCGCTAACCTACTACTAAGCTTCGCTGTATTCTCGTTGGCATTATTTTTTCTTCCAGTTACTCTCCGTTTCTCAGGTGCCTTCATCCTAGGGCAGCAGGGATTGTTTGTGGCACTCAAAGTAAAATGCACTAAGACATTAGGTACAAAATAATGGTGCCAGGCCCGCATACACTAACCCATCTTCCTTGATGAACGCGACACCTGCATTCAAAATTCCGACCAGCTCGAAAGTGGGACCATATCTCTTCATAGTCATTTAGTTGTCCTTTGTATTTAAGCAGAAGCTCCTAAGTGGGAGCTTGTGCTCATGTGTTTTTTTATCAATCTACTTGTACGTCAGTAGCCCACGTGTTTTTTTTTCGTAGTTACTTCTTTGTATTCTTTTATCTTCAGGAGTTCCAAATGGACCACATCTACGTAAAGGTCGACCACCTGGTACGTGTCTTGCTCTTCGCATACTTTGCATTGTAATCCCCTCAAAAGAATAAGTATGAAGTAGCAAAATTGGCAGTTCACCAATATTCAAGCACATCAGAAGTTCGCACTGGAAACATATGCGAGAAGATGGTGCGTAATAAATCAAACGTGGCGTGAATGTAGAAATGGGTAGGTTGTGCAAAGTAAATGCTAAAAACAAATCTTTTAACGCACTAAACGTGGTATATTAAAAATTATCAGGCTAGAAATGACTCACGGAAAGCGGAATGATATTGCAGTATTCTTAAACGAAACCCCACTCTAGCAGAACAGAACGGTTAAGCGAACAAGAACGATACTTTTCAAAAAAATCAAACCAATTTATATATTTGCTTTGCGTTCAAGCTGCGTAGAAATAATTTTATTTTCAGACCTATCATCATCATCACCATTATCATCATCATCATCACCATCAGCAAGACTACGTCCACTGCAAGACAAAGGCCTCTCCCAAGATCCGCCTGTTAACTCGGTCCTGTGCTTGCTGCTGCCAATATAAACCCGCAAACTTCTTAAACACATCTGCCCACTTAACCTTCTGTCTCCCCCTAACTCTCTTGCCTTCTCTGGGAATCCAGTTAGTTACCTTTAATGACCACCGCTTGTCCTGTCTAAGCACTGCATGCCCGGCCCATGTCCATTTCCTCTTCTTGATTTGAACTATTATATAATTAACCCTCGTTTGTTCCCTAATCCACTCTGCTCTATTCTTCTCTTTTAAGGTTACACCTACCATTTTTGTTTCCATTGCTCGCTGAGTCGTCCCCACTTTAGGCTGAATTTCCGGACCTATGCTGAAATAAAACAACTTTGGACCATATCCCCGTTGCTGCTTCAGCGGTGTTGACACGGTTAAAACGGGCGTCGACGCGGGTGCTGGAAGAACGGTTTGAAGTAAACCTTGGTGTAGCGTTTACTCGAGTTAACGGTTGTTAGTTTGAAATGCAAAGACATGGGAGGCGTGACGCGTTGAAGACGTTCGCGCTCGGCTTTTTTAGCTCGCGTCTCGGCGCTGTTACACGTGCGCGATCGCGATCAGTGATCTCGACTCGCACCTAGCCGGTGTCGCTTGCCTTTCACCGCCGACGCTTGCAATCAGCTTCCTTGGTACGCACCTTATCGGCGTTGACGTCACCATTCGTTAACGCGATCGACTTCGCTAACCCTCGCAACGCCGGTGACAGCCGGGAAAGGTACGCACATTCTAGCGGTAAGCATGCCGCGATGGCGTACCGCCTATATGCGCGATTACGTGACAAACAGAGGCGCGTTGTTTACATTGCGGGCACCGCGAGATTTCAGAGGCTTGCACAGCACGTGCACCCGCCCGCTCGTGGCTTCTTCCCGCCCACAGATGAATAGAGGTGGTGTGTTTGAGCCTACGTGAGGAGTGGTCTCAAGCATTGCGAGCAGTGGAAAGGGTGAAGTGATCGAACGTTGCGAGTGGTGGAGAAGGTGAATAGAGGAAGACGAACCACAGCGAGCTACAATAGGCTAGGGAGAGAGTCGAAAAAAGACGTGACCTAGTTGACACCACCCCAACACCTGCGGCCAGGGGAGCACGGTGTGGATGGAGAGACAGCGTTACGCAGGCTTGTCAAGGAAGTGCATCACACCTTATAAAGCGTTTTCTCGCTGCCACTAGACTGTGGAGATTGGTCCATGCCCAGATGCGTTGCCCCCACGCGGTGACAGGCCACTGCCTTCATTCTCCGCAATAGCCGATCCCCCGCCTTTTACTAGAACGCGAACCACGTAAAAGGGAGTCATTGAAAAAAGAAGTGACTGCTGTTCATATGCATTCGCGTCGGCAAATGGGCACGGATTTCTGCTTTCAAATGTTAACTTCAGTCCACACAATAATGGTCTGTTGAAATGTCGGCTCCTTCTTCAGGTGGGCTGAGTTGTGTTTCTGCATTTTACTTAAAATACCACGTGAAAGCCAGCGCGCCCATTTGCCATCTTGGTGAAACTTGTCTTCTAATTTTTTGCTTGTGATAAGCAGCGCTTACGTATATCGTGTAATTGGGCGCGATGCAATATCAAGTGGCTCAAAACGTATAGTTTTCTCAGAACAAATGGTTCCTAAACTTTCGACGCCGTTGTCGCACAGTCGAAACGAATCTGCTGTGTCTGCTCTAGCTCGATGGCTGTGCACCTATTCTAGGTCATCATCCAAAATCAGCTGTGAATGTTTCTATTGTGCTTGTAAAGCAGGCATAAAAGTGCGAAGCAGAGAGAAATGATTACCCCAATGCTATTGTGCGCGTGCTTACAGGTTTTCGGGTCCCTTGATTTGGAAGAGTAAGCGACAAATTTTTTATGGCCCCTTATTATTCTAGTGTATTATTAACCTCTGTCTTACTGATGACCCTGCGCTGATGAGTAACTTAGGGGTGGAAAGGGACTCTTGATTACTGGATGAGACAGCTAAAGCAGGACGCTATTCCTGAAGACTAGATTGTAGAAAGCTAAGCCTTTGTGACAAACTCTAAGAAGAGAACATTATTTAGCAATTTCTTAGCGAAACACAGGAAGTGTAAAGCAACAGGTATTGATCACGCAGCTTATCCGCGACTATCAAGTAACAATAAGTAAAGAAATCGATCGAGTTGGTACGTAAACATCCACTGTTTCAGACAGTGTGACTTACACACCAGCATACGCATCCGAGGTCTCGTGTATATCTGTTAATGAAATGTTTTTAGGCATATAGGTGTGTAGGTTGGTGCTTACTACATAGAAAGAAGTAAAATGATGAAGTGAGCTTCCTACATTGCTACATCGTACCAGTTATTGCTTGTGCCAGTTCTTGCTCATCGTACTGAGGAAGACGCAGCAAGTAATTTAACAGCAAATGATAGGTGTTACTCTAAAGGGAAAAGGAGAGCATAGTAGGTTAGGGCGCAAATGTATGTTAAGGAAATTTTGGTGTATATGGAGAATGAGAAATAGTCATGAGCAAGGTACATAGCGTGTAGGAAAGGAAGAGCAAGAAGAGAGAAATCATACGAAAGACAGGCGTGTAGGCGAAAACACCATTGTTCAATATGAGTAGCTGAATAGATTCCAATAAATGAGAAGCGTGCAAGTGGGAGACAAAATGTTAGCTTGGAATATGAGATCAAGAAGCTTCCGGGCGTAGCGTGGCACCACATCAAGTGTAGCGAGAGAAAAGAGAGGTGAGGCGACATCGTTAAGGCAGCCGACGTGGCCGTGCTAATCTCGCCACATTATCCGGAGGGCCGAGGTGGATCAGTGGCAGCCATCGTCGGAACCACTAGGTACGTGAAGTTCTCAATAGCACGTGGTTGGACCTGTCAGCATGAACTTCGCAAAGGACCGAATTGAATGGTAGAGCATGGAAGAGGGAGTTTCACGGCAGTGGGCATAGTCAAGTTGATGATGATTTGTCGTCTGATAATTGATAATAATGACGATAATTTGTCTTCCGCATTGTTGTAACTTAACAAACTCGAAAAATTGCAACCACGGGCTTCTATGGTTGCAATAAGCCCTGGATTCTTGATCTTTTGTTGTTCAAAAGCAGAGATAAGTTCATGCCTGTTTCAGACCATATAAAACTCATATTTTGTTCCGTCAGTGAACATAACCTGCGAAAGCAAGTTGCACTCACGAATGCTGACATGGCGGCTGGAGATATAACTGTGCTCTATCCGACAGGGTAGCCCAATAACACGTACAATGTTAAACATATGTATGATGAATAATAAAATTTTCTCTAACCTGGCACTCTTAACACGTTACTTATTTCGTTTATTCCAGGACCAGGTGTTCCACCACGCCCACCACCACCTAAGTTTCCATCCCGACTTAGTAAGTCACCATGAAGCTTTTGTAGCCATTCAAGGGCATCATATTTATGAAGCTAAATTAGCCAGTGACTCATTCAATACCACAGTGACATGACAGAAATCCCTGACAGCACCCATATTGTTTCTTCAGGAAACTTTGCAGCAGAATCGGTTCCATACAAAGTACGGATAATGAGAACTTTCTTATGTAAAGCTCCTTAGGTGCTTAATATCTGCAACGTCTTTATTTTGAAGATGATAGTCTTTCTTAGCATACTTCAGCGCTAGAAAACGTTGCTAGGGGCACCGAATGTTGCCGACACACTCGCTTATAGCTCTGCGATTTTCAATTCCTTTTGGTCAGTGTTCCGTGTGTGGCGGAATTTTCTTGACTGTGAAGTGAATCCCTAACTGTTGATACCTCTAGATACCATTCTTGAAGTTGACAACCCGCTTTTTCTCATCATTACAACCCTGTACGTACCAGGTTGAATGTGAGTAGGCAGCAGCAGCGCCTCAAGCGTCTCAACGGGGCCCGAGCGGCCAATGGCTGCCTCCACCCCTGCGGCTCTAGACGCGGGCCGCGACGACATTGATGACGTGGACTTTCGAGAGGTAGATGCGGAAGATCTTGCGACTTCGCGAGACTCGAATACATGGGAGGCTGGCAGTCCTAGGCAGCGCGAGCATGGTGGGGAGGTGGCGCTGACACTGCATCAGCGAAAGGCACAGGCTCACGAGCGCAAGAAATAGACGCTGAACAATGCCGGTGTTGCTAGGCAGCCGCCACCTTTATACGGGAGGACACAGGAGCGTCCACGTAGGAAGCCGAAGTATCTCAGACTTTCATCTCTTACCAGGAACAATTTCAAGGTCATAGTGAGGCCCCTCCTGGACCTTCCCATAGAGTATCTCACAATCCTGACGCTCGCCACCACGGTGATAGCCGCCTGCAAAGGCTTGATTACAGGTGAACAACTTTTGCTTCGCATGAAGCCTGGCTCGAACAACTCCATAATTTCTAGCCGTACCACGAGGTTACTGAGAAAGTCAGTCGCATCACTAGTTTGAAGATAAAAGGACGGCCTTATGCAGTTGACGCCATGTGGCCACCAGCGAGGGAGTCACCCGAGGCGTGAGCCATGGACTTTAGCCACGCATCCGATCCGTTGAGGTCCGGGCGAATCTCCGAATGCGCACACAAGGCGTGAAAGTCTTACAGGCACGGATGCTCGACGACACGAAAACGGCAGTAATCACCTATTACGGTGGACTTGGGCCACGCTTCATCAATTACCATGGCGGGGAGATCCCTTGCTACTTCTACAAGAACAACATGCAAGTGTGCAAAGTGTGTTACTACGTTGGCCATAAATCTGATGTATGCCCTCAACCTCACACTCCAGTGTGTCGTATCAGTGGCATGCGATGCTCTGTTCTCAGTCACGAATGCTCGCCCCAAGTGCGCAACTTGTGGAGAAGATCGGGATAACGCACTTGCAATTAAAGGTTCATACCTCGGCGCCACGTTCGCCACATCTCTTCCAACGAGCAAACATCAGAATCGCCACTAGGGCACACAATGACAAATACGAAAAAACATCACCAATGGCTCAGCCCGCGCGCCAAATACCTGGACGTGGGCTAGCCCAGTCTGCCACTTGCCACCGATAGGCCCTACTTCAATGTTCACTCAAGATCAGCGAATCTACCACGTTATGAACGCACACAAGTAATCTTGAGGTCTAGAATCGGAACTGCAACACGTATCATAAGCGCGTGGCAGCTCTTCACCAGTTCATGCAAACAGCACTAATTATTCCAGATATTATGTGTCTGCAGGAAACAGCTGCAAAGCTAGTCACGCTATGGCGTCGTTATACCGCATCCAATGAATATTTTCGAAAAATCGCAACGCTGGTGGCTAAGTATATCTCATCGAATGTACATGACATCAAAGGATGTTCAACTTTTTATCAGATTGTTAAGATTTTTGTCCGTAAGCGCAGCAAGGCCGGCATGATTACCGTAAATGTGTAGAGCCTGCCAAAAGAGAAGGGCGTGAACGTGAAAGAACTGATTTCTAGGGCAGGCTTCATTTTGCGCAAACTGGACTACCTAGTTTTTCTAGGTGATTTCAACGCTTCTGACACAAGCTGGGGTTACGAACGAGACTCTCCAAAGGGGAATTCATTCTAAGCTGTAGAGAATCACCGGTTCATCACATCACAGTCCCCTCAGTACCTGCGCGGTCTAAAAACAGTGTAGGCGTTGACACTTCTCCCGATTTAACTTGTACGTTAAACTGATGCCACCTAAACTAATCTAGAGGAGACTTTAGCCAGTGAACACTACATCATGCATTAATGGGTCCATAGCTTCTCTGAAGGTTCGTCGTGCTACCGGCTAGGTTACCAAATTCGACTGGTCAAATGACGGAAAAATTTCTCTACACCAGAACACTCTTGGTGATGCCAAGGCATGGGCAAGTCATTTGCGTGATCGACATGGTTTTGTTTCGAAAGGCATAGCCCTTACATCGGAAGCCCCTGTTGTGTACCGGCGTCTCCTTTATATGTGGGAAAGTAGACGCAGCCTAACTAAGTGGTGGAAGAACCTGCGCAATAATCGTAAAATGCGTCTCAAACTCACAGAAGCTTCAGAGTGCGCCAACGAATATGCTCGTAAAATTGCGCCGGAATTCTGGGTGCATTTCTGTGGCTCGAGGAGAAACACCTTAAGCACCGCAAAAACATGAGCTACTTTACGAAGCTTGCTCGACCCTTGTAGCACTAAATCTATGGTATCTAGAACAGTCAAGAGTTTGGTGGGCGCTTTCGCAGACACAGAGGAACAGCGCTTGAGAATTCTCCATTTGACATACGTGGGTGACGCCGGTGGCCCACCATGCACGCTTGAATACGAAGGCATGAAAAATGCAGCACTGGATGAGGCTATCACAAGGGCTAAACGTTTTGCCGTGGCACCATCTAGGAAATCTAACACAGCACCAGGACCCGATGAAGTTACTAACGCCTTGTTACGAAACCTTGGTGATGACTGCCTGTTTGAACTAGTCCGTCATTTTAAAGAGCACATTTGGGAGCCTGGAGTTGTTCCGCGAGAATGAAAAGAGGCTTCGATCATGCTAACTCCCAAGCTTGGGAAAATTCCCAACTTACTGAAACTTCGTCTAATTTGGCTCTCTTTCTGCCTCATTGACACGCCCATATCGCACTATCTCGAGGAACGGGGTTCTTTCTCTACTCTCATGTATGCTTTCCGCCAGAACCTCTAAACACAAGATGTTTTTTATCCGGTTTCGGGATGAAGTACCACGCGAAATTCCCTAGGGAACGGAACACATCTTGGTTGCTCTCTACCTAAAAAGTGTGCTCAATATCATGGCCCACAACCTTATCTAGCAGTAGCTCAGCTCCTCCAACTGTGGGGACAAATAATCTCTAATATCCAGTCTTTTCTCACTGATCGGACAGCAACAATAAGCTTAGGAGACTTTACATCATCGGCTTTTCATGTGCCTAATAGTGCAACGCTTTAAGAAGTCATATTGTCTGCTTTGCTCTTTAACAGTGGGATGGCTCGCCTTTCCCGACAAGTCGAGTCTATACCAGACTTGGGCTACGCCTTGCATGCCGATGATAAAACCCCGTTAGGCCACCCGAGGCTCTCTCCGCTGCCACAAAACTAGTCTCAGAGAAGCAGCTTCAACAGTGCATCTCTTTGCGGAAAGCTGTTGTATGAGTTGCTCACCAGAAAAAATCTGAATTCATTCGGGTACATAGTAGGGGTTACCGAAGTAAACCACCATTCGCACTGAAAGTAGGTGACCATTCTATTACACAGAGATAAGAGATAACTTGCTGGGGGCAGGAACCAAACCTGTGATCTTCGAATAACGCAGGTTCTGTTACTGCCCACGGCCAGTTATCTTTATACCCACTTTTCTTTCTTCACATTTACTTTACAAATAGGTTTAAAGTTTGAAGTTTGAAGTTTATTTGATTTCTTTCTGATACAAAGAGAGGAGGAAGAGCTAAAGGCCATAATGCCTTACAGAGGCTCCTACTCCCATGCGCATTCGGCATGCGTGTACATGTTTGCATGCAATGCGAGTATACAAACAATAGAGCAACCTGAAAAATCAAAACATGCATGTACATAATTGTCACTGCAAATAAAGCATTACAGGTAGACATCATACATGAAAACTCTCCATGAAAACAAACATATCATACAGACACTCCAAGAATATATACCTATACGCATTAAATTGTCAACTTTCAAATTGTAGCACAAACTGTATATGCGGTACACGTAGAAAATTAGATAGATATATTTTATAGATAAGTTATCGTGGAATGTAACAGAAACTTCTTTATATTTTTTTTAAGCGGGGTGAATGAAAATCTATATCATGTTCAACAATGTTCAATAGCCGGGGTACTTGGTACTCAAGGTCCTGACGCCCGTAGTTCGCATAAGTGGTGGCATTCTCGTTTTGTGGCGTAATTGATATCGAGGGGGAGAAACGGGCAGGCTACTAACATGGAGCATGCGCTTTTTTATGTGCTAAAGTAATTTATAATAGTAGATTTGATTTGCTCTGATTAACGAGTGTTTCTCAAAACGATTGTGTGTGGGTAAATCTCGCGGTCTACCGTGATAGTTTTCAAAAATTCGCATTGCCCTTTTCTGCAGAATTATTAATTTGTTCTAATTTTTTTGCAGTTGCTGTTCCCCTTATTAGTGCACAATAGCTAAGTATTGAGTGAAAAAGGGCGTAGTACATTGCCTTCTTTAATGTTAGTGTGTTAGTGGTATAAGACTACTAATTTTATACATAGAGCCTACTATTTTACTGAGGTCGCTGCTGGGTTTATTGACATGATCGTCCCAAGAGAGGTTTTCTTTAAACCATACCCCCAAAAACTTTTGCGTTGTTACCTGTTCTATTCGCTCTCCTTTAAATAAAACAGTAATCTTGACAGGCATTGGCTTATTTAATAACTTACCCAATACTTCCCCTGGCATTGTTCTCTGTTATATGTCAATATTACTGGGTAAAACACGGAAAACCAAGCCCTTAAGTATACACTTCCTTCCTAGATGTGAAATACCCGTGATGCAGTATTTGTAAAAAAAATCATTGTGTGCAACCTGGGTTTCGAGCCAGTGATTTGCCCCTCCGTGCACGTGTGCTCCTGAGCAACCTAACAGTGCGCCATTTTATGCTCCTTTTACCATCAGTGATAGGCAAGCCTCACAGGTGGTTAATTTTGACAGTGGCTTCTACACTATCACCCAGGCGATGGCGCCAAATGTAAAAGAGCGCTTTGAAGGCGTTAATAATACCAATATTAATAATATTAGCAATATGATTAAAATGTTAATTATAGCTTAGGTTTCACGTCCCAAACAATATCCTTAAGAGAGTACGTAGTCAATGGCTCCCAAAATACCCACAAGCAAACGTCCTTTAACGTGAACATAAATCTCCGCACACTGGCCTCAAGCATTTTCGCCTACATCGTAAATGTGGTCGCCGTGGCCACAATTTTTTCCCAAAACCTCTTGGTGAACAGTCGAGAATTGTAACCACTAACCCACCGTGAAATAACTGTTCATTTCAAAGCTCGTCACCCTGCTGGTATTTCAGGCAGCGCGTCTACGGTACTCTACTTTCTCCTACAGGGTGTGGTCGCATACGCGCGTGCACTCTTTCCTTGACTACCTTTATAGAGATTACTTATTGCTTTCTGCATGAAGTGCTTTCGCTGAAAAGTTCAAGACTGCATGAAGATGCTTGATCCAGCTTCTGTACTACCAGGCGTGCGAAGAACCTAACTGCTAGCCTTTCGTGACATCACAATTTCTTGCCATTGAACTTATTGATTTGCCTTAGCGGCATGTGTTACTTTTGGAACAAAGTTGTTTTTACGTTAACAAAATTCATATATACAAATTACAAGAAGAAAGCTACAAGATGAAGTTCCGGTGGTCTGATGACTGCGGCGTTGAACTCCGAACTCTTGTCTCTATTGAGAAATTTATGAGGCCCTCCTTCCTTACGCACGAACATGTATACACTAGACATCTCTATTTGCCTTATATCTTTCAATCACCAGCGGCAACCACGGCAGCCGAAGTGCAACGCCTTTGTGCCTTCACGGCTCGGGCTACGAACTCTGCCTCTCGCGTTCCCTAAGTGATTGATTGATATGTGGGGTTCAACGTCCCAAAACCACCATATGATTATGAGAGACGCCGTAGTGGAGGGCACCGGGAATTCTGACCACCTGGGGTTCTTTAACGTGCACCCAAACCTGAGCACACGGGCCTACAACATTTCCGCCTCCAGTTTCCCTAAGTGAGCGTATGCATGAGCAGAGAAAGGTCACCCCTCTACTCGAACCTCACACCTCGCCGTTTCTCTTCTGAAGCAAAGACACTTTTAATAAAGCCTACCGAGAACTTAAAGCCATCGTTGCGCGGGTTGCTTAGTATGGTTGGTGTGGGTGTAACTCAGCTAGTTCGACTATCTTGAAGGTTTTATAATGATGGTGTAGAGTAGTCGTGGTGATAGTTATGCAACTTAAGGCATCACTAATTGTCAATCCACCTAAATAGAGCGCACTAACTGCCAAACATAAGTAGTCCTTGTACAGGCACTCAAATATCAATGTAGTACAAACATTCAAGTACTCCTATGAAGACGCGTATTGCCTTCGGGGCTGTCGAAACGAGCGCTCATCAAAGCATGCGCCTCTAATTTCTAACGGCTACGTGAAAAGAAGGCGCCGTTCGGACGCGAAAAAAGCTGGCGTAACGAAGAAAAACGCATCAATAAACACCGCGCACGCACTCCTTTTCTCTCCCTCGAACAGCCGCAGCCATCACAGCTTTTAACAACCTCCTCGGATCTCAAACCCAGGGAACTCAATACACATCTCGAAAGGAAGGGGTGCTGCAAAGTGGCGTTGCAGGACGGGGAACCTGCGAGAGGGACGTCCTCTCTTCCCCGAAGCTGTGGCAGTGTGGCGCGCCGACAAACAGCCGAAACTTCGAGAACTCAGGGCGAACGTATAGAAGCAGGCAGCGAAGAACGGCAATAAAGAGATACATAGTTTTTTCCGCCAGTAATCGAAGGCTGTAGGAATTTAGGACAATACAGAGACAAAGCTAAAGACAGAGTAAGTCTTTTCCGCTAATGGTAGACTTCATACTCTGCAGTAGCAGTGTGTGAGTGGCCGATGTGTTACTGGCTTTTGGTATTTGGTATTGGTATTGAAGTAATAATATTGAACTTTGGGTATTCAAATGCTGTCAGTTGACGAATTGGAAGTTTTCTGGAAACGAAACCTCAAACACAGCGACACGACAACCGGCGCTAGAGTTAGAGTGATTGTTTCCGTTGTGTGAATCATACAAGCTTTGTCGCAAAATCTTTGGGCGAATACGTTTGATTAATATTTTAGTCAATAAGGTTCTTGGTTATTTAACTGATCAGACTGCATTGTAGCGTGCGTTGGTGTTTGTGGACATTGCTTTGCCTGTATCTGAGTACCTTGTAAGTGGTGCCGTATTGTTTTTCATAACTACCGAATTTACACGTTTGTATGTCGTTTGTTCTGCTTTTATGGGAGTATATTTTGGTTTTGCTATCAACATTCAGCTCTGCCTCAATCGATAGACTATGGCCGGCGTTTGATGGTGAACCAAAAGTATCAACACTAAATTGTTCGCCCTTTCGTGGAGCGTTTCGGGGGGCCGATATGTCAGCCGTAATTATCAGCCTGATGACTGCCTCCTATTAATAGCGTTAGTTACATTGGCAGCCAATGGCTATGATAATCGGGTCATCGATTTATTTCTTATAGGTCTATTCACTCACGAACAAAATCGTCCAGGAAGATCTACGAAATTTCATTTATACAAAAGTTCTCATAATCTTTACGAATTTATTTTTTTTCTTTCACCAGCCTGGTTTGTTTCAATCAAAGAAAAAATAATGGTAGACCATGCTTCAGTAGGCGCGTAGAATGATATATTTCAACCTTAAAAACTGTTGCCTTTGGATAAATTGTGAACGTGATATTTATAACGGCAATCTCGTGAACAGCATTGAGTGCTCTTAATCACAGTGCTACATTTAAGTCGTCTACGTGCCAACTAAACAATTAGCATCCCCCATAATAAACAGATATCTTGGTCTAAGACATTAAACCTCGCACTCTGTGGAAGAAGAAAACACATGTGCGGGGCGCACACATTAGTTTTGTGGGACATTACTTTTGCCAAATCAGGTGCGCCATCCAACGGAAGTAGTGTACGGACACACAGAGCGGGTTTACGATCGCCCCGTGTAGACTTTGTTCAACGTACGGTATTTCTGTAGCTGTTGTTGTTCTTGATGATGCTGATCATGGTTACGATGATAAACGCTTGGGAGTAGTGCCTTCGTTGCGATTGGTGCAGTGTAACTTCTAAGTTCATAGGCCTAGGCATATTTGTTATGCGACCACGTATTGAGTTTGGGACAAATCACCTGAACAACCCGAGAATAGGCTTTCATTTTCCATTACAAAACTCAAATTATCCTTACATACCATCATATATTACGTGTTAGCTCGTATTTCGGATGTGATCATGAGGCTTGCACGCCAAGATTGCCGTCATTTGGGCAAACAAATACAATTTCATTTTCCAGCACGTACTTGTTTTTCATTTCTTTAGCATAAAGCTTGGCTAATTATGTTGCAGGACCACCTGGACGACCGGCACCTCTCCGCCGTCCACCTTTACCTGCAAGACCTTCATGTACGTAGCTACTAGCTCGTTGTGACAGTATCATTTGATAGTATTGTACCCCATCCCATTGCCTCTTTTTGTCCACCTTGGTAGATAGATCACTGGCTAGGCTGCTCGGGTGCTGTCACAAAAGTAGTGAATTTGATCCAGGCTGAGGCAATTGAATTTTCATGGATTCCAGATGGCACAGGCCTATGTACTATGCGATGTAAGTGCAAAAAAAGAACAACGGATGGTAAAAATTTCCTTACTACTCCTCTACGCTGTTTCTCATCATGATATCACACTTTTAGATGCGAAGCAGCCCTTTGACTAGCCTGTGTAACGCTGTCTCTCTGTGCGTCCCTATGAACATGCCTCAGCGCGCTCCCCTCAGAGCAGTTGTTGGACTGGTGCCAAGTAGGTCACGCCGCAGCTGCTCGTCGACGTCATGCTCCCCTCGCAGTGCAAGATCACATCACTCTCTCTCTCTCTCGCCTGCCGTGTGCTCGCCCCAGCGCCCGCTGTTGCCACCTCGTTCGTTCACCTGCAACACCACCGACTCGTCGGTTCACGTGCAATGAAACTGACGTGCACTAACGTATGCGTTGAAACGTGATGGGGCGTGTCACCTCTCTCTTTCGACACTCGCAACGCTCGAGCGCACATCGAGTGGTAACACTCGCAAGACCATGGTAGTCAAGAGCAAACGTGCGCCACAACTGGTCCAGCGCCAACGCCCACTTTGAAGAAACGCCAGCCTTCGCTTGAAGTGAATTTTCCAACGCTCACCGCAGTACCTGCGTTAGCGCCGTTCAACTCGTGTCGGTACCCGTGCCCAACGCTGCCGCTTCGCAGTCCAGTAGGGTTCCCTTTTGTAACATGGTGTGAATTTTTGGACACAAAGCTTCATACATTTTTAGGTTTCTTCTTTCACTTTCATGAACATTCTTTTCAACGTTACCAGTAATACGTTTAGCTCCTAGAAGTTGAAGGGTGGGCAAGATGGTAAAAACTCGTTAAGAAAGAGACCTTACACCTTTCGATACCTTACAAAACCAGATCAAAATGTACAAACAATTGAAAACCTAGCCATCATCAGTGTGCACGGCTTTTTTTTATACAGAAAATGGTACTACGCTTCCAATTGAATGACGTTCATTTATTTTAGTGATCGTGTACAAAAAGATAGCTCAAAGGCTTCACTACACAGCGACACAGTAAAAGATGGCAATAGAATCAAAGTCGAAATACAAATGCCCCAACATGGTCAAGTGTCACCATCAAGTGTCAAGAAACACAGTAGGACAAGTATCGCATGCCTTGTGAGAATGGGTGCTGGCGGGTTTCTGTCCGGCTGTCCCAATAAAGGCACTAACTAGTGAAAAAAATGTTCGCTCGCTTCGCGCGCCTTGCTGCTGTGGGACAGTGAACTCACTAAGCACCCTGGTGGCAGCAGATATCACGGCAAAAAGCAGAGCGTATAATATCTCCTTAAACTTCGCAAAGTAGTGACAACACCATCCTCTGCTCTCTTTTTTTTCAATCTCCTCTCTTTGGCACTCTTTTTTGAACGTGGCGCCTTCTTTCTTGCTGCTGCGTAGCAGACGCCCTTTCACGGGGAAAGCGCGAGCATTCGCACCAGCCACTTAACTCATCCCAAAAAATCTGGAAATTAGTGTAACGTTAGCCCAAGACAGCCTTCACCTTCTATGCTGCTGTTATTTGTTAATTGTTTTGTTGTGAAATACAAGGCGGCCATTCTTGAGACAGGAATAACGGGGCAAGCGTGGGTGAAACCCATGTCTCCTGTTATTGTACAATATATATAGTATTAGAAAAACTTTCAAACTAGTTTGATAGAACTACGCGTTGTAACTCAGGTAATGTTCACTTTAGCTTTGCGAAGAAAACGCGAACTGTCATTAAAACATTCAGCGAGCGTAATATAAATCGTGCCATACAGCATAAGAAGACCGTTTGCTCGCGGGTGTTTTTGAAAAAAACAAACATGATGAATTCATGCCTAATAACTTCAAGCCGGCACCGAAACCACTTGTTGTTAGAGAGCTTTTTTTATCTCATTTCTTGTAAAAGTTCTCACTTTTTATTTATTGTTGTTACAGTTATCCCGGCGAAGTAAAATTTTGACACATCTGGGATGCTGCCAAGCTGTGTAGGCGAATTGAAATGCATCGGCAAGATAGGGAATGAAGAATTGGCTTAGAGATGTTATTTGGGCTCTTTGACCCTGCCTTTGTACTCATTGAAAAGAACGTGAAGTCTGTGCATTGTCGCAATAAAAAGCTGTCTGTACAATAAATGATTTCTTGTCTTTATAAATATTCCCCCACAAAAGAACCATATAGCTAATGATGAAGGAGATTGCAACATAGACGCTAGATAAACCAGTTCTCTTTCTGGTGACCGTTGCTGCAAAATAATAATGGAGCGACTCGGAGGTGCCATACTTTATCTAAGAAGAGGAAGCAGAAGGGAAATCGGGGCAGTTCACCTCTAGAATGGGCAATAAACGGACGTCTTTCCTTCACGCCTGGGCAACGAGTACTTTCGCGATATGTTTGGTTGGCAGTTCCGCAAAAGCCGGGACTGCCGCTCATGAGACTTCACTTCACGTCACAGCCTTGGCGAACTCTGAAGGCTTTTGCAATAATCATGGTTCAATCAGATCGGGTGTCACCCGAGCTCTCGCACTTATAACGGACCTACTGCAGAAACTGGTTTTGATGCCTCTCCGATAAACGGCCGCATAGATTACTTCAAGGACAAGAAGGCAGTACTGTTGAAGCTTGACGACGCTATTTTTGTGACTACAGGTGAAGAAAGCCTCAACCACGAAGTATAAATGGCGCAGGAATACAGCGAGAAAATTTTTTACGTGGTGGCACGCGCCAATTGCTGTTTTCAAAAACGTGAGAAGATGGAAAAACGCAGACTCAAGCAACTGGACCCGGGCCTAGCTACCTCGGACCCCCGAGCTCCGCCGACCCAGCAGGCCAGGTGAGAGAGCACCATCGCCATTCAGTTCAACTACCCAAGCTACAGATACTGACTGTAAATGACAGTCTCCGTGGACGGCAGTCATTTTGTAACCAATACACATCCACACAGGTCGCTTTCGACGCCAGAATCTGCTTATGAACGAGCGTGTTGATTATCTTCTTACGTAATGCGTCGCCTTGCGCTGAGCCCCGTGAAAACACCGCCAAAGATCTCAAAGCTTCGTCTGCTGCACGATAGTGTGCAGTTCGATGTCTGTGCCTTGAAAGGGCTCTGCATTTCACCCGACCGTTGTCTTAAACCGTGTCCTGATGCGATGTCAGCCAGAGGATCTCGCCATTATGTACAGGAAAAAAAATTCACAGAACTGAACTGCGCCTCCAGCATCGCCGATACCCATGAATACCGAACGCGGCTAGCCAAGGAGTTACTAGCGTTTCTCCGCATTCAAGTGGAAATTCTGGAGGAGGGCCGGCTATACAGTCTCGCCTGCGCCGCAAGATGAAACGAGGACCCACATATCTGAAGAAATGCATGCCGTGAACGTATACCATCAGTATCAGCACTACTCAGATCTACATTGCCTGTGACACCACCATGCCCACTATGTCAAACCTGCGATCATGCTATCACTGTCTGCAGCGCGAACCTATCGGCTGAGAAGAAGTGAGCAAGGCTGCAGGACGCCATTGTTGTTTTCGCTGTGGAACACGCAATGAAATTGACAGATTGTGCCGAAAATCTTTGAACCTCAAGTGTCGTAGCTGCCGTCGGAGCCACCTGAGAATTCTCTGCGAGTTATCCAGGCCAGCGGGATATCCACAGCCAAAGCTTGAGTCACCGGCGTCAACACCGTAAGGTATTATGCGAACCATAAGCATCGCCCAAAACAGTCGCATTGAATGTGCTCCTGTATTATATCAGACAGACCGAATTCGGGCAGGGTGCCGGGACCGATGATTCCTTGTGCGATTACTGTTTGATAGCGGCAGTCAGCCCTCAAACATTCGTGCAGAGCTGTCGAAGATTTTTC
This sequence comes from Rhipicephalus microplus, assembly GCF_043290135.1. Lineage (NCBI taxonomy): Eukaryota > Metazoa > Arthropoda > Arachnida > Ixodida > Ixodidae > Rhipicephalus > Rhipicephalus microplus. The sequence goes on along the minus strand of NC_134707.1, from coordinate 71,104,763 downwards.
AGTGCTCTGTCGCGGGAAAAGAAGAGCTGTCTCTCGTCACATTCAGCGACTCAAGGTTATCAAGACAAATCTGTACAGAGCCCCTGAACGTGCGACTGCACAGCCAGTTCTACAACTCCGCAATAAAGGTGGAAGCATTACCGATTACGAAAATATGCACCGTCACAAGCCCCCCACTCACACCAACATTTTGCATCTGCTCGATGATTGGGGAAACAACACAGCTTACAGACTTCAGCCATATTCATGGCAACGAAGAGATAAGTATCCTCGTCAAATCTGGAGCTTTTTCACAGGTTGCCACGGAAAAATCAATCATATTAACAGAGGTATAACGGCGATTGAAACTAGTATTGAATGAATGGTGCAAGGCCCTATCAAGTTACATTTCTGCTCCCTGTCTAGCGCATTGTACGCCGTGAGTCGCGCTTCCACTCCGTCTCCTCACTGTCACGTTTCGATGTTTTCGAGATCGATCGGGTGCATTTTCGAACATTATACACGTAGAACAGCCAATATGCATTTGAGCAGGATGTTTCTAAGGGAAATAAGTGGCAACAACTTGATAATGCAGTTGCCGGCGGCAAGACATTAGAACAATCTGAGATGCCATGCAGGTGAATTGACTGTTGTCATGACCGCATGCATTTTCGTTGTTGGCAGTGCGACGGTTGTAACGCTGACCCTACGAGACTTGTTCCAGAGCGGTCCCCGTCACGTCTTCGAGATTCATCAAGTCGAGCACTTCGCTCTCAAGTACGCCAGAAAGACAATGTGCATAATAATGGTCAGTCCCATGTACGTAAAGGTGTTCGACAGCCGCAAATAAATGACCGCAGTGCTCAGGCGCTACCGGAAGCAAGGAGAGTGCCGTGCAAGAAATAAAATGCTGTTCATCAAATGCGAAGGCCCGCTCAGAAGCATTTCGACCGCAAAACACAGAAGGCACGGAAGCAGCACAACAGTTCCATCGATGACGATGTCTACGATAAGAACAACTTGGCACAGGGCAATTGTCTGGACCACTTGCCTCACTTTGACGATACGTCGTCTGCCGGAAAGGACACTTATATACTTTTGGTGGACGAATTTCATGGCAATGCTACGGTTGGCTCAACACTCAGATTACCGGCAAACCGTAAAAATTGTCCGCTACTGCAGCTCAGTTGGACATTACGTCACGGAGTTGTCGCAGGAGTGATCCCGACGAGATCAAGCGCTTCGTCCCGTCCAATTTCTTACTAACGGATTGAAACACCTTGCTACGACACCATGACTTCGCCTAGAGGCCCTGGAAAGCATATGTATCGCATTGCAAGATTCATCATAGCCAACACCTTGCAGTTGGCCAACGGTAAACATGCCAGAGAGCCACCCACCCAACTTTGTTCGGCCAAATTGCTATCACTGATGTTTCACCTTCGACGCTTGTGATTTATCTTGGATGCCCTGGGAGGATGTCGCAAAACAATGAAGGAGCAACTTGGAGTGTACCGCACTCTGTCAAAGAAGCAGAGGAGAAATCGGGGCACTTGCACGTGGTCCGAGAGCTCACCTCTAGACTTGGCAATAAAAAGACGTATTTTCTTCATGCCTAGGCAATGAGTCCTCTCGCTACAACCGTAATACTGACATTTTATCTAATGTCTTCATAAAAATTATTACGGTAACCACTAAAGTCCCTCATGCGCGGGAGTCAGTTCTTTATCTTTTTATAACAACTTTGCTCGACCTAAACTTTACGTCAACTGCTCTGTCGTACTGTAACAATGACCATCTTCGGATATTATTATGTGCAGAGCTAACCACACAATATGCGAATTCCCCTGGACAATCATGTTTTAATCAATACTGGAAAAGGCACAGGGTTCTTTTTGTGTATGTCTGTTGCAGATAAACTGCACCGATATAACTGAAACTGCAGACGCAACTGATGCAAGCGTTAAATCTTTTGCAATTTTCGAATGAACTTATTCTGTGCATTAACCGCAAAAAGAACGCAAATTAGACCTGAAAATTCAAAAAGCTTGAATAATGCCCGACTTAAACGTCAAGCTTAACGCCCGAATGAAAAAAAAAGAGAAACTTTACAAACAGTTCTGATAACACGTTTACCAGAGTACCAATCAACCTTCAAGAGATATCGCAACTGATTTACAAGATGTTTATGGTCCACGAGAACGCACTATCAGTCCACATATCTAGACGCTCCTGGTAATCGATGCAACGTTTTGTGGGATAAACTAAACACGCTCCTTCATTGTGGTCACACCAACCCTGTGTCCACGTTCAAAATCAATGGAAAAGATGTAGATGACTTAGAATGGACTGAGACAATTAGTTTTTTTTACTCATGTAACCACAACGAGAAGTGTGGAATGCTTGCCAGTTCGTCAAAGACCGAAATTTTCAGTTATTGTACTTACCTCCTGTCACCGTTCACGAAGTCTTGTCAGCAATTAAGGGTATAGACTTACAGTACTAGTTGTGATGACGGCGGAATTAAAGCGTGCCCCGTTAAGATAGTCTGGAACGTCGTTGCTCCTATTTTAGCACATATGTTTGATGTCAGTTTAACTAAGTTAGTTTTTCCACTCAACGTGCAAGTGTCAAAAATGACTGTACTTTTTCTAAAAATTTGATTGAAATGATTCAGGTAAGTAAAGAGCTGTTTGGATTTTAACCATGGCCCTTTTCAGGGCCATGGTTATACAAACACAATTTTAAGAAAGACCTCTGATAAACCTCTACATAGTTCTTTGAAGTTTTATGGAAAAGCGCAATTTAATTACGCCTGCTCAGCAGGGGTTTAAAAGACAAATCTGCTGAACTCGCAATTGTGTAGTAAAAAAAGTACATACGAAATTCGACGAAAAGGCACTTGTTCTTAGCGTTTTTGATGAATTTTCCAAGATCTTTCATTTAGTTATTCTTAAAATACTGATAAATAAATCAAATGGCAATTTTGTTCGAAGCCAGGCCATATCGCTTATGAATTCTTGCTCATCCAGCAGACCTCTTGTATGCATAAAGAACTCCTTCTGCAGTATGCACCCTGTACTACGCGAAGTTCCGCAAGGCAGCATATTGCGAACACTATTATTTAACACGTATCCTCACGAAATCGATAATATTTCCAACTAGGTCATATATATTATATATGCCGATATTACAATTGTATTTTTCAGGGCATCACATTAACGAGCTTATAGAAACTTGTAGCAAAATAAAGACAACACTAGAAAGATAGCAGCGAACTGCATGCATAATAACGAATAAAGAAAACAAAAGCTGGTATATTTCAAGCTAAGAACGAATTAATTCTATCTCACCTTGATATACTACTGAGTATTCTAAAAATTGAGATAATTATTCATTTTAAATGTCTTGGCGCAATTTTGTCGCAGGACATCAACTGGGATTGTCTTGTGGGGTATGTCTTACAAGTATTAGCTCAGATAACAGGTGTAAAGTGTCGAGTTCTGTATTTACTTCAAAATAAACAAGGTTTTACTCTATCATTCACTTTTCAACTATCTTTTAAAACATTGTCAATTGCTATGGGTTACGACGATGGCTACTATTGTTGATAAAATACACATGCTTCAGATATATGTATTAGCCTTATATTTAGTGCTAATTATTCGGCATACACTGGGCCGTTACTTTGTAGCTCAGTAATAATTAAGGTTTACCAGCTATATAGTTATGCCTTAAGCCGAAATACAGATCACATATACAACCTGACAGGCACATAAAAAACCTGAGCATTCAAGCCAACCTGCTTGCAATCAATTAAAACTACCCCATCCCTCACGGGGAAAAATGGAAGGTTGACACAGCGCGGGCAGACAGCACTTATATTACACTCTTCCATCTCTTTTAAATCACAGTTACCTGAAAGATTTTGGCTTCTTCAACTGTTCATACCACGACACCTGTGAATAATTAGCAAATCTGTAACACTTGTTGTTTAAAACAATATCATTACATACAATTATATACTGTTTCTCTCAGACAGAAAATTAAACTCTTAGCTATACATATATTTTTTTTCGATTTAATGTAGGTACTTCTGGGATTATGATCTAAATAGTGCATAAAGTAGTAATCTATGTAGTGTATTATGTGCCTTATATTCTCTTTCCCAGTGACAATCGCTATATGTTGTTTGTTTTATACACAGTATAAATTTCGTTTTCAATACAGAACGAAGAAGTGCCAGACGTTTTTTATCAGGTATTTATTCTTTTCGCTTTATTATTATATCGGAGAAACTTTCCACATGTGATCACACAGAAATTATTGATCGACAGGAACATATTTCATCAGCACAAAGGAATGTAAAAGGCACATGCTATAGCTTTCCAGGAAAAAAAATATTTGACCTATTCACTCCTAACGTAAGGTTCATCAAGCAAGATACACTAAACACACACATACCGACGAGACAGCAAGTGGTTTATTAAATAATTAGAGGAACGGAAATATGCATCTCAAATGCTGCGGAGAAAAGGTCTTTTGCCTAAACAGGCTGATCAGAAAGTGGCCATACATTATAACGTTAACCTAAATTATATACTAGAATAATTTTGTGCTGCTCCTTCTAATGTCAAGTGAGTTTCACCCCCGTATTAAGAAACGCTCCTTCACTCGACCCTTAACTCGAAACGCTCCTTGAGTGGCGTTTTCCCATTCACAAACCGTCTTCACTTAAAACCCTTCCTTCACTTGAGAAAATCTCGAGTGTTTCCTCGAGATTGTCATGGAAGTGATTGAGCTACCTTGAATCGTCCCTCGAGTGAAGTTTCTGCGTCAACATCACGTCCATGGTGGAGGCCGTCTCACTTGACGGCGTTTTTTAATCAAATAAGCTGCCACCACTGCGCTCTTTCGGCAGAGACGGTACGCGATTACAACGGAGCTGTCTTCGAACGGTTCAGCAACAGCTACTGTGGCGCCGGGACAGGCGAGCGTGGTATCGAGATGACCGCACAATATTGCCATGATGTGTTGCGTTCTGTGCATGAGCCAGTGGATTACCTGCCCTCAAGTGTGCGTGTACTCGCCGTGCGAGTGCTCCAAAATTGATTGCGGACGCCTGTGCATTGAAGTGTTGCGATGAAGCTCGCACACCACATCAGTTTAAGCGTGGCGCGAAAGATTTTCAAGCAAGCGGCAAGGAAACGTAAAAGCAAACTTCGGATACGCTACATTCAACGTACTTTACAGTGGCTTCCTCTCCGGTGAATATTTGTTACCCTATCCGAAATTTACGGCGAAGCTTACCTCCGTTAGACGACCGTCTGTATCAACGAGAAGGTAAGTTCTCGTGTTTTTTTTTTCATTTTTTCCTGCTTCGATCAGATTACTATCAGTGACAGTTTAGGAAAAGCTAAGGACAATACATTTGGACGCAATGAGTGTGCTGCTCTTGCTACTACGCTTGAAACATAGCTTCCATATGCAGTGTCTATGCATCTCACAATGCCAATGAACAACCAAGCCCACCCTTAGTGAATCAAGCCGAGGATTCATGCTATGTGAAACCTCATGTACGCAAGAATGCATCGAGTGTCGTATGAAAATGCAAACATATGAAATAGAAATACAGCAGATACATAATGAGATCCCCCCCTTCCGAATAATTGCTGGCTATGACATCAATTCGCGAAAGAAGATAATGAAATTATATACCCATATGCCCGGTCAGCTGCCGAAGTGCCTGAGAAAAACATGTGTCGAAATAGTCAAAGCTAAATAATTCAACCATGTCTGTTCTTGAGCGCAAGAAATATATTGAATGGGTGCACCGCTAGGAGTAAAGAAAATGCGGTTTTGGTGTCCGAGCTATTACGTTTTTCTGATATTATTTCTGGCACATTTTGTGCAGGGTACCATCTGCCGACAGAAGAACACAAAGGAAAGGACTCGCAAAATGTGCCGTATTAGCAATGCATTGCAGAGTTTGCGGGACTGTATACAAAAGAACAAAATCTGGAATGAATGCGTGCAGCTGCACTGCTTTAGGCACGCTATGGTGTCTACTCCCTCGATCCTATTTATGATGTTTTGCGATCTCATAGTTTATTTGTACAGTGTGTAGGTTGCATATGTTTCATTGACGAAGACTTTACAGTTGCATTCTTATCCAAGCCTATTTTTTCTCAACATAGTCTCCTCAGAGGCTTTTGACACTACTTATCCTGTTTGTAGTGAGGTTAGTGACCTAGCACATATGTTCTAGCAGTGCCCCTCGTTACGGGGCCCACGTCTGCTCACAGAAGAAGATTGGGACTCTGCCTTACGATTGTTCAGAGTTGCTACCACAGCTACGGTCTGTCCAGAGAGCCCACTACGCGGCGGTGAGGTTAGGCCTCCCCGTTCCTACGTTGCTCTAAAGGAGCAGTGTTTCTCAGGACCCAATAAAGTTCTTTGCCTGTCTTTCTGTCTGCGTTTTCTACGTTGCTCTTCATCAGTCACATGTGATAAAGGTTCATTGGCCAATTACAACTTCTGTTTTGTTCATTTAGCAAAACATATTTATCGGTGTGTTTATCTTTTTATTATGAGACAGGGCTGCAAAAGCCACTTTTTCGATTCTCCAAGAAAGCAGTTCTACAAAAATCAAACTTGTTTTATATAAAGCAGCGCCTCTCCTTTTCCACGGAACTGAGATGTCGTGATTCTAACGGGTAGAAGTGCTAATGATGCAGCAATAGCGGATATTTTATTTACAGGGTTTTGACCAGAGGTAGGCGCGATGACTGCGATACTCTTGAGTATTTTTCACCGCTTTGTTGGACTGGTCTTCAATAAATCAACAGAGTAAAATACGCTGCTTCTTGACGACGCTTTCTCCAAGGTTGAAAGAATCCACAGGATTGTTTTCAAAACAGAAGAGCGCCAAACATCATACGCGGCTTCAATTTTATGATTTCCAAAATAATAAAACATCTCCTATAAAACTATGTAGTGCCGAAACTTTGGATTGCAGCACAGACGCCACGATGCTTTTCAACAGGTATTCCCAGCAATCATATTCTGCAAATAAAAGCCAAAACATAAGTGCGAAGATTATTCGTGCACTAACGAGTGTGCTTTTAAGCTTGCAAATGAAGAAGACGGGAAAATATTTTAAGACGTTGCTGCTCTGCGAACTTGCAGACGGAAGCTACACAGATTTAGATGTTACATCTATTCAAATCTGTCAAATTAGGTGCATTCACAAATGCAGAGCAAATAGAAAAACATTTAAAAAAGCATCCATAGAAGTTTAACATGTTAAAATTGACACACACACACACAGACACACACACACAGACACACACCAGTCTCTGTTAACCGACTATGTATGCTGCTAATTGAAGAAAACAACAACTTTAAAATGCATTTTTCGCCAATAGTTGAAGAAAGGCACACGATCGCTTCTATTAATTTGCATAGCAGTGTAATTCGAACGCTGAGCCACGAGAATAACATGCCAACTTTTTAACGCTACCCTGGTATAACTTTGAATAACAGTTGCGAGCATTTTCCTCAAAATTTTCTATTATACGCTGAGGAAAAACTACGAAAGCATCATGCTCAAATTCGCAGTAAATGAGAAAATAAACAGTGCACAGGCTCCTGAAATTATGACCTGTGCAGTTATTCTAGTAGTGAGAATGAATTTATGTACGAGTGATCCTTGTACACAATACGGTGGTCAATTCCGAAAGCATGCCAACGTAATGTGATATATAGTAAAAATTACTCACTCCACCACGTTATCCGTTAGGAGCAAACATTAGTGATCAGAAGGCTCTCAGGAAAGCGAAAGTAAACAAAGCCACGAACCACCTTTTGTGCTTCCTGTGATCACTTACGTAGTTCTTTAGTCACCCCGGTGAAAGTAGGGTCTCAAACGACACACACGCAGACACGAACGTAAATATAAACTGCAATAAATAGACGCATACGAGATGAAATAAACTAAGCACGTAGAAACGTTCAGCAGCACACGAAACGCCCTCAGCTGTTCGTTCAGCTCCTTCGGTGCGACTGTTGCCAGACTTGAAGCGGGGGTTTTGCTACCCCTACCGGCACAAGGCTTAGGGAAACCACGCTATTACTCTATGTACATACATTTTGCTGTAATGTCAATTTATAAAAAACAATAACCAAGAAAAGCGTTATTCTATTGTACAGAGATAGGTAATTCTTAACCACAATCACGAATACTCGCGTTATCAGGCGCCTTTCTCGGCACGTGCAGTTCACTCAAGTGAAGGGAGCATTTCCAAGGCCTCCCTTGGCGAAGGAAGTGTGAAGAAGCGTTCATGAAACGCAGCGGCCCCTTGAGTGGACGAGCACGCTCCGCCTTGACTTCGTTAAGTCGAGGGGAGCCCTTGAGTAAAGGAGCGTTTCTAAATACGGGCCCTAAATTGATAGGCTAATGTGTTATCAGAATGTGTGATCAGGCTATCCTTATGCCCTCGAAAAACAAGTGACTCTTTTATACAGATACTGTACCATTTACACTAACTTATGAAGCTTTTGTTTGAACGACTGCAAACATTGTTCCTGCCACTCGGACTGCTAACAATGCCTGTACAATGACATATTTATCGCAATAATAATGAAGTTGCTGGCACTTCGCGTTATGAATCACGTCATCTAGATTTGTGGGACCACATATTCAAATATTCATTTCATACAACGGTCTAAACTAATAACTGCCACGGAACGAAGCAACACATTTTATTTCACTGGAAATATTTCACTTATTTCACCTAAACCAAAATGCCAAATTAAGAATGTTGAGAAGCGATATTATTGTTATCAACATAACGTAACACTGTGCCCATCACATTAAAGAGAGTTTATTATGTCCAAATCGTGAAATCCTCGTCCTTGAAACTTCCTGATATTACACAAATGTATGTTCGTATATAACGATAACGAGTGTCTATTAATAACTAAGCTCATGCATTGATGGAGCTTTTCTGAACAACTGAGTTTTCATAAACCTTTGTTTATCAAGCCTGAAAATTTTTAACTGCTGCTGGCTTCAATGTCGGTAGTTGCTTCTCTGAGTACTTCTGGGAATACCCGTGGATACCGTAACGCGTTTAATGTAACGAACCGAGGCGACACGTTGCTGAACAAGGAATGACCCACTGGTAATTTGTTCATGACGCTTATATATCTGCGTGGCCAGCGAGGGGAAGAGAGAGACGAGGAAGGAAGTGGCAAGCGGTATCCGCGCACATGCGCGATAGCCCGTTCTGATACATCTTTTATTCGTTCAATTTGAACTCATAATACCAAGCAAACAAACAGCAAACAAAAGAAACAAGTGAACTAGCACGTCTGACGAAAGTCTTCTTCGTAGCGCAGGCGCTGTGGCTCGGTCCGGGATCTCGTTGACCTGCGAAGTGTTGGCAATTCGGATGAGCCTCCCGTTGATTCTGTTTGCTCGGTTTCTCCAGAAACCCTCGTGCTTTGCGGGTTTGAACATCGGTCAGCCACTGCTGCGTCACACGTGCCATGTGCCGGTTCCGAGCCTTCGGTGGGTGGTCCTACGCTATTGGGCGGCTCGACGTCTTCCAGACCGCTCTCGTAGCCGTTCTCGTTTTCACAGCGTTCGTGTGTTGGCAGCAGATGTTGTCGATTTCGCTTCAGCTGCCCTTGACTTTCCGTTTTGACCAGATATGAACGTGGCGCCACCTCCTTAAGTACCGTTGCTTTGCGGCACCAGTTCGCATTCTTGATCCGAACAACGTTGCCTGCCTCAAGGGGCAATAATGACTTACCCTGTAGTGATTGCCGATATTTCAATACAGGGCACTCTCCATCGGCGTTAAACTCAGGGACCGTTGACCGAAGACGAAGACTTTGCAGCAACTCTCCGGGCGACCGTCCGTCTTCTAAGGGGGAAGATCGATAAGCCAAAATGCCCAGCCAGAAATCCTCACGGCCCTCCTTACTTTTCTTCAGAATTCGTTTCACAATCTGTACGCCCTTTTCGGCTAAGACGTTTGAGCGGGGGAAATTCGGGCTAGATGGTATATGTTCGAAGTCGAACCGTTTTGCGAATGCAGAAAATTCACCCGAAGAAAATTGGGGCCCGTTGTCGGTGCAGACGTGCGCAGGAATGCCATAGCGAGAGAATATGGCGGATATCTTAGAAATAGTTTCCGCTGCTGTTGTGCTCACCAGTCTTTCAACATCTGGGAAGTTCGGCAGGTCGTCATACACCACGACGTAGGAGTCCCCTGCAAACTGAAACAAGTCAATTCCGACCCAATACTACGGTCGTTTCGATGTAGGCCGTTGTAGAAGAGGCTCGCTCGGCTGGCTGTAGGCGTATTTTTGACACACCTGGCATGTTCGTAATAGGTTCTCAATGTCACTGCCTAGTCCTGGCCAAAAAACTAGCCTACGTGCCCTGGCCTTGCATTTATTCTGTCCCATGTGGCCCTCGTGTACCCGCCCCAGAATTTCTGATCTCATACTTTTCGGCACGACGATTTTGCTCCCTTCTAGCAGTACGCCATCCACTGCTGATAACTCCGATGTGAATGGCTTCAGTTCCCCTTGAATCGTCACACCTGCTTTTAGTTGCTCTAACACGCTGCTTAAATACGGGTCGGCACGGGTCTCTTCTTGAAGTCGTTGCTTTGTTCGTCTGCTTACCAGGCTTGAAACCACCTGAATTGCGTGAACCTCCATGTCTTCCACTTCATCAGCGGCCCCAGGCAGCGTGGCAGTACGGGACAGCATGTCTGCGAGCACCAGGTCTTTCCCAGGGATGAAATACAAGACAGTCGTATTTGAAAAGATGGATGAAAAATCGTTGCAGTCTTGGTGGCATGTCCGCAACACTTTTTTGGGCGATGGCAATCAGGGGCCTGTGATCAGTTTCGACAAGAATCCTGCGGCCATAGACAAACGGGTGAAACTTTTCGCACGCAAATACTATAGCCAGCGCTTCCTTTCCAATTTGAGCATAGCGTGTTTCACTCTCGCTCAGAACCCGCGATGCGTACGTGACCGGGCGCCAGTCGTTTCCGTGTTTTTGCAGCAAGGCGGCACCAATCCCGCTTTTAGAGGCGTCTGCAGATACTTTCACTTTTTTGAATCAAAGAGCGCTAGTATCGGTGGGTTCGTCAATGCGCTGCAGATCTGAGCCCACTCGTGCGCGTGTGCTGACGTCGATTCGAACACCACGCTTTCCTTCAAAAGGCCCCGTAGTAGTGACGTCCTGTCACTGAGCGAGGGTACATACTTGCGGAAATCATTCACAATGCCCAACATTCTGCGAGCTGCCTGTTTATCTTTCGGTTGCGGTATATCCTGTATGCTCTCGATTAAGTCCGGACAAGGACGGACACCGCTCTCGCTGATCACGTCACCATGAAATAATATCTGTGTCACACAAAACATACATTTTTGGGCGTTAAACGTCATCCCAGCTTGCTCAGCTTGCTTTAGTACGGCTTTCAGCCGTTCATTATGCTGCTCTGTCGAGTCCCCCCAAATTAGTATATCATCAATGCATACACGCACGCCTGTCAGGCCTTCAAAAATTGCTGTTAAAGTCTTCTGGAAGACCTCACTTGCTGAAGAAATTCCAAATGGCATCCGCAAGAACCTGTAGCGACCAAAGGGCGTTGCGAAGGTGCACACGCGTGACGTAGCCTCGTACAACGGTATCTGATGGAAGCCTGCGTTTGCGTCTAGCCGGGAAAAGTACCTTGCGCTCGAGATTTCACTTTTAATGTCCTCCCGAGATGGCATGGGATAACGTTCGTGCTTTATGCTTTTGTTTATGACCCTTGGGTCCATACATAAGCAAAGATGGCCATCCTTTTTCCTTACTAAGACTAAAGGGCTTACCCAAACGGTAGGCTCGTCCACTTTCACGATGATTGAGGCCCTTTTCTTGCGGTTCAGCTCCTCACGAAGCTGCTCCTTGATCGCCAACGGTACCCTCCGGGCAGGCTGCACTACCGGAATGGCATCCGGTCGCAGTACCATCTTGTACTGTCGCTTTACACATCCAGTTCGGCAAAATAGGTGCGGAAAAGCCAGCTACGGAGCGTCTTCTCTTGAGTCTACCGCATTCACTGTTGGAACCAGTTCGAATTCCTGACATGCCTCGAGACCAATGATGGCATAGCGACCTTTCTTCACAATAAAAAATGCAACGCGACGTTCTTGGCCGTTTAAATTCAGGACTTCTGTTGGTACTCCCACGTGCTTGATAATGCCTTCGTTATAAGCAGTGATAACTGCCGTGCTTTTTCTTGGCTCCATTGCTCGGTTGACACGCCGGAACAAAGACAGAGGTAGTAGGTTGGCTTGTGAGCCAGTATCTACTCTAAATTTCAGTTCTTGGCTGCCTATCTTTCCGCACACTGTCTGATCTGCTCCCACACCATCTGCCACGCCGCACACGCTAATGTTCAAGGTATCGAAATTATGATCTGCCTCTTGTGCATCATCCACTTGGTCAACCTGACGCTTTCTGCAACACGCCGCAAAATGATTCTTTTTCTTGCACACGTAGCAAAACTTTCCCCGAGCTGGACATTCTTCTGGAGCATGGAATCTTGCGCATTGACGACATCGAGACTGGTTTTTGCTTGCTTGTTGTGTTTTTCTAGTGTACTCCACTTGCCGGGTTTCCTTCGACCACTCTGCATTTTGCTGCTCAGATACTTCGGCTGCTTTGCACATTTGATTAGCTTTCTACAAAGTAAGGTCTTTCTCACTTAGCATTCTCTGTCTGAGTTTTTTGTCCCTGATCCCAAATACCACTTGGTCCCTTATCATGGATTGTTCAAGGTCCCCAAAGTTTCAGAGTTTCGCATGCTTCTTGATGTCCCTCAAAAATCTTGAGAACGGTTCTGCCTCCTCTTGTACTCGAAGGTGGAACACATGCCGTTCATAAACTTCATTGCCTTGCTCGACGCTGTACTCTTCAAACTTTTTGACCAACGTTTGATAATCTTCTTTGTTCTCACCTTCGGAAAACGCGAAGTTGTTGTACACGTCAAGGGCATCGTCACCTGCGGCGCTGAGGAGTATGGCCACTTTCACAGCTTCTGTCCTTGGCTTTTCTGACGATGCGGCTGTGAGGAAGGGCTCCAACTTTTGTTTAAACTGCAGGCAGTTTCTTCACAGGTTTTCGGAAAGCTGCAGCAATGGTGGGGGCTTGAGGACATCCATTCGGCCGCCGAGAAAAACCCTTCTGACACCATGTAACGCGTTTGATGTATCGAACTGAGGCGACACGTTGCTGAACGAGGAATGACCCACTGGTCGTTTATTCATGACGCTTATATAGCTGCGTGGGCAGCGAAGGGACGGGAGAGACAAGGAAGGAAGTGGCAAGCGGTATCCGCGCACATGCGCGATAGCCCGTTATGATACACAGCCAGCTCAGTGTTGCCGTACTACCAAAAGTTGTAGCACGGCAACACTGTTTGATCTGAGTTTAATAGTGCTACAAGTGCAGCAGACCAGCAATTATGAGGATCTTGGGGGACACACAATTTGGCTGTTCGACAAATTCCGTGCCAACTCTCAGCAATACAGAATTATAAAGATTACTTCTCGCTGATAATTCATGGCACCAATATTTCACTGATACGTTTGGTTAACAGAGTAAGAACACTTCAAAATTGCAAACTAAGTAGTGTGTTATATCATATGTTGTATTTACAAGTACAACTGTACATTCACTGGCCTTTTTTTCATTTCATTTGAAATAAACTTAGTGAGAGTACTAGGCTTTTTATGAAAGTGCATTAGAGTAATGTGACCACCAAAGTAAATAATATGTTGGTTTAGCAATTAGCACTGCGTGCGTAGTGAATGATATAATATGACAACAAAACCCCGCGCGCGTCGTCGTTATGAAGGGACGGGTGGTCATGAAATCACATTGCAGCACTATAACATAAATGATACATATGTGAGTCGTGTTGGCAGTGTCGTGTCGTGGTATTACATGGCTGTGCCTAGAGAAGCACATTCCCGTTCATAATTTCGAACATTGACATGTTTAAACATCCAATAGCACATTTAGTATGAGCATGGGTTGTTGAAATAGCCCGCTGTTTCGACCCATCTCGGAGTCGATAGCACGCCGCTCACTGTTTCTTGTCGTTACCACCACGTGGCGGGAACGAGCCAAATGCACTCTTCGGCACCGCGCAGTGTTTTTACATAGTAATGCTATCGGCTTAAGCAAAGCAAGCGTGCATAAAATGCTTTGTACACGAAGCGTACTCTTTAATTCACCAGTCGCGACCTTGAAACCTTACAGGACTGATTGTGATTCTACCCACTATATGGAGCTTGTAGTAATTCTGAGAAGATACATAACAAGCACACATTGTTCGCAAGTAAAAAACCATGTGTATTATGACAGCTCACGCCTACTATAGGCATTGGGAGGAATCGTGCATATGCATCCAACCAGCAGAAAACATATATCATGGGCACATAATACAATTTGAACTATATCAGATATTTTTAGGAAAATATTTCAAGAGCCTGTTTTTGTAAGACTCATTATTATGAGAATAACAGACAATGGTGCCAAGCCAAGTATACGGCTTGGCTTTAGTAGTAATTGGAATGTAAATCTGAAGATATAGTAATGGACGAAAGATAACTTGTTGGCCGGGACCGAACCTGTGGCTTTCGAATAACGCTTTCGATGCTGTATCAACTGAGCTCCAAAGAAAGCCATTTTCCCGGCCACTCTATGGATCATCTATTACGTGCGTTTAAACGTGAAAGCTTCCATCAGCGCCGTTAGTACCCATGATGACGAGAAAAAAACGCAATTTTTCTGCTTGTTTCCGTCACATAGCACATGGTCTTCTTCCGGGCTCGTAGCTGACCAATCGTTCCTTGATAATATCCGCTTTTATTCAGGTTTAAATTGCGCATACTGGTAATACCAACCCCTATACAAACCTTGTCGGATTTGCCAAGCTGTACAATGTGCTTGAATGACAGTAGCTACTTCAATGTCACAATCTAAAAAAACATGTTTATTCAACAACTGCTTTTCATCACTTTACATCAGGGCAATTATAGGGCAGCACACTTGTGGTTGGTCCAAACAGAAAGAACAAATACATCTCAACCGTAGCCATACCGCTGACTAGCTTTCATTTTTTAAACGTGGCGTTTTACAAAACGACCAGGCCTCCCGCTATCTTGAAGCACCATCGGCGTTAAACAGAGCGCCGCATTCTCTGCTGAGGACCTCTCTTTTCCGGACTGCCCTGCAGCATTCACAGTCGCCCGAAATTATTGGGACGGGTGATGCGCGCAGGTTGCCTGGCTTTATCTAAGAAATTCTCTTGTGTTTTTCTCTATCGTGATACCATGGTGTCTCTAAAGCAGAGGAGACCGAGGCTGCTGAACGGGACAAAGCACTGCTGCTGGAGTTTGGCTTTCTTTTTTACACATTCCAGTTCCAGACACGAGTTGTGGTTACCAAGTTACACCATGAGGATGGTGGTAGTTGAGCCATTTCTTATGCCCAAACGTCTTGTGCTGTAATCGGAGGTTTTTGAGACTTCTCGCCTTCGATGGCACAAGCTTTATTCGGGTGTATGGTAAGCGCACAGCATCCACGCCTGCCCAACAGAAGCTGGGATGACCTTGCACGCCAGGATCTTAAATAATCCCTGTACACTAAGGATGACAAGTGACGGTTTGCAGATTGTCACATCTGTTTTATCGTGTATACAATACGTTTGGCTGCTCCACTTGACCGCAGCTACCTGGTACGGGATGTGACATGAGGCAAGCCGTAACTTGTTGCTAACAGCATGAATTCTGTGACGCGAGGACCTTTGTCTGCTGCAGTGTAGTACACGTTCCTGTAAAGTAGTAACAAAAGCTTGTACCTCACCGGTGTATGAACGAGTTTCTGTTACAAGTTCCGGAATGCGTAAGGAACGCGTTACAGGCAAGTTTTCAAAAATAGTATGAGTCCTTATATTGAAGTGAGATCTGACTTTTTTATATAAATATACAGTTCTTTATATTCCTGAAACGAAATAAAGTAAGCTCACAGCAAGCCACACATATTCTACGAAATTGAGAACGCTGACAGCACGCAATATAAAACGAATCAAAATAAAAGTTCCAGGCCAAATTTTTTAGAGACCACTGACCTTACCAGGACTACCGAAGCATGTAAACTACCAACTACAGCTTGCGTGCTCGTCAGTTTTAAGTGAGAAACATGAAGCACTTTCTGAACCAGTCTTCAAAGATCTTCAGATCTTCAAATAAAAATCTACACCCATGCGCCTATAGGTTGCATTTCTTTGATAGGAAACGGCAGGAAACAAGACAATAATTTGGCGCTTTAGGATCGATGACTCGCTTTTTCAGTGTAGTGGAAAATAAAGTCCAGGAATCACATCTGCAACTTAGTGAAGCTTCCTGTTCGCAGACGGCCTACATATATCTGAGTGTTTGTCTCTATTTTTTAACTTCTTCTCTTTCCTTCTAGATTTTCAAGTTTCCTCTTGATTACACAGTTCCTTCCTCTTTTTCTCTCTAGTCACTCTTCTTCCTTCCTTCCTTCCTTCCTTCCTTCCTTCCTTCCTTCCTTTCTTTCTTTCATTTCTTCTTTGTTTCTTTCCTTATTCCTTTCTTACTCTCCTACTTTATATTTCTCTGTTCTTTCTCACTCTGTGCCTCATTTTATACATTCGTTCTCTCCTCTTTCTTTTCCCCTTAACCTCACCACTCTTCTCTAAACCGTTCCTGTGTCATATTCTGCTATCCTCTGCCATCGTGCGCGCACGTGACAGAGAGTAACTTAGACAATATATCCTTAAACATTTCGCTGGATTATGAAGGTCACCCAGCGAAGACATATACACGAAAAAACGAATAGTCAACCAGAATGGTATTTGCATTAGTAAGACACCTATGCATTTTTACCGCCGTTGTAGTGTATCACTGAAAAGCGCCGTTAAGCACTTGATATAATCGCTATAAAGAATAATGCTGATTATTTAGTGCTCTGTGTTCATCGTGAAGCCGCGACACTGTCGAGTGGACGTGAGAGTTCTATGTTTGTATTTATTTTTGCGAGGTGTCAGTCTATTTATGTATAATACCAGAAAAAACTGAATAACGAAGTGTTATGACGCTTGCTTTAAATATTGCACAGCTTGTGTTGAATCTCGGCTCACCTTGAGTTTTTTTCGCCAGAAATTTGCCGGTCTTTCTTTCCCAATGTTCTTTTCTTTTGCTCTCTCTTCCCTCGTTTTTTCGCTCATTGAATTATTGCATTCAACAGCGAACAAATCTAGGGCGCGTGTTCTCAATGGAAAGCACAAGATGGAGAGGATGAAGAGAGTGTGTGGTGGTTCACTATTATAATTTTCGTTCTACGACAGACGGCAAATCTCGAGCATAGCGGCTCTGCTAAACAAAGTCAACTATCCCATCTGCATGCGGTAGATGTCTGCGTCGCTCACTTTGCTGCACCTCTGACGGGTGCCTCGATGTATAAACCAGGATAAAGCTTAGTCACGTGCCTTACGTTATCGCCCATCCGCCCTGTTCTGCATGGTGTGCTGCGTGCGTGCACGCGCCCATTGAGTGCCGTGGGACATATAGCAAAAAAATGCTGTTCCCTCTGCCGTTCTGTTTTGAGCGTTACCGTTACAGTTCCATCGATCCTGAATTGAACACTGAATGAAACAGTGGCGTTCCTTCGTTTCTCCCAAAAGGAACTAGTTTGTGGAACGTGTTTCCTCAGAACGTCGACAACACTGGTCTGCTATGATCAGTTTTGAAAGCCCATGCTTAGCTAATATACTTTTGATATGTATGACAACACAGACAAGGATTGCGGATGATAACGTGGGCAGCTCCCTATATTAGAAAAAATAGTCTATGACCACAACGTACGTTCTACCATCTACCATGCAAACAAAAAAGAACACCTCCAACTTTCTACCTCGGGAAGCTACGAGACTCTGGCGGCGTTATGGGCTTGGAATTTCGTATGCGCAGCCTCACGCACTCTCAACTACTGTTGACTGTGGCTCCTATCTCGGTTCGGCACCGGGACACCACACAGATTGCCGTGTCTTGAACGACATTTCTGAATGTTCTGGTTGTCTTGATGCAATGAACAAAGTACCTCACTCCTCAATTTCTGAGGCACTACGGGACAAGCCCCACATAGAAGCACATCATGGCATATGGCGAGATTCGCTCTTTTTGACCAATAAGCAATCAGCTAAGTGCTCTTTTTATTACGACGTTGCACCCTCCTCTAAGTCTGTAACCGCACAAGGTGCGAGAGAACGGACGTCAGTGGGCTTATCTGCTTTTTTGGAACGTTGCAGATTGACAATGAATATCACATGAGCTTCAACCGGAATCTTTGTATTCTATGCGGAAACGTTCAATACGCTGAGCAACGATGCGAGTGGCTTGTGATCGGTCTCAAATTGCAATTTCAGCCCTTTTAAGCATCGTTCATGCTTTTTTCACAACCCACATCAGCACAAGCGCTTCTTTCCTATTCGCGCGGACCATTGTTTCATTGGTGTTCATGAACGAGAGTGAAAAACCTTTTCCTATCTCACTGCACTGGCATGGGCACACGGCAGAGACCAAATGACGATGCATCGGTGGACACAATAGTGCACAGCTTAGGGTTGAACTTTGTGTCGCATTGCGCAGAGGTGACTATTTCATCCAGACATTCAAGCATTGTTCACTAAGGCAGGCCCCATTGTCATTAACAGTCTTTCGCCAACAATCTATGAAGCGGTACCAACACGTCAGCAAGGTTGCTCACAAAGCTAGCAGCTAGGATACATCATGGTGCCCAAAAACCTGCGAATATCAGCAACACTCGACGGCGTTAGGACTTTGCTTACGGCTAACGTTTTTCTGAATTTGGCCTGTATTTAGGAGGTTTCACCCACGTAGCCTTAAATCGCAACTGCTGTGACGCAAGAATACTATTTTGTCCAATAAAGTGTCGCCCCGGCTGCAACCAACCTTTTCAGCGCTGCTTGCAAACCGTTCATCACGTCCATGCATCGTAGCTATATATACCAGAACGCCGTTCATAAATTTCACTGCCTTTTGAAGGCCCTGGAAAATTCCAGCCATTTGTTTTTTTTTTTGCAAAAAACACAGCACATTATCTCGGCGCCAAGTGTTCACCTTTGTATTGACATTTGAAGGTGGAATCTGGAACAACTAGTCTTGCATACAACAGCAGTGGTTGCCAGCAAAAGAAACCGTAAACCAATAGACCATTGAAGTCGACACTAAAGTCGACACTGCATTCTTTGCTGTGCAAAAAAAAAGAGAAAACATATCAGAACTGTACGGCAAACTTCATTGAAATGAAAGCATTTCGAATTATTCTAACACAACTCATCACACATCATTTATGCATATATTGAAGTCTTGAGAGCATTAGGGAGGAAGAGGATGGCTCGGAAAAATGCAAATGGGAACATCTTATAAAATTGTAATACCGTGTATAAGGGAAACAAGAGGGAATATTAAATGCGTCACTCTGAATAACAATTTTATTTTATTTGGTTTTCCGAGAAAATAGCAATTACCCCAGCTAGAACATGTCACACACCGTGACCAGGGGCGAGATTGTAGATTTCCGCACAGGCGTCGTGCTAAGGATTTAATAACCGTAAAATGTCAGCTACCCTGCAAGTGTTATACGAAAGCAGTTAACACGAAAGGTCCCAAGCAGTAAGTTTGGCTGTGGAATCTAAAATGTGATTGCATACAAAGAACCAGCAGATGGAACGTAGCGTGTGGCTTCGTTTTCTGCGCGGCAGTAGTTATGCTTTAGCAGAAACTATAGTGCGTGAGATATAGAGTTGTTTAGTTTTAGGGTGGTCAAATGTATGCAATATTCAGAGCGATCTCAACTACTTTTGTATAACTCCTTGTTCGAACAGTAGGAGATCCCTATGGGTATGACAACATACAGTTATCAGAATAAAATATATGTCGTGTAATTGCGATAAAAAAATACTGCTGCTGCACGTGCCTCGCATTCCCGGATGATGAGTAAAGCGCTGATATTGAAAAAAAGAGAAAGACTTACTATGTTTTCTGTTCTTGACTCATGCATTCACTTTAGAATGCGACTGTGGTTACGTATGCAAGGTATTATAAATCATGTCTGTCCCTAAAAATATGCATTTGCCTTTGAGCTATCGTTGCACCACTTGGCGCTATAATTCTACAGCTGCCTATGTCAGATTTTTAGAATGTATTTTTGATACATTCCTCACTTCTACGTCAACTACTTCTTAGAGCACTCCAATTGCTGCAATCATAATACTTCATCACCTCGAAATTTTTTAGCAAGAAGGTTTGACTGAGCGCCGCATTGTAAATGACACTGCTCAGAAATGTGGCATATCATTTCCTCTGTAAAATTGAATAATAGTTCTCAACTCAGGAAGCACGAACTACTATTACATTTCTAAGTGATGTAGTTCTATTTACTTTAAATAAATAAGCAATACTATATCACTAAGAATATTATCCGTAGGAAGGTTTGTCTTTGTACGCCGACGCCGCATTGTTAATTACATTGCTCAGGAGTGTGGCATACCGTTTCTTTTTGTGAAATTCAATAACAGATCTCAAGTTAAGAAGCAGGAAACTAACACTCCTTTAATAAGCTTCGTCCAAGCTACAGACCTCTCTATGATCTCTGAAGTACCGCATTTCTCAAGCTGCTGCACGAAAGCACATTAGCTGTGAATTCTGATTTTCCGCACAACCGCTCAATTAGCGCGACGACAGTCCAACTTACTCGAACTTCGAACGTGTGTGGCAGAAAAGTAAAGAAGAATGCTTCAATCAATAGAGTTTTGACGAGATTCAGTTTGATGCTGAACGGACTTGTTACAGTTTGCAAGTGAACTCGCGGATACGAGACGTAAACACTTCTGCTTTCTTTGCCAATATATATATCACAAATTCTAACCACTTTGTTTCAATAAAACACCAGCGCCCAAAGTCACTTTTAGTTCCAATCGCAAGCATCCACGAGAATGTCTACATACAAAAAACTACCCGGTTTTCTTTGTTGCGTAGCGACATACTCTATGCTGAAGGTTTCCCACGTTTCCCACAAAACACATCAACTGGTGTTTTGTGAAAGTGGCTGGAAGAGTGTGAATGCTAGACAGATTTCTGCAATGCTACTTGAAAATAAATATGTGGGGACTAACGTTGAGTAATACTCAGCTTTGGCCAATCAAGGCTACTTTTGTCACAATGGTAGAAAAGATCATCTAGCATTGACTGATAAGCACCATTGCTGCCGCTTGTTGGGCCAATAATTTAACGCTGCGTAATGCATAGTGATATCTGAAAATACGAGCGGATGCTTTATTTGAAACGTAACATCAAGAGAATTACCGTAAAATTCAATTCGTTTGGTCATTTTAGCATAACTGAATAGCAACAATGACACAGACCCTTTCATTGCGCCTTAGGAAGCTATAAATGCTCGGCAAACAAAATTACAGCAAAGGACTTGACCCGAGATTTGTTGTTTTCCACAAAATAATAGTAACTACCATTTTTGGCCTTGAAAAGTAGGCACACGAAACTGATTGCGAGTGTTTTGCCTACGAGTATTCCCGTTAACGCGTATTATTAACACTGTAAGTATAAAAAAATTGTTTGACAACAAGATAGAATCAATTAGTGCGATGACAAAAATTGTGATGTTATGAGAAGCCAGCCTGACAGCTAGCTCTTTCGAAATCGATATCAAGTAACACTACAAAGCTCTGGTGAATACTACCACTTCGTGAAAAGGAGAGTGCTGCACGCTGAGACCATTGCACTTGAAAGGTTGTACGAGCTGTCCACTGATCTATTCTTGATATATATATAAATATATATATATATATATATATATATATATATATATATATATATATATATATATATATATATATATATGTGTGTGTGTGTGTGTGTGTGTGACACTATGATGAATGGGCGACGCGGCCTGGCGCATACCCTATGTTTATTCCGTTCTGACTTCTTACTCCTCTACTTATCCTAACCATCCCTGCCTTCTTACGTCACAGGATTCCCCCCTCCCCCATAAAGAAGTCGTGTCAGACGAACAGAAACGAAAATTGAACATGCATGGCTTAGAAGTGAACACTGTTAAAAAGGGAAGATTGTTCCATGTTCCAGAAAGTTTCCGTTAACACACTTTAGCTTCACAGGAGAGTGCAACACTCCGGTAAGTGCTGGAGTTCTGGTGGGTGAGGCTGACTGTTGCGTACTGGAAAACACAAGTACACGTTGAAGGTGCGGATGACGAAGGTGCTTGTATACTTGCAAAGAATGAACGTGGTGCGAAGGCTTTGGAGCACCAGCAGCATGATTTGCGTAGGCGTCGTGTTCTTTGCCTTGATTGGTACACATGCTGCGCCACCCGTCTGCGTGTTTGTTGTCCAAGACTGATGAGCTGATTTCTGCGTCCTTCCGGAATACAGGGTGTGCTTTTGCGCCTTCTTCGTCGTTTTGTGTCCTGTCGTCTCACCAGCTTTGATTGTAGACTGAGTCTTGATCTCTCCTAAAGTAAACTTGTGCGATGTTCCTTTTAGCGAAAATACCTTGAATAAGAAGACTAGTTTGTATTAAGCGAGACATATTGAATTTGTCGTCGCTTCACTTGACCAGCTTGTAGACGCCTTCGTTTAACCCTTGAGTGATCATCCGATGATGTTTGTGTTCGTCGTTGTCTTTGTTCGTATAGCCCTTGGAATCTCTGTTGTTCTTGAACTTGCTGGCATTGATGATGTTGCTGCGAAAAGAGCTGAGGTGGCAGCCCTTTTTGACCATGACACTACTTTCTGGGCAACTGAATGTGGTGTCGAGTGGGCAGGTAGTTGTCTCTAGGCTCTTGTGCTGCATTTCGGGTAATAAAGGTAATGCTTCAGAGTTGATAGATACATCATCAGGGGCTTCTTCTTCGCTGTTCGCTGTGAGTGGTTCTTGCGCCTGAATCTGAATGGTAGGTTCAGGGCTTGGCTGAGTATTCTCCGAGCTCCGCAGCTCTATCCCGACCGTTGTGAGCGTGCTAGATGTGAGGTGGGCGTTGTGAGCGACGAAAGAGCCAAGTGACGGAAAAACAGGAGGTAGCCCGATTGTGCTAGATGAAAAGTAAGCTGATCCAATGTGTGAAGACTGATTTTCACTCTTCGAGTCGTCATGGCGTTGTTCGGCATTTTCCCCACGTGTCAGCTGGTCTACCATGAACAAGGCGTCCTTATGACACGAATAGTGACCATTAGGAGCTTTTGAAGAGCTGCGTCGTAGAAAACCAGGTGGCGGACCATGTATGCGAGACGAAGCATGAAAGACATAAGTAGGGTGAGCGATGTCTCGTGTCGTATGTTGGTGCCACGACTTTGGAAATGCCGACTTTCGTGCACAAGGGAGCTGCGCTCGATGGTTGAGTGGTTCCCGAAATACGCACGGCCGTCTGTCAGTGAACTGACTGATGTACCATTTTGTGTTGTGGCAGTGGTCGATTCATTCTGGGCGTTCGAATGCTTGAGGACTGCTTTCGACTGTGACGACTGAGCGTGGTTGTCTGTGAAGGGTGGGTTATAAGCGAATCTTTGTCGTAGTCGTCATTGTATTGTTTAAACCAAACGATCATTTCTTTTTTTTTTGATCTTTTCCCATGACTCGTCGTTTTGAAATATGTGGGTGAGGTAGAATTTGAAGGCCTTACCGGAGACGTAGTCTTTCGGTGTTAGTGACCATCTCCCGTTCCGACCATGATGCATCGGTAGCGTGGAGCTCGAACAGATCGAACCAGTCCTGCACGGGCCCATCGTCCACTGCTCCGGTGTACTTGGGGATGGATTCGTCATGATGGTTGCGACGGTGTCCAGTGGCGGTACACTTCTGTGGTCCGCGTTCGGTCACTGCATCTCGCTGAGGTCTTCGCTAATGATGGCCGGTTGATGAAGTGGTTGTGAGGTCTTCATCCTGTCGACTTGTGTGGCGCTATGATGAATGGACGACGTGGCCTGGCGCATACCCCATGTTTGTTTCATTCTCATTTCTTCCTCCTCTACTTCTCCTAGCCATCCCTGCCTTCTTACGTCACACACACACACACACACACACATATATATATATATATATATATATATATATATATATATATATATATATATATATATATATATATATATATATTGTCACAGGTAATGGCTTTGAGCCATAATTGTAGCGTGAAATCGCTTGGAAGTAGAGAAAGAACAGGACTTTGCTTCCTGGTCTGGGGGCGAGCGAGACGTCAATTCGTCGCTGTCTGTTATTTCATTCGTGGCACAGGTGGAGGCGCTGGGTAAATGCGCCTCGGCTGCCGATTTTCAGCTGACACACCGAGGTACTTGGAGACAGCTACAGCTTCCACGGCAAGAGCCCGTGGCCGCCTGCGAGGACTATCTCCCGAATACGGTCCTCTCTCTCAAGACAAGATGGCAACTTCGACTACAAACCAGGCGAGTCAAACCAACGACGCCTATTCTTTTCTCCCGCATGTTTTTCATGCGCCGCAAACACCACGCTAATTTCATAGGGACATTTATGAGGATGTTGATGACTGGCTTGACCACTTCGATCGAGTTGCCAACATCAACGAATGGGATGAAGCTCGCAAGCTGCGGAGAGTTTACTTTGCATTAGAAGACTCTGCCAAAACGTGGTATGAGAATCACGAGGGTTCCTTTGCGACGCGGCCAGAGTTCGATCGACAGTTTTGTGATGCGTACTGCAGCACTGAAAGGAAAGAGAGAGTGGAGCAGCCCATCTCGTCTCGAAACCAACGACCTAACGAGAGAGTTTCGATGTTTCTCGAGGACATGCTTCGACTCTTCAAGTGTGCCAACCCTGCAATGTCCGAGGAAAATAAGGTGTGGCATTTAATGCGCGGGGTAAAAGAGCAGCTCTTTGCTGGACTAGTGCGCAATCCACCGACGACTATGGCTGAGTTCATAAATGAGGCAACTACAATGGAGCGTACTCTCCAGCATCGGTCTTCACAGTATGAACGACACGACGTGACCACTGCTGCATGCTCTATTGGGGCTGACAGCGAGAGGCATGCTCTCGCCGAGTATAAAAGAAGCGTCCTGCGGGACGAGCTGCGCCAACTCCAGGCAGCGGGACCCCAACCACCCATAAATGCTCTCGCAGACAGAATCCGAAACGAGATCCGACAGGTGGTCACTCCACTCGCGCCAACAAGGCTTGAGTCCCCTTGCTGACTGATGCGGCGGCTCTGCAATCTCCTGCACCACATGCTCCTGATCCCACACTGTGGACAATAGATGGGACTAGCCATCGATTCCAGGGCACCTCTTCGACTCTGCCACCCGACTCAAGGTTTCCGAGTGCACCAACTTATCGTCCGTTCGAATCGCGCCAGAACGCCACAAAGGCCAGCGTGTGGCGTACGTCAGATAACCGTCCACTCTGCTACCACTGCGGCGAAGCGGGTCACGTCTACCGCAATTGCCAGTACCGCTAACTTGGTCTCCGTGGCTTTCACCCTGATGCTCGGTGCCAGCGTTACGGTGAGCGTCCCCGCGACATCGAAGCGTACCTTACGGGCCAGCAAGCTTCTCGCCTTGGTCAACGCCCCCGATCACGATCACCATCACGTCGCCACCCCACGTCACCTAGCATTCCCTCGTCATCTTATGCTCCTTTCAGAGGCCGGTCACCAAGTCCCCACAGGGAAACTAGAAACCGCGGCTCCTGGGGGTGAAGCCGCGTCCCAACAAACCGTCAAAGAGCATCCCTCGACGCAAAGACCCGGCGAAGAGCATTCTGACTTTCCAGTCGTTTCTGAAAGTCATAAGACTGTTTCCGCCGACATCACCGTACACGTCCATAATCACATCGTCACTGCCTTCGTCGACACCGGCGCCGATTATTCGGTTATGAGCAGCGCCCTGGTATCCCAACTGAGGAAGGTAAACGACGCCTTGGCAAGGACCCGCGTTGCGCACGGCAGGGGGCCATCTCGTCACGCCGACTGTAATGTGCACAGCCCATGTTCGAGTTCGTGCTTCGACGTTCACAGGGTCTTTCTTGTATTACCTGTGTGCTCCCGTTCACACTTTTTGGGACTGGACTTCCTTCGCGAACATGGCGCAATTATTGACCTACGAGACTTGCAGGTGTCGTTTGAGGACCCTTTTTATTCTGAACCTAAAAACACCCAGTTATCGAAGGCTGTCTTACGTGTATCCTTCGAATCTGTTTTTATGCCTCCCCGCAGCAGCCTTTTTGTCAATGTTGAATGTGACCAAGACGTCCCCGATGCTGTAATTGCAGAAGGAAATTTGTCTCTACTTTTTGCACAACAAATCTGCGTTGCCCGAGGTATATTTCCGCCCAGGAGGAAACAGGCTTGCCTATTAGTCACGAATTTCATGGAGGAGTATTGCCATCTCACCAAACATACTGCGATCGCATACCTTGAGGATATTGCCAACATCCCTGGTCCCTCAACATTGTCTGCTCTTTCGTCATGCGACGATTCCACCATCACATTCGAAAGCACTCTCGACGTAAACCAGGGTCTACCATTCACACAACGGGAACGTCTTTGGAAGCTACTCGACTCATTTCGGGTCTGCTTTGCTACGACTTCGAAAGTGAACCAAGCACCGCTTGCCAAGCGTCGTATCATCACCGAGCCTACCTAGAGACCCATTCGACAGCACGCCTACAGAGTCTCGCAAAAAGAACAAGACGTTATACGCCAACAGGTTCAGCAGCTGCTCAAGGACGATATCTTCCAACCATCGACCAGTCCCTGGGCGTCCCCTGTTGTGTTAGTAAAGAAAAAAGGTGGTAACCTGCGATTTTGCGTTGACTACCGAAAGTTGCATAAAATCATGACGAAAGACGTGTATCCTTTGCCACGAATAGATGACTCGCTGAACCACATTCGCAACGCTCGTTACTTTTCTTCGTTGGATCTACGCAGCGGTTATTGGCAAATCTCTGTTGATGAGCGCTACCGCGAAAACACCGCCTTCATTACTTCTGTCAGACTCTAAGAGTTCGAGGTCCTACCCTTCGGCTTATGCTCGGTGCCAGCTACTTTTCAAAGAATAATGGACACGGTTCTTTCTGCGCTAAAACGACAATCGTGTCTTGTCTACCTTGACAATGTGGTCGTCTTCTCGAACAAGCTTGAGCAGCACGTCCAGCTCTTACAGGCAGTTCTTCAGGCGATTCGAACAGCTGGACCTTCTCTCAAACCTGAGAAATGCAATTTTGCTTTCGAGAAGCAGAAGTTTCTTGGTCACGTTATCAGCCTCCCCGGTGTACACCAAGACCCTGAGAAAACGAAAGCTGTTGCCGCATTTCCTGTCCCAACGAACAAGTGCGATCTCCACCGATTTCTGGGACTGTGCGCATATTACAGACGCTTCGTCAAAGCTTTTTTAAAATTGCTGAACCACTAAATGAACTTACAAAAGACGGCGTACTGTTTGTTTGTGGTCATGATCAGCATCACGCCTTTGAGACGCTACGAATCCATCTCCAAGCCCCACCTGTACTTGGTCACTTTGACGACAATGCTGCCACAGAGCTATACACGGATGCCCGCAACGTCTGGCTTGATGCTGTATTGATTCAATGGCAAAATGGCGTAGAGCGCGTGATTGCCTATGCAAGTCGAACACCATCTTCCGGAGAGAAAAACAACTTTGCAACAGAAAAATAATGCTTAGCCGTTGTTTGGTGCTATAATAATATTTCGTCCTAATTTTTACGGTCGACCAGTCAGGGTAGTTAGCGACCACCATTTTTTATGCTGGCTCGCCAACCTCAAAGATTCTTCCGGTCGTCTAGCATGGTGGAGCCTTCGGCTGCAAGAATTTCACTTTACAGTTATTCACAAGTCAGGACGCAAACACACCGATGCTGACTGTCTTTCACGTGCGCCAATTGTAAGTACGAACGCGGACGTTGAAGAGAACAATACATTCCTTTACTCTGTATCAGCAGCCGACTTGGTTCAACAAAAACGCGACGACATGGACCTAAGCCCGCTGATTGACTACTTCGAAGGCCGAAAACGCAGCCTTCCTTAAAACTTCGCACGTTCGCTGGCATCGTTCTGCATCAGGGATGGAGCTTTCTATAAGAAAAATTTTGACCATACTCAGGTTACTTACCCACTGGTTGCGCCGACCTCGCTTTGGGACGATATTTTACATGCTTGTCACGACGTACTATCATCTGGACAACTTAGCTACACGCGCACATTGGAAAGAATTCGCCGCTCATACTACTGGCCCCGCCTCGCGAAGACAGTCAAGCAGTACGTCCGCACATGCCACGACTGCCAACGCCGTAAGACTCCACCTGTCCCACCAGCAGGACTACTACAGCCTATCGCCACGCCGAAGACACCATTCCATCAAATTGGCATTGACTTGTTCGGCTCATTTCCCACCTTTTCGTCAGCAAACCGGTGGATTGTGGTTGCCTCCGATTATTTAACACGTTACAGCAAAACAAAGGCCCTGCCCAAAGCTACCGCAGCCGAAATTTCACAGTTTTTCATCACCAGCATCGTAATTCGCCACGGAGCGCCAGCTGTGATAATTACTGATAGTGGTACAGCTTTCACCGCAGAGATGCTTCAAGAACTGCTGAGACTAAGTGGTACGGAACATCGGCAAACCAAAAGTTATCACCCCCAAACAAACGGACTCACTGAACGGTTGAACAATACCATTGCTGATATGCTGTCAATGTATGTGGCCGTTGATCACAAGAGCTGGGATGATATACTCCCTTACGTAACTTTCGCTTGCAATACAGCAGTCCAAGAGAGTACATGTTTCACCCCATTTCACTTAGTTCATGGTCGAGAGGTCACTACAATGCTCGACGCAATGCTCCTTCCCAACAACCTGGGCATGTTCAACGCGGATGCTGCCTTATTCGCTCAACGCGCCGAGGAGGCCCGTCAACTTGCCCGACACCGTATTCAGGCTCGCCAAACTGCCGACGCACGCCGCTACAACCTTACACACCGAGAGGTTACCTTCCAACCAGGCGATGAAGTTCGGCTGTCGACCCCTATCTGACAGCGTGGTAACTCTGAAATGTTGCTGCGGCGCTACTTCGGCCCGTACAAAGTTGTACGCCGACTCCGTGACGTTACATTCGAAGTTCTCCCTGAGAGCACGTCAGGACGTTACCGTCGGTTTCCACAAAGTGATGTGGTGCATGTGTCAAGTCTCAAGCTATATTTGGACTCACTTACCGTGGACTCGCTTACCATGCAATGACTATTTTTTGTCACATTTGTTTCTTTTTGATCGTCTCGTGTCCTAACTCCTTTCTTTAATGAGTACTTCTATGACACTAGCCCATTTTTTTGCCTTATGGCGCAGTTGTTAGATTCGATGGTAGCGCCTATTCTTTCTCATTTTTTTCAACGCTCATCACCAGCACCAAGACCATGATTTTCAAGGAGAGGGAATAACGTCACAGGTAATGGGTATGAGCCATGAGTGTAGCGTGAAAATCGCTATGAAGTAGAGAAAAAAGAGGACTTCGCTTCCTGGTCTTGGGGCGAGCAAGACATCGATTCATTGCTGTCTGTTATTTTGTTCGTGGAAATATGTATATATTGCCACAAGGCAGTAGTGGCATTGGGGCATAAAGCGGTAGAGGGTCCCTGCCTGAAAGAAAAGACTACGAAGTGGATAGAGACTGGTCCCAGCCCGCCAGTGTGCTAGGCATTGCCGTCGCCTGTAATCATCGTAAATATTTGCAAATATACGTTTCCGTGTAAGATTATTGGTGGAGGTGCCGGGGTACGCCTACCTGGCTTTCCCGGCAAACCAACACGAAACTTCGAAGTGGTCGCCACCTTCATTTTCCTGCAATGGCTCAACAGGCCCACCCACAAGAGCAACAGGAGCCGCAACAGCAGCAGCAGCAGCAGCAGCAGCTGCCTCCTCTGATTCTCCTGCCTCCACGAGAACCCGGAACCTTCTCGGGCACAGGCAAGGATAAGGTGAATGTTGAAGATTGGGCCGCATTGTACGAGCGCGTGAGCAAATACTGTAGGTGGGACCCTACGTTGATGCTGGCTAACGTTGTATTTTACTTGCGGGATACAGCGCTCACCTGGTATGAGACGCATGAGTCGGAGTTGACCAGCTAAGACGTTTGCAAACTGAAGCTTGTATAGTTATTAAGCAGGCCATTTGGGCGAAAGCAGGCCGCGAGGAAAGACCTGGAATGTCGCGTGCAGACATCGACAGAATCATATGTATCTTACCTACAGGACGTATTGGGCCTCTGTCGAAAGGTGGACGAGAACATGAGCGAAACTGACAAAATCGCTCACATAATAAAGGGAATTGCCGATGACGCCTTCAATCTATTGATCGTTAAAGATTGCGCCACCATCGACGTGGTTGTGAAAGAATATCAGCGCTTCGAGCACGCCAAGAACGGTCGCATAACCCGCAAGCTTGCGCGTCTGCCTAATACTGCAGCCACTTCAACCTGCGAAGACCGCCCCAAGTTCACGCAAGCTACATCGTCCGAAAACGTCACCCGAATCGTTCGCCGCGAACTCGAAGCAATAGCTCCTGCAGCCATCGCCTCCGACGGTCCTCAAGACAACGCAGCCACCGTCTCCCTCATCCAAGCCGTCGTTCGCCAAGAAATAGCAAATCTGGGCATCGCACCTGTTTGCGCTGTTCACACTACCGAGACCTCGGCTTCTGTTAACCAGATTCCGGTGTACCCTTCACGCTACCCTTCCCGCTACCGGAACCCTGCTGAATGGAGAACGTCGGATGATAGACCGATCTGTTTTCACTGCTCACGCGCCGGCCACACTGCACGGCACTGTCGCAATCGTTGGAAATCCAATTCATCTTGGAACACTGGTACATGGCGCCGCTTTGAGGCGATTCTCGCTGCTTTTCTACTCTGTACGATCCACAGCCTGCTCCTACTAACGTTCAGGACCGAAGGTTCAGCCGGTCACCATCACGCCAAGGCCACCGATCTCTCTCGCCGATGATTTTGCGATCCAGGTCCCCTGCACGACCTGGTTCCTCAACCTCGGGAAACGAGACCATGCAGCTGCCGGAGGTGACGCTGCATTAACGACCTATTCTGCAAATCCTCTGTTGACGATTCCTACACGCCGCAATATTTTGGACCTTTTGGTTGATGACGTTACCGGTACAGCCCTCATAGACACTGGCGCACAAGTTTCAGTCATGAGCGCTGCTCTCTGTATTAAACTGCGAAAAGTGATCACGCCTCCTATTAAGTGGGCAGTAAAGCTTGCCGATGGGAGCACATCTACCTTTCTCGGCATGTGCACCTCTCGCGTGTGTATTGCTGGGCGCCACACCGTCGTATTGTTCACCGTGCTTGAGCAGTGCCCACATGACGTGATTCTTGGTCTCGACTTTCTCTCTGCGCACTCCGCCTTATCGACTGCTTGACGGGTCTTCTTCAGTTTGAACTGCCTTTTGACGCCGCTGTTGCCCGTGACGCTTAAAGTCGCCTTGTGCCACCTAGTTCCTGCATCTTCCGCCGCAAGCCGCGACTTACGTGCAGCTCGTGTGTGATCCGCCTGTGCGCGATGGTGAATATGTCGTTTCACCTTTTACCGACGTTGTGCTAAAGCACTCTATTGCTGTCCCACACACCGTGGTGAGAGTACGCCACAAAGCAGACCCATATGTCTCTTTTGAACTTCGATTTCTCCACACACGTGCTGCCTGATGGTTTTAAACTAGGTGTCATGTCGTCGTTGCAAGAGTGTGATATTTCTGAACTGTCGGCTCAGCAACCTACTCCGCACGTCAACTTGCTCAATGCGCCCAACCTGTCAAGCATTGACATTGCCAAAATGATAGCGCCAGATCTTTCGCCCTCCGAAGCACAAGACCTCCACCGTCTGTTGACATCCTATGTGGACATATTCGATCTTGACAACCGCCCTTTAGGCCAGACATCAGTTGTGACCCATCACATCAACACCGGCGATGCCAACCCAATTCATCGCCGCCCTTACCGCGTCTCCGCTGCCGAACGCTCTGTCATCCAGAAAGAGGTCGAGAAAATGCTCGCCAAAGGCGTCGTTGAACACTCATCTAGTCCGTGGGCATCCCCGGTCGCGCTTGTCCAGAAGAAGGACGACACATGGCGGTTTTGCGTCGACTGTAGACATCTCAACAAGGTCACTAAGAAGGGCGTTTACCCCTTACCAAGAATAGATGACGCCCTTTACTGCCTTCATGGCGCAAAGTTTTTCTCGTCCATTGACCTTCGATCTGGTTATTGGCAGATCGCTGTTGACCCACGGGACCAAGAAAAAACAGCATTTGCAACCCCCGATAGGTTATACCAATTTAAAGTAATGCCGTTTGGGCTTTGTAATGCGCCGGCCACCTTTCAGCGCATGATGGATTCCCTTCTGCGCGGCTTCAAATGGTCCACTTGCTTATGCTACCTAGATGATATAATTGTTTTTTCACCGACGTTCGCAAGCCATCTTGAGCGACTGTCCAGTATTCTCCAAGTATTCCGCAACGCTGGCCTCCAGCTGAACTCCTCCAAATGCCGTTTCGGCCGCAAAATAACTGTACTTGATCACCTCGGTAACGCATCTGGGGTACAGCCCAATCCGGACAAAATTCGCGCAGTGACTCAATTTCCCGTGCCCTCTTCTCCCAAGGATGTCCGGAGCTTCCTTCGTTTGTGCTCCTATTTTTGCCGCTTCATCCGGAATTTCGCCGATATTGCGCGGCCTCTCACTGAGCTTCTTAAAAAAGATGTCCCATTTACTTGGAATTCGCCTCAAAGTGCTGCATTTTCGGCGCTCATTGCAGCCCTCACGACTACGCCAGTATTAGCCCACTTCGATCAGACTGCCCCGACAGAAGTTCGTACGGACGCGAGTGGCCACGGAATTGGTGCTGTTTTAGCTCAGCGTCAGCATGGTCGTGACTGTGTCATCGCCTACGCCAGCCGCCTTTTATCCCCTGCCGAGAGGAACTATTCCATCACTGAAAGAGAGTGTCTTGCTCTTGTTTGGGCTGTCGCTAAATTTCGCCCGTACCTCTTCGGCCGCAGTTTTACTGTTGCACCTGATCAGCATGCACTCTGCTGGCTTTCCTCGCTCAAAGATCCCACGGGACGTCTCGGTCGTTGGTCTCTCCGCCTCCAAGAATACACCTTCTCGGTCACGTATAAATCTGGACACCTCCATAAAGACGCCGACTGCCTGTCACGGTATCCAGTGGATCCACCAGACGCCATAGAGAGAGCTACGGAGGCTTGCGTCTTATCAATATCAGACTTTCTTGATATCGCTTCTGAGCAACGCCGCGACCCGGATTTACTTCCCATCATAGCAAGCCTGAGTTCGGCTACTGCACCCACTTCTCTGAACTTGTATTTCCTTCATGAAGGTGTTCTCTACCGCCACAACATGCGCCCTAATGGTCCCGACCGCCTTCTCGTCGTGCCTTCCTATTTGCGTGTAGACGTTCTCCGACTGCTTCACGATGAACCTGCCGCTGGTCACCTAGGAGTCACCTGCTCTTATGTGCGCGTCCGGCGCCGTTTTTTCTGGCCACGCCTATATCGCTTTGTGCAAAAGTATGTCGCCAGCTGCGACCTTTGTCAACGTCGAAAACGACCAACATCGCTTCCAGCTGGCCTTCTTAACCCTATTGAGATCTCTGCTGAACCATTCTACGGCGTAGGGCTCGACCTTCTCGGGCCATTTCCTACGTATACATCCGGGAACAAATGGGTTGCCGTGGCGACTGACTACGCGACACGTTACGCGATCACCCGCGCTCCTTCAACCAGCTGCGCTACCGATGTCGCCGACTTTCTTCTGCATGACATCATATTGCATCACGGCGCTTCTCGACAGCTCGTTACTGACCAAGGCCGATACTTTTTATCTCGCGTCGTCCAGAATATCAAACGTTCCTGTTCCACGAACCACAAGTTCACAACGGCATACCATTCACAAACTAATGGACTTACAGAGCGCCTGAATTGCACTATCACGGACTTGTTGTCAATGTATGTTTCTCCAGACCACCGTGACTAGGACGCAACGTTACCTTACGTCACCTTCGCTTACAACTCCTCCAGACATGACACCGCAGGCTATTTCCCGTTCTACCTTCTTTATGGACGGGAACCCTCTCTGCATCTTGACACACCCCTTCCCGCTGGTTCAAGCTTCCCTGTCACATACGTCCGCGATGCCATAGAGCGAGCCGACGCAGCACGACAGATTGCCCGAGAACGACTCATACTTTCGCAAGCCTCTCAGAAAGATCGATACGATCGTCACCACCGCGAAGTTTCTTATGCACCAGGTTCTCTTGTACTCTTGTGGACCCCATGTCGTCACATCGGTCTCTCAGAAAAACTTTTATTTTGCTATGACGGACCATACAAAGTCCTGCGCAAGATCACCAACCTCACCTACGAGATACAGCGAGTGATCGACGAAGCGCACTCAACGCCACCACCACCCACTGTTGTGCACGTCGTAAGAATGAAGCCTTATGTGTCACCTAACACTCCCCTTTCGTGACAAGCGCCGGGTCGGCGCTTTAACGCCGCGGGGTAGTGCCACAAGGCAGTAGTGGGATTGGGGCATAAAGCGGTAGAGGGTCCCTGCATGAACGAAAAGACTACGAAGAGGATTGAGACTGGTCCCAGCCCACCAGTGTGCCAGGCATTGCCGTCGCCTGTAATCATCGTAAATATCTGCAAATATACGTTTCCTTGTAAGATTATATATATATATACATATATATATATATATATATATATATATATATATATATATATATATATATGAAGTCTTACGACACCCAACGTTACATCCTATTATCCCATTGACGAAACAATTGTCTTGCTCTCATCAAGCAACAATTTTCTATAGAGACTGCCCTGTGGTAAGGCTACAATCAATGATTGATGTCTGCTCAAAACAAGGAGTGCAAGCGCGCTCACGACAATAACTGCTGAGGTGAGCCGATACACCACCCTTTAAAGAATTTACCACCATTTAACCCCACCCTTTAAAGACACTGCAACACGCGCATTGGCATTCATAAACTACACCCATCGAACACGGAGTGTACTTCTCAACGTGCTTGATTGAACAAGCGTTATGAGCCGCCCTTGTACAACACCCTTTTGCGCGTCTTCGAATCTTTCGACATATCCTACCTAATTTATTACTATCTGAAAGAACAACATCAAACAATAAAAATATATTATTGATGAAATGGGCTAAGCGGAGTACGCCTTCACCAAGGAAAAATTCGTTGTTTGACACATCACCAAGAGGGCAATTAAAAATGGAGTTTGTGCTTTTGACAATCGGGATATTTATTAGCCATCACCATGTTCTCCGTCAAAGTAATTGCATTACCACACCCAAACGTTCAGCATATATTGGCGTGCTCTCTACTGCTGACTAGTGTTCACGTTAGGTAGTCACTCGACTCCTTTTACCGGCATTCATGTATCGGTGTGGTTCTTGGCAGCAGTGAAGCAAGCAGTAAGTAATTCAACGTTCTTTTCAACTTTTTGTGCCCTATTTGTTTCATCTCATAATAATACGGTGTCTGCGTGGAATATTCGTGAATGTTTGGTCATCATTCATTGTGTGACCTCAGTCCCAGCACGACACACGTCGGTAGTTCAACAGATTTGACGAGGCAAGTTTATGCTATTGGAACTCCATCCTTACAATGAGCAAAGGCCTAATGGTAAGATACATGAAGTATCAAAACCTTTCATGTGCTATTTAGCCACATCTCTCGTTATTTCATTTTTTACAGCGACAGCTGTTATGAGATCAGAACTCGGGTGACGCGTGGCACCTTGGTTGCTCGCCGCCACCACTGTCCGTAACCACATCACACGAAATTAGAAAAAAAAGCTAGTACCAATGACACACTGCGGCTCGAATCCGGGTCCGCTGGGTCCACTGAGTGCCAGCCCAGCATTCTAACACTTAGCCACACAGGTGCTTGAGACTTCTTGGCAGACTTGCATTAGGAAGGCTTGATTGATAGATATGTGGGGTTTGATGTCCCAAAACCACGATATGATTATTAGAGACGCCGTAGTGGAGAACTCCGGAAATTTCGACCACCTGGGGTTCTCTAGCGTGCACCCAAATCTGAGCCCACAGGCCTACAACATTTCCGCCTTCATCGAAAATGCAGCCGCCGTAGCCGGGATTAGATCCCGGCTACGGCGGCTGCAGCATAAGCAGCCGAGTGTACTCGGCTGCTTATGCTGCAGTGAGCAGAGCACTTGATGGTACCAAACGGTCGCAATAGAATAAAGCCCATTTCGCAATATAGGCAGCGAATGTTGCAGTTCTGTTGAAAAAAATTTTCGAGTTAACCAAATTGTTTCCAAACAAATAATGTTCCTTAGGTAGCACTGATCTTTCTGCAGAGCTCCTAACACCAGACCATTTCCTTAACAGTTCACTGTGTCGGCATATGACTCTTCTAATATCTAGCACTGCTTGACACAGATGCATTAATTTCACCTGTTGTCTTTCGATACTGCCGTTGTGGTGCGTTAACAAGTAATGTCAAATATTCAAGCACTGCATAACTAGAGTAGGTGTTAAAATGAAGTATGTTTGACTGCTCTTTAATATGTTTTACATGCGAAAACAAACTAACATGACGAAAATAATCATGATTCAACAATGAAACTAAGCTTTTAAGAAACGTTCTAATTATGAAAGCCGATAAACATGCGAATAAGCTGGCTTCTCTTTCAGGCAAGGAACAATGACCATCGTCATTCGTTTCAACATATTTTTCTTGCTGGGCCTATTATGCCTTATGCACACCCTGCGACAAGCACCAACGGACACCAAAGCAGTATATGTTGCTCTCAGTGGTATGTCCTTTTTTTTCCTTTTCTAATGTGCATGCTGAATTGAAATACCGTGCATATCATAGAATTAGGCTTAGGGGCAGGACACTTTCTTAGGATATCGCGCTCAATGTATGGCTTGACCAACGCTTCAGTGGCGTTATCAATGCTATGACATTTCTAGAACATACGAATACGAGTGCTACTCTGTTAAATCATTGAGGAATCGTGACAATCTGTTCGTACTAATGTCAATCTAGCGAAGGCCGTTCTTAAACGCGCACTACTGATAAGACTCTCATCCGAGGGCTCGTTCAGGTCAGTGCTTCGCGATACAGGGGAAGCGTGCGAACGTGGTGCTTTCACACATCTGATTACTTCTCAACTACCCAGAACAAATACAAAACAATTTGTAGGTTGTTCAAAAGCAAGCGCACAGGTATCCGCCGATCACGCTTCACAGTGAAATCAGCGAAGATTTCTGAATTCAACAATTGCAATTTCTAACTCTTTATAATAGTAATCATGTTATCTGGGGTTTCACGCCCCAAAGTCATATGATTTGGCGAGACGGTACAGTCGAGAGATTCGGAAATATTTTGATCCCCTGCTGTTCTTTAAGTTACACTGACAACATAAAGTACACAAGCCGCTACCATTTCGATTGTATCGGAATGCGACCACCGTCGCCGGCATTGAGCCCTTGAGCTTCGGATCAGCAGCAAAGCCCCGCTACTGTTACACCAATGTAGCGGACACGTGGCGGGGGACATCTGATAACACATCTGTACGAAGATTTCGTAACTATAACATCATTGGTGGCCTGAACATTATTTATTCGTCTATAGCAACGTATGTCCCACCAGCACGTTCTGAATACGTATCACGTAGACGTAAACGTCTTACACTGTTCTCGTTGGCATCAATGTACGGTCTGCAAATGGCGCCATCCACCAATTACGCGCGCAGAATGGCAACTCAAGTGTGCGATAACAAATGTAAAAGCCTATTTTATTTAAATTT
Organism: Rhipicephalus microplus; assembly: GCF_043290135.1. Classification (NCBI taxonomy): domain Eukaryota; kingdom Metazoa; phylum Arthropoda; class Arachnida; order Ixodida; family Ixodidae; genus Rhipicephalus; species Rhipicephalus microplus. The sequence goes on along the minus strand of NC_134707.1, from coordinate 71,066,675 downwards.
ACCATTGTCAGTAAAGTTACATATACTTCTTATGTCTGCATAGGTTTAACCGAAATTTCAGAAATTTGGGTTTCCGCCTATAATTCTCCATAAACATAGATGCTTGACCAATTGCAACAGGTGAATGAAGCCAGGAGCCCACGCGGGCTTGTATAGGCCCCGTGCAAAATAGTTGTTTGAATACAAGGTCAATGCGAAAGCCGACAGCTGGGACAACAGAAGTAGTTGTCCGAGATATGCTTTTGAGAAAAACCAGTTTCACGCGGTATTTGTGCCCCAAAAAAGTACTGAGTAGGGCATCAGCGTAGCATTGACAATAATAGTACTCCGCAGATTTTTTTTCGTCCGTGTATTATTATTCGCATAAACATAGAAGTGGGTGGTTGTTAAATGCGCAGTTTATTTTCGTGAGGAGGAATGTTCGTTAATAAACTATAAACTTTCTGCCGATCGTGCACGCATTGGCACACCAAGCGTAGAGGAGCTGTAAGTGCATTGAAAGATTGAGTGATACTTTGTTGCGAGCTACAACGAAAACTCTTACTGGTACTGCAGAGGCTTCAGTTCAGGGCACAAAATTATAAAACCAATTCGAATAAAGACTGCATCAGCAAATCTTTCTCACAAACAAGCAAATGGTCAATGTAAACGTTTTCGCGAATTTTTACAACTGTACAAGATGATTTGTTACTGTGGTACGCCATGTGTGAAAAGGGTAAAACGACCGGAAACATTGAAAAAAAACTGCAAACGTTAAAAGACTAGGAATATTGTGTTAAGGGCGTAAGTACACAGAACGAGTGGTGATGTCAACGCATAAAAAACACACCAAAACAATTGCAGATTTACTGGCAACATAAATTGCAGAGAACAGTGATAAATCGTTCAAGAATGTAATACTACTGTGGGTAACTGGGTAACTTCTGTGGTGGTAAAAAGGCACACAAAAAAGCGGACAGCTAATCATCCGCGCAAACTCAAAAGTGAGCTTTGTTCAGTTTTAGTTAGCACTATTTATTTATTAGCAGGCCTTTATTCATCCGCCTACTTTGTTGTCTGCCTTCGTACAACGAATGTGTCACGGATGTGGGCAGCCGTCTCTCACTTTCTCACATGTCTTTAGCCTAGCGCTCTAGATAATGTAATTGACCTTAAAATGGAAATCTAGGAACAAATTATATAGAAGGAACGGCCGCAGGCCTGCATGAACCAACACATCCCTCCTGATCAACGCGATATTTGCATTAAGAATTCTCAGCGGCTGAAACACGCAACCATATCTCCGCAGATTTATTGAGTTGTCCTAGAGATATGAGCAAAAGTATCATATGAAAGCAAGTGCTGGTGTGTCCTTATATATAAATCTATGTGTTGGCCACAAGCCTTTGTGAAAAAAAACCGACTGACCCTATTTTGTATATTTCAACTTCAGGTATTCCGAAACCTGGTGTTATTAAAGGTACGTATTTTGTTTTTCACATACCTTACCTTGGAACCTTTAAAGCAACTGTTAGGTGGTACCCGAATGGGTATTTCTTCAAGTTATTCAATATTGAAGTTACAGTAGAGGTTCCAATCGGAACACTATGTGAGGGGGTCGTGCATAATATTTCAAAGAACATTGATTGGATGCACAAACTCGTAGGTTGTATGAAGTGAAGCTAGATGCAAATCTATTTAGCACGCTGAACGTATCAGACAAGTAATGATTAGGCTGTGAATGACACAGTAAATGCGTAATAGTACTGCTGCATTCGCAAAAATTGTTACACTCTGGTCGTTCATACAAATTAAGCAAACGGCAGAAAGTAAGCAGAAATTTAGGCAGAAAGTGAAACACGTTTATACAGTAGCTTAATTTTTTTAACTCTCTACGGCAAAGAAAAGTTTGTTTACTGAAGCTATGTAGAAAGAAAAAAACGTAATGTTTAAACAATTTATAAAAACATTATTTTAAGTTCTCCTTTGACAACTGCTGGGTCGCGTATGTCAACCAATTTTTCTGAAAAATCTTTCCAGTGCTATATGACATGGGGTAAAACCTATGAATTGAAAGCCTTTGTTCATCCGAAGAGACGTTGTAAGCTTCTAGTTATTCTGATGAAGCCAACATATGAGATTCCAATGCCTAGGCGGTAGAGTATATGTGTAAGGAGTGCAGAAAAGGTCGTCCAATTTATGTGCCGTTTAAATGTCCTCTTCTCGTCCTCTCTATCGCGATGCTTCATTATTTGTCTACCACAGGCTCTGGCACATGCTAGGCCTTATAGTATTGCACAAAAATCAGCAAGAGTGTCAATATTTTGTAACCAATCTAGCTGAAAGCGCTTAAGCTCCGGTTAGGAACCTGCACGGCAAGCGGAGCTTGCTCTGAAATAGGCAGAATATACAACTGCATGGGTTGATATACACGCGAGTGTAAATAAACCTCCCGTTCATTGGTGCACCAGAAAGAACTTTCCTGTTTGATGCACCTGAGCTTTTTAGGTGCGAAGCTCCTTAAGGCGTGGGTTGTGCGTCCCCTGTATGTAGCCACCTCTCGTATAGTTCTTGCAGTGTTCACTAGATGGCGGTACCGTCCCCTGTATGTAGCCAGCCACCTCTCGTTTAGTTCTAGCAGTATTCACTAGATGGCGGTACTTGTAGCTGATGACGAAAAGATGCAAGCGGTATAAACTAGACGGCGGTACTTGTACTTGATGATTAAAGTTGCGAGATGTTATAAAATAGGAATGATGTCACATATGGCGCGTGTCATTGGTGGAAGGCAATCGTTCGATTTAGTGCAGCGACGTACGCTAGGGGGAGCGTTGTAATAAAATCGAGTGGGCAAAATGTACGGAGGATTCATGGTTTACCAGGTTTACCTCCGGAGCTTCGCCCACTCATCATCATTCACTTCGTGGATATGGCGACACTTTTTCAACAAACTGTTAGTCGACTACTTGGAGCTCATCGATGCTTCTTCTCCATATTTGTTGTTAAATTGATTGGGCCTCCTGGAGCTCTCCCCAACTCACTTTTCTTGGGAGACCTAAAAGCTTTTGCTCGGGGAACATCCACTTTATAAACGAGGCATAATGATCTTTGCTAATTTACAGCAAATGTGGACAGTGTGTTTTTGATGGTGCGCGGGCTGCGTATAAGAGAACGTACAGTCGGTGACAACCTAAGAATAAATTTAAGTTCCACACACGAAGCCGCATTGCCCTTATTTTCCATGCCTCCGCGCTACAAAAGAAGTAGTCTCCAAACTAGGGCAATAATTTTTTCACATACAACCGTTATCTTACCATTCTTCATTAACATTGAGATAAAGGAGCCAAAGCTCGATAAGAAAACTTGTTGGAGCACGAAGTTCAACTTCAGCTTAAAAATATATCTGTTTGCCAAATTGCGCCCCCTACCGTGTTCATCTCGGAGTCTATAAAGGAGCAATGCACCTCTCTCCAAGCTGACGTTCTTGCTGGGTACCTATAGTGGTAATAAAACAAACAATTCAACAGAACAGTTAAAGTGATTGATTGATTGATATGTGGTTTAACGTCCCAAAACCACCATATGACTACGAGAGACGCCGTAGAGGAGGGCTCCGGAAATTTACACCACCCGGGGTTCTTTAACGTGCACCCAAATCTGAGCACACGGGCCTACAACATTTCCGCCTCCATCGGAAATGCGGCCGCTGCAGCCGGGATATGAATCCGCGACCTGCGGGTTAGCAGCCGAGTACCTTAGCCACTAGACCACCGCGGCGGGGCACAGCTAAAGTGAAGTTTAAAAGAAAAGAATCCTTCTTTTACGCTTTCAAAAAATGATACAGTGGCATAAATAAAATTTTTAAGGTCGTTTGCAAACTTTACGTTCTAATAATAAACTTTTGCTATCAGGTTTCTTCGCTATCTGCTGTAACTATGGCAACTATGACTCAAAGCGAAGAATGTAGAAGTGATCTGAGTGCGTGAATTTTGCTTTCTGTGCTGCCGTAATTACCGAATGTGCGTCTCGCGTTTCGGTACTTGTCATCCGTCTTTAGGCAAGCGCCAATGTTTCATTTGATGTCTTTTTTCAACGAAATAAAAGCGCGTAGCACACATTGTGTTTACCAATGAAAGCCATTGCATGCAAGGCGATGTATGTGGCTAAATGGTGGTGACTAAAGGCTGTTCGTGAATGTTTATGATTTTGATATGAGAAGTTCCATTCGATGGTTTTCCATGACTCCCACTCAGCCTTTGAAGATTCAACATTTTCAAAACGCGAACAGTTTTGCTGAAACAGGGTTCATTCTGTGAATCCGTCTGTACGAATGTGTATCTGTGCTGGCAAGAGGGTTGTTTCTCTCTAGTTTATGGGAGTGAGTTGCGTGTCAGACTTTGCTTTCACAGGGGAGTGCAATGTATCTATCATGTTTTGTTTCATGGGACGTAATTTAATATAAAGAAGTTATCATTACGTAATACATGCAAACAATAAGGCGAAATGCAAAAAAATGAAAAACGTTAGACAAAACTAAGACTCCCTAACAATATATCATTAGGTATCGTACAAAGCCTTAAAAACAAGATCTTTTTTTCTTTTTTTGCTCGATAGTAGCTTTAGCGCTGTCGCCTCAGCAACATAGTAGCGCTAGATGCATGCAAGTGATCGTACTTGTTCGTTGTCGCTGCCCCGATAACGATCGATGCAGCAATATTAAATAGCGTGCGTCATTTCCCGCTGTGAGGAACCTCGCGCGGTGTTTTTCATGCAAGGCGTTCATGCATCGAGAGTAAGACAAGTGCTTACGCAACGGGTACTTCAACGTGGCACCTAATTATTCACATATTCACCGGATGAGCACAATTCACTTAACATTGCATATTCTCTCCACCCGATTTGTTCAATTTCGTACTGCTTGGCGTAGCAGGTTTTCTTGGACGCTTTTTTGTCACGCCTTGACTGACCTCGGATTACTGCACAGCGCATATCGCAGAAGATTGTCAAGGTTCCCACGTTGTGACGTCCAAGTAACACACTCGCACATGCACATGTGGCAACGCGGATGCCACGGCTTTTGCGGGCGATAACTCACAGTTGTTACATTTCACAGAACACAGACGCGTCAATTCAAGCTTGACTTTCACCTTACTGCACACGAAAGACTGCGACAACAATCGAGAGTGGTCACCCTCAGGCGATATGCTTGGTGCATCTGAGCAGCTGATGAAGTGGACGCTGAGTGCCTGCTTCACGCTGCTGAAACGACGGAACGCCACGAAGCTCTGCAGATTTGGTGCACTTATAACCCTGCTTAATCGGAAACGTCACCATCGAACGACGGCCAGCGAAGATGATGCTGAGAGCGAGTCGATGAAATAGATTATTGACGAAGAAAACACCCCAGAAAAACCGAATGAACGCCTCCCACTCTCGGTGCAGTGGTACATCACCTCTCGTCGCGAACGGCGCCATACTGAATTTGTCATTGGTTCATCATCATTGGTACGTCATAACAAAGAGCGGCCACACTTGGATGCGCATAATACAAATGGACTGCGGTACATTTTATTTTTTATTCTTAGCTTGTCACCGACTGCAGATGACATACCTCACCAATGTGACGGGGCAGCACCATAGAGACGCTGAATTGATGTGCACCCTCCACGATGAAAAGAAAAATAAACAATGCAAACTTAAGGGTCGCCCAACACATATATAGTGTCGGGGAGGATGGTCCAGGCACTGCGCTATCTTCCAGCTCCTACCTGGAATAATACGCTTCTTTCCGTCGTCAGGTGTTCGCCGATTGTCGAAAACATGCCGGATTTTGGCCCACTTACATCTATAGGCCAACAACCTTGCGTCGACTAGCGAACATAAAAAGGGCATCCGGTCATATCTTTCCATGGTGCCCGATGTTTACTCGTGCCTCTGACGCCATCAATTCTGTGGCCCAAGTGCCACCTGGATCATCGCCACCCACACGTGAACCCATTTAGGGGAGAAGCTCCCTCAGCCGTGGGTCGTGCGTCCGCGATGTATGTAGTAGTAGTAGTAGTAGTAGTAGTAGTAGAGGTAGTAGTACGTAGCCGCGTCCATGGCAGGGCTAGAGGAGCAGCACGCAAGCACCCTTTTCAATTGAAGAGGAAAGCCGTGCACGTTATTCATAAATAAAAAGATAGTTGTTTTTGATGAAATAACTTTCAAAGACGAGTATTGAGGACTTAATCTTCAGTAAAATTTGCCTTGAATTCGATGCTTACATTAGAGACACGGTGAGCACTAGAAGCGATCGGACGCGTCTGCACCGAACTTCGGTGTTTTCCGATGCTTCAGTAGAAAAACGTGCCCATAGCTCAAGATTTCTATTACGAATGGTTTGCAAAAATCATAGCGGTTCCAAAGATACAACTTTCCGATAGATATTGGTCACCATTTTTAAGTAAGTTTTTTTATCTATTCACGCCACGCCGGCAAGCGCCAGCACTGGACGCGAAGGCCTAGCGACGCTGCACTGGACGCCACTCTCGCTGCCACCGGGACACCAGCCGACATGGAAATCGAGGTCGACAGCGTCGAAATCTCTCTCGAGGAGTGGTCAGACAAGTCCTGGACACCACCTTAATGTTTCGGAGCCCAGGCGAAACGTCACCAGGCACTGAAGCAACAAGCCCAAATGAACGACGCGCCAGCGAGAAAAGCCCCCAAAACTGCACTAATCCCCCGGCCATCGTCGGAACTAAAACGCTATCCCTTGTCAACACGGCCGTCAAACACGTACCACATCGTGGGACGCCCCAAGACACCCATCGACCTCACGCGCACATCACCCAGAGACTTGCAAAGAGCACTGCTTGAAGGGCCACTCACCAGGTTTGACAATTTTGAGCTGACAAGCGCAATGCGTAAATGAGGGGTTCCTGGTCACGTCTACCAAAATTGGCAACGCCACGCGCCGCTGAAAGGGGTCAAACTTCAAGATGAATGCTACTCCTTCATTTTGCGGGCACCTGCCCAGAGAATGAGAGTTGACGCGCGCGTATGAATGGCCCTACGTACACTCCAATGCAGTGACGTTGGTCCTCTACGTAGACGAGTATGCTCTGACGTTGCCAACAGTTGCACGTGACGTGGCGAAAACTATTTAACACAACATGTGTGGTTCATGTATTTGTTGTTTGAAGAGATTATTAAATCTCTCAATAAATATTGAGACGCAATGGGGGAATGTGAGCGTTCTTTTTTTCCTTTTTACTCTGAGAATTGCAACGAGATGCGGGCCTCATGAGTCGGCGTGGCCAGAGCATGGCCAGAGCCACCAGCTATCATACGCAAGAGAGTGTCATCTCACTCTTCCACCTAGCACAGCGAACCCACGCCGCCCTCAAGTAATGCTCCAGCTGGTGCATCATGGCCAGCACCCGCTTGACTATCTGGCAGTGGAACTGCAGGGGCTTCCGTAAAAAGAAAGACCACCTGCAGCTACTCGTACAAGAAACACAACTGCCCAATCGCCAAACGCCTCCAGGCGTCATCGCATTACAGGAAACAACAGCTGCTATCTTACTCCCTGGTTCACCTGGAGTGAGATAATTCACCGGGGGTGAATAATTCACTGACCTGCACAACCAAGAAGCCTCAAGTACAGGTAAGCTCGCCCCCAAGAGCCTTACGGCAAAACAACATGACTTACGATTCCCGGACATTCAACACACGGTCGTAGAAATTCTTCTGCGAAAACGCTCGTATCAGTCAGTCTTTATACTCAACGTATATTGCGCACCCCGGGCACGCGCCGACGACTTCAACCTGCTCTTCCAGAAAACCAAATTGCTATCTTGAGTAAGTTTGTTGCAAAGTAGGCCATACATCATTCAGTTTGCGAGATGATTCTTTGTCCTTTGGATGAGCTAAGGCAGACGTATCAACGGACATCTATACGGTCATTCCAGCTACGCAGGCGGCGCCATGCGGCTGTGCTCCGATGCTTGCACACGGTGATAATCTGGCGATGCAGTTTGGTTTCTCAGTAGTCATGAACGAATGAACGCGTATTCACGCTCTGTGATGCTGACGTGCATGCTCGCGACATCACTGTCTCGTCCACCATTTAGACGTACCGTTGCGCCGCCTATAGTCACTGGAATGTTTTTTTTTTTTTGCAAGGCCTAGTTTTGCAGTTGCAAGTATTCCCTCATTTTTAAGCCACACCTGATTTTGAAGCCCGTGAATGTAAGTTTGTTGCCGAAAATATGTTAGTCGCCCACATTGTTCTACGAGTCCTGCTCTTATTCATACAACACTCAGAAAGTGAGAAAGAAGCATGTTGACGTTCCAAAAAACCAGAGATCTTCCTCGTAGGATGTACCTTTTAGGTAAAGGCAAGATTAGCTCACCCCACATGTGGCTGTTGCTCCAGCCAACGTTGCCGCCGTAGCATGGCACAATGGGTGAGGCTAAAACATGCTTCCAAACATCATACGAAACAATACAGAAGGAATGCTAGTAACTAACACTCGAAAATATTATTGCTGACTGCTGTGACGTCCAAGCGTTCGTTAGCGGCACTCCTTCTTCGTAGCTTCGTTCAACGCCAATACGTTCCCTGTGGTGGCATCATATATGGCGAAGCATTTTTTAGCAAACTTCGGTGACTTTGAGCGTATCTATCTATCTATCTATCTATCTATCTATCTATCTATCTATCGATCTATCTATCTATCTATCTATCTAGCTGCCTACAACTTTGGTATCAATGCCAAAATTGGTATCGCATACCACGACTGTATGAAGAACATATTTGACTAGTCAACCGATGAAAATAATGATATGTACGCCATGAATGGCATGATTTGCATTTCATGCCCTTGCAGCTCTTGCGGTGGTTCCGTTCACGTGGCATATTGCGAAACTGATTTGGTATGACATGATTGCATGATGAACACAAGCGAGAGACCTTAACATGAAAATCATTACATGCGTGTCATGTAACAACATAATTACATTGCACGCTCATTATGCGCTCACAGCCGTTCCGCTAGCATCACATATACCAAATTTGGTATTACGATACGTCAACGAATGACGAATGTACGTGACCGGTGCAAACATGATAATAATGAGGTGCGTGTAATGTAACAACATGACTACAACCCACGCTCATGATGTGCTGGCAGATGTGTTGCTAGCTTCACCTATACCAAATTTGATATCACGGGGCGTTAATGGAGAACGACGGTATGGTACTGGTGCAAACATGATAAACATGAGATGTGTGTCATGTAACAACATGACTACATGCTACGCTCATGATGCGCTCGCGGCCGTTTCGCTAGCTTCACATAGACCATACTCGGTATTACATGACGCGAACGGATGACATCGGTAAATGACACATCCAAACACGATAATCACGAGAGGCGTGTCTTGTAACATCATCACTACATGCCACACTCATGATGCACTCGCAGCCGTTTAGCTAGCTTCACATATGCCAAATTTGGTATTACGTGACGCCAATGGATGACGAAGTTATGTGACTGGTGCAAACAAGATAATCATAAGATGGGTGTCACGTGAGAATATCATTACATGCCACAGTCAAAGCGCCAATACATTTTCACGTGACGCGGTGTGCGTACTCGCTGGCGTTGCCACGCTAGGCGCCGGTCCTGCCTTATACTCGCCGGCGCACGTCGCGCTGCGTTGCATTGACGCATGCGCATTTCAGCGCGTCCGGATCCCTCCGTCATGAAAAGAGGGAGACGCAGAGTTGTATGGGTAACGCATCGGCGTGAAATGCGGCATGTAGTATTTTGGGCCAGTTACCATGTGGCCGCGCCGACAAACGCTGGTCGCGCCAGGCGTCAGACTATAGAGTGCTCGCGTTTTGCTTACGTAGCGTCGCTGTGCCCAGCGTGCACGCGCGTCAACGCTACATTGGAGTATATTGGGCCCTTCATGATGCGCTCACGGCCGTTTTGCTAGCTCCACATATATCAAATTTGGTGTTACATGACGTGAATGGATGACGAAATATATTACAGGTGCAAACATGATAATACTCACCCGCGTGTCATGTAAGAACAGGACCACATACCCCACTCATAGTGTGCTCGCGGCTGTTTCGCTAGCTCCACATATACTAAATTTGGCATCACGTGACGTGAATAGATGACAAAAGTAAATGACACCTCGAAATATAATAATCATGACACGGAAGTCAAGTACGGCATCATTTACCTTCATCTCGTAACGTTGGGCTCATTTTAAAAAGACATATCAACATTTCTCATTCGTGCTTCGCATATCATCGATTCCCACCGACTGTACGTGGGATCTCCATTTTTTTTACGTAAAGCTTTTCGTAGGCTAACAATATACTAGTATACCTGATGAAATAAGCGTAGTTGTAATGTACCACAAGTGGACTAAACTAACTTGCACCCTGAACACACACGACATTGAAATGGTAGTGATATTGCAATGGCAAATATGAATATAAATAAATCACTGAATATTTATTTTGTACGTGAATACATAAATAATACTTAAAATAAAACACACTGATCCTACATCTTGAGAATCTATATAACACAAAAGGGATACGTGTCCTTGCAGAAGTAGTTGAATGTTCGCTTTACAATTATATAACACGATTTCCACAGTATCTATTGGTACTCGAGTATCTATTTCCACAGTATCTATTGGTACTCGCTTGGTGGTACATATCCATTTCGGCGAATAACGTTCATAATCAGTGAATAAACCAACTCGTGTGGTACATAGATGCCTGTCATAGCTGTACGGTAAGAGTGGAATCTCAGAAAGCTGTGTCAGAGAAATCCTTGATTCGTGGGGAGCCTGTAAAGCGCCAATTAATGGACGTCAGACTTAGGCTGAGGTCGCCTACTTGCGGTATTTTTAAGGTATCGAACACTACCACTAACATAAAAAAAACTCAACGCGCGTCTTGTCTTCCCAGAAAGCCAGCTGCTATTTCTTTGAGGCAAGCTCTGTCACCTGGACTCATGGCTGCTTACAGAATAGAATATCCTGGGTCCTGATTGATTTGGTTCATTTATTTGAGGGGTTTAACGTCTCAAAACCACCTTATGATTATAAGAGACGCCGTACTGAAAGAATCAGGAAATTTCGACCACCTGAGGTTCTTTATCAAGCACACAAGTCTGAGCAAATGCGCCGACAACAATTTCGCCTCCATCGGAAATGCAGCCGCCGCAGCCGATATTCGATCCCGTGACCTGCGGGTCAGCAACCGAGAACCTTAGCCACTAGACCACCGCGGCGGGGCGAGATTTTAGAAACTTGGCCGACCGTATCGCCTACGCGCGAAGCTACGAAAGCCCTCTTGTACTTTTAGGGACCACCAGGCTTCATGAGCACTTGTGAAAGAACACTGTGAGAACGTGCTGTGTAGTCTCGAGCTGACTATTCATCGTTCTCTTTCTTACTCCTCTTTTCTCTCTCTTTCCTTTCCATTATTCCCGCTTTCCCCCACCCCAAGTGTAGGGTAGCCAATCGAGCCAAGCTTGGTTAACTTTCCTGCATTTCTGCTCTCTCTCTCTCTCTCTCTGTGAGGCAAGCGATGGGAACAATATGTTTTAGCCACGCGACTCAACAGTCATGCATCGCCTAGCTCTGTTAACAACCAAGCGATGCCTACGCACTGTGCAATGAAGTCATAAAAAAGAGATAAAATAAAGTGCCGGCACATCATCAAGATAGCAAAGTGCATTACTGAACTTTGCATCAGCTAAAGCCGTATACATCATGCGCTGGCATGAAGTCAGGCTATTCAAAAGGCCAAATAGTATGCGCACAAACACAAACAAGCCTCTTTTGTTGTGAATGCCGTTTTCGGTACATTGTCAGGGTGAACTTCGACTTGCAGATACTCACATGAGCATCCGATAGTAGTAAAGAATCTCGCGTTTTCTGGAGGATAGGTTATGCTCGTTATTGCCGTCAAAGGATAGCAATCTCCCATTGTACCTGAGTAGAGCTTCCAGCATTCCACACAATGACGTGCTATGCCGTCTTTCTTTGGTACCAGTACAACCAGAAAGGCCCACGGACATTCCAAGGGTCACACGGCTCCGGTGTCGACCGACCATTTGTCCAGCACTTTATTGATAAGGGCTCGCTTGTACTGGCTCAGCGGTCTCAGGTTGCAACGCTAAGACTGGGCGTCACCAGAATTGATGCAATGCACTCAGACGTAAATCTTCCCAAGATGCTTTGTGAACATTCTCGAGAACGATTTCAGCATGGCCTGAAGCTGCTTGCGCTAGTATCCAGTGCCAGTGAAGTTCCTGAAGGAGTGCATGACAGCTGACGATAGAGTGGTTTGCAGGGCTCCCACGCCTTCCACAACTCCTGCTACCGGCACGGATTGTGTTTTCTCCTGAAAGAGTGTTGTCTCGGACTGTCTTTCAAGGCAGTGGCCTCTTGCAAGAACGTCGAGCTTGAATTTCTCGTCTGCAAGCAAATCTTGGCCGAGAAGTATTGACACTTATAGACTAAGCAAAAAACAAATTGCTGCCGCAGCGTCTACCCAATAAACTTTATCTGCAAGCGAACACAAGCTTCAGCGTTTGATAAGAGGTATGACGCGGTGTGCAAATGAATATTTACATTACCAAGCATCAGATTTAGAGCTATACAAAGCTTCTGCAATGCGCCACTGAATAAAGAGATTTCAGAGCCAGTATTAAGAACTGCTGGTGCGATAATTTCCAGTGCTTTAACATTCATTGTCGATCTGTTGACTGAACCTATGCTGTGCGGCAAACAGGGGAACAATGACTGACTCAACTGCTCGTTGTTTGTCATCTGCAGCGTTCCCTGCTCCTGAAATTGATGGCTGAATGCTGCGACACACTGCCAGTGTCTAGTGGTACCGGCCACAGGAGTCTCCTGAACAATCTGTATTCGCACTATGGAGTGCAAAGCACTGCCGCTTCGCATGAACTGTTTCACCGCACTGGTAGCATGGGATTCCACATTTCTTCGTTGGTCAGTTAGTCTATCACTCAAATCATGCTTTACGGCAGAGTGACACCCGGAACCCCATTACAGGAGCGCCCGTCGCAGTTAACTCGCGCCGGACTGGTGAACGCAACATTTCGGGATTGCGGGTCTGACCGATTGTGCTTATGTATGGCTCAAGTTAGAGGAGATCACTTAGCAATATGACGCTGATCCCCGGTTACTTCCTGTAATAGTTGACTCAGTATACAGTATTGAATTGGGCTTTACGCCGACCTTGCTCAATCTCAAAGGGTTGAAGGGCACGAGAGGAAACCGCAGTGAATGCGTCTGGGATCATAAAGTTGCATGGGGGACTAGCAACGGCGGCGTGACAAGCCAGTGACGGCCCAAGAGCAGATAGACGTGCTGATGGCGGCACGTAAGTGCTCTCCGTTAACGGGGGCCTGGTACACCACGGGCTTCCAATGCGAGATGCTTAAAGGCTTCGAATGTGCACCTGTTGTGAAATGAATGGCCTGAATCTCGGCTGACTCTGTCGAATGATCCAAGCGAATTCATCCCTTTACGATGCACTTGGTGCTACTCAGCATTCCAGTTCTTGCATTGTCCAGCCGTAGTAAAGCAGGACAGGACAAACAACTTTATTTGGTCCTGAGAGGCAAGGCGGCGGGCCAACTATGTAGGTCCCCACCCAGCCGTTGGCTAGTCCCATGTCGGAACAGAGAGGCCATGCCTCTCCGCTCGTTCACGGGCCCTCTGGACAGCCTGAAGCTGGACGTCTTGTCTGGGGTCTGTGATTGCCGTCGTCCAGTCTTCTTCTGTTTTAAAATCCTGTAACGCAGGGCACTGCCAGAGCATGTGACTCAAAGAGCAAAATTCACCACAATCTGGGCAAAGTGGATCAATATCCGGATGAAGCATGCTCAGAAAGCCCCTAGAGGGGTAAGACCCCGTCTGGAGCATGCGGAGCGTGCTTGCTTGTGATCTGTGGAGCTTATGATGGGGAAAAGGAAAAGTCTGTCGCTCTCCTCTGTAATGAGATGCTATCTCGTGAAAAGTAACGAGAGGATCACTGTGGACGAGCTCTCCCGAACCCACCCGAGAGACCACCCCGTCGCGGCTTGTGAAACCTCGCGCACAGTCGTGGGCTATCTCGTTTGGGTTCAGGTGACCCGGCAGTACGTCTGGTCCCATGTGAGCGGGAAACCAGACTATGTGATGAATAACGTCTGAGGGGGGTTTGCTGTGGAGAATTCTGGCTGCCTCTGTGGCTATCAATCCCGATGCGAACGCCCTAACGGCCGCTCGGGAATCGGTGTACACCGTGGTGCGTTTCGTGTCCAGTAATGCCAGCGCTACAGCAGCCTGTTCTGCTACATCGACCAAGGAGGTCTTCACTGAAGCTGCCGAGACAAGTTCTCCCCTGTCATTGACTACTGCCACGGAAAACCCGCTGCCGCCGGCGTGGCGCGCCGCGTCCACAAATGTCTCTGTTCCGGAGAGGTTCTTTATGAAAGCCCTAGCCCTCGCCAACCTACGACCTTTATTTTGTTGGGGATGGATGTTTCGTGGAAGAGGGTCAACAATAAAAGAATTCCTTGTTTGATAATCAAGCTGCGTAGTTTCTCCCTGATTGAAGATAGGACGGAGGCCTGCCGCATCGAGCAGTTTTCTTCCTGTTTTGAAACTCGATAACCGAATTATTTGTGCTGACCTTTGCGCTTCAATCAATTCCGAAGTGGTGTTGTGCACTCCCAACTTCATGAGTTTTTCTGTGCTAGTCGTGATTGGGACGCCGAGCACCTTTTTGACACTTTTGCGCATGAGCGTGTCCAATTTATCTCTTTCCGTTTTGGTCCAATTGAGAGCCGCCACTATGTATATGATATGGCTCATGAGGAAAGCGTGGTGGGCCCTAAGGAGGATATCCTCGCCTATGCCGCCCTTCTTGTTGGACACCCGCATAATTAATCTCAGAATGTTCTCTGTTTTTGTGGTGATATGGGCTATAGTTTTTGCGTTGCATCCCTTAGAGTCTAATAAAAGCCCCAGAATTTTCATAGAATTGACTCTAGGAATTGTGCGACCATCCTTGGTGCAAACGCTAATGGGCACCTGATCGAGAGGGGTGAGTCCCCTAACACCTCGTCTAGCCTGTCTGTACAGCAGGAGTTCCGACTTTTCCGGCGAAAGCGCCAGTCCCGTACCTTTCAGGAAAGACTCTGTAACGTCCAGAGCTTCCTGTAGAGCTTGTTCAACCGCCGCCTCCGATCCTCCGGGACACCAGATTGTAATGTCGTCAGCATATAAAGCGTGTCCGACATTAGGAACTTTAGAAAGGCTTGCCGACAGCTTGCGCATGGCTATGTTGAATAGAAGGGGGGAGATAACTGCCCCTTGGGGAGTACCCCTTCGTCCGAGTTTGAAAGGCTCCGAGACTGATTGTCCCAGTTTTATTGCCGCCGTCCGACTCTCAAGGAAAGATTCAACGAAGGAGAAGAATTTAACTCCCAGGTTCAAAGCCGATATCTCCTTAAGAATATAGTCGTGTTTAACAGTATCGAATGCTTTAGTGAGGTCCAGTGCGAGGACCCCTTTTACATCTTTGCCTTGAAAGTCAATTATTTGTGTTTTGAGGAGGAGCATTACATCTTGCGTGGAAAGTGAGGGCCTGAAACCTACCATATTATATGGAAATAGGTCATTCCTCTCGATGTAGCGCGATATCCTGTTGTGTACTGCATGTTCTGCAACTTTGCTAAGGCAAGAAGTAAGGGAGATCGGGCGGAGGTGATCTAAGCTGGGTGATTTACCTGGCTTGGGGATTAAGACCACTGTGGCCCTCTTCCAAGTTTCTGGTACGACGCCCTCCTCCCATACCCTGTTTATCTCCTTCACTAAGGCCTGAATGGCTTTATCATCCAAATTTCTTAAGAGCCGATTCGTAACTCCATCGGGACCTGGGGCAGACCTTCCGTTTAGGCTATGGAGCACTTCCCTGATCTCAGCTTCCGAGAAGGGAGCGTCCAACTCTGGGGAAGGCACACCCTCATACCGGTGGGGGACAGAAGTTGAGCTCTGGCTAAGCGGGAGGTACTTGTTGGCAAGTATCTGAAATTGGGAAGCTTCTGAGATGCCTGCCATTTTCTCCTTATTAATAAGTCGGTCTATGGCTAGTTTCTGATTGCCTTTGGATTGTCCATCATCTAGGAGGTGTTTGAAGAGGGTCCATTTGCCTCCTTTGCGCATTTTCCCGTCCGCAGCCGAGCAGGCGTCCCTCCATTGTTGTTTATGGAGTTCGGAGCAGTGCTCCTCAATATGCCGATTGAGCTCCGCAATCTTTTTCCGTAGCCTGCGATTTAGCCTTTGTTTTTTCCATCTCGCGATGAGAGAGCGTTTGGCGTCCAGGAGGTGCGCTAACCTTGCATCCATCCCCGGAGCATCAAATTCTGTTACTATTTCTTTGGTGGCCTTCTCGACATCCTTCTGGATTTGTACAAGAAGTTCACTGAAGGTGTCATGTACTGACTCATCTTCACCTCTGATTTGCCTAAAAAGGTCCCAGTCTGTATATTTATAGGTTCTTGGGGGTGGTGCTCTTATTTCCATCCGGAGTTCTATGATGCTGTGGTCGCTTCCCAAGTTCTCCTGTAAGTTGGACCACTCGACCACCGCATTTCTAGTGAAGCTGAGATCAGGCATCGTTTCTCTTGCGACCGAGTTTCCCAGCCTCGTGGGAAAACGCGGGTCGGAGATAAGCGTTAGGTTTAAGTCTATACTGGCTGCAACTAGATTGACCCCTTTCTTTGTCCTCGTAACATAGCCCCAAGACGGATGGGGAGCGTTGAAATCCCCAGCTACTATTAAAGGGTGCGATCTGGCGGCAGTTGCGACCATATGAAGGAGTGAGCGGATATTATGTTTATAAGCCGAAGGAGGGCTATACAGGTTAAAAACGAATATGTTGCTTCGTATTTTGCCGTTGGGGATGATTTCAATTATATGTGCCTCGAGACCGGATCTCTTATCCGAGTCGCAAATTTTGACTTCGTGCTGCTCAAATGAGGTATCTTTCCTGACCAACGTGGCGATACCTCTGCCATTTGCGCCTTTTTGACTAATCGAACGGTAGCCCGAGAGAACTACCTTCTCGCTAAGTGTTTCCTGCAAGAGCAGGACGTGCGGCATTGACGCCTGTGCTTTGATGAGCTGCAGTAGAGCAGCTTTACGCCTTAAGAAACTTGCGCAATTCCACTGCCAGATAGTTATGTTTCCGGTTTGGCCCGCCATTTTGAATATTATTGAAGGAACATAGCCTGCGGCGAACTCGTAGCGTCCGAATCCTGCTGCACTATTTTGGCTTTTGCAATCGTACCAGTGTTGGTCGTCTTGAGTTTGCTAGAGTCAATCATTTTCATTTTAGATTCGAGGATTCCTACTCGACGTGTCAGGTGGGAGACGCTCCCGTCCATACGTTCGATTGTGCTAGATTGAATGGCTAAGGCCTCTCTCACCTGCTTGAGCGATTCCTCAATCGCCGTTAAAGACGCGAGTACATTTTTCTCAGGGACCTGAGCGGGGGACTCGTCACTTTGCATTGCCACGCTTTCCGCGATCGCGGGGGGCGAAACGGCCTTGCGCTTATTCGACCCTTCTGCTTGAACCGGTATGGGTGTGGCTACTTCACGGGGTTCACGCGAATTGCGGAAGAGCTCGAACTCGGTCCTCAGCGTTCGTAGTGCTTCTTTAAGTTCTGCATTTTCTTTTTTAAGCATTAAAATCTCTGATTGTTCTCTTTTTTGCTCTGGTAAAATGCCCTGCGTTACCTTTTGGCCGCTTGGGATGTTCATCCTGGCCTTGTCCGCCCAAGACATTTGCTTCTGAACGCGGCCCTTGGAACCCGATCGTCCTCTCGAACGGGAGCGACTGCTGCCCTTGTCACGCCCTCTGGAGCGAGAGCGCGATTTGATGCCGGAGCGTCCTCTGGAGCGGGAGCGTCCTCTAGATGCCGATCTGCTGCGATGAGCGCTGGAGAATGATTCTTCTTCCGCCAGTCCTTCTTCGCCTCCAGCTGTGTCGGAGCCACGCCGCGCGCGCCTACGGCGGCGCCGCCGTCTTTGGCGCACGATGTAGGGCATCTGGAAGCGCTTTCTGCACTTGCGGTCCGCCGTTGGGTGCGCTCCGCCACAGATGGCACACGTGGGATCACACTGATGATCCGGTGATGGTGACTGCATGCCGCATCCGCGGCATTTCTTCTGTTCATCGCCCTTGGGGCAAACATCGGACCTGTGGCCCAAATCACCACATGCATAGCACACGTCCACTTACCTGCGATACAAGGAACAAGGGTATCGAACACCATCACACACAACGTGCTGGGGGACCTTTTGTCCGTCAAACAACACGATCACTGTTGGTGTCTTCTTGATTCTTCGAACCCCCAGAGCGTCAGGGTTCCTCCGGTTGACGATTATCTCTGTCAGTTCTGCGTCACTGAGATCCACATTGATTCCACGGATCACTCCTTTACATGTGTTGTCAGACGCAGCCACGTAAGCCGGCAAGCCTATCACAGTCGAGCCCATACTTATCTCTTGGACCCTGGCGTAGGCGCGCGCATTCGCCTCGAACGGCGTGGCAACGACGAAAATGTTCTGGAAGGGGTTCGTGCACAGCGTGTCGTCGAACACCTGCTCTGCTGTTAGGGAAGCCGCCTTTGCGAGCGAGCGCTTGAAGATAAGAAGGTCTGTCTTCTTGACATCCATCCCTCCACGTGGCCGTATAATGGTCTTAAAGTGATCCCTGGGAAGGTTTGGGATCCTGGAAGCTTTCACAACACGCCTCAACACGTTCTGTGAGGCGGCAGTGCGGGAGCCGCCTTTACCGCTTCCTGTCTCTGACGTGGGCGCATTACCAGCGTTACAATCCGCCCGCTCAGCAAGTTTCTTCTTCTTGCTGGCTACTTCAATCCATCCCGCGCACTCCGCTTCTTCCGGATTGATGTCCATGCCTTCTACAACCGACACATTGGGGTTGGAGGCCATTCTTCAGCTCGACGACGCGTTAGGCGTCGTCGCGACGCTGTTGCAGCGCCCGAGAAACGCGTCGACGCGCGAGGCGTCTGCGTGGCGTGGGTAAAAGTCCTGGGGATGTCCAAAAATTCCACCCACCGGTAAGATGTTGGTATCTGCTGGTTCACTACAACAAACGGCGTCGAATGATGCACAGTTCTTGCTAGTTGAGGCAAAAAATCCGTGCCAGAACACTTGAACAATCGGGAGCCGACGTGATCGCACATCCGCACTGGACGAGCGCCCCCTGGCGAGTCCCCCGTAGTAAAGCAAACTTTCGTCCGGATGCAGGGTCCTCAGATCCAGCTCACGCTGGACTCGCTGCGCGTAACCAAGGGACAGAAGTTCCTCTGAGAAGCGTTTTTAGAAATTCGCCCATGTGCTAAAAGACGATTGTAGCCTCTGCCACCGTCCTGTGGCATCCCGTAAAGCCAATGGCAGGATTAAATCTACCACGAGGCGTCAGTAGCTCAGGCATAGCTGTCAACTTCATTCAGAAAGCTGCAACCAATATATCTAGGGAGCTTGACGTGCGGTCGGAGTCGTAGTTCTCCCACTGTCTATGGCTCGACGACAAGACCACTCACGCGTTTCATGGCCATGTTGCGCAACTGATCAACACTCTCAAATGTGTGCAGTAGCTGTGCGAATAGCTGTTCAGTGGGCGGAAGCAAAAAATCTTTCCTGCAGCTGGTAGGCAACATAGTTTTGTATTGTATGTCTGAGCCTTATGGAAAAAGAAAATAGCGTGCCGCGAAAAGCACTTGCACAACCAAGTACAGCATAACCACGAAATGATTGATTGATTGATATGTGGGGTTTAACGCTCCAAAACTATCATATGAATATGAGAGACGCCGTAGTGGAGCGCTCCGGAAATTTCGACCACCTGGGGTTCTTTAACGTGCACCCACATCCTCCGACAGCAGAGCACTTTGTATCAGCGCAACCTAACTTGAAAGGAAGCAAGGGCTGTACTCTGAGCACACGGGCCTACAACATTTCCGCCTCCGTCGGAAATGCAGCCGCCGCAGCCGGGATTCGAACCCGCGACCTGCGGGTCAGCAGCCGAGTACCTCAGCCACTAGACCACCGCGGCGAGGCATATCCACGAAATGAATGATGATGTGTGATCCGAAGTTTCGGAGGGTTTTATCGGTAAACCATGAATTGTCCATTCGCTGGTCGTGTCTGTCTGTCTGTCTGTCTGTCCGTCCGTCCGTCCGTCCGTCCGTCCGTCCGTCCGTCCGTCCGTCTTTCAGTCGGTTATTCCGTCCATCAGTGAATATTCCAAGTTCCGCCATCTCGCATATTTTCATCGCATATTTGTCATATCCAAGTAACAACATCTACCGGGCATTCCAAAGATTATAGACGTTTTTTTGTGTGCGTGTGAGCGCCGCCTGTTTGCTAGCCGGGCCACCTATCTGGCATACAGAAAGCTCGCTGTTTGCACAGAAAGTGAGCGCGCCTGCACTTTTATCGTTCGTTTTTTTTCTTCACGCGGTGAATTTCGACTGAAGGAATGCAGGTTTTTGAACAAATAAGTCTATGAGACGTTCTGACATGGTTCAAGTCGTTGAGTGTCAATTTTATTACACAGTGCCACGAACGAGTTCGCCTGTGTTGATGCAGTTCATTCACAGCATGGACTTTCTGCACCAAGAATGTGCCGTATTTCCAGGTCTTTACTTTGCAAAATGAAAGACAATACTTCGAGAGCATAGTTAATATCTTTCTTGAGCTATAGTGATCCGCTTTCCTAAGATGAGTTTGTCACGCCGCAGCGTGACATCGCATACCGCTCTTGCATGAAGCTGTGCGGTAAAGTGTATTCAGTGTAGTGGTTCGTCTTTGTTTCATAGCACTGACGAGTTATGTAAACTGCGCACTAACTGCTGTCGAAATTGCTGTTCAACTCTGAAGGAATGACGGTATCTTACTAGCTCGTTTGTTTTTACGGGTGTGCATTTGAATACAGCTCTTACGCCAAAAGATGCTGGCGTACCTGTGCGTCCCCTTTTTATCTTCTTTTTTTTTTAAATCGCGATATTTCAGTTACTCTCGGTGCCATGGTACATTGACCTGCGATAGAGAGAAATGTTGCGTGTGGCTGTTTATTGGGGAAATATTGTCACCAATGGAATAGCTGTAGGATGCGTACCTTTCGTTTATAGCCGAGGTTTAACATTGGTGTCGAAGTCGTTGCACTTCATTCGCCTGAGAAAAAGGGCTCTGAATATACTCAAGTACTCGCGCAAGGTACACAGTTCTTTCTGCTTAAGTTTGCAAGCCATAGAAGCCACTGCTCATCCTAAACAGGAAACGGTGCAACTTGAAGAGTGCAAAGCCACAAAAACTCGACGTCTGGTGATGCACAAGGCACATTTTTTCCGACAGCTGTTTTGTTTTTCTGTAGTTGTTACTGCAGCTAAAAACAGCGCAGTGCTTCCCTGATGACAAATTCTTGGCCGTCATACCAATGAAGAAAAATAATATCTGCAGGTTGGCTTAATACGTGAAAATTGTTCGATAACGCCACACATGCAGGCATCAGCACACACACTATAAGCCGTGACCCGCATGCCAGAAAGGAGAATTGCGTTGGTTGCCAGACAAGACCTCATCGCTTGATGCAAAAGTCTATACGAGGGGTGGCTACCTACTACTAAAACATACGTCGATGACACACGATCCTCGGCTTAGGAAGCTTCCCCCTAAAAATTTTAGGACTTGTCACACGTAAACGCGGTAATCAAAACTAAAGGCCCTGACCTACACCCGCCGATCCATTCCTACGGGTGCAAGCGAAAACCACGTTGGCCACCAACAGTGGGCAGACGCTGTACAACTCTGGGAGTGAGGTGGCTGCCAGCTCGAACTGTGTTAACGCATCGACAAATCTGCACTTTTAATCCATTCGAAGCTCGCCAAACGGGACAGACGTGTAGAAACACTGCTTTGAAGAAAAATAGTCATGTATTTCTTGATCTTGATGCGATACTTCACTTCCGCAAAGACACTTTGAGAGGACAGTGGTAGAAATGAAAGGCGCCTTTGTTAAGCATACTGAATGTCTGACCATGGCGTAGCGGGTAGCGTGTCCGCCATCTCTTGTCGCGTACCTAGAAGACATAAGTTCGACTCCCAATGACGGTACATTTTCTTTGTCTTTTAATATTGTGTATTCTTTCGACGTGATTTGCGTGACCCTGGCATAAAACACTTTTGAAAACCCTGAAAACGAGCAGTTCTGATTGTTGGTAAAATCGAATGTTGCTCCTGGAGTTCCACTTGAAGAATGTGTAGTGACGAACGTTAAGCACACAACATTAATCATGTTTGCCTAACGCTTGTCTTCTTACGATATCAAACCGATTCGCGTGATGATTGAGGGCACGGCGGGACCGCAATGGCAACATCGCTATACCCTTCTGTATTTTTCGCCCAGGTTACGCTGTGCGCCCTTGCTCATCACGTTTCATTCACACCGAAGAATGACAACAGCAGCCTGGATCTACCAACAATGAATTCCAACTGGCCAATCCCGTGGACGCAGCACATATGACGTCACCGAAATCCAACTTCTTGGAAACAACGCTCCCTGCTCAAGCATATAAAAACAACCGCATCAACGACTTCTTCAGAGGGCACGGCGGGACCGCAATGGCAACATCACTATACCCTTCTGTATTTTTCGCCCAGGTTACGCTGTGCGCCCTTGCTCAGCACGTGTCATTCACACCGAAGAATGACAACAGCAGCCTGGATCTACCAACAGTGAATTCTGACTGGCCAATCCCGTGGACGCAGCCCATATGACGTCACTGGAATCCAACTTCTTGGAAACAACGCTCCCTGCTCAAGCATATAAAAACAACCGCATCAACGACTTCTTCAGAGGGCACGGTGGGACCGCAATGGCAACATCGCTATACCCTTCTGTATTTTTCGCCCAGGTTACGCTGTGCGCCCTTGCTCAGCACGTGTCATTCACACCGAAGAATGACAACAGCAGCCTGGATCTACCAACAGTGAATTCCAACTGGCCAATCCCGTGGACGCAGCACATGACGTCACCGGAATCCAACTTCCTGGAAACAACGCCCCCTGCTCAAGCATATAAAAACAACCACATCAACGACTTCTTCAGAGGGCATGGCGGGACCGCAATGGCAACATCGCTATACCTTTCTGTATTTTTCGCCCAGGTTACGCTGTGCGCCCTTGCTCAGCACCTGTCATTCACACCGAAGAATGACAACAGCAGCCTGGATCTACCAACAGTGAATTCCGACTGGCCAATCCCGTGGACGCAGCACATATGACGTCACTGGAATCCAACTTCTTGGAAACAACGCTCCCTGCTCAAGCATATAAAAACAACCGCATCAACGACTTCTTCAGAGGGCACGGTGGGACCGCAATGGCAACATCGCTATACCCTTCTGTATTTTTCGCCCAGGTTACGCTGTGCGCCCTTGCTCAGCACGTGTCATTCACACCGAAGAATGACAACAGCAGCCTGGATCTACCAACAGTGAATTCCAACTGGCCAGTCCCGTGGACGCAGCACATGACGTCACTGAAATCCAACTTCTTGGAAACAACGCTCCCTGCTCAAGCATATAAAAACAACCGCATCAACGACTTCTTCAGAGGGCACGGCGGGACCGCAATGGCAACATCGCTATACCCTTCTGTATTTTTCGCCCAGGTTACGCTGTGCGCCCTTGCTCAGCACGTGTCATTCACACCGAAGAATGACAACAGCAGCCTGGATCTACCAACAGTGAATTCCAACTGGCCAATCCCGTGGACGCAGCACATGACGTCACCGGAATCCAACTTCTTGGGAACAACGCCCCCTGCTCAAGCATATAAAAACAACCGCATCAACGACTTCTTCAGAGGGCACGGTGGGACCGCAATGGCAACATCGCTATACCCTTCTGTATTTTTCGCCCAGGTTACGCTGTGCGCCCTTGCTCAGCACGTGTCATTCACACCGAAGGATGACCACAGCAGCCTGGATCTACCAACAGTAAATTCCAACTGGCCAATCCCGTGGACGCAGCACATGACGTCACCGGAATCCAACTTCATGGAAACAACGCCCCCTGCTCAAGCATATAAAAACAACCGCATCAACGACTTCTTCAGAGGGCATGGCGGGACCGCAATGGCAACATCGCTATACCCTTCTGTATTTTTCGCCCAGGTTGGTGGCAAACACTTTTATACCAGCTTTCGTAGCGATTGTAGAGGAACTGTGGTTCTGCCGTGCCCGGCGACTTGTGCATGTCTTTTTGTGGACGCATGGACGGTCATTTTGATTCTTCTAGCGGGGGATGTTGAGCAGAATCCCGGGCCTGATACGGAAGATCTCATAAAAATGATGAACACTATGCTTGCTTCCCAGAAAGAATTGAAAACGAAAATCGAAAATTTAGCTACTGCTCACGATAAGCTAGAATCTACGGTTAATGCCCGAATCGACGATGTTATCGTAGCAATAAAAGAACAGAAAGTAGAGATCAAGGCACTGCAGACTGAAGTTGCAGCATTGAAACGTAATCTTCAACTACATCAAAGGCGTCTGGATGATTTATAAGATAGAAGCAGACGCCACAATCTTGATATTTTTGGTTTTCTTGAACCGGATCGTGAAAATGCTACAAAACTAAGAAAGAAGATAATCGAGGAACTGATACGGGATAAACTCGGAGTGGTTGTTAACTCTGTAGAAAGAGTACATAGGGTTGGGAAAAAATTCCACGATAAAGTGCGACCGGTATTAATGAATTTTTTTGACTACAACGAGAAGCTTAAAGTGTTAAAACACTGTCACCAACTGAAAGGAACAAAAATCTCGGTAAACCATTACTTCTGCAAAGCTACTATAGCAAATCGCAGCAAACTCTGGTCACATTCCAAAGACTTTAGGGCGCAAGGTCAGCAAGGTCGCAAAGTATCACTCGATTACGATAAGCGGAGAGTGGACAATGATATATACGAATGGGATGAGCAGAAGGATTGCCTGATATGTATCCGCCTGCAACGTAACCTCGACGAATGACTCGATCACAAACCATTACGAGTTGTTCTCCTTAATTCTAGGAGCATTGTCAATAAAGTTCACGAGCTTGAAGAAATCATATTTACCTATGATCCCCAAATCATAGCAATTACAGAGACCTGGCTAACTCCGGACATTCAAGATTCTGAAATAGTTCCTCCAACTCATAAAATGGTTAGACGTGATCGAGGCTGCAGAGGAGGAGGCGTTGCTTTGGTGGTCAAACAGGAAATCGCTTGCATAACTATGGACGAAATAATCTACAATGAAAGTGTATGGTGTCAAATTGATTTTCGTGGGCTCTCAGATCTCGTAGGTGTAGTCTACCGGCCCCCTTCTTCGCCGGAGTTGTTTTTGGAAAACATTCAGTCTTACATGCAGCAGAAGTGCAAGCCTAATCAAAAAGTCATATTAGCGGGGGACTTCAATCTACCATCAATTGATTGGAACACTCTTCACCCAGGTTCAACAGATGTAGCGAACTGTAACTTTTTGCTTGAATTGATGCTGAACTTTAATCTCGTTCAACTTGTTAAAGATGCTACCAGAGTTGCTCGAAGCACTGAAAGTGTACTAGATCTTCTATTTGTTGGAAACTTTCCAGATGACACTAATGCCAGTGTTTATGATGGAATCTCTGATCACAAGCTGGTTTTACTTACCGCGAATTTCTGCCCTGACAAAAAGAATTCTGCGAGCAAGAGTGTCTTTAATTTTGCTGCTGCGGATGACGAAGCTATTATAGATAAACTTGGCTTGTGCTTCGGTGACTTTGAGGCAGGAGGAGATGTATTAAGTCTGTGGAATACGTTTAATAACGTTACTGCATCGTGTCTTGATAAATTCGTACCGAAATTTCAGAAAAAGAAACGGTGCAACCCCTTGATAACACGCGAGATAATACACTTGAAAAGAACAATATCAAGAAAACGTAAAGCAGCGCGTACAGATAACCAGGCCATATCTTCCCTCTCAGTAACACTGAAGCACAAAATACGGACCGCTCGAGATTATTTTTTTTGAACGACACTTGTTAACTTCATGGAAAACGCTCCGCAAAAGTTTTGGGGATACTTGTCCGGAAACAAAAAATCTGTTGAACAGCTTCGCGTTGACGGCTGCGCAGTTACTGATCCTTACGCCATTGCTAATGAGCTAAACAGAACATTCCACAGTGTGTTCAGTCAACAGGGTTTAACCAATAATCCGACGGAACCATCTCCTCTCTCGCCCAACGTAATGCCGGATATAGATTTAAATGTAAATGGTATTCGCCTTCTTCTAAAACTTGATACCAAAAAGTCTTCTGGCCCTGACGGTATCCCTAATGCCTTTTTGAAGCGTTATGCGGATATTATTTCACATTACTTATATATTTCGTTCAATAAGTCTTTGAATGTCGGATGCCTACCTACTGATTGGTTGTGTGGAAAAATTGTCCCAGTCCCCAAGGATAGAAGCAAACTGCTCGCTTCGAACTTCAGGCCAATATCATTATTCAGTATTTGCTGTAAACTACTTGAACACATCCTCTCCAGCCAGATAACTTCGTTCTTGGAATCAAAAAACATATTAGGCAGCTTCCAGCACGGGTTTAGAAAAAAGTTATCAACGACGACCCAGCTCGTATCAGTCGTACACGAATTCGCTGATACTATCAATGACAGAAAACAAATAGATGCATTATTTTTGGACCTATGAAAAGCCTTTGATAGGGTACCACACTCTTTACTGATACGAAAAATGCAGCGTGTAGGGATTGCTCCCCGCCTCGTGGACTGGATTTCTGCGTATCTGAAAAACAGAACGCAGTTTGTAGAAATTAGCGGCTGCCAAACACAAAACCTTGATGTATTGTCAGGAGTGCCCCAGGGGTCGGTCTTGAGACCACTCTTGTTCTTGATCTATGTGAATGATATTTGCGATGATATTGACGCGGGAGTGACTGTGAAAACGTTTGCAGACGACTGTGCTATTTATACAACTGTAAGTAGCCCCTTGCATCAATCATTGCTTAACGACAACTTGTGCGAAATTGCTGACTGGTGTGAGAGGTGGCAGATGGTTGTTAACTACTCAAAAACTTCCGCTCTTACAGTAACAAACAAGAAAACTCCTCTTAAATATAAATACCATGTCCGTAACCAAAGTGTTGAATTTGTTAATACAGTAAAATATTTGGGATTGACCATTAATAAGAAACTTAGCTGGGACGCTCACAGCGACAACGTTTGCGCCAAGGCCTACAAGAAGCTATGCTTCTTAAGAAGGAAGCTGAGGTCGTGTGATTGGAAAGTTAAACTTGCAGCCTATAAAACCCTAGTTCGACCAGTGCTAGAATACGCATCCCTTGCGTGGGACCCATATTTAAAGAAAGACATAGATAAAGTGGAAAGGATTCAGCGGCTATGCGCACGGTTCATTTTTTCAGACTTTAGGCGCCTCTCCTCCGGTTCTGAAATGTTGAATAAATGTGAGCTGGAACCACTGGAATGTAGGCGAAGAATTGCAAGGTTAGTCTCCTTTTATAAACTATACAACAATGAATCTGGTTTAAATAAAGAATTGTACATTCTGCCACCTCCTCAGCGCTCAGCAAGGTTAAATCATTCAAAAACTGTAAGACCATATGCTCCTAAAAATAACACATTCAAGTACTCCTTTTTTGTAAGAACCATTGAAGACTGGAATTCACTGCCTTCCGACTGCGTGCACGCTCCGACTTCTTCTAGTTTTGACCTCTGTGTTAGGAACCTTATGTAACCCTCTCCTGCTAGGATGGTGAAAAACGGTCTGCAGTATTCCTTAAATAAATAAATAAATAAATGATGTTGATGGAAATGACTGCTACAAATAGCATTTTCTCCTTAGGAGCAAGTAGAGTTATGGAACCTCTGCTGACAAACAGACGAGCTCCTCCACTACCTATTATTTTAGGTGCGTATTTTGTTTTCATTTTTTTGCTCGTTACTTGACAATAAACATTTCAATTTTCTTAGTTAGTCGCTTTACATAGACACACTTTATGAAGAATGAGGAGAACTGGCATAACATTTTATTTCAGTGATGTGTGATATCAGTGTCTGTCTCGCTGACGCGGAAAAGTGAGACTTGAGTCTGAAACTTGAGTCGGTAGGATTACTGCACCACTGTCAAAATGCGTACTAGGCAGTGAATATATGCTAATTCTCACACGTGCTCGCCTCACGCGGTCACAGAAAAAGGTATTTTAAGGCATAATGTTAGGCTTGAAAAGCGAATTTCTTCTCAAATGTTGTTTTTTTTAGTTTTTGAATATGTTCATGCGCAATTTCTTGCCCGTCATTTTCGTATCTGGAAATTCCACCTCTGAAGTTTCTTTCAAAAGATACACGCAAAGGTGTTAGAGCAGCCATCACCTACGAAACCAAAACTGAAAGCGCCAGTTTTGTGTCCGTCAATAAATTAGCTTGATAACTACTATTTTATTGGCTATTTATCAACCATATTAGATAAAAAAAACATGCCATAACGCATCATTGTTAATCATAAACACCATAAGTTGTTCATAAGGGGATGCGTGAAGTGGCACAGGTGTTATTCGCACTCAAAGACGCGTATATATGTCAGTAAATAATCTAATTTGCTTTGTTAGATGATGTTGTCAACTCGAGAACGACAACAGAAGCACATTTGATATTTTTAAGGCAAATGGGTTTGAGCATGGTCTCTACATTTCAAAAGAAGCGTAGTTCACAAACGATCAGAGCCGTAGCGCGAATGCACGCCGTCATCCTTCCCATTCTGCCAAACAGGCTTGAAAAAAATTGAAACTTTTCCCTACAGAAAAGGCACACTGTAGACCCGCTTAAAGCTCAAGCACCTGCCCAATGCCTAGCCATCTTGAACTGGTGGCTGCGTTTGCACTTATGCACAATGTAGATAAACATTGTAGATAAACATGTAGATAAACAATGTAGATAAAGCCGTGATAAAACTGGCTGCAAATATTAGGAATAATAACCCTCGTCAGTATTTTGTGTAAGCACTTCACCTAATTCAAATATTCTTGCTGATGTTCTCTAAACCCATGTTTCTGGCATTTTTCAGTACGGGAATAGTCATAGCTATTTCTCTCTATACCATTTTTCCTTAAAAATTAAAATTCTTTACAACATGAGTAGGCGTCCAATGGAAGTTATAGAGTAAAATAGAGCCACATAATTTATTATGGATGCCTGTCATACGGAGGTGCTTCTAGTGCTCAAGCATACATTTTGGTTATTTATTTGTATGTCGTACTACTCGTCAGCTCTCGTTTCTTTTGATACATTGCACACACCTTTTTCTTTACCAAATTTTTTATACATTTCTGCAAAAACGAAAAACCATTAATGACCAATGCTTGAGATAAGAGTGTTCCCTCAAAACATATCATTAATAAAATACTTACGTTTAAAGAATGAACAAAACTTATGACGCTCTATAACCCTCACTTTTGTCTCTGCTTAATATTGCAGACTAATAATTTATAGTAAATGTTTTTTTTTAATATTTGTCACTGGGCCTCATACCTCCAAGACGTTAGATGTTTTCTAAGATACTTTAAACAGCGAAGTTTATTGCACACCTGTAGCAGCTACTAATGTGAATACAACTGTCCGGTGCAACGGAATGTGTTCGGTTGGAGAAGAGCATAAGCACTTGTAACTTACAACTCTGCTATACTATCACAGAGAACGGATCACTGATGAAGCAAAAGTAAGGAAACAAAAGGCAGGAAGTTTGACCATAATCAAGGAAGCAAAACTTTGGTCTGTCTGTCACACAATTCAGCGACCCGCTTAAAGCTCAAGCACCTGCCCAATGCCTAGCCATCTTGAACTGGTGGCTGCGTTTGCACTTATGCACAATGTAGATAAACAAACAACTAATACTTAGAACTCGTTTGCGAAATCAATGCGCAGGTATTAGTTGGTGGATTACTTTACTAAACATTACTTAGAAACGCAATCGCAACAACCTCAGTGTTTCTTACGCAGCGCTAAAAATGCGGCGCTATGAACAAAAAAGTTGATGAAGAGGATTGTTAGCCTACGGCGACCCCATAAGTCGTAATTTGTGAGTTTCTTAGGAGCTAATTTCAACATTGTATTACTAGACTGGGCCAGTAATTCAAGACAGTGAGTCTGCAAAAATAATATGAAAAAATCTACGTGCGACACCCTCAGAAGAGAGTAGCAGTGTGCGATTCGGTAGTGAGGGAGTGGAAATCGTAAAGAAACGAGTGGTGACACCGAAAATGAACCACGAGACTGAAGTAACAAGCAGAATAAGTAAGCAATTGTATCGGAATTCAAGGGAAAGTTCTGCCTTTGCAGCTAGTGCGAATACACCGACGTACTCTTCCAACGTCTCGTGAATGTCCTGCTCTTTGTTCTAATCGATGTGTATTTTTGTGTTTTGTACATAGACAGAAGTATAAGGATGGAGATGATGACAGTTGGCAGGCTTCCCAAAACTATCAATGATAGTTTGTCATATTCTCTCAAGATGGGTGTACATGATTAATGCCTATTCCGAGTCTTTAAGATCCGAAATACGAATGTTAAAAAAAAGGTTCAATTGAGACTGAGGACACTAAGGTGAGCAACGGGAAAGAAAACGATAGGCGCCACCCAAAGGGATAAGAGAGAGCTCAATGGGTCAGGGAACGCATGCCTGTTAAGGAAATGTTAGTATAAATTAAGAATAATAATGGAGCTTGAGCAGGGTATGCAGGGTATAGGCAAGATAACTACTGCTCACAATGAGTGGCAGACTGAATTAAAAGACAGAAGAAGCGTGCGGAAGGTGAGACAAAAAGGTACGAGAAATTATTCCTCTTAATGAGAAACGCTCCTTGACTTGAACTTTACTTTCATTGGTCTTCAAGGCAGCACGTTTCACGCATTTGTGCTGATTTGGCACCAACCCAGGCAGCGCATTTAAAATACAATTCTTGAAATCAAGGAGTATTCCTGAATATGGTGTAAGAATTTTTAGGTGTAATGGGGCTCCAGCGCAGGACACTCAGAGGCAAATTTCCTGCAGGGGGCGTAGTCAAGCTGTTGTAAATAATGATTACTTGTTTGTATATCTCAAGTTGAACAACACGAGCAAATCGCCTACCCATAAGCTTTTATTATTGTATTGAGCCTTTCAATGTTGCTTGTTTTGTTCAATGGCAGAGATATGTTGTTCGTTGAAATTCTCAAAATCATAGCTCATATACATTTCTGTCAATGAACATAATCCTCTAAAGCAGCTTGCAGTAATGAATGCTGACATGGTGACTAGAGATACGACACTGTTTCTTAAAATAGGGCAGATCCAAGATACAAGCAATGCTAAACAACTTATGTTCAACGAATAATGAATGCCTTTTCTTTGACCTGCCGCTTGTAATACGCTTCTCATTTTCTTGGAAATAGGACCAA
Source organism: Rhipicephalus microplus (assembly GCF_043290135.1). Lineage (NCBI taxonomy): Eukaryota > Metazoa > Arthropoda > Arachnida > Ixodida > Ixodidae > Rhipicephalus > Rhipicephalus microplus. Next base: position 71,035,068 of record NC_134707.1, on the reverse strand, counting down.
GTACTTTGGCGAAGAAACTCATGGATCGCGTGAGTGCGAAAATTCCAGCACCACGTCCACTGCCACCAAATGTTGCATCGCCACTTGGTAAGTACACAATAATGCGGCAATGAAGGAGCAGCATATTTATGAAACTAGTTGAATCAGAGACTCCTTCGTTGGTACAATTCTCTGAGAGAAAATATGCACTTTCCATCCAGTTTGTTTCGTCACTATATGTTCTTGTAGAATTGGTCACGCACCGAAGTGATGAGATCCGTCTTACATAATAAACAATTGTAATGCACTCAAAGTGCGTATATTTTGCAATGTTGTTACACGAATGCTCTTACCACGCGCTACGCTGGCTTTCAACACTCAAAAACTTCTCGGGATGCCTCGGCTTATAAATTTTACGCCTTCAACAGTATGAGTTTCACATTTAAATGTGTGGAGAAAAACATCGAGACGCCAAAGCTTTTTTCTCGCTACCCACTACCTACCACTCCACTTGACATTTCCGTCACCAATCTGCAGGGTAAACACAGGGACAATACTTTTACATTGGTTACCTCTCTGGTCACTCCTGACCAGCTTCCTTTGTAGGACGAGCAAGACTTTATCTTTAGCCAGTTGGCTGACCTGCAGTGTCGGCGCATCATCGGCTTCTGAACTGGCAGTTGCTCTCCACCTAATGCGAGGATTCGTCGCCAAGTCTCGCAATTTAGGCCATACCAATTTGGTGCAATACCATCAAAGTTACCATCCTGACGATCAGCGCTGAATTGCCGTTCTACCTCGTTCTTTTTTGCCACATTCTGGGAGTGTTCAATGACGATCAGACTGCTGGTCATTTTGGTTCTCGAGAAACGTTCGGCCGCACTCAAAGTTGTTTTAGGGGTGAACCTCCTTTTAGTCTATCCTTGTTATGCGTCATGCGTAGCCGAGAGAAGAGACGATAAAGAAATGAAGGCAGTAGCTCCCGAACAGTATAATAGACTACACTGTCTAATAGAAGTACATGAAAACTCGGTTGAGTGATGATATTTCAGATGACGCTGTACCGCTACTCTGCGATTGACTCCAATTAGTGCCAAGGTACGCGGATTACGAGTGCCTCTCTCAGCCTCCTGGATAGTCACCGTTGATATTTTCTGTGGGGTTTCACGTCCTAAAACCACCATATGATTATGAGAGACGCCATAGTGGGGGACTCCGGAAATTTCGACTACCTGGGGTTTTTTAACGTGCGCCCCAATCTGCCTGGATAGTCACCGTACGTGGTGGATCGCAGGTGAGGCTTGAATGAAGCAGAGTGCCAGGTGCGTTGAAAACGCTTTCGCTCGACTTCCTTGGCTCGCGTATGTTGGGTGGTACCCGGGCGCCGTCTACATTCTCGAACATAATCGGACGCCTGGGCGCCTGCACGGATGGACGGACACGCTTACGAATTAACAAACGGATGCTTCGTCCTACGCATCATCATTCCCTCTGTGAATATGCTGTGACTTTTTTTACTGACATGGCATTACCACAAGTGTAGCCAGGTACGTCAGCTCCTGCACATGCCGATTCCGGAAACTCTCGAGATCTGCTCCTGCCGGCATACTGCAGCTTCTTGTGTGCCCAACGCTCACCCCCTGTTGTTGTAGGTGCCACTTTTCCGGTTCCTGCCCGTCAGTGCGCTGTCAACCGGATAGTGACAGTCGTTGATCATTTAGCGCGCAACGCTAACACAAAATGTGTGACTACTGGATCTTGCATTGGTGTCATGGCGATTCACCCAACAAGTGCGATGGTTCACTGATATTGAGACTCACGGCATTGATCATGTTCCAACGTATCTGAAGGTCACAGGTTTTGCAACTTGTTCCTCATCAACTAACAAAAGAGTTAATTGGACAATGTACAAGGCAAAGGTGGAAGAAGCATGCGTTGATATCGCGTGCGGCCTCGAGGAGGTAATGAAAAATGTGATGGAAGAGGTTACGTGTGCCTTTAAATACACATCAAAGCGTACAAAATTTGATATAGAACTTGAACGACTACGAACGATTCGTAGGCGGGCGGAAAGGGTGTACAGGCGCACTAATTTGATTCATAACCTCAGAGACGCTCGACGTCTACAAAAGAAAATCCAACATCGAATGGACAAGCTGGAGGACCAACAGTAGAAGAAATTTTGTGAATCACTCGATCCTCGCAAGCCTATGTCCCATATTGGTGTACGGTGCGTGGCCTTGGCTCGGCTCCACAACAACGTCCATTCAGCACATTGGCTCTCTATCAAGGCCGCCTGCAGGTTGACGTTGCTGAAGACTTCTGCGTGAGAATTGCGGGCAATGTGGTTACCATGAGTGACGAAGTTCTCGGGGATGTTCCTGTAGCACGAGTTTCTGAACTGAATATGTTTTTCTCACTCGAGGAACTGGATGCAGCTTTAGCCACCTGCAGACGTTCATCGTCACCTGGGCCGGACGGTATTACATATGCTGCTTTATGTCATCTTGGAAGACGCGGTCAAGACCAGCTACTAAAATGCTACAACCAGTCATGGAACGATGGCGTCGTTCCAAAAAGGTGGAAATCCAGCCGCTCGGTACCAATCCTAAAACCCGGAAAGTCGCCGCTTGATCTGGCATCATATCGACCTATTGCGCTATCCAGCTGTGTGGGGAAAACAATGGAAAGAATGGTTCTGACACGCCTCGAGTGGTATCTTGAACGCTATAATATATACCCAGAGGCCATGGCTGGTTTTCGAAGAGGCCGCTCTTCTATTGATAATGTCATCGACCTCGTAAACTCTGTGCAACAACAGAAATACCTCAAGCGCATGTCGGTTGCAATGTTCCTCGTTGTGAAAGGTGCATACGACAACGCAACGCACGATGCCATCCTAGATGCCTTGGCGAACATTGGAATCGGTGGAGAAATGTTTCGATAGATTCGGAGCTACCTACAGAGGAGATCCTTCTTTGTGCTCACTGTGAAAGGCCGCACCGTTGATCTTACACCACTCGTGGCGTTCCACAAGGCAGGGTTCTTAGCCATACGCTGTTTAACCTTCCCATCATTGGCCTTGTACAAAGTCTACCTCGATCAGTCAATATCTCTACATACGCCGATGATAAATCTATCTGAACTTCAGCAGTGACACGCCTCCAGGTACGCGCACGGCTCCAAAAAGCAGCGAGAATAACGTCGACGTACCTCCATGCTCGAGGCCTCACAATTTCCACCGATAAGTGCGCCTTAGTCCCTTTTACCCGCAAGCCCATGATCTATTATCTTGTTTCCATCGACAACGTGAACCTTTCGTATACGAGACGTCACCGATTCCTGGGCGTCATTATCGACAGAGATCTCTCGTGGAGTGCTCACATCTCACACTTGAAGAAGAGGCTCAGCTCTATCACACACGTGATGAGATTTCTCGCTGGTAAAGCGTGGGGCACATCAGTGTCACCTACGCTTCAGCTGTTCAGAGCGCTCTTCTTAGGATATTTGCGGTATAGCACGCCCGTGCTTTCGAATGTCGCAAAAATTAACATCAGGGTTCTGCAAAGCATTTAAGGCCAAGTCCTCCGCACATGCTGGGGGCTACCTCGGTGCGCTAATACGTTAGCAACAATCGGTATTGCTAAAGGCCATCTGATCACGACATATATAACTGTCGACACACTCCGGACACATATCCGTCACATATCCAGAGTGCCTAAGCCCCACCTTGCAAGCTTGCCACTAGAAAGACCAAAGGCAGCGTTTTCCAAAGTTGTTGCGGCTAACCAGAATTTCCTTTCGTGGAGATTCTCGCCCGCAACCATACCACTATCTCCAGAGTGGTGCATGAAAAAACCGACTGTGTACCTTGAAGTGCCGGGGATATCTAAAAAGCCAAGCCTGTCATCTGCAGCCCTCAAGCAGATCTCACTGGAGCTTTTGCATTTGTCGTACGCTAACCGAATTCATGTTTACACGGACGGTTCGGTCTCGGGAAGTTCGACAGGTACCTTTGTCATATCATCTCGATCAATCACCGTCAAATTCAAGACATCACACGTCACGACATCTACGGTATCCGAGCTCGCCGCTCTTCGAGCCACTGTGGAGTTTGTTGCGCAAGAATCCCCTAGTAGATGGGCCATTTTCTGCGACTCCAAGGCAGCCCTTCAATGCGTGCGAAATCTACGACGTGGAAACTACCACCAGATGGTGTATCGAATTAATGAAATTTGTCATCGCGCTGCTGATTAAGGACACGACATTGTTTTACAATGGTTGCCGGGCCACTGTGGCATCAGTGGTAACCACCTCGCTAACGACGCTGCCCGATGTGCCAACGATCGATCGCCCACACAGTTGATACCCTTGTCAAGAGTAGACGCAGCTAGAGAACTTCGTCACATCGCGCATAGTGCCACGCTTGCGCACTGGAATTCTCCACCTAACTCCAACCATCGCCCTAAGAATCTTAAGTCATTACTCCAGAAACAACTGCCATCCAAGATTTCTCGACGTGACGCTACAATGCTGTGCCGGCTGTGGACTGGGGTAGCGTTTACCAAGTCATTCAGCCATCGCATTGGCATGGCGGATTCATCCATGTGTGAAAGCTGCAACTGTATAGAGACTATTGAACATCTTTTGTGCCACTGTGCCCATTTGATGAAGATCACCGGACTCTCCAGTGTGCCTTGAATAGACTAGATGACCGGTCATTTAATGAAGCAAAGATCTTAGGAGCCTGGTCGCGCAGCACATCAGCACAGAAAGCCACACGAGCCCTCCTGAGATACTTGACAGCAACTTCATTGAGGGACGGCCTGTGAAACTCTGCATTGTATGTGTGATGTGACATGTGTCTAACCTTTTCTCTCTATTTTATTCCCCTCTTACCCTCCCCATGTGTAGGGTAGCAAACTGGACGCATAGTCTAGTTAACATCCCTACCTTTCCTACATTCCTTCTCTCTCTGTGACTACTGGTTTAGTTTTTCAAATTGCCGAATTCGTTTTCCGAGCCTTTACACTGCATCACGGAGCTTTACGTGTTCTGCTCAGTGACCGTGAAAATACCTACCTCTTTCAACTAGTCAATGAACTACACGCCTGTGGCAAAACCGAGATGAACTATTCAAGTTAGCCCCCCCCCCCCAGACTAAAGGCCTGATCAAGCTTTAATATTGCTCTCTTGCCGACATGATCACAGTTTATATTCAAAAAGATATTACAAAACCTGGAACGCAAGTCTACCATACAGTGAAAATTGGCCCTGTTCTGGAATTAGCCATCATTTCTAAGGTGGCTTAAGTCAGGGGTCTTGAGCGTTCAACCGCCGTTGGTAGAAGTTATGCGTCTCACGAGTGGCATTACCTGCCTCGAGGAGGCCCGTATAGGCCACGCAGTCTTTCGACTCCCTGAAGTACAAACTTCCGCGCTAAGATGATTCTGGCAGTCGGCCTTAGCCTGAGCGCGCCGGACAGTCTACTGATAGGAAAACATTTCGGGGGCTACACTGGCTGCATCGTTGCCTCCGGTGACGGCGACAAGAAAACTACTCGTGGGCAGCTACAGAACGCACATCTTATTGTGAGCTTCGGCTGCGTCACCAAGTCAGTGGCTGATTTCGGACGTCTGAATGAGGTTAGCCCAACGGTGTCCGGGAACCCAGACCGGATGTCTTGGCTAGCCGGTCTAGCGCTATCTTCTTCGTTTATCGGGGTATACTCAATCTCCCCTGAACAGAATGTGAGATCAGGGACAGGGCAACTTTCATACACTGAAGCCGGAGGATCTGGCCCCTTGACCGGATGTGTTTGGGTACGCATTCGGTGAATGAATGCCGCCTAATGAGCGGAAGCGGATCCAGTGGGTTTGTGAACACAGTAGTATGTGCCATGTCTTATACCGGTACCTTTGCGCCCACACCAGCATCCTTCCTGTCCGGCCTGCTATTCGGAAACGTAGTGGTTGATGCAAATTGCGTAAAGTGCGAGGAGCGACATTATCATCATTGCGAATTAGAGTGTTGTGTTCAGAATAAAGAACAGGTGGGCGGGTGAGCTTCACCATGGGAATTGCGACTCGTCGTTTTCTCTAAATTTTCTTGCCGTGTAACCCGAGAATAAGGACCGACGGAGGTAAAACGGAGCGGGCTTCATGACTTCTCGGCCACATCTGCAGCCTGGAGGAACTTGTGAAGCCGCCGTCACGTCAAGCTTGTGAGCCTGGCCCAACCACCACTGAGACCTGAGAGCACGACTCCCGCTGGAACTAAGACCACTGGGAGCACCCATGGACTGACGTGAGTGTAGGCATCGTCTGGAGGCTCGCCAGACGGAAGCCCTCACGTTTACTTTGGCTGCGTCCTGACTCACCCTTCACGACGACGGACCAATATTCGCAAGATCATAAAAAACGACAGCCCGACAACTGACGAATATTTATTTTGCAAACCTTCTTTGACGGCTGCTCTTTAACTTCGACTTTGCCTCATGACTTGGCCGGCCACTGACTTCTCCCGTTGCCGACAATGAACCGAATCATGAAGACCCTCTTCGTAAGGCGGAGTCAAACTCGCAAAGCCATCACGCAGGTCATCACAGATATCGAGCAGCACATTCGGCTTATCAATCACTTATCATAAATATGTGAGTTGACGAAGTTTCACAGAATTTTGAGTGAGCAGTACAATAAGCTTACCAGAATCAACGAAGAAGTAGAAGATGCAGTTGACATCGATAATTTGAAAGCTGAAATGAAGCAAGCGGATATTAGAGACCACCAGAATGTTCTGGCAAGGATCGTTGCAGAATTTAAAATCACGGACGGTATAAATGCTCGGCAAGCATGCTTGGAGGCAATGAGGCAAAAGATGTGTACAGAAGTGCAAGCTAACGTGAGCTCTTCGTCTGTGCGGCCACCATCTAGACACTGCTTCTTCAGCAGCAATCTTCTTTTACGGAAGCTGGACGACTCAGACACACGATGAATTGCTGAACGTGCTGGAAGCCGAAAAGTCGCCGATTTCACTACCATAACAAGCATACAAGCACACACAGAATCGCTACTTCCAAAGAAATTACCCATGTCTTTAGAACTCCCGTCAGAGCGCGCTATGAATGAAGGAAAGGACACGACAGTTGCAACCAAGTGCACATGTATCAGGAACAAATTTTTAATAATGAAAAAGCCTTTTAATATTTAAAGTGCATGGATGAAATATTAGGCATTGGTGCAAGCCAAAGCCACCCGATTCAGATGGTGAACTGTCCTTGCCATCATGCGTAGAAATCTCTGACAGAAGCAAATGAGTCTGCTTCCTGTATTAGTCATAAGGGCTCTACGAGTAAGCTACGAACATCAAGGGGAAGAAGAATGCGGACCGTACATGCTACCACACTGCCGATTAAGTATGTTGAGACAGGGCCACAGAGGTGATTGAAGCAATCAGGTCAGAGATGGAGGCAGAAGAATGATGCTTCGAAGGTGACTAGACCCAAGAATAAATTTAAAAGAAAAACTTCTCAAGGTAAGCCACACCAGAACCACACAGAAGAAACCATGTTTCTGCCAAAGAAACCTGATCATAGAGAGCGCAAGTTAACCGAAGTCGACGAGTTCGAAGGCATGGATATGGAAAAAGCCTCGCAAGCACCGTTGAAAAACTAGACGCAAGAGAATACCCGGATTGTTTCACGTGCATTGACTTGGACCTCACACTATTAGGGACGAACATTGTGTGTTTAGTGTTTACAGCAACTGTGATATCGTTCATCATAAGGTAACACTGTGGGGGCGCAAAGGATGTTGCATATTGCGTAGAGGACGAGAAGCGACATTACCATTATCGGGGATTAGAGCAGTGTGTTCGGAATAAAAAAGAGATGAATGGGTAGGGGTCGCCATGGGGACGGTGGCTCGTCCTTTTTTCAGCAGTTGTTGTCTCTGGCAACTTCGCAAGATCCAAGTTCTTTGGCTAAGAACCCTGCTCGTGGCCGGGGTCATTTTTTGCGCGGCGGCCTGCACTGCTCTCGTTGTGGTGGCGCCTGCGGGTATGTTCAACGCTGAGGTCGTTTTCCTTATGAAAAATGACATCGAGTTCAGGGATGGTTGCCTTTGGCTCTCTTGTAGCTTTCAGTGGGGGGGGGGCGTCAAGCACGAGAGCAGCTGGCATATGTTTGTGCACTAGTGATGGTGAACCTGGTGGCGGCTTCTCCAACTGCACTGAAAATTCACCGATCTTGGCGTCTCCCAGTGATGATTGATTGATATGTGGGGTTTAACGTCCCAAAACCACCATATTGTTACACGCAAGAAGTACACGAAAAGGTTGAAAAACAGGCGAGCCTGGATGGTTCGCGTTTACTTCCACAAGGGGTCTCGAGACAGCACACCCAACGTCGTCTTCCTTCTTCACCTTTTTTCTGAATGTTCATTCGCGCTGTATGCGCCGTGCATTGCAACCGCTCGTGACATTTCCCCGTTGGCAGACGAAGCCCGCCGGGCGAGTCACTCAGTGGTTCGTGCATTGCATAGCTTCATGCGAGCGACGTGCGCCACTTCTGTTTTAGCCGAGCGCCGTCCAGTGCTTGTGAGCCGTGCTATGCGGTAGTTGACCTCACTGAGGCGTTCGAGGATAACGTAGGGCCCGACATAGTGAGCGAGAAATTTCTGGTACAGGCCACGTTTCCGTAAAGGCGTCCAGAGCCACACCTGATCTCCAGGATTGAAGTGAACATGTCGGTGACGGTCGTCATAGCGGATCTTTGACCGGTCTTGCGAGGTGACGGTGCGTAGCCGAGCGAGGCGTCGCGCTTCTTCTGCTCTACAGAGAATCTCGTTGATCGGCTCACTGTGATGAGCAGAGTAGGGAAGCATAGTGTCAAGATTATAGCGTGGTGGACGAGCATAAAGGAGAAAGAAAGGTGAGTAACCAGTGGTCTCATGTCTTGCGGTGTTGAAAGCATAGGTGATGAAAGGCAAAATTGTGTCCCAGTTTTTGTGCGCGGAGTCGATGTACATGGACAGCATGTTGGCAAGCGTTCGGTTCGTGCGTTCCACTAGACCATTAGTCTGTGGATGGTATGGAGTGGAATGGCGGAAGCTTGATGAGCACAGACGAAGGGTCTCTTCGACAACATCCGCGGTAAATTGCCGCCCACGGTCGCTGATTACGATGCGAGGAGGTCCGTGTCTGAGGATAACTTGAAACAGCAAGAAGATGGAAACGTCTTTTGCTGTGGCCGACGGCAGTGCTGCCGTCTCACAATAACGGGTTAAGTGGTCTACGCAAACGATGACCCAACGATTGCCGTCTGTGGATCGCGGAAAAGGGCCCAGAAGATCTATACCAACTTGCTCAAAGGGGGTGCTAGGAGGCGAAACAGGCTGAAGGCGACCAGACGGCGCGTCAGTTGGTCGCTTGTAACGCTGACATTGGGTGCAGCTGGCGACGTACCGTTCGGTATCATTGCGCATCCGGGGCCAATAAAAGCGTTCCTGAGCACGGTAGAGTGTTCTTGTGCATCCAAGATGTCCGGAAGTTGGTTCGTCGTGCATGGCAGATAATACGTGACTGCGAAGGCTCTTGGGGACAACCAAAAGGTAGCGCGCACCGGTAGCCGAGAAGTTCGTCTTATATAGGGCGCCGTCACGTAAGCGAAAACGATTGTCTGCAGCGGACTCCCGCGCGGCCGCGAATAGCGGCTGTAAGCTGTCGTCTTTCCTCTGCTCTGATATGAAGGTATCCATATCCGGAAATCCCGTGGACACAAAAGCGATGTATTCATCAAAGTTGTCCGCGTCACATTCAGTCGTTGGGAGTGGCAGGCGAGAGAGACAATCAGCATCAGCGTGTCGCCGGCCGCTCTTGTAGGAAACAACGAAATCATACTCCTGCAGACGGAGCGCCCAGCGTGCTAGTCGACCAGAGGGATCCCGAAGATTCACAAGCCAGCATAGAGAGTGATGATCCGTGACGACAGTAAAGGGGCGCCCGTAGAGATACGATCGAAACCGTTGCACAGCGAAGACGACCGCCAGACACTCTTGTTCGGTGACAGTGTAGTTGCGCTCGGGGCGACTCAATGAGCGGCTAGCGTACGATATCACATGCTCGCTGTCGCCGACACGCTGAACTAGTACGGCGCCAATGCCAACACCACTAGCATCGGTATGAACTTCTGTCGGTGATGACGGATTGAAGTGGCGAAGAATAGGCTGGGACGTCAACAGTAGCTTTAGCTGCCGAAACGATGAGTCGCATTCCGAGCTCCACTCGAAAGGAACACCTTTTTGGAGAAGGCATGTGAGCGGATGAGCTATGTCAGCAAATTTGGGAATGAAACGGCGAAAGTAGGAGCATAACCCTAAAAAACTTCGTAGCTGCTTCACAGAGCGAGGTGCCTCGAATGCCTCCACAGCTGTTGTCTTTTGTGGATCTGGTCGTATACCTTCTTTGTCGATCAGGTGTCCCAGCACAAGTGTCTGTCGTTCACCAAAATGGCACTTTTTAGAATTAAGCACAAGGCCGGCCTTCCTCAAGCAGTTCAGTACCAAGTCCAGGCGCTCGTTATGCTCACGAAATGTTCGGCCGAAGATCACAACGTCGTCTAGGTAGCACATACAAACTTCCCACTTCAAACCGCGAAGTATAGTGTCCATGAACCTTTCAAACGTTGCGGGGGCGTTACAAAGCCCGAAAGGCATCACGTTGAATTCAAATAGTCCATCGGGCGTTACAAAAGCGGTCTTCTCTCTGTCATCCGGGTGCATAGGGATTTGCCAGTAACCTGATCGTAAATCCACAGAAGAGAAGTAAGAAGCCGCAAAGAGGCAATCGATGGCGTCGTCAATTCGTGGGAGTGGGTATACGTCTTTCCTAGTAACGGCATTTAGGCGACGGTAATCGACACAGAATCGCCACGTGCCGTCTTTCTTCTTCACCAGTATCACTGGAGCTGCCCAAGGGCTAGACGATTCCCGAATTACTCCTTTACCCATCATTTCTTCGACTTGAGCGCTGATGATCTTTCGCTCCGCAGAGGACACACGATATGGTTTTTGACGAATCGGTTCAGCGGATCCTGTGTTGATGCGATGGCGAGTACGGGATGCAGGAATCGATGTGGGGCCGTCGTGCTGTGCAAAGTCGAATATTGAAGAGTTTCGAGAGCAGGGCCATCAAAACACGACGTTCATGGTCACTGAGCGATGTAGCTACCATTCCGAGCATGTGTTCGTTTGCGGTGTGCGAGACACTGGTTTGTGCTGTATCCGGTAGTTCTGTAAGCACTGCCATAGGTATAAATGACTCTCCCTGAAACGTAGCAAGTTTTAGGCCTTGAGACAGCACTACGGCTTCAGTGGAGCAATTTAGCGTCCATAGCCCTGCGCATCCATCGGTAACTGAAACCATACAATACGGAACCAACACATTTTTCTTAAGACAGTTTCTATGGACCGGTTCCACCGCAACATCGAACGAAGTACTAACAGAAGACGAACAAACAACAGGAACGCGCATCGCGGATAAAGCGGGCACAACAGTGTCTTCAGAAACACAAAACACACTCTCTTGCTGGGATGATTCTTCTAAGAGCGCAGAGGACACACTTCCGCAAATACTGAGTTCTCCTGTTCGGCAGTCAACATTGGCGCCACACAATTTCAAAAAGTCAATGCCGAGAATTACATCGTGTGTGGAACGCAGAAGCACGGTAAACTCAGTGTTAAAGGTTTGACCACCCAAGGAGACATCCACGTTACACACACCAACCGGGTATAATGAGTCCCCACTCACTCCACGAAAGCTTGTGCTGTGGTCCCAATGAAACATAACCTTGCGTCCCAGCAGATTTTTGAACACCACACTCATGACAGAAACAGTTGCTCCCGTGTCGACTAAAGCCATGGTAGAAACGCCATCAATAAGTACATTAACCTTATTCTTCAGCATGAAGATAGGTGGAGGTATCCGAGTCGGCAGCAAAGATTTTCCAGCGACCTCACCTCCATCGGCCGCGCTGGCTAGTTTCCCGGCGGTGGTGACGCGAAGCGGCGTCGAGGAGATGATGACGTCACACGCCGTCTGGGAGATGGAGATCGAGACGCTCGGAAAGCTGGTGGTGGTGTCAGAGTACGTTCGGAGGCAGGAGAGCGGTAACGGTTTCGATACCTTTCTTGTTCTCCAGAATAGCTGTCCAGAGGGAAGTGACGGCTTCCTTCTTCTCGGAAGTAGCCTTCAAAAGTGGTGTTTCCTGGCCTATTAGTGTCCATTGCACGACCACCGTGTTGCATAAACGATCCCGACTGTCCATTGCTGAATGCCCGACGTCGGTTACAATACCTAGCTATGTGGCCAGGCGTGCCACAGTTGTAACACACGGGCAGAGGGCGAACTTCCGGACGCTGATTGAAATATTCCACAGCGGCCACAGGCTGAGAGTAACTCATCCCCTCCCCTTGGATGTCGTAGGCAGTGCTGGGTCTTCGTGGGCGAACGTCGCGTGGATGCTGATCAAAACGCCGATCAATCGAGTCGTAATGGCGTTGTTCGGTCTGGCCATAATGCGGGTCGTGTCGGTAGCTGTTACAATCCGCAGCATTCACCGAATGCTGCCAAGTAGCCGGAGGAGATGCGCAGACGGCGTCTCGGAAAGCGACGGAGGCGCAACGCGGCACCGCATAACGCGTTTGTTCTTCGTGCCGCAGGAGCTCCTCACGGACAATCTGCCGAATGGTAGCTGAGAGGTCTGTCTGCGGACTCGCGTCAACGCTGGCCACAGTCGTGACATTGGCTAGCCGTCCAAACTTCGGCGTGATTCGGCGAGTTTTCAGCGCCTCGAATGTGCGGCAGTGCCGAATCACGTCTGATACGGTGTTCAGGTTGTCTTTTCCAATGAGGAAGTTATAGACGTCTTCCGCAATACCTTTTAAAAGGTGTCCCACTTTATCTTCCTCGGTCATTCGAGAGTCGATGGTCTTACACAGCTTGAGAACTTCTTCAATATATGTCGTGCAAGTCTCGCCGATCACCTGAGCTCTCTGAGCTAAAGCTGTTTCCGCTCGTTTCTTCTTAGTGTCCGAGTCGCTAAAGCACTTCTTCATTTCTTCAATAAGACTGCTCCATGTAGTAAGCGTGTCGGCGTGGTTTTCATACCAAACCAGGGCCGTGTCCGTCAAATAAAAAACGACATGCCTGAGCTGGCTGGCCGGGTTCCAGTTGTTGCATTGGCTTACCCTTTCGTAATGGGTCAGCCATTCATCGAAGTCTTCCCCTGGCTTTGCTGAGAACGGCCGTGGCTCTCGGTAATGCTGATACAGCGGTGGTCTTGCCGAGGCATTGCTGAGGGGGTCATTTTGCTCCAGAGACATGTCGGGGCGCGATGGCGAAAGTCCGGCAAGGCGACGGCTTCTACGAAGTTCTGGTGCTGACGGCTCCGTCGTAGGTCGTGGGAGGTACCCAGCACAGCTCCACCAAATGTTACACGCAAGAAGTACACGAAAAGGTTGAAAAACAGGCGAGCCTGGATGGTTCGCGTTTACTTCCACAAGGGGTCTCGAGACAGCACACCCAACGTCGTCTTCCTTCTTCACCTTTTTTCTGAATGTTCATTCGCGCTGTATGCGCCGTGCATTGCAACCGCTCGTGACAATATATATGATTATGAGAGACGCCGTAGTGGAGGGCTCCGGAAATTTTGACCACCTGGGGTTCTTTAACGTGCACCCAAGTCTGAGCACACGGGCCTACAACATTTCCGCCTCCATCGGAAATGAAGCCGCCGCAGCCGGGATTCAAACCCGCGACCTGCGGGTCAGCAGCCGAGTACCTTAGCCACTAGACCACCGCGCCGGGGCACCCAGTGATGACATGGTGTGATGTATCGGCACAGAGGCGGATACCAGCAATGGACTGCAGGGCATCTATCTGACGACTATGGGGGGGAGGCAAGCAGATAAGATGATTGTTGTGGGGCTCAAGGGCATCGATTGATCATGATGGTGGTGTCTTCATGCGCTCTATTACCAATGATGCATAAGTTGGTGGGTACCCAACTTGCAGCTTAGATAAGGTGTGTTTCGCAAGTGCCATCCGGGATGAAGGCTCTCTTGTCAGGTATGGGATCAACGGAGTCAAGGAGTGGGCGGAAAATACTCGTCAACTTAGCACACCATTCCGTCCTTGAACTCTGCCGGGCGCCTGCCGGGCGCCTTTGTAGGCATTCCATGCCTTCGAAGCATTGCGAAGGTGGTCGAAGGTCACCAGCCATTTTCGTTGCGCTGTAGAGGCATGAACGTGCCGACTGAGTTGATGTTTGAACCCCTCTCGAAGACACGTTCCTGTTAGCCGCGGAACACTGGCACTGCCGAAATGGTGAACGGAAGCAAAGTGGTAGGCGAGCACCTTAAATTCTACTATGCCAAAATAACGAGCTGCTACGATGGTTTCGGAAGTACACGCAAGTGCTCCACGTCCATGTCGACTGAGTGTCCCGTGGAGCCCTGGGCAGTTTTCGCGAACATACCGATGGTATGTGCGGCGTGTTGCGGTGATGGAACATCAACACGACTAATCTTGTAATGGAAGTTTTGGACGGAAAGGTCATGGCAACGTTCAATCTGGCACCAAAGTATTCTACAGGCCCATCGTTGACTGTTTTGATATTTTCAAGAAGGAAGACATCCAACGCTCCTTGGGATGCTTGAACGCCCAAAATGCCCTCTGCAGCCCTGCAGCTGGTATTGACAGTAGGGCTTTGTTAGAAGACTTTGCGAAGCGTCACAGTGAACGTGTTACTTGTGTGGAACTTTCAGACTGAATATTTTTTTGTTAGTTCAAAGTCAGAAGAACGGGAGTGCAATGAAGACGTTTTAAAGGCTGGGGAAGTTTCAACTCCCGTATCTCCAGCCGAGGTTGGAGGGCATAATAGAAAGCTACAAGACTTCATGCAAACGCAACAAGCATTTTCACAGGTAGTGCACAAAATCTTAGGTTATCCAGGCAGGTTTGCTTGAACGACGTGTTGTCTAAATGAAAAGTAGTGAATTGCTTTGAAACAAATCATATTTTAGACTTTTGACTCAATAAATGATGTGCCGAATAATCTCGCATAGTCTAGAGCTATAATGATGTTTAGTCAATTTTCAGTTCACTGAAATATTTTGTTGGAACACTTGAAGTTCCCTCAAGTGAGAGTTGACTTAATTACTCTACCGCAGTCAAAACGTGCGTCAGGTATTTCGCCATGCCTGTGTTCAAAACATTGAGGCAAGACACCTTCAAGTTGTACGAATAAAAGATATCTTTCATTAACACGTTCCACTCTCTGCTGTAACTGCCGTAATTTAGAGACACTGGCTCATGCAATGTAGCAAGTAAGCAAAAGCTGGAAAAAAATATCACATCGAAGTCACTGAAATGTTAGGTTTTTACCATGATTCATCGCTTTGCTTTTTCATGCTCATTCAGTTCAGGAAATTTTACCGAACAACTCCAACGGAGTGTTTTGGTACCGAACAACTCCTACCGAGTGTTTTGGTGAGGAACCTTACAAAAAAAAACCATTTCCTAAGCTCGCAGTACTTTAAGGGTGGGTCTGTCGTATGCTATTCTGTGCCGTGGTATGCGCTGATACGCTATATTCGGTATTTGGCCTAACACTCTCTGTGCAGCGTATTCAGCGCACGCTTATGCCGAGGTCTTCGTATGTTTTATCGAGAGTCTTCTGGATGATGGCTTATCATTGTCAGCAAATCCGAACTATGCGCTTAGCGTAGCGCAGGTTAGGTTTCGTATAACGATAAAACAAATGACAAGACAAGCGCATAAAGAAACATTAGGAGAAGAAGAAATAGCAGAAAAACTAGAAAGTTTGGAAAAGAGAAAGAAAGCCACATCTACAAAAGAAGAAACAAACAGAAATAAAAAGAGAGAAAAATATAAAACGGTTCTAAAGGGGGAAAAAAAGGAAAGACAATAGGTAAGAAAAATAGCAAAGAGAAATAATGAAGGTTGCCCAGTTTCACAGTTTCTTCGGGCTTAGAATGCGTATTGCGAAGTTTGCTAAAGTTTTAGTGCTTTTTTTATTTTAAAAACAACTAAAATAAAACAGAGATGATTTGCGCGCTAGCAAAAAGCAAGGTTTTGCTGTGCGCGACGTGAAAGATGAAGGTGAAAATTGTGCTTATATGTCCTCTCATTTGAAGACACTCATAAAAAGTCACAGTTTCGGAACAATGCCGAAGCAATGAACGCGCCAGCAGCATGTTTGCTCCTATACGAAGTAAGGCTAGGAGAATAAGGAACCATACAGAACGTAGTGAACATGGTCGACTGTGCTTGAATTGACAGTAATACAATAACCACAATATCTAAACAAGTGTTGTTATTAGTTGACTTCATGACGTCCGACAGAAGGCAGAGTCTAATATCAAGATCAAGAAACGTGACCAGACACTGGTTATTATGTCAAAGTGCATTAATGTGATTATCACCGGCACATCTTGTAGTCACACAGCACAGAAGTTGTGCTGCAAGAAGTTCACGACCTCAATCCGCGAAGATACTGGTGAGATGTACAGTGTTGCGACGATAATGCCATGCGATAATTTAACGGCGCACGCGTCACCACAAGTCAACTGGCGTGGCGAGTTGAGCTTGTCCATCTAAAGGAAACCGAGGAACTAGGAACGTCCCGAATGGAACTGTACTTAACGCAAGCAATATTTTCTGTTGCTTCAGAGCTAAAGTAAAGCCAGATTTGTTTTCGTATGTCTCTTTCATCTAATCGTATGAGCTTCAGTGAACCCACCCCTCCATTGATCAAGTCATCGTACACGTCAATGTTTAGGTAAATCACGTATGCCCTGTCGAAATGTTTCTTCAAGAATGTTTTCTTAAGTAAATTGACACTAAGCCTATGGTAAATGGCGTATATACATAGCTCGTGGTTTGAGGAATGAACAGTATTAGCGGCATGGTCTACTTGCTTGATGCAGCACATTGAGGAGAGAGGTAACACTGGTTCGAATCCCCGGTGGTTGCCTTGAAGATTTTTTATTATTTTTTTCTGCATTTACCAATATATACATACATTTACGTATCCGGCACATGATGGTGACGGTGACAGAAAAATACAGCCGACAGTGTTCATATATTGCTGTCAAAATAAAACACAAAACTCCAAAAAATATAGTCACTCGAGCTGAGGAGAACTTTAGAAAACCCTGCAGAACACGTTAGGCTTGTGATGTTACTCAACTTCACGTGGCAAAATAACCGCTTCTCATTAGGAGTAACAGATTAAAGCCCAACAGATAGTAAACACGCAAGGTGAAGGCATATGGCGAACGTGGGCAGATGAGATGAAGTCAACGAACCCAAGTGAACATGCTTCTCCACCGCGTATGTGCTTCCTTTGCTGTTGTTCAAAAGCAGATGTAACCTGTGTCGCAAGTTCGGGCCATGCACAACTCATATTTTGTTCAGTGATTGAACATATCTCGCTAAAATAGCTCACACTAATCAATGCGGACATGGTGGCCGCTAATACAATGGCCTCATCTCATTACACAGGGCAACGCGTACATTCTTTAACATTTTTTTGTTTTAAGGACTTTGAAAGTTTTTTTTTCTAACTCTCGCGTCTTACACGTTGCCCATTTTCTATCTTACAGGACCAAATAGTTTGTCGACTACACTCCAGCATCCCAAGGCGCACATTAAAAAGGTACCTCCGCCACGCCCACCACCGCCTCGATTTGCATCAAAATTCGGTATGTACATAATGAGGCCTTTACAGCACTCAAATACCGGCATATTTATGCAACTAATTCAGTTATCGATCCGTTACTGCGTGCAGTAGTGTGGCAGTAACCCTGATTTAAACAGCGTTATTGATTTTGTGGTACCATTATCTCGGACAGGATCAAGAATAGAGTGGCCTGAAAGAGCTCCATTTTAGAAGATAAGTAGTTCTAATACACCGTAGAAGCTTGCAGTGTGCAATATCTTGTCTTCGCGCGCTGCTATGCGAATATAATTTGTTGTCACACTTACTTGCTGTTAGTTTTGCAGAAACATTGAAACATAGTAATTCGATGGTGTTTGGGTACTTTCCCTAGCGCGGATATATGTATATATATATATATATGTGTGTGTGTGTGTGTGTGTGTGTGTGCGTGTGTGTTATACCCTGGGTGTTTGTTTCATTAAATGCGCCTGTAATCTCCAAATATCAGAGAAATGCGAAATTTATTTGATGCTTTCGCAGTTACTCCTGTAGATTGATGGGAGAAAGTAATATTTAAAACAGTCATTCCTAATGTTAAGTAAATTGCTTCATTTTCGTATCTGTAGGGCCAACAGGGCAAATTAGGGAATTGATGTGATTCACGAGGACCGTCCCAATCAGGTTTGAGATATAGATAAACGCATCTTTTAATTACACCGACATAACCAAATTCAACCAAGCTCGACGCCAACAAGGAAACCCGAGTAACAATATGGGCTGTGAGCATACTACCAGAAAGACGTGACTGATTGAAAGAAAGTGCTCAGAATAGTAATTCTTGGTAGTTCTTTAACGTAGGTGCATTACGCGGGCTCTAACTGCAAGTGGCGAAATAAGGGAGTTCGCAGGAAAACAATAATCAGCTTGCGTAGGATAGGGTAAGCATAGATGTAATCGGGAGAAGAATCTATTCTTTTTTTCTATGCTTTGCGTCATTCAATAGCCGCCTGCGATTGGTCGAAGCCAAGCTTAGGCCTATTGCAGGCAGCTAATGGCGCGTTTCAACCAAAAGCAGATGGCTAATAATGGCAAAAAGCCCAGAAAAAAATAGAATCGTTCTGAAATTGCACCCCTAGAGATGATAGTCAGAGGACTTCGTCCTGAATTGGACCCGAACAATTAGAGAATGATGATGATGACAAATTAAAAGCGCAGCCCACAGACCTGTGAATTTCTGTGGATTGATGACAGCAACACTTTTACTATAATACCTAGTGAGGAATCTTGCACTACTGTTCATGAAGGCTCCTTCAGTGGTGTTCGTAAAACCACAGGAATTATGGGAAATACAGGCGTCGAATATGCTTCGAATGGATGACGTGATTACGTTCTTGAAATTTGCGACGTTTGCTTGCCCAGTGTAAACAAAGTATTATAACGTTATTTAAAAAGAAAAAAAAGCGCTTGCTCTTTCAGCGTAAGCCTTATACATAAGACAAACATAAGAGACATCTTAGAAAACAGTTCTGAGACCTAGCGTTGCCCTAGCTGCAGTAGAATACTTCGTTGCCACGCTGGCTGCTGGGGTTTCATTTCTGCTTAGACCCTGACATTTGTTCTTTGAAGGCACCGCGTCAACACTACTGATGTCAGCTTTTTCTTAACGCTCTCACGTTAAAGTTATCATGTCGAGTCTCGCCGTTTCTGGTTTAATAAATAAACTGTGAATCACTTGTGGCCCATACCAGCCGACGAAAATGTTTTGACTATGTACGCGACAGCATTGTGAGATTATTTATGGCATGAATAGGGAGTCATAATGGTAAAACCATTTTACCCACCCATACTGTTTATTGTTTACGCTAAGTTTAGGGGCTGATCACGAGGGAAAGAACGTAGGCGGCTAGACATATGGATGGATGGATGGATGGATGGATGGATGGATGGATGGATGGATGGATGGATGGATGGATGGACGGACGGACGGACGGACGGACGGATATAGACGGACGGATATGGATGGACGGACGGATATGGATGGACGGACGGAAATGGATGGACGGATGGATGGATAGGGATGAACGGATGGATGGATATGGATGGACGGATGGATGGATATGGATGGATGGATGGATGGATGGATATGGATGGATGGATGGATATGGATGGATATGGATGGATGGATGTATATGGATGGGTATGGATGGATATGGATGGATATGGATGGATATGGATGGATATGGATGGATGGATGGATGGATATGGATGGATGGATGGATGCTTAAAATGTCTTTGGGACGCAAAAAAATGCTTTGCATTTAAAATTTCTCTCGTACTGGGCGATTGGACTTCAAAGCCTGCGAAACCGCGCTCCGTGGCTCGCGGTGGCTTTAGCTGCTCCGTGAAACAGAATACACTATACTGTATTGCGGTGACGAGCCGCTTTATACACCATTTACAGCTGCTGATACGCAGGTCTCCGAGGCACATCAGTATTGCAAAGGCTTCATTGATTGATATGTGGCGTTGAAGGTCTCAAAACACCATACGATTATGAGAGACGCCCTAGTAGAGGGCTCCAGAAATTTCGACCACCTAGGGTTCTTTAACGTACGCCGAAATCTGAGCACACAGGTCTACAAAATTTCCGCCTCCATCGGAAATGCAGCCGCTGCAGCCGGGATTCGATCTCGCAACAAGCGGGTCAGCAGCCGATTACCTCAGCCACTAGACCACCGCGGCGGCGCGGTATTGCAGAAGCTTCTTCACCATCGCCAGTGAAATGATGCCATGGGCAAAGCAAGCGCTCTGCTCTCTTCTTGTCGCTTGAGATTACTCCTATAATTTACCTTTTTATCGGTCGCTGCGTTATCCTCAATTTAAGGTGAACCCTCTTTGTAAGTCTCTATGTTTCTGCTCGATAGCTAAGCACCGGCAAGATGCAGCTGTTACAAACCTTCCTCTCGAGGGATAGTGGCAATCTACCAGGCATGATTTGAGAGTGCAAGTGACAATATATATGAGCAAGTGACAAGAAAATGCAACAAGGAAAAGTTCCGTTGACGTGGTTGACTTGGGCATAAAATCCCGAACTTGGCCTGTGCAGATAGTTGCTGGGTGGTATACGCGCAGCTCCACGAACTCATATACACAAAGCGTTGTGTATATGCCTTATATATCTCGCTCCTCAGCGAGAAGAGCATTAACATAATTGGAACGCCTTCGCATCTGAACGTCTCAAGCTGTGGACTGTGCCGCTCAGATTCCAGAAACTGGTGGGCATGAGCCTAGACAGGTTACCCTACTACTGCGATGTTAACCCTTTGCCTTTTACCTCCTGGAACGATGACGCCTTGATTGAAAGCGATTGAGCACCAGTGTTCACTCTCTGTCGGATGGTGTATTATTTTTTTTGCTTTGAATTCACCTTAAGCAGGAACCATAAGTAAGCGAGCTACTTTAACTACAACAAAGCTTTGTGTCGTAACAGAAATTGTCGTTACGGAAATGCATCCGCGCAAAAATGTGCACTAGCTGCCAAAAACCAATGCTCTTTGCGCATGCTCCTATATAACAATGTAGGATCGATTTATCAGTGAAGTTCAATGTCCCGAAACAACTATATATTTATGAGAGACGCCGTAGTGGAGGGCTTCAGAACTTTTGACAACCCGCTGTTCTTTAACGTGCACCCATATCTGAGCACATGGACCTACACCATTTATATTATAGTGAGGAAAACTTTCAAATACGTCGGCGAATGTCTTTCTTTTTTGTTAAATACCGCTAGCTATGCTGACTGGAACATCAATTTATATAAAATAATTGTATTCAATTAGAGAGAAAATTTTCTTGATATTCTAGGAAAGCACCGTTTCATAAAAATTTTCATAATTTATATGAATTCATGAGTAGTGTGTATACTGCCCACTGTAGTAGCATTAATTTTTATTCCGCCAGTGTGGTTTGTTTGAATAAAAACGATATGATTTACCATACTTCGGTAGGCTAATAGCCTTACATATTTGAACCTCAGAAACTATTGAGGAATTTCGTTTGCTAAATGAGTGAACGCGACGCTTATATATTGACGGCTAAAGGAGTTCCGCTGCAGCTTTTCAAAAACATCAATACAATTTCGACAACAACATTAAGTGATCACAATGGACAGATTGGCCAGATCCGGCACTCTGGGGGCAAGAAAAAAAACAGAGGTGCAGTGACTCACATTGGCTTTCCTGTGGTATTAGGTTTACCAAGGTGGGCCCTATATACCGGAAAGCATGTACGATGCACAGAGAATGGGCCTCTAATCATCCTGTGTCAGATTCTTTCTAACCAATGGTATTGCTCTTGTTTATGAAGTTACCCCGCCGCGGTGTTCCAGTGGCTAAGGTATTCGGCTGCTGAGCCGCAGGTCACGGGAACGAATCCCGGCTGCAGCGACTGCATTTCTGATGGAGGCGGAAATGTTGTAGGCCCATGTGCTCTGATTTCAGTGCACGTTAAAGAACCGCAGGTGGTTGAAATTTCCGGAGCCCTCCTCTACGGCGTCTGTCATATTCATATGGTGGTTTTGGCACGTTGAACCCCACATATCAATCAACGTTTATGAAGATGATTTCTTTGATAATACCTCATAATACCACCATTTTAATTGGTGTAGAAAACTGCTCAGTTTAGACGCACAGGTAATATATTTATCATTCCACCACTTATTCTGTCATAGGTAAACCACCTAAAGTCAACGTTATGAAAATGTATTTTTTTCTTGACAACGTCCATCTTATCCAGTTATCTACCACCACGTATTATGTTATAACTTGCTAATACAGATGTGAGTGTGCTTCCAATCTGATATAGCAGTTAACTAGGCAAAATTATAGCAATTTTTGTTTGTGATATGTACTTCGTTTTTTGTAATGTTATGCCAATTGTGTTACAGGAGCACGATTGGGCAGTGGACCAAGAGTACCTGCCCGCCCACCTCCACCTCCGCCAATTTTGTGTACGTATTTCTTAGCTTCCTACCAAGCCAAAACTTGGCAGTATGGTGTCCAAGACTACTTCTTTCAGGATCATGTATATTCTTTTGAAGAAGCGTGAATCAATGCAAGCGTACGGAAGGTTAAAGTTGTCGGAACCCGAAAACATTTAGAAAGCAAGCTTATTAATTCCTCTTCCGTAAAAAAAAGAAAAAAAATGTTATAAGTTTACTGGGCACTTTTTCCCGCTTGAATGGCAAGGCTCTGTTTGTTTAACAAAACAAAGTACCATTCGTTCAATTCAGTGATGTTTCTTTATTTCGATAATTGCGTATAAAGAAGTGTCTGAAGGCTTCACCTCGTGGCAGTACTCTCACGTAGTTGCGACCTTGACAAATGCAGTGGTCGGTATGTCCAAGGTAAAACTTTTATTTTGCGGAATTGTGACCTCTAAACAAAAAAATCTGATTACAGCAATATACACCAGCGCTGATCGCGCTGAAAAAAGCGTTGGCTATCAATCTCCCCCTAATAGTTGGGACGCTGCGTTTTCTACACATCACGCGCCAAACTTTCCAGCCTTATCACTAGCAGTCGCTCAACTCTGAAATTATCTAGAGTGTTCGCACGCCCTGCGCAATCTGAACAAAATAATCCACTACAAACTTGAAGGTTCTCAAACGCTGAGGTGCGATCTGTAATGAGTGCTTATAACAGTCTTCGTGGGTATATTTGAAGCTCATCAAGATAACACGTGTAGCAATATAATAAAAATAAATGATAATACAATGAAATCCGAGACACGAAGGTCGCAACATGGACCACACTGGCCATTTAGCGTGAAGAAAAAAGATATGGTGAGTCTCACTATCATCGCTTTTCTGGGAAACGAACTCATGCTGCTGACTACGTGTATTGTCATCGTCATTCATTCCATTGGAAAGTGCCATGATGGCTAAAAGAAACAAGTGCTAAAGGGGGCTTTTTTCACACTGACAGTCAAAGCCCGAATATCCAAGCCACTCCCGTAGGCGAGAGTGTGGTTATAAGAGGGAAAAGAAGAAAAAAGTGAGCCCCGTAACTGTCTGCGTCAGCGTGCGACACCTCAACAGTAGCTCACAAAGGATGGGATGAGGAGGGATTAAAAGGATAAGATTAAAGGTAAAGAGAGAGATATATAGATGCGCTAGGGCAGCGAGTGAAGACATAAGAGAGATAGGAAAGATGAAAACACGGTCACAGGAGTCCGAAGACGGGGCACCACTTGCGAGAGCTCTTGTCAGCGACAGGAGATGGCGTAGGGCTAATCCAGTCGACCAGAGCTGCGCTGACGTTGTCGTAGGGGACCGGCGGCAGGAGGTGGCGTAGAACCAGCCCAGTGGGCCAGAGCTGCGCTGTCGTCCGAGATTCCGAGGGCACAACCGGTCGGCACGGAATCCAGCAAGCGAGCGAGTCCACACCCGTAGGCGCAATTTGCGTTGCAGAGCTTTCCTTTTCTTCCTCTAGCGCCTTCCTCTGAAAGCTGGCTCACGATAAAATAAGTATCAAATCATGAAGTTAACAACACTGCAGTATTAGGACCGCTGGGGCTCCTCCAGCTGTTCATGCCAAAATCAAACACGGGAACGGTTCACGTGCGTACGCCAGTAACGGAACACTGCAGCAGGTCGTATGTGTAAGCGGTGGGGTTATGTCGCGACTCCCTGCTACGGTCCCTTTTTCGGTGCGCCACCTACCCAGTGGTAGTCCCCACTACATATGCACAATCGCGAAGGGTGTCGTTTTTAAAGACGACAGTCTTTCTTGGGGACCTTCCAGGCCAAAATATTGGTCATTCTGTCTTCCTGTCAGTACATGTGTTTAGAAAAAGTTTTTAACAATTTAGAGTACATTTTGTCTGTTTGTCAGTGGTAACAATCCTCATTACGGCATTAAAGTTAGCAAACAATACCTTTAACAGCCAACACCGTCCGCAGCGCCCACCAATACTGCTCAAGTTTCAGCGTTCATACTTATGCGATTGTCAAAAAAAAGCATTATTGTGCATATATAAGGCACCATGACACTACGTCAATATTTTGTGTGTGTGCAATTTTGCTGAAAAAAGCAAACATAAGTAATTTCAATGATCGTAGCGTTTATCACGCTGCGTTGACAGTGCAACGCGATGCTCAAAAATGCAAGTGTTTCCAATGCTTTGCTAAGACGACACGGTGGTGACACCTGCCCGTCGCTTTGCGTTCTACGCCAAATCGCCTCGGCGACAGGCACACATCTTTCTCCGCGGACACGCACTTCTTCCTTCGTTTTCGAAGATAACTGCCAGATGGCGCTCGTGTTTAACGTGCCTCGATGCGCTCGTTAGCCTTCGCTGCACGGATCAAGACTCTCTAACGCAGTGCTTCCAGAATACAATTCACCTGTTTCCCCGCACAGAACATTAAGTAAACGTTTTTTACTCTCTCCACACGCAAATCTATCGTCTTTTGACGATTTTTGCAGTGAAACATGCAGATACCGGGCCAGTTTTTCTCATCACATGTTCATTACGCAGTGACAGCGCAAGCGGAACCGATAGGAGGACGTCTTGAGTGGGCTGCTTTACTATGAGAGAAAATAATTGAAAAGTCACAATTTTTCCGCAAGCGAGTAGCGATGAACAAGTTGCGATTCATGAGAAAAATGGCGAGCAGATCCAAACATGGAGTGCCCTGCCAAAGCACTAACTACGTACGAAGAAACTACATATAGTATGTCATAGTGCGAACAAACAACGTTCACATCTTGACACATAAGCGCGCTTTTTAGACGCAAATGACGGGCGAAGTATACGCGCAGGATTACACAAAACGAGCATGGACTAACAAGTGTTCCAGTTGTTACTTCACTGCATTTGAACAGTACGCGTCTTCCGCAAACGGAGCCCTTATTCCCTCTGCTGCATATATATATATATATATATATATATATATACATACTGCAATAAAACAGTCGAGAGTGTGCTTAATAATTTTTATCGAAATAAAGAACAGTCATAAGAAAGCTAGATAACTTGGTCCTACAGAGCAAGCAAAGATAGGGCCAAATGCTTGTTTTTGTTTTTTTAGTTTTCTCTTCCTGGATTGTGACATTTTCGGCGTGAATTCAGGTGGCTTAATCACAATTCGGCTTTTGTATTTTGTGCATTCCTATTGTGTCTGGTCCACGCACTCCGTGATAAACCCACCTGGCAGCGCTTTTCTCAGACGATGTTCGATCACTTCGCGTGGTGTACTTTCATTTGTGTCACATCCTCATTTTGAAGGAGGGGGGGGGGCATGAATGCTTTACAAGAAAGGAACATAGTTCGCATGCGAAACTGCACGGATTTGTAGATAGTTTCAGTGAATTTGAAATAACTTACTAGGAAACGCTAACTTTGGCAACTTTGCACCACTTCCTTCATAATCTTGTCTACTTACGCTACTCTAAACGCCATATATAAATTGTCTTTACGATGCGCGTAGAACTTTTATTGCTTTTGACTCTACCTAGTTTTGTCGTTATAGAGCAGCAGTACCGCTGAAATTATCGCGGCAGATCGTCAATGCAGAGTGTCTTCCGTTCATGCCGACAAAGCGCTTTACCGTCTATTCTAGAGTCAGAAAAAATACCCGGTGCCATTTATATGGCGTGCGTTAGATTTGAAGCGCAGGTAAATTGCCTGTTTTTTTCCTTGCATTGCATAAATGTGCAGCAAGAAAATTAGTTTGGCAGAGATACACGCTGCTTTAGCGGATGTTGCCGGTATTCAAATTACACTTGATGTAGCTGTGCAAAAAAAACATCAGCAGTCAATAAATGAGCACGAAGTGTGATGCAAATAGTGCTGTTGTGCAAAAAAAACGTTTTCATTTGCTGCGTTAGCTTATAGTATGGCATTTTCAAGGAAAACATATAGTAAAAAATTAGCGCTTCAAGAGCCCTAGACACATAAGATAGAAGTTCAGGTTACCAAATTGTGTTGTAGCTGGATTTATATAAATCTCTAACTTCACTTGTCCTGCCCTTTCAGGATTTCCAAGTGCATAAAAACATAAAAAGACTGGGATTGTGGGATGCCTCCTCACGAAGTAAAACGTGCGACAAAGGAAGCACTGTCTTCTACTTTTTATTTCTGTACTTTTTACCTACCATTCGAGATAATAAAGGAAACGTTATGTCAGTTTAGAGCTTAAATAAAAAGCCTTCAGTGCAAAAACTGTTTTGTGGTAATAAAAGAAGGAAAAGCCAGCCAAGTTGTGTTTTCTTTCACTTATTGAACATTTAGAAAAGATTGTCGGACTCTTTCAACCGGGGTATACAATAAAACCCTAGTCTCTCAAACATACTTTAGGTAAAACAAGCGTCATATCAAAAGCTGCACGCCTTTTTTTAATGCCAAGGTGCACTATTTTACCAACATACACTCGTGAGCGCATCCTTGTAATGCATGCAAGGTGGTCGCGAACGCTTCTTAAGCCACACCTCTTTAAAAATGAGCCAGAATCTATAATTCAAGCTCAACACACCAAAGTAATAAGGACGGAAGGAATCGTATGTAGAAAAAGTGGTTAAATCTTAAACAGGAGTGTTGATTCCTTGAAAGCTGATATCAAGGTGTTTACACCCAAAGGGTACCTAAAGACTGCTCCTTATTGCAGCGTTTACCTGTGCATTCTCAAAGATCACTATGGTGGCCCAGATATAGATAACACCATGTCCACGTGATCTAGAAGAGGTAGATGGTAAGTGGCATTTTGACCACTCATCAATATGTTACTATGCGGAAAACATGCAATTAAAAGAGAAAGCTCCAAGTCGATGATCCGTGCAGTCCATCGCACAAAACCCAAAATTACTAGAGCAGCCGCAGCCACATCTAGCATTATCCAGTGTCTAAGAACGCTACCACCACCATAAGTCTGTTATACCACGTACTGACGAGACATCAAACTCCTCAATTCAAAGCCAGTGTCATCACTGTGGCACCTAAGAATTAAAACGCGATCATCTGAAAGCGCAGGCAGCCAAAAACATTTTAAAAACTGCCTTTGTCAAATAAAGAACATTTTCGCTTTTCCAACTAGCTATTTCAGCACAAACGCTGTTAAAAGGATAGGATGGCAAAATCGTTTTATTAATTCCTTTTCAACATAGATCGCTGTTGGTATTAGCCAGGTCATACAATAGTCGTTGAGTTTGGAACTTTGTGAAGTACGTGTACGTTATATATGAAGTTTTACCTAGAGTTACATAAGTCTATGTCAAATTTATCATTGTAAGTGGCTATCTAAAACTATGAGGCGTTACGTTCATAAATTTTAATGAACTGATTCTCAAGGGTAGTCGAAGCGTCGGCCTTCACACATTCAAGGCCAAATACCTGTGACGTGAACACACTTGCCATCACAAGTTCTGCAATAATGGTCAAATGAGCAAAGGAACCGCATGCTCATTCTATGCATTGTGCTTTAAGCTTACAGTTCAGGCAATTAGTGGGAGTGACATCTACCGCCTTATGTGTAGGGCTAGAGCTATCCTTTGGTGGTGAGGATTACACTTATATAGAGTACTACGCTGTGTTCTGGGTATCGTGAATTCATCATCCCTCTATTCATACCACATTTACAAGAATTAGGGTGCTCTTCAGATTACTGGTTCCCTACTGAAACGTTCCGTATGAAATCTTACGGAAAATATATGGACTCCGTAACATTTCCTCATGCTACATATGGAAAAAATATGGAGTTTTATGGAAATATACGAAAGTTGTATGGCATTTACGGAATGCTTCTAATGGAGTATATGGAAGGATAAGGAAATTGTATGGCGTATACGGAACGCTTTTTAAGGAGTATACGGAAAGATAAGGAAAATGTATGGCATATATGGAAAGCTTTTTATGGAGTATATGGAAGGATAAGGAAGTTTTTTGGCGTGGATGGAGTGAGTTTTATGGAAAATATGGAAAGATAAGGAAACTTATGGAGCATACGGAGAGTTCATTATAGAAGATAAGGAAGGATAAGGAAAGTGTATGGAGTGTACAGAAGCTTTTATAAGGAAAATGCAGAACGTAAGGTCTTACGTAAATATACAGATTTTGTAAGGTGCTTACGAAAATGTGCAATAGTGTATGAAAGGCATGTGGATTGTTGCAAAATTGTGGAAACTCTACAGCTGTTGTCACATTATCAGCAGGAAATCCGAGCTCTATAAAGTTATAAATGAATGCACAGTGACATATATAGTACAAAAGAATTATTCAGGCTAGTCTGTGTTGTCAGTCACCGCTGTTCGCCCTTTTCCAGAATGAATACAACTTCTGCAGATGACCAGGTGTTAAAGTCTGTCACACGAAAATCTGTCGTTCACAAGGAATGACAATAACTGTCATTTTACCTGCATGCTGACACGAAGGGAGTCAAGAACTGAGAAAACTCAAACCAAAAAAATTAATCGAGAAAAAACTGAGCATTTCACAGCCAGACCAGTTTCTTCAAGGGTAGGCCCTAGGTATGCGCGAGACTTGCTATATGACTCACCTCAAGCTGTGGCAGCTGAGGGAAGGCCATATCACCAAGAAGCAGTTCCGAAATATATTTTGGTTGATGTTTTTTGATTCCTCCAAAATAAGGGCTGCACAATTGTGATCGAGCCAAACCAAGAATAGCGGGCACGAAGCCATCAGACAGAAAATGAATAATGTTGATTTTTTGAAAAATCGCCCTTAATAAAAGGAAGAGTTATGGAGTGCTACGTAGCTTAACTCGCAGTAGGAATTTTATATATACATATAGATAGCTTAAAATGGACCTTGTTGCACACACATACATTGGTTAAATTTCTTTGCAGCACAGTTGAAGCATCTATGTAGAAATGAAGCATCAAGAGAACCTCATGCGTCCTCACTTTATTGCGCTTTACATAGCTTGTATGCGTCCATGCACCCATGATATGATATATTTTAAAGCATTTGTTTAACCTATAATCTTCTTATTCATTAAAGCTGGCCCATAAGTTGCGTCTTATGTAGCACTACAATTGAAGCGTAATCTGCATGGTGGTCTGAAACAATGCTTTTGAAAATCTCAAAACGACCCAGCTCTATACACGACCATCCGTGCATCACTGATAAGCACCATTATGTGTCCGAACATATCAGTTGTGCTCTCATACTTAATTATTTTTCTGACCACTCCCTCTGCCCCTACCTCGTTTCTGTCATGAAGCTGTGGCAAGTTGTGTATAGCTGTATTTATAATGTAGGAGCACATACTATCAAAAAAAATATTTTTAGGCTACATGCAATTAGTTTTCATAGATATTCATTTCTTTTGTCGGTGCTCAGGAGAGCTAAGCTCATGGCCGATATTTTAAAATGACATTTCTCTTTGCCAATGTTAATGAGAACAGTTTTATTAATATTGACAAGTTCATTCACATTGAATTTAGTTCTCATTATTATTGTACCTTTCTACCAAAAAACGAGCCCTTGAAGTTATGCTTTTCTTGCTTGATTTGTTTTTGTGTGACAGCGCACGCAAGTAAAATGACAGTTATTGTCATTCTTGTGAATTACACATTTTCCGTGTGACAGACATTAGCCCCTGGTCATCTGCAGAAGTTGTATTCATTCTGGAAAAGGGCGAACAGCGGTGACTGACAACACACACTTGCCTGCGTTATTCTTTTGTTCTATATATGTCACTGTGCATTCATTTATAACTTTATAGAGCTCTCATTTTCTGCTGAAAATGTGACAACAACTGTAGAGTTTCCACATTTTTGCAACAATCCACATGCCTTTCATACACAATTGCACATTTTCGTAAGCACCTTACAAAATCTGTATATTTCCGTAAGACCTTACATTCTGCATTTTCCTTATGAAAGCTTCTGTACGCTCCATACACTTTCCTTATCCTCCCATATCTTCCATAATGAACTCTCCGTATGCTCCATAAGTTTCCTTATCTTTCCATATTTTCCATAAAACTCACTCCATCCACGCCATAAAAGTTCCTTATCCTTCCATATACTCCACAAAAAGCTTTCCATATATGCCATACATTTTCCTTATCTTTCTGTATACTCCATAAAAAGCCTTCCGTATACGCCATACAATTTCCTTATCCTTCCATATACTCCATAAGAAGCTTTCCGTAAATCCCATACAACTTCCGTATATTTCCATAAAACTCCATAATTTTTCCGTATGTAGGATAAGGAAATGTTACGGAGTCCATATATTTTCCGTAAGATTTCATACGGAACGTTTCAGTAGGGTCCTTGCGATTCTTTTTCACTTTTATTTATAGTCGTTCTGCTGCACTCTATTTAGGCGTGAAAACCGCTATCATGGATCGAAACAATGCGCTGCCGTCCGGTCGTAACAACCAGTTACGTGGTAATACGCCTGCTGCAGCC
Organism: Rhipicephalus microplus; assembly: GCF_043290135.1. NCBI lineage: Eukaryota > Metazoa > Arthropoda > Arachnida > Ixodida > Ixodidae > Rhipicephalus > Rhipicephalus microplus. The sequence goes on along the minus strand of NC_134707.1, from coordinate 71,003,913 downwards.
TACTCACGTGCAATCATTTGTCTTTGCTCTTTCTCAGCGCATGACAATGTTTCGTCTTTCGCCATTTATTGATTGATATTTGGGGTTTAACGTCCCAAAACCACCATATGATTATGAGAGATGCCATAGTGGAAGGCTCCGGAAATTTAGACCACCTCGGGTTCTTTAACGTGCACCCAAATCTGAGCACACGGGCCTACAACATTTCCGCCTCCATCGGAAATGCAGCCGCCGCAGCCGGGATTCGATCCCGCGACTTGGGGGTCAGCAGCCGAGTACCTCATCCCCTAGACCACCGCAGCGGGGCATCTTTCGCCATTTAGGCTGTTTATTTTGCCTCACCAAGCCATATATCATCGCTAGGTCAAATAAACAGCAAAAAGTTATAATAACCTGTACGCATCGCATTCATTTGGATTCAGGGAAGCATCAAAATGAGAGTAAACTGACTAAAAAAATCTCAGCATATCTAGGAAGTGAATGATGATGATTGAGGCAAAGCGCCCGTAAGTCCGTCCATGCTTCCATCCGTCCGTTCATTCTTAACCTTAAAATAACCGTTAGTTCGTAACCATAAAATTCTCACGGCTTTCCGAGACGATGCAGGAGGGGGGAGGAGGAGGAAAGGCGCTTAATATTCGCCTAATATGCGCCGCGTGTACGCATACATGACGCTGAGAGCTTCGAACGGGTTATGAACGCCTCTCTTGTTTACTTTCTGTGGAGATTGTTAGCAAAATTTTTATTCATAAACCGTGAACTGCGACAATTAAGGCGCCAAATTATTCAAATCCCACTCCCCGTCTCGCACGTCAGCTGCGAAATATTGAGCAAACGCGGCGTGGCGAGAAATTTGCGTGAATAGCTTCTGTTTTCTTTGTGAGGATGAGCCAGATTTTTCACCAACATTTATCGCCTCATTACGGCAACTATATATGTGTCCTCGACTCACTGTTGCAGAGAAGTGCCCGAGGGTTTCTCGCCAAAAAGCTTCTACCGTATCAAAATTTTTCTGGTGTTCAAACTTCAGCAATGTTCTATGAAGTATTCCTCGGTTTCGTTTTGTTTAATATGTCATTTCAGAAAAAAAAGCGGTCCTAGTATAAACAAATCACTTACTAAAGAACGCGATAATGATGTCCTGCTTTTTTTCTATTTTAAGTTTGCTTGATTATAAGACTTCCCAAGCTGATGTTGTCTTGCGATAATAGCTTTTATGTGCATATTCATGGCGCTTCATCGTCTTTTTTTTAGTGTCTGCTGGCCCAAGGCTTAGTGGGTTGGTTTCTGAGAATCTAACTTTTGTCACACATATTTGATTCCCTTTCTGGGCATATCTCAATCAGCACAGTACAAATGAAAAAAAAGAAAATACCTTGCGCATCTAATTACATTCTGGGCATTTAGTATACCCATCCTCTTCATCTGTACATTATCATCATTATGTGTTGCTCATGCTTCCTGATCGTTGTCGCGTAGGATCATAATCTTGGTTCGTTCATCGTAGCTGTCGGCTACTGGTTCCTCAGGCCTAATAAAGGTCTTCTAAACCAAGATTTCATACGTGGTGGAGGGTGCTATTTGATCCTTCGTCGTCATCTAGCCCGCTATACCCCCTGGAGCCTACATCAGGTCACCGCTTGGGCCAGGTGTCCGGAAATATGTCGCAGTAAGATGAGGTTGGTGCTGCAACCACTCCCACTCCGCCACCGCATGCCACGCCTTCTCCCGTCATTAACAGCCTCCAGTGTGAGCCCCATTCTTTCGCTGGTATGCGCAGCGAAGATGTGGAAGAGTAGCTGGGTGATTTCGAACGTGTCGACGCTGCTAAACGGTGGGATAACACCTAAAAACTCGCTCACGTCTCATTCTACCTGACGGGTGTCGCGAAGGCGTGGTTCATCAACCAGCTCATCGACATTCCAACACAGTACTCCAATTTCTCCAGCGCGCCCTTACAATATTATTTCAGTCACAGTTGAGGGAGTGGACACTGATGCCTCGGTGGACACTGGGGCTACGTTGTTCGTTAATTGTGCTAATTTGTGTGCCCGTCTTCAAAATGTCAAGACGCCATATGATGGACCAATACTAGTTACAACCCAGGGAACAACGATTCGCGCTTCCACTCTCTGTATTGCCCGTGTGCTAATCAACGACATTCTTCACCATATATAATTGGCTGTGCTATCCCCGTGCTCCCCTCAACTCATTCTAGGCTGGGACTTTTTTCCTCTGCGTCTGCGGCTATTTGTTGTGCACAACGTGTAGTCCATCTTACTGACACAGACCACTTGCTCAGCGATGAAACCTACAGGCCACTTCCACTCATCGCTGCTGTAGACATCGAGCTACTACCACACGAAGAGCAATTAGTCTCAGTTTTGTCCAACGACGTCGACTCTGGTGACATTTTGGTCACTCCGTCGCCCAGTTGCCTTATTAAAGGCATAGCTCTCGCATCAGGCGTGACTTGCTTCAACAATGAATCAGCTGTCCTCGCTGCTACGAACACCACATCAGATGAAATTTTTACTGCCACGGGGCACTACTGTCGTCTGCGTTGCCGATCTGGAGCCTGTGTACGTTGTGCCTCTTACACCTGTCTCCTCTATAGGTCACTCCGCTGATCATGCTGCTTCCTCGGCCTTTACAGCAGCCACCAACAGAAACTTGACAGACTCACAGAAGCAGCAGCTGCTTTATTTGTTCATAAAACATGCAAACTCTTTTCTACTCTATTCATCCACCCTGGGCCAGACTATACCACTACAGCACATCGTATTCAGACCGACGGAACATCCATTGTGCACCGTCATCCGTTCCGTGTCTCTGTAGCCGAACGAAAAATCATTGAGGAAAACATTGACGATATGCAGCAACGGGCGACAAGCCAACCCTCATCCAATCCTTGGTCGTCTCCTATCGTTCTGGTGCGTAAAAATGGTTCAGTACAATTTCGCGTCGATTACCGGGCACTCAATACGATCACTAGAAAGAACGTATACCCCTTGCCTTGCACCGACGACGCCCTCGTTTCCTCACAAGGTGCTGAATTCTTTTCAAGCCTCGACTTGCCTTCCGGCTATTGGCAAATCTCTATGCACAAAGATGGTAAAGAAAAAATGCGTTTGCAACACCGGATGGCCTATACGAATTCAATGTTATGCCGTTTGGTCTATGCAATGCGCCCGCGACTTTTGAGCGCACGATTGACACCATGCTGCGTGGCCTGAAAGGGAAGATTTGGCTATGTTACCTCGATAACATTGTTGTCTTTTGATTGACGTTTCCTCGACGTTTGCAACGCTTGGAGGAGGTCCTCACTTGTCTTGCGGGCACTGGCCTTCAAATTAACGCCAAGGAGTGTCATTTCGCCAGCAGATCTATCAAGGTCCTCGATCATGTCGACATCAAGGATGGAATTCGTCCAGACCCCGATAAAACTGCTGCGGTGGTTTGCTTCCCTCGCCCTGACAAACCGAAAGATTTGCGAAATTTCGTTGGTCGCACCTCTTACTTTCGGCGATTCATATGAAACTTTACCTCCATAGCCGCACAACTCCATAAGCTACTTGCTTCTGGTATGCCCTTTGAGTGGTCTCAGGAATGTGAATCGGCTTTCGACTTATTGAAGAGTGCCCCAACGACCAACCCTGTACTTTCTCATTTTTACGATGATGCAGCGACCTTTCTGCACACAGGCGCTATCGGGCGTGGTTTAGAAGCCGTGCTCCTGCAACGCCACAACTCTTCGGGAGAGCGAGTCGTTGCATACGCCAGCCGCGTCCTCTCCGCAGCCGAGAGAAACTACACGATCATTGAGCAGGAGTGCCTCGCCATCGTTTGGTCAGGCAGAAATTTCGTCCCTATCTGCACGGCCGCCGTTTCACCATTGTGGCCAACCACCACTCTTTATGTTGGGTTTGGACGCTCAAGAACTCTCCGGGACGCCTCGGCTGCTGGATTCTACGCCTCCAAGAGTATGATTTTGACGTCATATACAAGTGTGACAGAAAGCATAGTGACGCCGACGCTCTTTTTCGCTGCCCACCACCAGCAGCTCCACTCAGCGTTCCCACAATTACTTTGCACAACACACCCTCAGAGTCTACGTGTATGCCGGTTCCTCTCTCACCTCTGTAGACCGGCTGCCTTTGAACGACCACCACGATTTTTCTTCTCGACAGCTGGCTGACTCATGCTGTTGCCATAGTATAGGCTACCTCACTGGCAGTTCCCGTCGACCTAATGCGAGACTCCGTCGCCAACTCTTGTTATTAAAGCGGGACAACTCGGTGCTGTACCGCAAAATTTACCATCCTGACGGTCAGCGCTGGGTTCCCGTTCTACACCGATCGCTTCGGTCCAAAGTCCTCAGAGCACTTCATGACGATCCGACTGCTGGTCACTTTGGTTTCTATAAAACCTACGATCGCCTGAGAAGTCGGTTTTATTGGCCATTCATTACCACTAGTGTAGCTCGGTACGTCGGGTCCTGCACTTCCTGCCAATCTAGGAAACTACCAGCGTCTGCTCCCGCTGGTACACTACAGCCTCTTCCGTGCCCATCCACCCCATTTGAAGTTGTAGGCGTTGGTCTTTATGGCCCGCTTCTATTCAGTGCTGCTGGAAACCGGTGGCTAGTAACAGCCGTTGACCATTTGATGTGCTACGCCGAGACGGCATCCGTCACTACTGGTTCAGCATCTGAAATTGCCGTGTTCATACTCCTAGCCAATATACTGTGCCGTGGTGCTCCACTTGTATTGCTCAGTGCCGTGGAAGAACTTTCCTTTCAAAACTAGTGTACGAACTTCTTCATGCCTCTGGCACAACTGACATTACTGCCTCTAGTTATCATCCCCAGACTAACGCCCTCACTGAGGGATTTCACCGCCCTCCTGCTGACATGATCACCGCCGATATTCAACCAGGCCACAAAAACTGGGACGTAGTTCTACCAGTCGGCACTTTTGTCAACAATAGGGCCATTCAGTGAACGACCGGCTACTCACCATTTTACCTAGTTTAGGAACGCTCCCCTACTTCCTTCCTGGACGTCACTTTCTTTACGTGCCACGCGAATTCATCTCCATCCACTTCAGAGGGATACGTCTTACGACTCGAACAGTGACACCAACATGCTAGTATAAATACTGAAGCCTGACGGCAAGAAAAAAAGCTAGTTTACGTTGAATCTCATCGTGCTGTATCCTTTCGACCTGGAATCGAAGTGCTCCTTTTGACGCCTATCCGCGCACCTGGTTTGTGCGACAAATTTCAGCCATAGTTTATTGGGCCATACAGAGTTATTGAAGAGACTTCCCCAGTGAATTATCGCGTGACGCCACTAGCAACCCTAGCAGATCGCCGTTATCGAACTATTGGGGTCGTCCATGTCTCCCGTATGAAGCCCTTCATGGGACGGTCGTTGTCCCCTTGACTTGCCACGGCCAGGCTGGCCGCTTAACGTGGGGGTAATTAGTGAGGGCATTTAATATACCCATCCTCTTCTGTACATTATCATCCTCATGTGTTGCTCATGCATCCTCATTGTTGTCGCGTAGCTTCATCATCTTGGTTCGTTCTTCGTAGCTTTCGGTTGCTGGTTCCTCGGGCCTAATAAAGGTCTTCCAAACCAAGACTTCATATTATCAGCATATTAGTAACACGAGGCAATAACAGTTTACCGCTACCGACGTATGTTTAGACATTGGTTTTGGCTCAATTATTTACGTCTGGTTGTGCCTAGCAATTTGTACGCGCAATCTTTTAGGGGTCAAGTTCCTTATGGTCGGGTTTATACGTCCCGTTGTCGTACCTTGTAACCAGTGACACATAGCCGCATACCAGTGACACATACCTACTCTCGAGCACATGCCCGCATATTCACATGTTACGAAAAACGAAACGTAGCATGGCGTCGTTATCACGCTCTCGTTGTTAGCAAAGCGCTGACAGCAGAAATGTGGTACATACCCTCGTTTAGTCCTTGGATTGTCCACTGGATGGCGGTATTTGTATATCATGAATATATGATAAAAAGAATAGAGATGACGGTACTTGAAGTGTTCACTAGATGGACAGACGTATGCACGGACGGAGAGATGAACAGACAGACAGACAGCTGCAAGGACGAATGGACGAACAGACGGACGCACAGGCGGACACACGTATGGACGCACGAACAGACGCACGAATGGGTGCACGTACGGACGGATGGTCACATGGACGAAAGCACGGACGAATTGACGGACGCTTCACTCCCCTCATCATTATTCATTCCGTTTATATCCAGTGATTTTTGTTTAAATTGTTTTTCTGTGAGGTTACGTATCTCGAGACGTGAGGTTCGTTTTTTCTCGGTGTCCTCAGCTCACTTGATTGCTCGATTGCATCCTCACGACGACGCCTGGCTTCTTTCTGACTCTCCAACTCACTTTCTGATTGATGATGTATATGTGGGGTTTAACGTCCCAAAACTACCATGTGATTAGACGCCGTAGTGGAGGGCTCCAGAAATTTCGACCACCTGGGGTTCTTTCCAACTGACTTTCTATATATGTCGATAGAACCCAGTGAGCTAGCTTTTTCATATATGCGATGGAAGGCTGGCTACCTTTTTGTTGTTGCAACGCGGTTTCAGTGGCTCGTCCTCTGACGTCAAGTCAGTAGGACAAAAAGTCGCTGCTAAATGGCGAGATTACGGCTGATGTAGCTCTCGCTACGATATAATGAAATGCCTGGATTTTATGCGTTATAGTAGTAAATAATGCGTTCTTTTTTGTAGTTTTCATTGACCACTATTTCCTGTAGATTCCGGTAAACAGCCCATACTACTGATTATCACTCACTCGGACAAGAAATTGTTTGTCCTGTATTTAACTGAATAAAAAAATGGTTTTGTGGCACGAAAGCACGATGCGTGCGTATATAGACGCGAACGGGCTCTACAACACTTTCACGAAAGGGGGTTTCAGTGACGCAGTTGGTTTACTACAAACAAACAGGCTTTAATACAAACAACACTGTGTCATGTACTCTGAAGACAAAGGTTATCCCATGAGACCAAGTGAAGTACCAGAGAATATCTTGGAGGGTCATGACTATCTTACGTTGTGCAAAACAGTGTTGGCTTTTTTTGCCGCAGCAGGGCTTTTTGCCTTTGAGCCTCTTGATCCGCATTAAGTGAACCTATAGTGACGTAGAGGTTCAAATATATACACTATCGGCCACTCAGGCACTAGTGTCTCTGAGAACTGCAATGCACGGCACTTGAGCCGCCAGTATAATGAGGGAAAGTACACTAGTTGGCCCATTCTTGCCTTGTGTAAACGTTGTTCTGGCTCTGTAGGGCCTGAATCCACTTTGCCGATGACGAAGTTCATTAAAGGTTCAGCAGTTAGGCTTCACCACCTTGACTTTTTCAGACTCACCATTTCAAATTTGTTCGCGAAGTTCACGATGATTACTTTTTTTTCATTCGAAGCGAAACCAAAACACTGCAATTAACATGCTGCAAGTGTGTACGAAGCACGAAAACGTTGATACTGGGCAAAAATTGTGTTCTACCCATAAATCCCGTGGTGGCTGAAGAATGGCAGTGCCACAGCCTCCTTTGGTTCTTTCTAGGAAACTTCATGCCTAGCAGCAAATATAACGGTTCTTGCAGCGCATCTGATTTTGTAAGGAATCAAAGCTACGATTGGCGCGTCGCTGTGTGCTCAGCAAGCGGAAATACGTCAGTATACAACACCATGCCACAAATCACGAGCATGCCAACAAAGGAACGCTGTAACGCTGTTTAGATCTTAAGGCAAGCCGTACACCAAGTTAAGGCACCATACAGTTCAACAAACCATATCTGATGAATATTCTGTTCCTCCGCTAAGGAACAAAACGCCGCCGTCAGTTAAGCGGCCCACTTTTCACATTATTAAAACACTGCACACCTTGCTTATATTACCAATGATGTTTGGTATTTAGAAAGCGTCTGCACGAACGTAGTAAATGTGTAAAGACATGCTTCATTGACACAGCTCTGAGAACAAACGCGACCACGTTTTGTCAGGCGGTCATGGAAGCCGCAAACCCATGTCATTCACTGTTAATGCAGTGAATATGTATGCACACTCGGCCGATGTGTATTTAGAAAAGGTGGTTAACAAATTCGAGTACTTAGTACTCGACTATGGGAGAGCCTAAAGCCGTCCCTGGTGACTTCGGTTTCGTCTACTGTTAAGCAATGTGAAGTGTAGACAAGTATATAAAAAATGACTAATGAATGTGTTCGCTTACTGATCAACACAGCTAGGTCCGAGAAACTGCATTTTGAACGCTAAAAAAACTGCATGGGTATCCATTAATGTGTGAATGCAACCGCAAATAAAACTTTTAATGCTGTTACTCCAAACCTTCACTTTTTGCCGCATTAGAAGTTTTAGAAGTATTGCTGCGTGCCTCGACAGATTCTGCGAATTGCTCCTCAAAGCATATATTATCCACTCTGCCCACAAAAAGTCGAGTCATATGTTGCACTAATCCTCCAATTTCTCATACAGTCTGACCAGAATCATACGTTACATATTCATAAATACTTCAGTAATACTATGTTACTATGGCACACATGAGCGAGTAGCATTCACGCACTGTTGTTATTGAAATGTTTAAAAATTATTTATTATACTGAGCTTTGTTTAATTTAGGTACTACGCTGCATACACTGATAATGTTAATTATATTTTCCTGAGACCCTTCAGTGATTACATTTATAAAAAGCGATCCACGAGAACGTTAAATCGCTATGCAGTCGCTAGCCCCAAAGCTCCCACATTTACGATTCGATTGTAAGTTCTAAATTTATCTGCTCGTTCTGGAAGCAGCTGAACCAGTACGTAATATTTGTCCCTCCTGAGCCACTCATATGAACCCACCGCAGAAACTTGGGGTATATTGTATACTAACAATCTTTCAAATGAAGTTATGCCTTCATACCCCGTTGATTTTTCGGGTTACCTTTTTTTTCACCATTTGGACTGCTTTGAGATTTCACTGTGCGCCTAACCTGTGCCCTCAACTTGTAAAGGTTAGCCTAAATACAGACAACGCAAAATCATTGCGACGTACGTACGTATATAACATCTATTTATCCAAAATTATGTGAATATTACATGATCCTTGCACATTTATCCTGAGCTTTTGGTATGCATAGTGCAAAGAAACCTGTATGATAACTCGGTTCAAGAGGGTCATTAACCAAGTGGTCAATGTCAGACCAGCAACGAACACAACGAATAGCCTGGTACCCGTGAATTCCTTCTGTTTACGCAATGACTCGCACTGATTTTCTATGCAGCTCATACCACCATTATTCATGGCAAATGCAGCTGCTCACATTATTTACTGCATACATAAACTGACTGGCTGATGCACAGTCATTTTCAAGCGAGTATTTACGGCTGCCAGTGCCCTAAATACTCACTTTGTTGAATGTTGTAACCGCGATTCCTTTAAAAATCTCGAGTATTAAGACCCGCTGTAACGAAACAATCGGTGCGAAATTCCTTTGTATTATTTCCTATGACTGCAGGTGAAGTTGAAAACGTAATCAGTAGTTTTAAATGCAATGCAGCTGCAGGATTTGACGGCATACTGGCATCTCCGATAAAATATGTATCGAATATCATATCTACAGTCCTAGCCCATATTATCAATAGAATGCTCGAATTCGGAATTTTTCCAAGCAAACTTAAAATAGCCCGTGTCTCTACAATTCACAAAGGGGGTGCAGACAATTCTGTAAACAATTTCCGACCTATTTCAATACTACTACTCTTCTCAAAACTTTTTGAGGCTGTTATCATGAGTGGATGCACTCCTCAAAATAAAACATCAAATACTACAAAACATTAAAAATCGTTTATACATGGTCCGTTTATTCCTTGACCTCCGTAAAGCATTCGACAGTGTGAATCATGAAAACTGTTATCTAAAATTCATAGCTATGGGATACGCGGTACAACGTTAGATCTCATGCGAAGCTACTTAACGGATCGTTTTCAGTATGTTTCACTCAATCAGGTGACCTCTCCTTATCTTAGAGTACAGACTGGCGTAACGCCGGGATCCATACATGGCCCGGTATTATTTAACATATACTTCAATGACCTCCCAAGCATTTCACCTACACCGAACAAAGTCATGTATGCGGATGACACTAATCTTTTCTTTTCAAATTCATCCCTAACCCAGATTGAAAAAGAAATTAATGATTATTCAGACTTATTATCTGATTGGCTTAAGTTAAATAAACTTCAATTAAATGTCAGCAAAACTAAGTATATAAAATTTAAACCGATAAATATGCCGATGCCTGTCAAGATTACTGTTTTATTTAAAGGAGAGCAGATAGAACAGGTAACAACGCAAAAGTTTTCGGGGGTATGGTTTGAAGAAAACCTCTCTTGGGACAATCATAATAATAAACTCAGCAGCGACCTCAGTAAAGTAGTAGGCTCTATGTATAAAATTAGTAGTCTTGTACCACTAACACTAAAGAAGGCAATGTACTACGCCCTCTTTCACTCAAAACTTAACTATTGTGCATTAAAATGGGGAACAACAACTGCAGAAAAATTACAGCAAATTAATAAAATTGCAAAAAAGGGCAATGCGAATTTTCGAAAACTATCACGGTAGACCGCGAGATTTACCCACACACAATCTTTCTGAGAAACACTCGTTAATCAGAGCAAATCAAATCTACTATTATAGATTACTTTTGCACATAAAAAAGCACAAGCTCCGTGTTAGTAGCCTGCCCGTTTCTCCCCCTTTATATCAATTACGCCACCAAACGAGACTGCGAACTTATGCGAACTAACTACGGGCGTCAGGACCTTGAGTATCAAGTACCCCAGCTATTGACCATTATTGAACATCATATAGATTTTCATGCACCCCGCTTTAAAAAATTTATGAAGAACTTTTTGTTACATTCCACGATAACGTATCAATAAAAAATATGTGTCTAATTTTTAACGTGTACCGCATATACAGTATGTGCTACAATTTGAAAATTCACAATTTAATGCGTATAGGTGTATATTCTTGGAGTGTCTGTATGATATGTTTGTTTTCATGAAGAGTTTTCATGTATGATGTCTACCTGTAATGCTTTATTTGCAGTAACAATTATGTACATGCATGTTTTGATTTTTCTGTTTGCTCTATTGTTTGTATACTCGCATCGCACGCAAACGTGTACATGCATGCCGAATGCGCATGGGAGTAGGAGCCTCTGTCAGGCAATACGGCCTTTAGCTCTCACTCCTCTTTCTGTATCAGAAAGAAATAAAATAAACTTCAAACTTCAAACTTCAAACAGTATGCATGACACTAAATGCGATGAATAATAGCCTGATATACATCTTTCATCAAGGTATTGAAGCGGCTTTCACATGCCTGGGTGCGTATGTGTATGAGTGTTAGTATGTAATATTCATGAACATTCGCGCTCTCTACGTCCTAGAGAATAAATATAAGGCTGCTGTAATTTCTGCAGAACATGTCTTTTTGTACGGGAAGGAAAGAAAATTAGTTTAACAAGCAAGCTTGAGAAAATTGTGAGGGATAGTGCCCGTCTAATTTGCGCAATACTCGGCATTATCAGGGGTCTGCGTTGGTGACGTTTCTGTTGCTGCCCAAAATAACAGGCAATTTCGTGGAAATGAAAAAGTAAATCTATTCTTCATATTGTCTTCAATACATTGTTCCAGCCTATGTTCTAAGTTGGTCGTAATTTATGGATATTTAAGAAAAGTGAATCGGCATGCAGTACTTCCGACACAGTCTCTCAAGAGGATGGGAAGCCATTTGTCACATTCTAGTGTGAATCATGATGTACTGGTAGTGAAACCTACTTGCACATACAATTATTTGGCCCGTTATTACACCAGAAAGAAAAACTATATACTAGTAATAAAGATACAACTCTTGATTTGTGGGTAGGCAATATTAGTTATACGAGTTCTACGTTATCAATTAAAAAAAACATGCCAAGGATCGCACTCATTGTGAGATTTAATTTAGAACGAAGAGAAAAATTTGTTGCAGCCAACGCCTAGTATGTTAATGAATGATGCCATACAGGGCTAATAAGTGTCTTTGTGTACTTTGAGCAGTTTCTCGTTCGCTCTGAATTTTCCAGGCACGTCAACTACAACCATATTTTGAACATATGTTCTGACGTAACTGTTGCACTTCTATTAGCGCTGAGACTTCAACTGCTATACATGGAAGTGTGTCGTACATTGCATTGATTCGCATACCACTATTAGCGGTGATTGGCGTGAATCTGATAACGTTGTAGCAGAAGCATAGAAAAAGAGCTGTAGTCTTTTTTCTGCATTTTTTTCTTTCTGGCATTTTCATATGTATAGATACGTATACATATACGGTGCATGACATCGACGCCGACGCCCACGTCGACACCAGTGGCGAAATCCAGCTGAGATTGCCTCTATAAATTATATCGCAAAAAAAACGTGCAAATAAAGCAACAATACACGCCTTATGACAACAGACTTCTATAGTGCTGTTGCGTTCCGGTTGGCAATTGTTTTTTGTCTTCTACGGTTTTCTAATAATGTCTCACAATATATATTGGCGGGTAAATATGGTTAGCCATACAAGCACATACAAACTTTTCTCTTCATGAACAGCCCACTGATGTACAGTTTGCTTCGCTGTTTCCTGCAAGCTCGTTGTTTCACTTGTACCTTCAATGAAAGCTGATAACAACTTTTCGAAGCAATTTCAACGCTTTTATCCATCACGCCGTTTTGTCGGTGCATTCCTTGAGTAGAAATATTGTTTTTGATCAACTTCCCTGTTTTCACTAACCCTATTGAAATGAAGTACCATGATGTCGGAAACGTTTTTACCATAACGCCCTTCCGTGAACACGTTTTCTCCAGGGTTGTATACAAACATTTCTGCGTCATCCCACTTGGCGAAATGAAGCGGCCCAGCTAATGTGGCAATCTCATGACCTGGAGCACCTAAGTCAATGCCGAACGGCGCTACTGCGAGGAAGATGAAAGACTCAGCCAGGGATCAGGAGTGGCCCAATCTGAGGAGATACCCCAAGCGCAATTAGGAGCTCGCTGGCGGCTACCATTATGTTATACCACACGCACGAACTTGCGCCAGAAACACACTTGTGAGAGCGACTGACGTAAAAGCAGCGCTTTCATCTCGTGTGAAATCTCCTGAGGCATTCTGCTGAGCATTTTTTTTTGTTTTGTTTTTGTAGAAGAAAGAAGAATCTAAGTGAGCAGGCGAGCTTACCCTCTGGTCCCCAAGCGTTGTAGAGCGTTATAACCCTCGGGATTAGGTGAACGTATGGTGTTCTGGCCCCATGAGAGACAACAATGCAGACACAAATCTCCGAGTTATCTTTTGTAAGGAGATTGCAGATGCACAAGAAATTATCCTACGGTGTTTGTCGTTGTTTTCCGTAGCTCAAACAGTGAGGAACTGCGGCTTCATTAGGGTGCTTCTAAGGCACAGGTGAGCAGCTTATGTTTGGACTTAGCATTAGGTGCTTTGTTTCGTCTATGTATTTTGGTGTATCTGTTATTTTGTGTAATGTGGGGCTGCAGAGCTAATGCTAGTGCGTGGCTTTGCAGCGCACGCACGTGAGTGCAACTCGTCAAGTTCATTGGCATAAAAAATAAATAGAGAGGCAGAGAAATACAATTTAAGAATATAATGAGCACGCAACAATAAGAACTACCCTGAATAAAATGTGTAGTTTAACCTCCCAAAACCACTTCATGTAAATGAGAGACGCCGTAGTGGAGGGCTGCGGAATTTTTAACCACCTGGGGTTTTTTAACGTGTACCTAAATCAAAATACAAGTGCGTCAAACATTTTCGCCTACTTAGGTTCGTTGGCGCGAGAACTAACACGTAGCAGGGCACTGCCACGTCGGGACAGATAGGCCTAGCCTCTCCGCCATGTTGTTGGCCCGTTGTACTGCCTATAGTTGTGTACCTTAATTTGGACTTCATAGCGCTGCATCCCACTTGAACGACGTAACGCCTTGGACCCGTAAGGCAGGCCATCGAGCCAGTATTTTATTCATTTTTTTATTTTAAGCACGACTTTCACGATCTATACACGAATACGTTGGCACATGTATCTGTGTTACATCGACAAGCCAAATCACCGATAGCACGCCCCCGCGGGAATCGGCGCTATACCTTTGTCTTCGGTCATGTGGGGGTAAGTTTGGGAGTGGTACGCCCTTTCTACGTACTGAGCTTGGTGGACCTTATTATCAATAATAATAATACTAGGTGTTGGGTATTCTGAGCATGCACAAAGTGTGGCGGTTCGCTACGGCAATGGTGGTTGTGGCAGAAATGTCGAGGCCATAGAGCTTCTCACAATGCTTACTAGAGGAAACTCTGGCGCTAGTGTCTATGGGAACTGCAACACACAGCGCTTCACCGAGCATGGGAATGATGAGTAGTACACTCATTTGTCTAAACTTCGTACTTCTGCCCTGCTTTTGACTCCGTGTGTGTTCATGTGGCTTGAAGCTGTTTTCTCATGAAACAAAAATCGGCAAAAGTTCAGCGATTGTGCTTCACCAGCCAGTTTTTTTTTTCAGTACCTTTTCAAATTGGGTCACGAAGTTTAAAAGGGTTGAATCTTTCTTTCAAAACAAAATCGAAACACAGCAATAAACGAAGCCGCAAGTACGATTCGCTGCCCACAAGTACGAAGACTAGGCAAATGTGTGTACTACCCATCATTCCCATGGTCGCTGAATGATCGCAGCGCCAGAGTGCCCTCTAGTTAATTTTGAGAAACTCTATGGTCGAGGCTACCTTCAAAGTTCTCCGACTAAAGAGTTACAATGTGGGTACGTCAGATTAACTTCATAGGGTCAGTTGTACAACTAACGCAAGAGACACTGCACCATTAAATAGAAAGAGAAAGAAGCAGTTCATAATAATGCTTCACAAGAGTATAGTTAACTTACAGGTAAGAATAATATATGGTGCCGTCGAACCATTAATGCTATAGTGCACGACTTTCCCACTTCGCTGACTTTACAGCATTGCATGCGTTGGCCACGCCCCACCGCGCACACAGAAGAGCACTTCGAAAGAGTTTCAACATGGAGACTGGCTGGCGAGAATAATAAATCTAGCAGCAAAGAACACGACTGGTGTATAATCAATTGAGAAATTGCAAAGTGTATTGCATCATTCTTGTTGGCTCATTATTATTTTGTAATGCTGATGGTCTCGACAACAAAGTGACTACAGAAACATAGGGGGCTTTCTTTCATGCACGCTTCCTTTTGAAAAACATCACGTGGCTTTTCGTCGCAACTCCCACAAACTACTGTGTAATGATTTAACCGAAGGTGCGATGGACCATGCAAAACGTGCGTCATTTTCACGTTTATTTTGGGTGCAAAACGCTCGATGAAGCAAACACTGCGAAAAGAACATTCCATAATCTACCTTATCAGCGAAGCATTTCAGATGAATCGCATTGTGGAACTATTATTCCCATACAAATAGGACTTTATCGTTGTCGTCAGACAAAAATATGACTCCCACCTGCGCTGCTGGCGGTAGCAGTGAAATCGAGGGCGTTTTTTTATTAGTCAACTCTGCTCGATGACAAACTGTCACGTCCAGGTGCGTACATAGCTTTAGCACAAAGAAGCCAGTGGCGTGACGTAGTCACATACATACGGTCATTGCAAGGACACGGCCATCAAAGAAATATTCGCTTTAGTCATGGTAGTTACGGTGTAGGCAAGCAGAAACACACTGGACATCACGTCAGTGTGATGGTTTTCATGACCAGAATTGTAGCGCAATGTGGCACAATACGATGAACTCAAAAGTGTGGGCAACATGACAGTTTTAAATTATTTTCATCGATTTAGAGAAGCCCCATAAAGTAAAAAAGGTGACCTATTCAATTCATTGTGCACATCAGCGATTATCACCCACTTTCTTTTCTGGGATGAGAAGTGCGAGTGTCAGATCTGCAGCAAAACAATTTATTGAGGGTGCGTATAAATTATACTTTATATATGTCAATAAACGTGTTTCCATACGCGCGCGAATATACGGAAATGCAAAATTGAAAACTGTAGCGAGGGGAGGGTTGAGGGAACATTGCGTGGGAAGTTTAAACCCGTCAACCCTGGCTACAACTATGATCCCAGGCTGAGGTTTCCTATTTACTGACCGGCCGATGTGCATTGAAATCAAACCAAACTTACCACGTGTTCAAATGGATGTAAACGTCGATGTTTGTAATCACGATGTGGAATATTCTTCCTGAAGGACTAAGTCCAGCTCTCTATAAATGTCTACAGCAACAGCCGATAAAAAGGGTAGTTAGCTATTCCACACAAGAGATAGCGGTCGATGCTCCTACGTTCATTAGGTCGGGTAGCGTGACAGAGAACAATCCGAGAATTAAATTTTCCTTTCCACTATCCCACCCCTTAGTTGACATTACGTTGATGTACGATATCGTATTGTCATATATTGCAGAAGTGTGGCGAGTTGGGACTATGTTTGAACCCTCCACGATCAGAGTTGCAGTATTGCCCTGACGTTTTCTAATATAAATTTTATTGGAGCAACAGTACTGTAATTTTGAGCCAGCACAGTCGTCACCAAGCTTATACGAACGCTCCGCAGGGTGTTCTGTAGCCGTTTGACGTCATCTCATCGTAGCGATAGATTCTTTTGCCGAGGTATTTATTACCCATGCATGCCGACATACTCTCAAAGCACACCGAGGTCTTACCTCGCCAACAGCGCCTAGCACTTCTCTATTGGCAACAGTCAAACAAGTCTAGATCAAACTTTGAAACCTTCGAGTAAAACTTGCTTTCGAGTGTACGCAGATAATTTTCTGCAACGCTGGACGTATTCGGCACCCTTGAATAATTTTGCGAACCAGCTGTACTTGCACTTGCTCATTGTAATAATGGCATCAAAAAAAAATGCTGACTGCGGTTACCAGGCACTATTGGCCATGCAAGGGGCACACATAAGTAGCGGTAGCATGAAAAGTCAAAATGTACTGGGGTTAGTGACGCGGGTTGAACTCCAATTGCTACGTACACTTTTTGACACACATCATGCACCATTTTTGCCACATTTTTAGAGCATCAGTTTTGATCTGGTAGGTTTCAGAATATTTCCTTCTACATTGCAATAAACACGTCAAATGACCATTTGAGGTCGCTGCGGAGATGATCCTTTTGAAGCAGGAAAATTTGGAGTAACTTATGAATCCGGCTAATAAAAAAAATTGTTGACTGACCTTGGCGCATAACATGCATAGGTTTTTCAAAGCGCTCCAAAACGTTCCCATTTTTAGTGTACATAAAATGAAGAAGTATATGTATGGAAACATGCTATTGGTCCCTTTTTTTTCGACATGGCAGAGCATCAAGATAATGCGCTTATGGCTCTCCGCAGTATTGCATAAAAAGAACTCCACGCAGCGAATGGGAACTGCAATTGGATTTCAATTTCTAAATCAATTAAGAGATAAAAAAGCCCTAATACTTTGTGCACCACACATTTTTTAAATGACTTTCAATTTGTTTAGGTGACATTCGTTCAGAATGGTATAGTGTCTTATCGGGCCCTTAAGACCCTACAAATAGTTTTTTTAGACTCAGTGGTCAAGTTGCGCTTACCCAACGCTCGAAGGCCGAGTGTTTAATCTCACTCACTCTTTCCTGGTGTCACTGGTCAAAAGATCAATAAAATCAGAAAGACTAAGAACTTTTTTTAGTTATCTTTCCAACTTGTACTGCAGCGACAGACAAACACAAAAAGTAAAAAAAAACAAACGTAAGTTGTCAATAAAGAGCGAAGAACCGATATCGATTCCACCTACTAGTTTATAGCTACTTTTTCGCTAAAATTTCTCTTTCTATTTTATTATTGTATATGATAGATCATAGTCGGCGTAGTGTTCAAAGATGCTCGGCGAAATAACAGCTTTCGACGATCTGAAAGAAAATGGGTGATGAAACGAATTTAGTGGCGCTTGCCTCAACAATCTGCGCTAGGAAAAAAGACGACGAGTTGCGAAATTGGATGTCGGGATGTGCTTAAACGTTAGCAGCGTGACGTTTAGCAGTTCGGCAAGTTTTTATCTTTCGTATATGTGAGGATTACCCAGTCTTTTCATTTACTGCCACTGGCTTTTCCCCAAAACACTTGTCCAATTCTGGTCAAGTTCAAAGCGTAGAATAAATTATCGCACGTAATTTTAAAGATCAAACACGATATTCGAATTTGGAATTACACAGCTTCATTGTACATGCCAATTAATTGCTAACTCTAAGTTAGAACTGGTGCAGAGGAGTCCTAAGGTAGACTCAGAAATCCGCAGGTTAAAGGCGACTCTAATCTGGTCAACAAAGTGGAAATAATTTATTAATGCCTGCCCAGTCAGGAAATATTGCACGAAAACGGGAATCAAAACTGGCTGCCCCTGTGTTGATATGGGATAAGTTAGGTTCCACGGAGGAGCAAAAAATACTTCTTACATATAACAAAAATACTAAATTCAAGATACCTCTGGAACAACGTCTCATAAAGCAGTGAATGTGTGTTAACGTTGTTACACTGGCACTTCATTACAAGCGGCTAGTACAAATTTATCGGCTTATCTTGTTCACCCCGTTAACACATATTTGTTCAACCAAACACTAGAGTATACACAAGCAGTTGTTGCATTAGATGCGAAAAACTTATGTGAATAAAGTACCTTACTAACACATTTGAGGTCACCATAATATTACTGTTTGTTTCGGTAGCGTGCTTCACGGTCGTGTTACACTTCACAAAAACTGGGCTGCTTTATTTCCTCCATGAAGCGCAAGATACCCGTACGACGTGAACCACACATATATAGCAGAAAGTTAGCGAGTGTTGTGTTTTCAAGCAGCGCCGGCTGCAGGTGGTGTCAACGAGTGGTTTGTAGCCCAAGGCTTGTCCATAAGGGGTATTGCAGCTCTCCTTCCCGCACACACACACACACACACACACACACACCCACAAAACGAGAAGCTAGAAGTTGTTCTCGTGTACACCATATTTCGTTCGGATTGCCTAACTGTTCATTGACCGTTGTTAGGTGCAGTCGCAAGACAAAGAATAAAAGGTAACCGACCGCCATAAAAGCATCCTGAGAAAAGATAAATTATATCAGTAAGAACTCATCAGATAAATCTAATTAACATGGATGTTTCTCAGTGACAAAGGTTCTTCTATTTTCAGTGCTGTTTGGAAACATTTTCCGCGGTCTTTCAAAAACACTATAATGACCCGATTGGATGTGTTTCGGGCCACAAGATGCTTCTGTAAGGCCTGAGTAAGCTAATAAACTCTAAAACAAGGCTGGCTTAAAAGATATTGATTAGTACATTCACTGATTTCTTTTATGTCCACTGCGAACTGGAGCGCAAGTAATGTAATG
Source organism: Rhipicephalus microplus (assembly GCF_043290135.1). Lineage (NCBI taxonomy): Eukaryota > Metazoa > Arthropoda > Arachnida > Ixodida > Ixodidae > Rhipicephalus > Rhipicephalus microplus. The sequence continues at coordinate 70,984,355 of NC_134707.1, read as the reverse complement.
ATACTGAAACACGTTCCTCACTAGCACTTTTTTTGCGTAGTGTGAGTCAAAGAGCACACAATGCTGACGCTGACTGCACAGGAGTACGCGCGCTTCTTCTTCAAGTGTAAGCACTCGCAAAGCTACGCTGCAGCAGTAAAATCACTATGTGCAGAAAGCACAGAGTGGAACTCAATATTGCCATGCAAGAAGAGAACGCGAAATAATATAGCGGTTGGCAAGTATCAGATTACTAGGAGTTTTCAGTTTTGCTAGTCTCTCTGTGTACTGCCGTCTGAGTTTGTTTATTTTTATTAGCAATAAACATGTATATTCCCTCATAAAATAATAATATTTCTTTGTCAGCACGTCGCGGTGAATTCACATTGATGACTGAGTGGAAATAGTACGTAAAAAGTTGTAGTACAAAGGCTTGTCGCATGAACTTTTCTGAGGCACACTGTTTTCTTCCGTTCTAGAACAAATGAATTCAAAGACAAAGACAGCCGATGTGGTACGTCGGTTTTCCATAATCTTTGTTGACTATAAATTTAAAAATATTTGAATTATGAACATAACATATATATGAATGTACCAAATCCGGCTACCCTCCCTCTTTTTTTCTTGCTTTCAGTTACGGTTGAACGCATATGATACAAAATCTCTGCAAAAAGGTATCTGCTTTGAATATATGCAATGATACATTACAGGCTCAATAAATACCACATATACAGGATTCAAAATCATTTTACTCGATAAAATTTGTAGGTTTTTTCAACCTGAATATTATTCACATAATAAATCTGTTTCCGCACAACTTTCAACCATGAGTACCTTTTAGAGTACATGTACTTTTGCATACAGTAGTTTTCTGTCGTGTCGCAGTTATTGAATTGCTCCCTTTGTTGTAGGTGTACCAGCCAGATAACAAGTGTTTGATAAAAATTTATTTCAGAACGTGAAAATAGGCACCGGTTTTTGGATTCAAGGCTGAAAGCGACGTGAGATGTAGATTTTGACGATACGATGAGGAGCCCTTTTGCGCACAAATCGGCGAACGGTTTTTATCAGTGGTTTATTTGACCACTGTAATGACCATTTTTTCCGTAATTATTAGGCTTCTCCAAAAAGCCTCAGTTACAACTATAGCCCTTAATTACTGCAGAGTACTACCTTACATGCGCCTCGCGAAATCAGCTTCCCGAGATCCTTAGATTTTCGTGAAATACAACTTCTCGTCTAAGTGTCAGATCTTTAGATCATGTTCATTTGCCAGCGCCTAATTTGCCTGGAGTGAGAAACAGCTCCATATATTCGCAAATACGACACTGAGGCAAACATTCCAGTGGCCTAAACATGTGTTGAAAAAGTTTGCTCTCATCTTCCAGAGACTTACGGGCACGTCACTCACGTTGGGCTTCCATCGATTCTGCAACCTTCCCGTTGCTAGTACCATCTCGTTGCACACACTCCAAGCTTTTGGCTCTAGCATTGGCTTCTCCGTCACTTCTTTGTGGTAACGGTGCCGGATCCACTAATCGTCAACGCTGACAATGTCAGTTAACAGCACACCTTGATTCCTCGCATTGGTGTAGGACGTCCGTCTGCTCCCTTCTTCATCTCCAGCGGACCACTGGTGAAACGGCGGATTTATCCCAATTTTCTCGTACAAGTGATGAGCATGGTTTTCTTGTACATACCAAAGTTATTTTAGGCCGGCATAAAAGCCTCAACGTTAAAAAAACAGGGCGTGTTCATGACCTTCAGTGGTGTTTGTGACTTCTCAAAAAATCTGAACGCTATAAGTTTAATTTATTTATTTATACAATACTGCACACCAATCTAATGGTCCAAGCAGGACGGGCAGAAAAAAGAATGTTCACACACATACAATGCAATGCAATGTAACAAAAACAATGAAGCAACAAAACGCAGAATTCACTTGGAACTACAAAATAAACAAGCCATGGACCTACAAATAAACAAACCGACTTTTCGCACAAACATAGCAGGGTTTCCAATCCAAATAAAACTAGAAAATCACGCGCAACTTCAAGAAACATTGCTAAAAACCCGGACGTCAGTAATTAAAACTTTCTAAAATGATCGTGTAGGGCTGTCATAAAATTTCCACTAAAAATTCTTTCTGGCAATTTATTCCAGTCATCTACCGTGCGTGGAAAATATGAAAACGTAAACGTATTTGTTCGGGCAAAGAATGGGGATAAACTGTGGCTATGTGTGTGTCGTGTTTTCCTCGTGGTGAACGGACTAATGAATGGAGTGGGTGATAATCCAGTCTTACACTTAATTAGGGATTCCATAAAAGCTAAGCGGGCAATTTGGCGTCTAATGTGTAGTGGTTGGATTTTGTTGAGTGCCATGATACCTGACGGAGAATCAATTCTTTTATATTTATTATAAATAAAACGAACAGCCCTCCTCTGAACCTTCTCCAATTCATTAATGTTTTTGTTCGTGTGCGGGTCCCACACAACCGCTGCATACTCCAGTTTAGGCCTAATTATGGAATTATACGCTAAAAGCTTAACGTTACTAGGTGTACCTCGAAGTTTATGCCGTAAAAGACCAATTTTTTTTAGTGCTGAAGAAGTTACCTGCTGAACGTGGTCGTTCCAATCTAATCTGGAGTTCAATACAATACCTAGGTATTTAAACTTACTAACCTCCTCGATTAAGGTGTTTTTAATTTTGTACCGGAAAGTTATGGGGTTTCGTTTCCTGGTTATACGTAAAAGAACTGTTTTTGTAGTGCTAATTTTCATGCCCCATTTGTCGCACCAAGATGATATGTCACATAAAGCCCTATCTAGCCGATGTTGATCAGAAGCAGACTGCACTTCAGTATAAATCATGATATCATCCACGAACATTCCAATATTCACAGTATCACCAACCACAGACACTAAATCATTAACATACAAAAAAAGCAGGGGCCCCAGCACACTTCCCTGGGACACACCTGATGTCACTGTTAGAGAAGAGGAACAAGTACCATCGATGTCTACAAATTGCGTTCGATCTTTCAAATATGAATTAACCCAATTTACAAGTGTAGAAGGATTTCCTGCTTGTTTAAGTTTTAAAAGAAGGCTACCGTGAGGAACCCTGTCGAATGCCTTGCTTAAGTCTAAAAACAAAACAAAACATCAATTTGCCCGGAGTGATCTAAGATTGAACTAAAACTATGAACGGCGGTGACCAACTGCGTAACGGTAGAAAATCCCTTTCTAAAACCATGTTGGAAGGAACTCAATGTTTTATTTTTTTCCAGTACATTAAGAATATGGTTAGCTACAATATGTTCTATCATCTTGCAACAACAGCACGTTAAGGAAATTGGTCGATAATTGTCAACATGGAAACGGTCTCCATTTTTAAAAACTGGAATTACCCTAGCCATAAGCCAATCATGGGGCAGCACGGACGTCCGAAAAGATTCACGAAAAATGACTGTCAAAAACCGAGCTAAAGATTCTGCATAGCGACGCAGAAAGGCGTTCGGGATTTCATCCGGGCCAGTAGTGCACTTCGGATCTAATCGCAGAAGCATTTCAAAAACTCCTTCAAAAGAAACAAGCTCGATCTGTTCTGAATGAGCCTCCATATAAAATTCATCACCTTGATCGTTTGAAAACACAGAATGAAAAAAGGAATTGAAAGCATTAGCAATGGAGAGACGAGATGTTTCCATCTTGCCATCAACCAATAATTGATCGACTGATTTACGTGCACTACGGATGTGATTCCAGAACTTTCCTGGATCGTTTAAAATGAACTGGGGCAAACTTTCGCAAAAATACCGTTTCCTTGCGGATTTTACGCTGCTCGAAAGTTTGGAGACTAACCTATTTAAGACATCACAATCGGGACTGCGAGTCTTCTTGATACGTTTAATTCGCCGCTTTAGGTGAATAATATCTCGGTTAATCCATGGATTGACCCTTTTCGTTCGTTTTTTCTTATCAGGTATAAAAGACTTTAAACAAAATTTGCAATGCTCTTTAAACATTTCCCACAAATGCCGCACATCATTACCTTGAAAGCTTTCGTAAGCTATGTCAAGGTAATCCAAAACAGACTCGTCCCTGGCCCTGGAGTAGTCTTTGACATATGTATGCTTAACTCCCGCCAAACGTTTTTTAGGTTCCAGAAAGACATTGGTAACTACAACCTTGTGATCAGAAATCTCGTCACTTACATGAAATGAATAATCAGAAAAACTACGATCTAAGAACACAAGATCGAGTACGGACCTAGCCGTACCGCAAATTCTGGTGGGCTCAAGAACAACCGGGTTTAAATTATGAGTTAGCATAATGTCGGATAGAATATCAGAGTGCTCTGCGGCTCCGACACATCCAGTAGGCCAATCAATACCTGGTAGATTGATATCGCCAACAAGCATAAGCCTGGTTTTGCGGAAACTAAAGAAATGATCTTGGAGCTTTCGCAAATAAGAAGAATCAGAACTGAGAGGTCTGTACAGCGCACATAGGACGAAAGTGAAACTAGAAAATGTTATCTTGAGAAGCAGGCTTTCGTGGTCTCCTATTTGATTTAAAACCACAGCTTTTACATTTTTCTTTAACAGAACAGCCACACCCCCCCCCACTCGTGACCCACGGTCACGTCTGAAGACCGAAAACGATGAAGGAAAGACGCAGTCGTCAGTGATATCACTGGTTAACCAAGTCTCAGGTATTACTGCTACGTCGGGGTTGTGCGCAAGTAATGCAATTTCCAGGGATTGGGATTTATTGACAACACTTTGGGCATTCATATTCAATACAATGAGCCTGTTGCGATAAGAATCGCTGCCGGGATCATGTCACTTCAACTGCGACTGCGCGGGGGACAAAATGAGCTTCATTCGTCTTCCTGTTAAATCATCCCAAACATATGTTTTGTCATTAATTTTAAGTTTATCGTCATAAAGTTTTGGATCCAGCCCTTCATCCTTATCCTTGCGTGCCGATTCCCAGAGAAGTTGTCGCTTGCGGAGAGTTTCTTTGGAATAATCATTCTGAATGTAAATTTTCGAGCCTTCCAGGTTCTTAACGTTACTGAAAACAGCCATCTTCTCATTAAAGTCTTGGAAGTACAAGATTACTGGTCGGGTTTTTTGCTCGCCTCTACCGCTATCATTTTCACTGTTACCGGTCTCCTTGATGCGTTTTCCCAGTCTGTGGATACGCCCAACGGATGCAACCTTCACACCAAACCGTTTATCAAAGATGTTGCCAATAACCTTCTCCTTCAGTTCATTTTCAGATTCTGATTTAGCCTCGGGTACACCAAAAACAAGCAAATTTGACCGCCGGCTGTGATCTTCGAGATTCACTACCTTTTGCTGTTGCGAAATAACCGACTTATGGAGTGACTGCAGATGTTGTTCGATTGGTGCTATAGGCTGCAGGGAAGTTTGAAAACCTGTCACATGTTTTTCGATCTGTTCAAGTCTAGCCATTACACTGCAAAGCGAAGCATCAAGCTTGCATTGCAAGGCTTTCATTTCGGATATATCGTTCTGCATTGACTCCTGGGATTTTATAATCTTATCTAAAGATTTCTGGATATCTGGACCAGGGTTACTCTCAACATCGCCACACAACAATATTTTGAATACAGAAAAACACTCGTACGCAATGCAAAGACAGCGCCGAGGGCACGGCAGAACCACTAGTAGCATGTCATCACTTCGACAAGAAGAATCATGACCGACCTGGATAAGCAAAACGGGTGGCATGCTTAGAGCCAAGTTCGACAGCGGTTCGCCGTGCCCAGTGAAGACAAAGCGATGCAGCTCTTCTTTTATACCCGGTGGCCCTGGTGACGTTACACCTCCAGCGAAGTGGCCGATAGGCGGACAGTCAGGCGCCGGTGCGTCATGCCAAGATGTCACGTTCGTAGTTGATACCAGTGGATTGCCGAAGTTGCAGAGCACGTTGTTGAAACCAGCGAAACCAAGAAGAACCTGGATAAGCGAAACGGGTGGCATGCTTAGAGCCAAGTTCGAGAGCGGTTCGCCATGCCCAGTTAGAGGCAAGTTAGAGGCAACTTCGAGGCATGGTTGTGCATGGTGCTCTAGTACACTGAATGCTCGTTCTTCTGCTATTCGTGCACAGAGACCCGATATTGTTCCAGTGACGTCGTTATTAGATCGATGGAGGCTGTAAGTAGCCAGGGCGTCAAAACACGAACAAATTAACGAGGTTAGAACAGTACAAATGCCTCTTCGTGGTACCTTGACATTTTTCAAGGGTTCATGTTTGCAAGCCCTGTCTTTTTTTTGTAATGAATACGCATAAACTAGCTCAGCTCTTGAATATTGATAGCTGGCCAACTACCGAGAGGTTGTAATGTCATTTCACCATTTAAGCCCCCATGTTGGAGCCATGCTATGCCTGTATGATATCGCGGGCAACGCATCGGTACAGTGGCACTGAATTTCACGTAGGAATTCAGCAGCCTAGATGACTTGTATTGCATACAAATGTTGTTGGCAAGGAATGGTCGGTCGACAGCATTTTCAGCTTGTCGAGTCAGGCATATAAATATGATCACCGGCTTCCCACTGACTTAAGGACACAACAGTTTGTGAGCTGAGAACTTCAAATAAATGTTCGTAAGAAATGTACATGTGAAAAATATATACTGAGGGCTTCCGTTGCTATCTTCTTTATGTATTACTGAGCCTACGCTTAATATATAAAAATGAATGTTCTTGCATTCATCCATTCACTCAAGCTGTGGTGGAATATGTTTACAGGGACTGTCCACGCAAGGAGAGATACATCGCTTGGAAGTAAAGCATGAGATTAATGGTAGAAGGAAAAGAAAAGGAAATACATTTTAAAGTTCGTCATCTGGTCTAGTTATCTTCACTGCTCACTTGGTTGTTGGTGTTGCCTAAGTGTGTTATTCATATATGCATATATACATATATACATATATACATTTTACATATATACAACCATATAGCGTTCAGATGCTCAATATCCATTCTCAGTAAAGCATTTCACCTCGGTTTTGAAAGATTTGCCTTCAGTCCGCACTCTACACTAAAATCATGGCGATATCACTCGAACAGTGGCATGACGAGAATGTCGATAAGTAATACAGTGGCATTGCATGTGCATTCTCGTAAAGACGAGGGAGATATAAAGATCAAATATTTGTTATGCACAGCTTTGACGTATTTTCATCATTTTGTCATCAGTGTTTATCACTACAGGAAAAGCATGAAAGTTCTGCTTTCTTTCGGAGTTTTCATCTCTTAACGGGAAACTGCTAACACTGGACGGCACATGGTAAACTAGAGAAAAAGCGGTCCGCAAACAGACGACTGCTTGAAGACACGCTTTCAGACGTGGTGTTATTTTTCGCGTTCCCCGCTCATAAGCTGCGCTTCAGTTGTACTTGGCAACAATCCACGCTTAGGAACGCTGCTAGCATCTGCTTAGACTAAACAAATTGGGTAAGAACCAAGCCTTACCTGACGATGCCAGTTAAGGTGACGATGAAGCAAGGACTACCGGGAATTCCCGATGGGGCCTGCTAACGTCTTCTTGCAAAAAAGAACTGCAATTAAGTATTCGCAAAGTAGCATGAATCCTGGTCTTTCTATACATATAAGAAAGCACGCCTAAATATAAAAGTATGGTTAGGCTGAAGAACTCTTCATCTGTAGGTGCGTAGGTGTGCAGTCTTAAGTCTCTTTATCTCCAATTCAGAATTTGCACGTCTCCTCATTCTGTTGATGTAACTGGAAAAGGGATCACTGCTTAATTTGATATTTAAAAAAAGCACACGTTGCACATTTTCAATTTGTGAACACTGACAATTGAAATGAATTGCTTAGCTTACAACGTTTATATTGTTTGCTGCATGTGCAGTAATCTGTTACTTATGGAGCCTAAAGTTATTGTTTGTAAAAACGCATTTCCGAAATTTATTCTTGCGACGGATAGGTATATTGAAAACTTTCTAGAGCGTGTTTGGGAGAAAGGGAGCTCAAAGAAAGCGTCAGCTAACGAGCTATTTTTATCATTTGACCTAGTTTATTTCCTGTATATCAAAAACACGTATCAATAATGAATAGTATTTGATATCACGATTTCAAAACCACATACACACCGATCTACCAATCACTAAAAACTTCGCTCATGTATTGCAAAGTTTTTGTTCGGCGATTATCTTTTAACTCAAGAGGGCAGCATGCGGTGCTTCCTGAAAGCAAACAGTCAAGACTAGACCCGCCGGTGTACCTTACTCGAACAAAAGCTTATCTATAGAAATTACTGTAGGCGAAAACATAATGAGAGCCTCGTTTTACAATATCCTAAATGGCCAGCCGTAAAGTAAATTAAAAAAATGGCAGCATATCCACGGAGTGAATGATGGAGTGTCGGGCGAAAAATTCGTCCGTCCATTCGTTCTTGCTTCCGTCCGTCCATGCGTCCGTCAGTGTGACCGTCCATGGGTCCATCAGCCCGTCCGTGCGTGCGTCTGTTCGTGCGTCCGTCCCTGCGTTCGTCCATGCAGCCGCCCCTGCGTCCGTTCATGCGTCCATCCATGCATCTGTCTATGTGTCCGTTCGTCCATCTATTCAACACTCCAAGTACCACCATCTCGCATCTTTTCATCATATATTCCCCATATAGAAGCACCGCCATCCAGTGGACATTTCAAGGACTAAACGAGAGGTGGCACACGCACACTTTCTTACGGCTTGCGCTTCGGGTCCACTTCCAACCTTTAACGACCTCGAGTTCATGGTATATACTAGTTCACTGTATTTATGGCACTGCGGCCGAACGCTCGCTAAACCTTTCGAAAACCAAGGAGGTTACGCCCAGCGAGTATGACGTAGCAAACGTTTTTAGTCAGATAGTGCTCAATGTACATGCCATTGGCTGCTAATGGGAAATGGAAGGCGGAGAATTCGGCTTTTACTTTTTTACGGCTTGCGCTTCGTATCTACTTCCCATTTTTAATCACCTCGAGTTCATTCATGGTATATACAAGTTCATTGTATTCATGGCACTGTGGCTCAACGCTCGCTAAACCTTTCTAAAGCTAAGGAGGTTACACCCAGCGAGTATAACGTAGCAACCCTTTCTTGTCAAATAGTGCTCAATGTACATGCCATTGGCTGCTAATGGTGATCACAGCCTGCGCGTTAACTAAAAGCCGAATGCTCCTGTCTCTCATTCCCCATTAGCAGCCATTGACATGTACATTGAGCACTATTTTTTATTGTTCAACAACGCACAGAAGAAGTCCCTCACCGGCACCACCTTTGAGGTCAAAATGTTATACTTGTTACATACTACGGGAGATGAACGCGTGCCGCTATAAGGAGCTTTGCCCCTAAAAAACATGTGATGAAGACTGTCATGCGCGGGATGCGGGACGCTTCCGACGGGTCATCGTGCCGCTTGTTTGAGATCACCACTTCTTTACATAGTTTCGCAGTTCCCGTTTTCCGGTTATCAATGACGTTCAAATTACAGATCATGTGTGTAAATAGCGAACCAGTTGTGGAAGGCTAAGTCGTTATGAATACAATGATTTGCTCAAGACAGAAATTCTATGGTATATCATAAGACACTAGGATGATGAATAGGGCCGTACTTTCGCCCAACGATATGACAAATATGTTCTTGCCCTGAACGAACAAAGACAGAAAAAAGAAAAGTAAAGGCAGTCAGGTCAACTGGAAAGGATTCCGGTTGAGACCCTGCACTGAGTGATCTTGAAAGACGAATAGAAAGGTGAGAATAAGAGAGAAGGGAATCTGAAGGAGAACAGAGATAGGGGCAGTGAATTCACTGCAGTGTGTGTAACCGCACTGCAAGCCAGAGGCGTTCACACAAGCCCGTCATCCTCAAAACATCGGGAAAACTTTCACTGCTTCGTGGGGCATTGACAGATGTGGACCACATGGTGATGGTGGCACGATAGGGATATTTCCCTACAACTACCACTACATGAAGGAAAGCTTACCGCATCTTTACGGTGTGATCAGTGCGTTGCCCTTCGAGATACAAAGAACCAGGTAACTCCCTGGCCTCCACGGCAGCGTGTCAGCTACGTGAATTTCGGTCACAGTGATGCGGTTGTCCCCAATATGGCCTGAAGGTCAGTAATTCGTATAGTGAGAAGCTGTAACGTAGCTGAGCCGATTGGTTTTTATAGCGTCACTATCAAGGCCTTTTAAATGTTTTACGAATTTTTTATAGCCCGAACAAACCTCAACCACCCACACGGTGTTACTAGGCAAGCATCTTGCCCTTACAACAAAAATTGTCGAAAAAAAATTTTTTCTTGAAAAAGGGAACTTTAGTACCCGGAAAAAAGTTCTCTCTGCGTCTATGGGCACATGAGTTTGACGAGTTACATTAGCAGTACAGCTACATCAAGCGGCTGTGCATTGAATAATTGATTTATATGTGAGGTTTAACATTCTGAAACCTCAATATGATTACGAGAGACGCCGTAGTGCCAGACTCTGGAAATTTTGACCACCTGGGGTTCATTAACCTGCTGAGCACACGGGCCTGCAGCATTTTCGCATCAATCGAAAATGACTCCGCCTCAGCCGCGATTCGATACCCCGACCTGTAGGTGAACAGCCGAGTGCCTTAGCCACTACACCACTGTGTCGGGTCAAGTGACTGCTGCATGCTGCAGGTATATACTACACTCAACATCAACAATTAGTTCAGTGATTTGGATATTACGCCATGGCGCCTTAGATGTACGCGTACGCGTGAACGAACGTGTCTTGCTGCTTTACGTTTTGCCGCACTCTTGAAGTCTGGAACTGGCGTCGATACGCCATGCTGCATTTCTCTGACGTAGTCAATGCAAAGCTTTGGCTTGGAATGGTGACGGAGAGTACTGTAGGCCTATCAAATCTATGACTGCAACCTGACAAGGGAACCAATCGGCATGCTCTATTTTTACAAGTAATCAGTCTGCAATCAGCCGTAATTATCACGTTCGTGAAAAGCATATGGATTACTGCGAAGGGGCTCCGTCATCTTGTATATCACGGGAGATGCGCTGTGAAAACCAACCTGGGCATCAGCTCGGCTGTGCATTGTGACTGCCTCCATGTCGCCCACAATCGGCCGTGAGCCAACTGGTCGCTCGATCAGCGAAGGTTGTCCGCGGAGATGATCTTCGACTTCCCACTACTGGGCATGTATCTCGGCGCTGCTCTGCGACGCCTTCAAAAAGCATCTGTGTTGCTTCCAACGATCGTGAGTTTATGTCGAACGCTTTGATTGATATGTGGGGTTTGACGTCCCAAAATTACCATAAGATTAGACACAACTTAGTTGGGCGCATGTAACGATTCTACGTAGTGGCACGATATGTTGCGTTCACTGCATGCGAAGCGCTCAATGACACTTTGAGTTCACCGTATGCACCATATTGCCGCGAAGCGTATTGCGGATAGTGTTACGCATTCCGCTACCGCCGGCACGCGGCCTTATCGTGGTCCAGGATGCACCGCGATTCATCTGCGAAGATTGTGGCCTGCACGTCGACCATTCGTTGATTACGAGATAGCCCCAGATTCTACGACGACTGTATCTTGGATAGTGGACGCGCCTTGCAATCCAGTGGGGCATTCTGTTCTCCGACGGCCGTCGAACACGCTGTCTGCCACCCGCTAAGCCGATGTGTATATTTTCCTTTAGTGGGCGCAAGTCCACCCAATAAACGGATTCCCTTCTATTTCTACGAGCCTCCCGGTCTGCTGTCTTCGGGCTACCCTCACTCTTACGTGACAATATCAAGATACGTTTGGTTCAACTGGACGTATGCCCTTAGAAACAAAGCAGCTTTTGGGTGCTTTTTAGCGCCCTCCTGCGGTAGCAGCGCAACATCGTCCCTCAAAATAAAATATACTAGTTTTGGGCCGACTTTGTTGCTCTCTGCGTTCGACACCGTCACTGCCGTTTAGCTATCTGGTTCCTATATCAATCAAAATATCGCGAGAGCGTCAGGCCGTGTACGCTTCGCCTCGTCACGTTTACGCACGCCGCTTTTTTTTGTGCGTACGCTGCACATCTCTGGAATCGATGCATTACGTACTGCATATGCGCAGTTCTCTCCCATGGCATAGCTGCGTATGTGGGCTCGTCATAGACAAACATACATAAAGAGTGGACACTGTCGTAAGGCTCTGCGGCCCAGCTGCTGCGCTGCTTTCAGCGCCACGAGTGGCTGGTCAGACCCAATGATTTCTTTTGCATAAATAAAATAACAAATCTTTTTCTTTCCGATGTGGAGATTGGAACCTGAACCCGTAACCTCATCCTAAGAAAGCGAGTGTCTTTAGGACTAGGATACGCACCCATCCGTGCACGCAAGGAGTAACTCTACAGCACATCTAAACCACCTGAATTTATACCCTATGAGCAAAATAAATGCAGAGAAACACTTTCTAGTCAAACTTTACTGATTTTTGTGTAAAGCATTAAACGTACTCAGTGCAACACGTTGTAAAGCAAATGTGGAAAATTGCACAAATCACTAAAGTCTCTTCTTTGCAAAAATTTGATGCCAAACCTATTTTTCATTGACCCCCTGAGGCGGCTGTTATATGCCGTGACAGAAAAGTGGAAGCGACCATGGGTGCGCCATCTAGCGGTCGGTCAGAGCCTATCTTGCTAGGTCGCGAAGATGCTCGAGTGGCCACTCTTTATATAGTATGTTTCTCTATGGGCTCGTTACGTAAGCCCAACTAAAGGTGTCTATTATGAGAGACGCCATAGTGGAGGGCTCCGAAACTTTCGACCACCTGGGGTTCCTTACCGTGCTCCCAAATCTGAGCACATGGGCCTACAGCACATCCGCTTCCATCGAAAATACAGCCGCCGCAGCAGGGATTCGATCCAGTGACGTCCGGGTCAGCAGCCGAGTACCTTAGCCACTACACCACTGCGGCGGGGCATGTGGAATGCTCTAAATATAACCCAAGAGATGGCCGTCTTCTCGCTAACTCGCAAGCAGCAGTCTAGCAGCGGTCCCGCTTTCGTTCGTTCTTCTGCTCATTGGTCCTGGTTCGCATGCACACAGGCGGCTGCGGCTGCTGGTGGGCTAACTGAAGTTGTATGACGCCGCTAATAGAAAATTCACCGACATGTTGTTTACGGGGCGCCGGTGTGACAGCTGCGGCTGAAGTACTTGAGCCATTGCGCAGTGCCACCCAGGCCGTTTTGCTGTTTCAAGCCTTCGGTTGGTCAATGCCGCCATCAACATTTTTAAATGCGGAGCATTTTTCAGCGAACTGCGGTGACTTTAAGAAAACCTATCTACTTAGCTGCCAACTGCTTTTAGCTCCCATGGCCATCTCGATAACGGTATGAATACCATAATTGGTATGGCATAACATGACTGAATGACAAGCTTATTTGACTAATTACAACATGAAAATCACGACATATATGTCATTATTGTCTTAATTTTCCTTTCATGGTCTTGCTGCTCTTGCGGTAGTTTCGTTCGCATGGCGTTTTGCAAAACTGGTATGATATGACATGACTGCATGGCGAACATAAGTTACAGACTTTAACGTGAAAATCATGACATGCTTGTCATAAAATTTATGTTATGGCCAGCCATGAATACACGCCACGCTCATGGGACGCTCGCAGTAGATTCGTATGCTTCACATATACCAAATTAGGTATAACGGGACGCGAATTGATGACGACGGTACATGACTGGTGCAAATGTTATAATCATGAGATGCGGGTCATGTAAGAACATCCCTACACGCCACGCTCATGAAGCGCTCGCGTCCGTTTCGCTAGCTTCACATATACCAAATTTTGTTTTACGTGACGTCAATGAATGGCGAAGGTGCATGACTGGTGCAAACATGATAATCATGACATGAGTATCACGTAAGAACATTACAACACACCACGCTCGTGATTTACTCGCGGCCCTTTCGCAAGCTTCACATATACCAAATCTTGTATTACTTCACGTGAATGCACGAAGAAGGTAAATGAAGCGTGAAAACATGATAATCATGATATGCATGGTTTGTAAAACATCTCTACATGCTACGCTCATAGCACACTCATAGCCGTTTCGCTAGCTTCACATATCCCAAATTTGATATCTCATTATGTTTATAGAAAACGAAGGTATATGACACGTCCAAACTTGATAATGATGATATGCGTGTGATGCAGAACATCACTACATGCTACGCTCATAGTGTGCTCGTGGCCGTTTCGCTAGCCCCACATATCATGTCACGTGATAATAAACTTGCTTTCACTTGACGTGAATAGACGACGACGATAAATGACAGACAGACCCAAGCATGGTAATCATGACATGGAAATTTTCCACGGCATAGTTCCCGTCCACCTCGTAACTATATGCTGATTTTAAAGTGACATGTCAAACTTCCTCAATCGTGCTTCACATATCATGGATTGTCACGCTACCTGGGATTTGCCTTGTTGTTTTTATTTCGCCTTCCACTTATTTTTCATGTTTGTGCCCTTCATTCTTTGCCCTGTGGGACTAACTATTTGCTAAATGTTTGTGATTTGCAGAACGCTGCCGTAGCCGACAACATGCAGGCATTTGTGTGCTCTGGCGTGCGAGTAATTTATCATTTCTGTAGAAGTGGTTTCAGAAAGAGAACTGGACGAGATATGACAACGTGGGTGGACCTCATTGAAGATTTAACTGTGAATTCACTGAATGAAAGCAGAAATTTTTTATATATGCAGAAAAATAACTCATTTACTTGGCGTACCACCGTCTTTGGTTGGCGCACTCCCTGCGAATGGAGAAAAGCTTACATGACTAAATATTGTGCGCGCAGTCGCCAACTCTTTTTTGTCAACTGGACGTGTCATCATCATTTGTATAACCTCGTTATTTGTAGATATCATCATAAGGGCGTGTCAGCTACAGCTCGCCTCAAATAAAGCAATATCTCATAGGAATAGTGTGAGCGCGGCCACTATATAATTTTAGCGTGTTCTCTCCTACGTCATTTGCTAGCCGCCACGTAGAAAAAAGCACGTTAAATTAATAGACAGTGTCTAGATATCAATACATAATGTGAATTTCGGATGAAAATATCATCCGCATAGAGTAGTTCAGTGGACCGACTCCTCCTCCTGGGAGAAGCAGCTATGGAGAGATCGTTGTGGTGTGAATGTAAGAAAGAAATGTTGCTTCATTCAGAGGATCTGCGCGGAATTACAGTTAGTTTCTAGGAAATAGTGCATGGGTAGCAGCTACTAAACGGGTGCCATCAGTCCATTAACAGAATAATAATTGAGGCGGCGCCATTAATCCCCGAAGAGATAAACTACACACGCCGTTGACAACACGTTGCTTTTAGTTTGTAAGTTTATACAGCGTGTACTAATCACACAGCACACAAGAAAGTAAACGGGCGACAAAACAAAGGCCGTTCCTGCCAAAGGTGCCATGCTTCTCTGCCTAACTGAAGCGATTGCGTGGAGTAGGTTTCTGTTAAAGTGGGTTTGCAGAAAGGTTTTGTTTCATCTTTGCAAGTGTGTTTGCATGTAGAGTACCACGCACATCAACTGCCCATATAAATGGCTTAATCACCCCTCTTAGAAGTGTTCTTTTCCTTATTTCTTTCGTCGTTTTTGTTCAATCGCCTTTAGTTCGTGTTATCGCTGAAATGAGCATATTTGAAGCAAATTTCACTCGTGTTTAGCGCAGTATCACTTTAACTAAAATTGCATTAGCGACGTAGTAGGAAAATGCAGGTCAAAAAAGAAGAAAGAAACATGCTCATCTTTCATGTTGCAGTGCCATGAGAGACACCAAAATCGCTTCAGGCATGTGCGCACACGTTCATTGTTCTTCATTGCCAGCTAATTTAACTACCTGGAGGTAAACAGGCGAGTCGCAAATCCTCATATTTGCCATGCCAGCCACACACAAGCCGAAATATTCCGCTGCGGGCGTCATTTGCGACCATAGCAGTAATAGCCGAATAAAGAAATGCAAGAACAATATTACGCGTCTCCTCAAGCGTTTTTCTCGTGCGAGCTGCTGCAGACTAGCGTCAGAAAGTCTCTCCTAGTTTGTGAACACTATTCGTGCAGCGCAGTTTGCATGCTGCCACGAGAATTCTTTTCGTTGATACTACTAGAATTCCCGAAGGTCCTCTATTTGTAAATAAGCGTAATGAAGTAGCCACAGTGCATTACCGAATTGCCTTTTGCGGTGGTAATAAACATTCTTTTATCAGAATAGATGGATATATAGCGATCTAGGCTCCTGCATCTAACACTTTGCACCACAGTGCAGCTTCACTTTTTTGAGTATGACCTATCACAGCGTATGCTAAAGACACTACTTCTTTCGTGTGATCTTCAAAGACATAGTGGAAGAAGAACAGAAGTCAGGTAAGTACAAACATTTTCTGTTCATAGTAGGGGAGTCACCATCTGAAGAGGGTTGCAGATCGAATCAAGGATTGATATCTTCTTTTTTTTTTACCAGGACGAAGATTATGTGCATGATGTTAAAGTAGAAATTCAAATATCAGCCCAAAGCTTAGCCCAACTTTTTCATTTTTCCTAGCAGTTCAGCATGTTAGAGTCATGCCTGGATCTGCTGTCGTTTCATTTAAGTTCTACTTTCGTTTCTCGGAAAAATAAGCCTTTCCTACAGCGATCGGGAATATGATTGAGCTCATCAGTTGCACCTATTCTTAGTGCAATATTTTTGAGTAAATTTGACAGGGGAATCGAGCAGCACATTTCTGGAATCGATAAACATGTTTTCAGGTGTGTGGATGGCTTCCTGATATTCACGCATGGCATTGATCTTTCCCGAGAGGTCCTGAACGTGGTAAAGGTGTTTAAGGAAAGTAGCATGGACCATGAGTTTACTACCGAGCGGCCTAAAAATAACGAGTTGCAATTCTTGGATTTAAAATTAGAGCTTGGTAGGGAACACATTTGCTGGTATTATCAACCAAGAAGTGCCAAGCCAGTAATAGATAACGCGTCTGGGCACTCCAACTTGGTAAAGAGGTGGATAGTGAAATTTCTTATTATGTCCACTTTGCAGAAATTATGTGGGCATCTAATCAATGAAAGTTTCAGGAGTCAGGTGGAAAAATTCCAGAAGGCGGGCTACCCGAAGCAGTTATTTTTCTCAGTGTGCACGGTCCTAGCCAGAGAAATGACGGGCAGAAAACGAAGATCCATTTCGGAGAGAGAGAAGCGAGAGAAAATGGCTCTCATTCCATACGTGCACAAGTTGGCACACAACTTAAAGCACGTTGGAAATAGATACACCGTAGCCATGAAGTTTTCGGCAAAAACCAAACTTGCAAGCTCATGTCCACGCATAATAAGCCCATAGGTTCGAAAGCTTGCTCCGTAGAACACAGAAACATGTTCGTGAAGTGCGTAAAAAGAGTAGTATACATGACGTCCTTTTTATTGGGGAAAAGTATACAATAGCCAGTCAGGAAGATGCGTGAACGACCGCTTTGGAGAACATCGCGTATCTGTTAAGGCATCGGGCAAAAGTCATCTTGCAGATCACTGTAGTAGCTGCGGATGTTGTCCTGTGTTTAAAGAAACAGATATATTATTTCGACACAAGGATCAGCTAACACGTGAGATGGTGGAATCGTACCACATCCGAAAGAGGGGACATGACTGTGTTAGCCAAGCTACGATTGTGCTGCATGATAAAGAGTACGCGTATTGGGACACCTAGTACTTGTAAAATAGAACAAATGATACATAATATGTACAATTTTTGTAATCCTGAAAAGAGAGGATTCTGTTGCACCCTGTTCTGATGCACATGCGCGAAAGACTATGTATCCGCTTTAAATAACTTTTCTGATGAATAAACCTTCAGTTGGGAGAACAAGCGCTGTCCTTTTCAGCCTCTTCTGTCCGTCCGTTTTTTAGTGTACTTAAACAAAATTTTCAATTATGTATGTCCTTCGCACGTGCGGCAAGGGAGCACACAGACCAAGAAGTGTGGCTGCTAAATCTTGTTGTAGCCTCTAGGCATGACAGTTTTGAGTGTGTAAAATAGCAACCGAAGAAACTCGTCGGCTAGCGATCTGTGTAGCTTGGCTATCCCAAGATCTATTCTGAAGTCTCCACCTACACTAGTGTGATACAGCTTGTTGATGTCTGTAGGGGGACCAAGTGCTACGCGTACCAGTCTTCTTGGCTTTCTCCTGTACATGAGGCACCTACTTTGCTTTCGTTTCTACATCTCGCTCATCTCAGTGCTTTTATGGACTTTTCGCTGCAGTTGTGAGGTATATTGCCCCGTACGTTGCGGCAATAGATGTACAACCTCACGAGGTGACGACAGACTCCGGTTCGACCGCGGCCACTATCTCGAGGAAGCGAGGAAACACTTACAGTGAGAGCGATGACACTGAGCTGTACTCCGCATCTTGCGACGAGTCTTCAGATGACGGCTTTCAACCTGTTCTGGACCGCAGGGCCAAGCGACGGATCATCAATCTATCGCCGGTGTCAAGTACAGCCACCATGAAAACGGTGCACCAGCGATGGCCCCATTTCATTCTGTTCGTGCCAAAGAACGCTACCGAAAGACTTCGTGCTCTGAACAGGCAAGCGCTTTCGCTCTATTTCGAGAACACTGTGCCGAAGGAGATTAAAGACGTACGGCTTAATACGAGAAGAAACATCCTGGCTGTCGATGTTGTGCACTCGAGTGTACAGAGCACGCTGCAACAAGTAACACAACTGGGAAACATCGCAGTTTGGTCCATCATACTAGCCGATGGTGCGACCACATCGGGAGTCATTTACGACATTAACATGGAAATCCCAAACGCAGACCTTCCAATACTTATAAAACCAGCGAGTCAAGACAACGTCATTGTCAGCGTTGGACGGCTTGGTAACACAAGCTGTTTGAGAGTAACGTTCAAAGGTGACTGTCTTCCCGCATACTTGAAGGTTGGCCACTTTCATCAACAAGTTCGACCGTTTATTCCTATACCCGTTCAATGCTTCAATTGTCAGAAGATCGGCCATGTAAAGGGTGTTTGCTGGAGCTAGCAGCGTGCCCCTGGTGCGCCGAACCACACGCGTAAGACAACTGTAGCGCTACCACACTGAAGTGTCCTAACTGTCAGAGTGCTCACAAGGCTTCTTCGAAAGAATGTGCGCACATGAAGAAAGAATTTTCTATTCTGAAGCAAATGGTACGATACAGCTCAACCCACGAAGAAGCTGCTGAGAAAATCCGGCGAAGACAACGTCGCCGTCGAAGGTCTTCACGTCGGACAGCGCCAGCTTCAGGCAATAAGTCGACGCATCAGGAAAGATCGCCAGCTACAGTTTCCAGCACGGCAAACACAGACGTTGGAAAAGAACAAAGGGGCAGGCAAGTCTCTACAGAAGAGTGGCCTTCACTTACGCGTACACAACGCTCAGAAGAGCCGCAGCAGAAGCCGTCTTCTTCAGGGCAAGCTGCTGCAATGGAGGACTTGCGGAACACAGATCAGCAAGCGATAGCTCTTTTGCGACCCCTCATTAACGCCATTCGCTTGTTGTTAAGCAACATGCACACACTATCAGCAAGAAGTGCATTGCAATTACTGGATGCTTTGAGTCTAGTACTCGCAGCGCTTGATTAAATAATGGCTCACCAGCCACTGTCTTTCAGAGAAGAGGTCTTAAAGGCAGCAATTATTCAATTGGATGCCCGGGGACTGAGGTCACGCATCGCCGATTTCCGTCGGTTCGTGTACACCAATAAGTTCCCCATCATTGTCATCTGTGAGCCGAATTTGCAGAAAGAAATCAGACTTTTTGGTTATGAGTCATTCATGTCGTCTACAACTGCGGACAATAGCAAAGTTCAGATGTTTATTCGCCGCGACCTCACCTACATCCATCATTCGGTGTCGCCCCATGACGACAATTATATATAAGTATAACAGTGAAAAGGAGACTTACCATCACAGTTGTGGGTGCCTACCTCTCTCCGTCAAGCCGTTTTGACCATACCAGACTACAAGGTATCCTGTCAGCAACTTCTCACCCATTCATTATAATTGGTGACTTCAACGCCATCATACAATCTGGGGAAGTTCGAAGACCAATGTTAAAGGGAGAAATTTGGTGTCCTTCCCCTCCGACAACCAAATTTTCTTGCTAAATGATGGCAGTCCAACGCTCCTACGTGGTTCAAGGTACAGCAGCTGCTTTGACTTGGCCCTTGTCTCACGAGGCCTCGTCAGGCATGCTGAGTGGTTTCCAGACATAGAAACGCATGGAAGTGACCACAATCCCACTTACGTCAAAATCGAAGGATTGTCCCATGCTAAGCTACGCGATAGTGTTCAGAGAGTGGACTGGTTGAAATTCCAGTCTCGCATGGAAGAGCAATGTGAAGCGAACATATCCCTCGACATAGAGGAGATAATTAAAAGCACAATACACGATACTATGTGTGCCCTCACCTGCTCTCCCAAAGTAACGGAATTTGACATTGAGCTAGAACGACTTCGAGCAATCCGACGGCGTGCTGAACGAAGATACCCACGCAAGGAGGCGATAGAAGACTTATGGATTGCTCGACGTATACAAAAGAAGATTCAGCGCCGGATAATTAATCGCGAGTCACAACGTTGGACTGTCTTTTGTGAGTCACTTGACCCGCAAAAACCTTTATCCCGATTGTGGAAGATGGTACGAGGTCTCCGCACAAAACCCACTCAGTGGTCACCATTCAGGGCTCTCGCACTTTCTGAACAGAGACGCGGCATTGACGTGGCAGAAGACTTCTGTGCCAGAATATCTGGGCCACTCGCAGTGCCCAATAGCCTATTGCCCTCGACTAAGTGTCCAGAAACACTGGATTCCCACATGGATATGCCTTTTTCAATTGTGTAGCTCAGAGCAGCACTAGCTTTGTGTGGACCCACGTCGGCACCAGGGCCCGATAGAATTTCTTATACGGCCTTGTGTCATCTTGGTGAACGCGCGATAATCCTCCTTTTGGAGTTGTACAACAAATCCTGGCAAGATGGAACGCCCCCGACAAGCTGGAAGACAAGTCGCCTAGTTTCACTTCTGAAACCAGGCAAGTCACCGTTGGAGCTCTCATTATATTGTCCGATTGCATTGGCTAGTTGTGTGGGCAAAGTTATGGAGAGGATGATCCTGGGACGCCTGGAGTTGTTCTTGGAGTGTAACAACATCTACACAGATGCCATGGCAGAATTTCAGCATGGTCGAGCATTGATTGACAACGTAGTCGACCTGGTCACTTACGTCCAACACGAGAAAGGCCGTAAGCGTCTCTGCGCATCTTTGTTCCTAGACGTTAAAGGGGCGTATGACAACGTCACGCATGAAGTTGTTCTTACCGCTCTCGAAGATATAGGAGTAGGTGGTCGGATGTATCGCTGGATACGTAGTTATTTGTCAATGCGATCCTTGTTTCTCAGCACTGAAGACGGTGCAACCTCTCCACATTACAGCCACCATGGCGTCCCCCAGGGTGGCGTACTCAGCCCTGTGCTGTTCAATTTTACGTTGATTGCTCTCACTGAGCATCTGCCAAGCACAGTCAGGCTATCAATGTACGCAGATGATATCTGCGATTGGGCATCGGCTGTTACACGCCTGCAGTTACGAGGGAGAATTGAGAAAGCTGCCACTGATACATTACGCTACCCTACGAAATCGAGGCTTGGAAATTGCCCTCGTAGCTTTTACACGAAAGCCTATGGAGAAGTACACTATAAGCATCAATGGTCAAACTGTACCATACGTTCGATCGCACAAGTTTTTGGGCGTCATAATTGACAGGAATCTATCATGGAGTGATCACGTTTCGCACATGAAGAAACGGTTAATGGACATCGGTAATATACTGACGTTCTTTGCAGGGAAGACTTGGGGAATGTCTCCCAGTGCAATGCTACAGCTGTACAGAGTACTTTTTCTCGGTTTTCTGCGGTACAGTTTACCGGAATTGACCAATGCAAGCAAAACAAGCCTTCGAACGCTACACTGTGTTCAGTCCCAGGCACTCCAGATTTGCTTCGGCTTGCCTCGTAGTGCGTCGACAATGGCTACTAAAGCTATCGCCGGTGACCACCTCATCACGACACATATCGACGTTGAGGCATTCAGGACACATATAAGGCATATTGCTCGGACACCCTGCCACCACCTAGCCTCTTTACCAGCAGACAGACCACGTTCATCATTTCGCCAAACCGTCACCACATATCGCGAATCTTTGCCAACATGCTTCACACCCGCCGCCAGGCCTTCGACTCCTCCCTGGTGCCTGACTCAGGCTAACATCAGGGTAACTATACCTGGCATCCAGAAAAAAGCAGATATGTCGTCACCTGCTCTTAGACAGTTTGCTCTGCTCCTGTTATACGAGACGTATCAAGGCTGTATACACGTATTCACCGATGGCTCTGTTTTACACAAGACTTCAAAGGCATCATTTGTTATACCGATAAAAGACACGACAAGAAAATTCAAGACCTCCCACCTTACGATATCAACGGGAGCAGAGCTCACAGCTATTCGTGCCGCATTGCAATTCATCAACGACCAACAGCCACAAACATGGACAATTTTCAGTGACTCAAAGGCGGCACTGCAATCCCTTCTATCACCTTTACGCCACGGCCCGTACGAACAGCTGGTATTTGAGATTGCAGAAAAGACTCACCAACTCATTGAGGAAGGACATGAAATAGCCTTTCAATGGCTCCCGAGACATTGTGGAATAATTGGCAATGAACGGGTCGATCGAGCTGCCCGTTCTGCCAAAACTGAAAGCGATGAAATATCAATTCCGCTTTCCAGAACTGACGCTGCACGGAAACTCCGCATGCTTGCTCTCAAGCGCACCTCGTCACAATGGAACGAGTCACATTTCATCCATGCACGGTTAGGTACTTTAGACCCAACTCTCAGTCTTCGAATTCTTTTGGAATTACACCGACGAGACGCTACTATGCTGCGCAGATTATGGTTGGGCGTTGCATTTACCAATGCGTACGCGTTTCGCATAGGAATGGCTAACACTGCTGCATGCGACCATTGTGGCAGTGATGAAACAACTTGGCACATTCTGTGTGAATGCCCACAATACTGCTCGCAGAGACAGTCACTCTGCAATGCACTAGATGAACTGGACAACCAGCCTCTTTCCGAAGAAAGAATCCTGCGCTGCCGACAGGACTTTATGTCGCAGAAGAAGGCTGTGAAGGCGCTCCTGTGCTTCTTGCGTTCAACAGGCCTGTCCAAACGACTGTGATCGGAACTCCCTCCCTGAATGTGTGCGCATGTGGTTTTTTTTCAACTTTATTTTATATCTCTTTATATCTATCCTCTTTCCGACCCTTTTCCCAACCGCCGTACTGGGTAGCAAACCTATTCGTCTAGGTTAACGTCCCTGTCTCTTCCTTTTAGGGGCGAAGCTCCTTAGGGCGTGGGCTGTGTGTCCCCTGTAGCCTGTATGTAGCCACCTTTAGTTTAGTTCTTGCAGTGTTCACTAGATGGCGGTACCGTCCCCTGTATGTAGCCATCTCTAGTTTAGTTCTTGCAGTGTTCACTAGATGGCGGTACCGTCTCCTGTATGTAGCCACCTCTTGTTTAGTTCTTGTAGTGTTTACTAGATGGTGGTACTTGTAGCTGATGATGAAAAGATGCAAGATGTTATAAACTAGAAAGCGGTACTTGTAGTTGATGAAAGACGCGAGATCTTATACATGAACCGCTCTCCCTTCATTTCACAGACCATAAAGCCGTCATAATGAAGGGACATCGCAAGCCATCCATCGTCTAAGAAAAAATAAAAGTTGATTTGTGTATATACACACACAGCGTTTCTCACGTCTTTACATGATGATTGACTGGGCGAATTACACGGAATATTCACAGTTTACCGATGAATCCCTCCGGAGCTTCGCCCATTCATCATCATTCACCCCGTGAATATGCCGTAATTTTTATTTATTTCTCTCTCTTTTGCTTTCGTTTCACTGTCGTACCTGCTGTACGTGTTGGTGAGGCCTGTCCAATGCCACTGCAACGCGCTTGTTTACGCGACGAGGTCACCTACGGCGACGCTGCTTCACGCAGGGCATGCACCCAAAATCCGCGCTCTATAAAGCTTTCAAAACTTAGCAATGGATGATGCCTGCATTATAATTTTTGTTTCATTGAGGAATGTTTATTAGGTTACTCAGAACATTGCGAATAGTGATGTATTTAAAACAAGCCGCTTTTGTGTCTGAGTGTTGCGTTTCGCCTTGCATTTTTTGTAACACTTTGATTTAATGTCATCCATGGCTGATTTTGTGGTCTTCAGTTATCTTTTCCTACCACGCTGATTTCGACATCAAATTTATGACGCCTTGTTTCATTAGCAATTCAAGTGAGGAGTGCGCAAGTGCTTCATCGATCCAATATTTAGATTGTGAATTTCAGTATCTTTCCAGATGAGGCCCGCAAATCAACATGCTATTCACCAGTTTTTTGTATGTGCACTCTTTTTGTTCTCACCTTTCCCTTATAGCGTATATATTCCCTCTTTCTCAGCAATAAAGTTTGCTGTAAGTACATGCTCTCTTCAATCTTTTCTCATTTCTTCAAATATTCTGAACACTATACAAGGAGCTCTTCTTTGTAAAAAGTGTACTTCTCATCAGCTCAAGAATACACCTTGCTCTAGCAATTACAAGCCATAGTCTAAACAAAAGTAACTTCTCACATAAAATTCGACATGTAGTCACCACTTCAAGTAGGTGCCGGAATACCACAAGGTGATAGTTGTGTGGCCTATCTACATTCCGACTTTCACCAAGGTTGTATCTCTATGTCAAAAACCTGGAACAAACCATGTTCTGAATAAAAATATGAAGTACTGCTTTGCTGATCGAAGCGTTACTTTGAATCCAATCTAGAATCAACAGTGAAGCTAAACCTGTCTTTGTAATGTAAGGATGGTTTACTTCAAACCGCGATTTGAAACCAAGAGATGGTAGAGCTACAACGTGGAGGTCAATGAAGTAAGTGCAGTTAGGTTATGGGCCAGCAAATGAAGCTTCGTTCACCAGTATCAAGCTATGCGAGAAAGATAGTGATACCTCCTCGCAAACACGACGATTTCGAAAGCTCACACTCCCGGAACGTGCTTGACGGAAGCACCACTTTTTTTATGGTATCATGATGAGCTTTTCCTCTAGATCCAAATTGAATGAACAGTTGTTTTATCCCAAAACGAAACAAGGAAATCAGTCCTGCCGGATATTAAAGCTGGAAGAATTGACTATTAGTCGCAAACATACAGGTAAGCTTCGGCAACATGAGGCTTACACAAGAAGGGTAAAAATGAAGCAATAGGAAGAACGAGGAAGGCATGAGTTAAGCTCGTCGAGCGCAAATATTGAAGCCTGTACGCTATAAAGTATTTTACGCAAAAAAAGGTGCTTCTCGCATACCATTGCGTCAGCAAAAGCAGCAATAAGAATGGAGTAAGAATGGCAATAAATGTGCAACTGCTTCACTGAACGTTACCGCTCTGCGCCAATACCACTAGTGGAGAAGCCTTCCATTGAGTGTCTATATTCCGTACGGCAGATAGACAATGAGAAGAAATGGTCTCTTGTCTAGGCGTAATGATCAGCAGTAAAAGAAACATATTTTGGGGCGGCTATCGACCGGCGGCATAATTAGCCGGCGCAGCTGTCCGGATCAGATGACGTTTGAAACCTGGAACGTGGCGGAGGCTCCCTCTTATGCGCAGGCGAGCAAAAGTGCGGCAGTCCCTTAACAGTAATGTCTTCTTACGAAGCTTTTTGGCGCTTTATGCATTTCCTGACTGTCCGCTATGAAAGTGTGACTCGTATGGTTCTCATTTCAGAGATTAGTAAAAATGTGCACGTATAAAGACAAATGACGTCAAGAAATAGAAACCATTTTTGAACTTCCAATACCCTTCACAAAAATGATCATCAGTGCTTTTGGAGCGACTGAAGATTTTCAAAAATAATTTAGTAGTTCAGGTTCCTGGCTTAGAATGTCGACGAGGAGATAATCATGCAGACAGAATTGTTGCTGACTGAGCACTCCATCTCACTGCTTGTACTGGTACATGTAGAAAAACGGTGAAAAGAAGAGAGAGAAAAGACCAGAAGAATGTGATAGATATGTGGGGTTATGATTATGAGAGATATAATTATGAGGGATGTTGTAGCGGAGGGCTCTGGAAATTTTGACCACCTGGGTTTCTTTACCGTGCACACAAATCTGAGCACACGAGCCTATAGCATTTTAGCCTCCATCAAAAATGCCACCGCCACAGCAAAGATTCGATTCCACGACCTGCGGGTCAGCCGCCGAGTATCTTAGCCAAAAGGCCACCACGACAACGCGTGAAGACCGGGTTGTTATCCAGTTCAGTATAATATACAAGTGTAAACCGAGCTTTACCAGGCTTCGTGAGATCTCAACATGCTTAACTTAAAAACCATTTATTTATTTCACAGGAGCTGTTCGTGAAACTGGTATTTTTTGGTCTTCGCCACAAAAAAATATCAGAGTGCCCTACAGCTGATTTGATGTACCTTTTATTGAGGTATGTATATAATTTTTGCTTTGACAGAGTAGGCTTCGAGCTGTCTATCATATACTTCATATGTTTCAGAAAGTGTACATAGAGCATGAACAAGATTTACTTTTCATATTTAAGTGTAATACTTAAGGTTTTCTTTACATTAATAATTTTTGTATTGCTATAGTAATTTAAATTTCACCAGTTCAGTTCAATTCTGCTCACACCTATTTTCCTGCCTAGCTGCTATTTTTTCACAATCATTTATTTCTAAAACAAGGAAACAAAGTGGACAAGTTACAAGAGTGCTTAGAAGTATGCTAGACCACGCTTGAAAAAAAAGTGATCCTAGACGACCATGCCCACCTACGTGCTCCTGAAAAGATTTAGTTAAAAAGTAGTACACTATGAACTAGCTAAAAACAGAAACATTATTGCCGTTTCAGCATTCAGGGAGGAGCTCTGATAAGGCAGCAACCTCAAAGCTTCCTCTTGTCAGGAGACGCCACGTCGCAGATTTCTGGAGGGCCCGGGAGCAGAATACTTGCGGTGCTGCCAAGAAAAACATCCACGGTGGACGTCGGCGAATGCTCGCTTATTCGAAGAACGGTGAGGTCGAATAACCATAATTCAAAGCACTGAAATAACAAGCACGGAAAAGAATCGTATGCCAGCGCATGGGGTAAAAAAAAGGGGAAAGTGCACGCTCGATCAAAGATCCTTAAAACAAAATCTCGTCCACGCGAAGCGGTCACGTGTAGCTTCTCATTCAAGGGGGTGATATACACGGCTAGCCAAAACGGTAAAGAAATGGTCAAGAACACTTCTTAATTGTAGAACCTGTGAAATGAGTAATTACGAAAAATTTTCTCTATAGCGCTGGCAGCTGAAACAATGTGTTAAAACTGACGTTTGGTTCATACAAATAGGGTGACATAGCGTGTGAGATAACGCTGTGTACCCATGGGGTACCATTGCATGTTAAGACAAGCAGAATCGCTTGCTAGTGACATCTCAAGTTTCCTTGGGAGGATGGTTGAGTAAATAGGGAGTATATTTCCTACATGCATAGGCGTGCACTGTGGCTGAGCTCTATTTGCAAGTGAAAAGAGGCAAATAAATTTGACTTCAGGAACAACAAACTTTTTTTTCGATTGACACGGAATAGAAAAAAGCATTCGCATAGTGAAAACAGCGTACACAAAATCGGTCTATGAAAAAGAAAACAATAATTCTCTGAAAAACTTACATCTTTTTCTTTTTTAGTGCTCTTCCCGCTAGCCCAGAGCAAGAAAATTGAGTTCTACCCTATGCCGCTTGCAAACGGCACTTCAGCGGTAGAACGTCGTTGCTTCCTGAGAAAAAAACGTTATTATAAAATACAAAAACAAAGAGAAGAACGAGGAAAAGTCGTGATGAAGTATATAGAGGGATGCTCATGTGGACAACGCGAACTCGAAGTCTTGTTCTTTTGCCCACGATGCACACGTTAGGGCGGCAGCCCGGCCTATGCGGCGTCTTTTCGTTCGGGCTGAATGCGGTCGACGATGAACAAAAGAACCAGACTGATTGAACAGATCACGTCCCCTAAATCAATCCTCCCTTCAGAGCCCGGTCGATGGCGCGCTGCGTACGCAATACGCACGCCAGCCGTATGGGACGGCAGCCATGTTACTCGTTTTCCGTATACGTGAAAACACAGCTTTGTCGTTCAGTACGCGTTCACAAATTAACACGTGGAAATACTTTCGTGCACATGCGTATTGGTTTTTAGCAATAAGCTATGTCGTTCCAGCTATTGTGTTACTGATAAAAATCAGTAGGCACTGACACAGTCGCTGCACTAGCATGTCGTCGCTTGTGCAAGAAAATACACCTTATTTAATCAAGTGCATGCGTTCTTGTGAAACATTCAAGTCGATATAAAGTGTATTTTCATGTCAACCAGTAGAAAAAGCGAAAAACAGCTTTTGAACTTGGCGATAACAGCTAATAAAATGCTGATGTAGTCGGAAGTGTGCCCATAGGACCGGATGGCAAGCAAAAGTCTCAGGAAGATGACGAACTGAGTAGTCGGAGCTGTTTACATAATCGTTTCTTCATATTATTTATAGGTTAAAGGTAGCGTGATATACGATGGTTATGGTAGCATGCTTTGGGCGTCTCGGCGCTCGTGTTTCAAAGTCCAAGTTTTCCCGAAATTTCTTGCAGAGGAAAACAGTTGAGTCGAGGATCGACAGTGCAAACTAAACTTCCACAGTGCACTTACTTTCGCCATATGAGAGTCGTCCCCTGTTCCGAGGATTCACTAAGCCCTCGAAATTTATCTGTGGTGCACCACAACGAAACGATTCATGACTGGCCGTGCTTTGGATCAAAAGAGAAGCACGCACAGTACTTGTCCTTGCCGCTGGCACTGCAAAATCTGGCGAAAAACCGCCTTCTTCAGCAGCGTCTATCCCTATAGTAACGCACACTTCAGCAATGCGAGCGTCTTTTCCTGACTTCAGCTTGGGTTTCCTATGAGGGAAATCTACGACGGTACATGACTTACGAAAAATACGCATGAGTGAAACAATCGACAAGGTGCAGCGACGCATTCGCAATTCTTACTTCTACCAACGTCAAGCGGGTCACACGTACGTTCATTGCGAATATGCCTTTGTTAGCGTCGGATACGTGAAAACGCAGTACTCTTAGGAAAACTCCCCGAGCTACATGGGGAAAAAGGCACGGCGGCTCTGGCCGCAACAGCCGCGTTATCGCAGGATCAAAACATTTATTCCCTGCCCTTATATTTAGACGGAAACGTTGAGGACACAGCAGTTTTATGCTTTGTTGCGGGCTGCCTAGTTTCGAAGGTCAGACATCAACTCACCAAAGTTGCTAACAGGCATGGCGTCCGCTTGGTGTCTTCCGCGCCCAACAAAATCTCAAAGTTGTGCTCCCGCACATGAGCTATAGTAGCAAACGTGGGTGCCAAAGTAAACACAGTGTCTTTCTCATTTCTTACATGACCTATACTCCATACATCTAGTATGTGCCAAGTTCTACATTGGGCATACGGGAAGATGCTAGTTGAACATCTTAAGGAACATGAGTAAAAACTAGCTAACAAAGTAGGCCAAGGGGCACAACTTGAGGCTCATTTGCATTCCTACATTGAGTGGGCACCGCGATGTTACGATGCGCTGATTCTAGGCGAAAGCAGGAGTGAAGACGTGCCGTTTCCTTTGAGACCACATCGCATTAAGAAAAGTGTATCTGATTGTATCAGTGACATCTCTGTTTCTTTGCATGCCATGGAATATGAATCTTCTGAGCACATCTTAGGATATTGTTCTTTACGCGAGGAATATGAAACTACGCGTGTGTATTCAGGTGTTGCGGTGTGATAAAACATGAAATTTTATAAGTTAGTACGTATACAATGCTAACCTTTGCATGCGCATACAATATATATATATGGGTTTTGAAATATTTATTTATTTTTGTTACCTCAAAGTCCCCGGTATAGGGGCTTTACGTGAGGGATGGTCAAAAACGAATTACCATAACAGATGTTTGACAAATCCTTCTTTGGAGAGTACCGAGCAGGAGTGTTGCATGGCACCGGCAGAGAGAACGTTGCAGCCTTTGGGCATCAGCGCGAAAAAAGACAATGAGTGGGCTACGGTCCGAGCATGAGGCGGGTGAGCAACTTTGGTGCGATGCTCTGAGATGAATAAAGCAGTTGTTAATTTACCGCCAACCTGTTCTTTTCCTGACCTCCTTTTTATTTTCAAATTTTCAGTGTTATTTGCGCTTAAGAAGTTCTCTTCTTATTTGGCTGTGTACAAACTAGACCCAACGCAAGTATTACAGCAAATTAGAGCTTCAAATTCTCTAGCTTCTTTTGTTCTGTTTGTTCTTTTTCACTCAACTGTTATATTTCGCTAAAAATGCCCATGCATTAAAAAGCCAACGTTCACAAGTGTGACTCATACAATATTCAAGCTGCCATTCCTGGGCGTACGTGCCACACTTCAGAACTGCTCATGTACTTCTTGAAGTCCAATGTATAGTTGGAAGCCAACAATGGTAGCCGAGAATTTCGTAGCAGTTTTACGAGCAAACATGGCATGCCCACAACAGTTCACCTTTGCGTGATTGAACTCACAACTGCTAAAGAAGCAATCAATGGAAACTTAAAGATGGTTTCTTCAGGACCACATAAAACTTTACATCAAGATAGTGGAATGCTGGTGCTACATAACATCGAAATATATTAGTGAACGAGGCAGACGGAAGGAAAGCACTTCACACGAGAGACGCTCACTCACAACTGCAGTTTTATTATGAAAAAAATTGCACGAGAAAACGATGCACTCAGGCTCAACCAACTATAACCGGGAAACGTCACCCCAACAAAACGAACCCCTTCCAAGGTATTTAGTTTTTCTCCTTCAACTACTTAAAAGTACACTTCATTATCACTTAGCGCAACGAAGGGAACACTGATGCACGCACTCGCATTCGCCCTAATCTGCTCTGCTTCCATGATTTCTCTGGTCAGTCTGAGATAGATTTGCTCCGAACACTCGTGCTGCCAAACTGCGGATTGCACCCACAATCATGTCATTCCTCTAAAGTGGTTTCCTTCTTTCTAGCTTGCGCGCTCCTAGATTGTCGCAAAATTTAGTACCTCCCTACCTACTGCAGCCAAGTGACTCATCGCATTTCCACATAATGCGCTACCGATCTGAAAATGCAATCACTCCTAAAGAACACTGTGCGATTGAAAACTGCTAATGGCTTCTGGAAGGAGCAGCCAAGCAACAACGGTATTCTTTCAGTAATTCTCGTGTAAATTTTACGAGTTGACTGAAACAGTGGGTTTTCTGGTTTTGTTAAATCTGCAGTGGTACATATATGTGACAGATTTGACGCGTTGGGCTACAGTGAAGACGATGTGAAGGTGGTTGTAACTAAAGCATACCAATGTCATCATGTTTAGAAACGACAAGTTTGAAATACAGGTTCATTTTCAAACTGAATTTATTAGAAGAAAGGCATATGAGGGAACTCAGTAGTATAAATCACATATATGCTTGCTCTCGCAGAGGCTCCACGAAAAGCAGAAACCGTAGTACAAAACACAATTGTTCCTATACAATGCATTCGCTGTACAGAATATTCAGCGAGGATTGGCTGACGAGGTCACCTATTATTCTAGTACCAAAGTGTAATACATATCCAAATCATCACCGTTACATCGGTGATGAATTCAGTATTAAAAATTCATAAGCTAATAGAAACCAAAATTCTCTTTATTTCTTGGTAGCCGCTATTCAGCCATTTGCAGTACTATTTAAGTACGCTTCTGTGGTCCTCAAGAGTCCCAATTATGTTACGATGAGACGTGGTTCCGGCAAGGACGCGTATACACAAACGTTGTGTAAACTAAGCTTGCGTTCTGAAAGAGGATTGTCTAAATAAACGTGATGAGTACATTCACCATTTTCTTCTATATCCAGTGTGAACAAGAGTGCAAGTAATTCACTTACGTACCAACACATTGCCCACAAAAACTTTTTTTTTGTAGGATTGCTGGACAAACAACCAAACATGCTTACGACGGCAGGACGAGAGGCACCTGAGTTGCTATTTGGGAGCGCCTTCTGCCCAAGTGAAGCTGACGCACTTGAAACGCTATGGACTCAGAGCACAGAATGAAACTCGATTTTCTCACTCAATGAAAAAGAGAAAATAAA
The DNA here is from genome assembly GCF_043290135.1 of Rhipicephalus microplus. Lineage (NCBI taxonomy): Eukaryota > Metazoa > Arthropoda > Arachnida > Ixodida > Ixodidae > Rhipicephalus > Rhipicephalus microplus. The sequence goes on along the minus strand of NC_134707.1, from coordinate 70,951,950 downwards.
TGGAGGAGCTGGAATATTAGATTACTGGGCACGTCCGGATTAGCTTATTTTTGTGTGCTGTCTGTCATCTCTTTTTGCTACATTCATTCTCGATAAGCGTGTTTATGTATTCAAGGAATATTTATATGTTTTTGAGCACTCCACCATGAGGTTGTTTACAAGACTTTGCATGCAGCTTTTGCAAAACGTGCTGCTTGTCACTATATTACACAAATGAGAATCCAGATACCAACGGCGTATGGGCTATGTGAATGTTTGGGCAATGTAGGCTCTCTGAAAACTGGCAAAACTGTTTTAGGTGAGAGGAAATCGTATGTTAACTCGAGGTACTCTTTTTTTTTCAAAATGTTATGGTTACAACACACACAGTACAAAATGTCTGCAATGAAGTATATCTACTTCATATCAATGTAAATAAAAGTAACTCGCACGTGAGAGGTAACGTGGGGAGATAGAGAAACAAAAGTGAAAGTATAGTAGCTTGTAAAGAGTTTCGCTCCGGTATTATAGACGGAGTAATATGCGTACCCCGATGGTGCCTTCATAATATTATTAGCCAACACTATATTTTACCGTGCATAACACTGGTCGTATAAAAACGTTAATGTATTTCCAAAGAGCAATGTGGTCAACTTGGGGAATGTTCCAAATAAATATGAAACAGTTTAATTATATTTCACAAAGTAAAATATTATGTCACTTGTTGACATCAGGGTTAAGGAGACCCACAAGTAGTTCTTGCCAACACAATAAAAAAAATTCTGTGTCGGAAACTTGACGCACGCTTCCTCACCGATCCTTGATAAGATTGTTATTCATCTTTTCTTTTCACGGCATAGTGGCTACTTCCAAGGACTTTTAATCACGATTGTCATTTAGTGCTTGGCGCAGTCTCATTTATATGCGCAACGGAGTCTTTTTTCCCCATTTCGTACTTAAACTTGTTCACGTATTTCAAGCTTTTTTAGTGGTAAATGGTTGGATTTTAATTACTTCAGCTTGTTCAAATCACCTCCATGTGATTGGATGGTCATAAAATGCCCAAATACACTAAAACATGAGTACCGCAAACTTTTCAAACATCGCAAGTGATCAAGACTGTTTACACCATATTATATAAAACAAGCCGAAATAGTACATAAAGAGAGAGAGAAATACAGAGGAAAGACGGGGAGGTTAACCAAGCTTGGCACGGTTGAAATAATACACGGTTTATTATAACCTACATAAGCAGACAAAGTATAGCACCACCTCGCCCAAATTTCTCAGCTGGAAATGCAATAGCATGAGAAGGTAAGTGACCATACGCACAGGTGGTAGATGCTACAAAAAAAGTGTTCGTAAACTGTGGCATCAAAGCAAACGAAATCGGTTCCCTAAATGAAGTTCAGTTGCGGAATTGCATTACTGCGGATCCTATAACATATTTCTGGCGAGAAAAACTGCGGAATATTTCCTTGCAGAAAAAGAAAAATACACACCAAAAGTAACGTTGGTTTTTATTTTACTAATTCTGTAAGTTATTTGCTGCCTCAACAAAGAAAACAGCAGCAAAGGTGTAGACAAACACGCGACAATTTTTTGTATCCATGGAAACTTATTTGTACATCTTACTTAAATATTTACACATCCTACTGTTGCCAACGCCTCGGGAAATCATGCATGCGTCAACAAATCCATCAGTGCCAGCTACCTCAATTAATCGCTCGTCGTTTATCCACATGCCTCATTATTCTAGCTAATGAAAATCATATTTCACTTTACTCATGGGGAAATGAAATCACTTCTCATCCGACCACTTAAATGCCACTTTTTTTCTTGTTCTGTACGTCTGAATTCGCAACTCAATTTCCGGTAAGGTATTCTATTTATATGTTGATTACGGCCTTAATGTCAAAAACAAGAACTCGGAGAAAAATAATTAAATTGTTTCCCGGTCTTGGGGTCTAGGTGGATCATATATTCATATACATGTTTTTGGTACTCTATAAAGTGATTTCTGCTAGCGCACATCGAGAAAACTTTTCTAGCTCATGGATTTACGAAGGTTTTTCTTTTCATTATTTCTGCAGAAGCATCACCTAATTACACCGACATGTCGGATGCAGACTTCCCAGTGATAGTTTTCTTGTGTTTGTGAGTACATGCGTGACAATTTTTGGCGTCTCTCTAAAGCGCACAACTGCAAATAAAACTAGAACTAAGGCCCCCTCTACCAGGGTGCATCTGGACAACTGGAGATGTGCTCGGCGAGTCGGAATTGAGAATGGCATTATAGATTTATTGATTCTATTCCACAACACACTGCGTGTCACGAAGGTTTAGAGGTTGCGTACAAATTCTCTTCTTCCCACCCAGAAATATGTACCTATTTATTTACGCATTATTATTTTTCTTGCCATAATAAGCCAAGCCACAATGAAGCCATGAAAAAGCTGAAAGAGAAGCCACTTGAAAAAAAATGTGGAAGTATGTTGCAGCATGCATGAAACTTTCTAATTAATAAAAAAAATTCCGCTTTGCACATAATAGAGTGTTTTTTTTATGTGTAAGATGGTGAAATATGGCGTGAGAGAGAATCGTTCCTCTTTTATAAGCTCTACTTTTCATCAATGGACATAACGCCCACAGGCAGCAAAGCGTATACACATTCTGAAAAAAAAACGTATACAGAAAGACAAATGACATCCGCGTACACAATTAGAACTTCGAGCAAGAAGAAAATGGACGACACCGAGACGCAGAAAAAGAAGGTGTGGGTGTGACATGTGCAGCGCCGTGCAGTGATTGCATTATGAAAAGTAGGAACGTAATATATGGAAAGTAGGAGTGTAATTATGGCTTTCGTTGGAAGCACATCATGTTTCTTCATTCAACAACAATGAAAAAGCAACCCTCAAGATAACGCACTACACCAGTTGGCCCGAAAGGCAAAATACTGTACCACAGCTCATATTGTACAGACATAAGCGATGTAATATGGGAACAAGTTCTTCCAAAGAAATAGTGGTGCCAATTCGATACATCTTGTGTATAGTGAGTTGTTTTTATTTCCTTCGCTGAATTAATCACATTTACCTTAACATGTCTGCTTGGGTACACACCGATATCTGGTGTTAAACCTTGAGTATCACTCCCTTTCATAAGTCTCAACGTATTAGTTAAATGAAAGTCGTTTTGACGCAGCGTTGGAAGAGAAATTTTTTTAAGCCTGGTGGCCGCTGCAGAGTATTTCAGTAACAGTGTCCCACCGCGTACCACTGTCACTTCTCGAACATGCATAATAGGCTCGTAAAAGACTTAGCAATTTAAAAATGTGTTTAAGTAGTTCAGTGTCAGCAGCCGTTGTCATGCGACTGGAAGCTGCATTAATTTATGTTTTTGACTTGTTTCATGGGAAATTAATGAACCCCTTGGAAAAAAGAGATGCAATGTAGGCGTACGCTTAACATAATTACTAACGTGTGGCGCTGCTCTGTTCGTTTCCTAGGTACACGCTGCTGTTCTGCGAAACATATACACACACCGTCCAATGATTTTCTGTGCAATAGCGCTGTCTCTGCTTTTTCAGCCTTTTGTACCACTTTCTACAAAATATATGAGTCCGCTACCAGCTTAAGTCAGCACAAGAAACGTTTTCCCAATTGATTTCCACCGATCACATAGCCGCCAGAATAAAAGGAACTGCTATTTTATCTTCCTAGCCTACAGCCCTACTGAAACGTTCCATAAGATGCGGACACCTCACATACGGAATTATTGGAATATGGAAGACGTATGATGCGGACTCCGCATAAGACGTATGATGCGGACTCCGCATAAGACGTATGATGCAGACTCCGCATCATATGGAAAGACGTATCATGCGGAAATTACTGAAATGTGGGCATGTTACGTCTGAATCTAGTGCAAAGCAATATAATGTGTAAATTGAATAGACGTCCACATCTTGAGTACATGCAATACTGTGTACAAATCACAATATTTCTTAAATGTGCATGATGAGGTATTGAATCATCGGCATCTTACTAATTGTCGTGATGCGGAAGCAAAATTACCTTTTAAATAAAATACATTACAAAACTACTAAACATGCTAGCGATCATAAATGGTGGTTACATTGACACACTAATGCAGTGTTCTATGCAAGACTTAAAGAACTTATAAAGTTATTATTATCAATAGAGAAGCATTAATATACACATCAGCCCTGCTACAATCAATATGTTTTTTTATTTGTCTGTATGCTCCAGCTGTGAATAGTGACATTGCAGTGTTGATCGTACACAAATGAGGTGACTGCACCGCAATTTCACGAGCTCCACCTAAGCCACAGGATGGTGGCACAATGTAACAGCAATTTTAGAACGAAATGTTTAAACATAATAACCATAGCACTGTGAAAGTGTGGCGCTGTGTTTATCTCATGAATGCCTTGTGGAGATCGGCGAAATGCTGCTTGAGGCTCCGGCACCACTGTAAATTTCGAAGGTCACTGCGATAGAACTTATGTGTCCTTCATAGGCACCTGAAAATGAAAATAATTGGCACAAATATAGTCAGAGACACATGTTAGCACAATAGTTTACATGCACAAGAAATATAACACACAGAATGAAACTGAAAATTTAAGGCACACAATCCTTCATGTTATGCATATGTGAATAATAGAAGGAATGAGTGTATAAATTAGTTCTGCCACATCAAAAAAAAACAGCATGCTTATCACAGTGAAAATAACTAGGTTGTCACGATTTTCATTGGTAGAGATAATCGATTATTATGTCCTTATGAAATTATGATTTAAACGCTTCCTGCACAGTAAACCTTTAGGAACTTCAAGTGAAAGCTCTCAATGTTCATTTAATAGTGTGTGCATGTACATCTGCTGCCTTTATACTATACAGTTTGTGCACAAAATTGGCATCTTGAACAACTTTGAGAGTTAAACCTATGCAACTTATGAAGGTTGAAATCATAATGAAAGCAAGCAGGACCAGGCAGGTGCCATTAAAAATCTGTGCAACCCAGATAACTATAACCGAACTGCACACATATAGGGGAGCAAGAGTAACAGAAATTCGGCTGCTGACCCGCATGTCGCGGTATCAAACCCCGGCTCCATTTCCGATGGAGGCAGAAATGCTGTAGGCACGTGTGCTCAGATTTGGGTGTACGTTAAAGAACCCCAAGTGGTCGAAGTTTCCAGTGCCCTCCACTACGGCGTCTCTCATAATCATATAGTGGTTTTCGGACGTGAAACCCCACATATAAATCAAGAATAACAGAAATAAACTGCCAACAGAAAAGTTGGGTGCATGTGCTATCTGTAAGTGCTTACACCTTACTACATACAGCATGCTCATTCCATTTTAAATACCGATATTGAAAATAACTGCTCTATTAGGAATGTAAAAGGTAAGGTAGAACTGAACGACTCTACAAAAAGTGACCCTATTATGACATCACGTTTTCTTATAACAAAATTGACTAAGACTCTCAAATATCATTATGCAAGGAAAAAATCTTCAAAAGAACAATCAAGTTTGAAGTCATAATTATTTATATGGCTACTATGACTATAACCAAGAAATCGACCTCAACATGGCTAATGTTAGTTTTTAAGGCCTATGTTCACTAGACAATGAACTATACCACAAAAAGCACAGCGTTCAGGCAAAGCACCACACAAAAAAAGAAAGCAGTCCTTTTTGTTATTACCTACAATGCCTTTAAAATGGTATTTTTACCTCTACTTTCCGCTTTTTATCTAAGTAACTGGTGTGAAACAAGTTAGCTGAAAATGCACTGTGCCTCCAAAACCTGTTGGTTGAATCTGAATTTTTAAAAAATGGTGAAGCTTGCACCAAATTAGGCTCCACAAGCCTTGGAACAGTGAGACTACATGACTCTTAGGACTACTTTAGTTACTTGTGTTTTGTTTCTGGGCCTAAGCATAAAGACAAGGGCTTAACTGAATTGCTGCTAACAAACAAATGCTTTCGAAATTGCCCGAGCGTCAAAGGATGCTCAGCCATTTGTTGTTTTTTGCACTGGGCTATTCTACACCAAACATACAAACCATACTGCCTGGCGACCATCACAGATGTATAGTTTAAAAAATGATGGTAATTTACTCTTCTGAAAATAGTTATTTGCAGAAATGTTTTGAAGAGAAAAGAGTAGTGGTCACGTGGGTACCATCAGAATTTCGGAGAATGTCGTGCGGGTGTTATTTGTGAGAAAAATTTCAAAGTACCGCTTTTTCTTGCCATATAAAATTTGATCTACATATTAAGTAAAGATGCTTCTTAAAGTTTTTGAAGTCAAGTAACTTTAGTGCAATTTCTCTGCTACATAGGCTTTGAAGAATTCAGCCAAACTGTTTATCGTTTGCATTTCTTGTATGGCAATACTGCATTTTGTATGAATATTTGAGCCACAAATACTCACTGCACAGAAGTTATATTTTACGAAAAAAAATAATGTTAGGTCCAGATTACAAATATCACTATATAATCGTTTTTGTCCACATTGAGATGCAATTTGAGCTGTGTGTTTGTCTAATTGAAAATTACTTTTATATGTAAGTTGAAAGCAAATAAACAGTTCTTGTTACATGGCAAGTGTTATCATTTCAATTTTTGTTTAAATGAGGAAAATGATTTTTGAAGTCTCCTATTGAGGGCCATGGGGAACTTCGGAACGGAAGCTGTCGTACATCAAATGCAGAAAACAGCCATCATAAGAAAACTTCAAAAATTCATTTCTACCTTAAGACAAAGTGTAATCATATAACTTGCCATATAAAGAAAACTGTTTCCTTGCTTTTGATGTGGCGAAAAAATTGCACTAATATTACTGAGCTTCATGCACTACACACAATCACCTTTACTTAATACCAAGACCGAATTTGGTGTAGAAGAGGCAGTATTTTTGAAACACTTTACTTTTTAGAAACAACACCCAGACGACATCCTGGGAAGTCCAGAAGGCACCAACGTGGCCTAATATTTTGTTCTCTGCGATATACTTTAGCATTTTGCTGTTTTCAGAAAAATACAGTAAACGAGCACAATATTTTTTTTTCAAAACACATTTAGAACGGTTGGCAAAATGGCTGGGATGTTTGATGCGTAATTGCCTCACTGCCAGCATTTATTCTTCCGAAGCTCAAGCTATCACCTCTCTGTTACTGCCTCCCTCACATACAATGCCTGCATAGAAAAGAAAAAGAAAGGCAGGTCCGACAAAGTTCACAAGGCAAGATATTTTTTGATGTTGGATAAATTCATTACCATAAACAGCAGCAAAATAACATTCATTTTAAGTAGTCCAAGACACAAGCTATATACCAGCATACTAAGAGCCAAGCACAAACTTTTCAATTGAACATGTGTGGTGATAGACAGGAAGCACTTATTGCAAGACTGATCAGTCTGTAATTAACTAAATGAAGTACAATGCACTGTTAAATCCAACACCACATAGGCATCTTTGCTATAGCAAAGCCATGTGTCATTGATTCATGCACTAGATGGGACAATGCAAATGTAACAAAAAAGGTGAAAAAAGAAAACAAGGGGAAAAAAGAAGAAAAGGGGGGATGCAAAATAGGAGCAGTGTAGCACTACTTTTACTTTGCATTCCCCTTTTCTTTCTTCTTTTTTCTTCTTTTCTATCGTTTATCTTTTTTTTGCTTCCCTTACCCCCAACCTCCGACAGGAGAACACTTTGTATCAGCGCAACCTAACATGAAAAGAAGCAAGGGCTGCACTCTTCTGCGTTATAGGTTTTTTTTTCAGACAAACATTTCCAACAGGCACACACGCCTATACCAAAAGATGATGTCATTACTGACCCCATTTAAACTAACACGCCAAGCATGACAAGGTGACTTCTAAAAAATAGGTCCTCCTATCGCAACATCGGCCAGCCTGTCTGAAGCACTTCTACTGTTCACCCTGATTACCCCACTAGATGTTTCCATCTGTCGACTCACATCTTCATTTTCGATAACACTAATACGAGCTTACATTGATGAATACGCACGAAAGTTTAGTTATGTGTCATGTATGAGATTAAGCAACTCTGTTAAAAAATTATTGATAGCTTGCTTTCAGGCTTTTTATACTGTAGCCTGAAACTTCGTAATGTCTTCTATGCACATGAACCAGATTGACAACGTAATGCACAACATGCTTAAGAATACTGCGAGGAACAAGATAACGACAAAACGACCAGCCAACCAAAATTTTCGCTGTACATGTTTATAAAATGTTCATGTACCCCAAACGAGGTGCTTATAATACAAGCCGAAAAAACCTACAAGTAGGGCCTTGGAGTCTTCTGGAAGTAGACGTGTTGCATTTTTTCTGTAGAGGGCTTTAGACCCATAAGTGAGGAACAAAACTCCTGTATAATGAAGAATGTTGGCAGCTATCAGTTATAAAAAAACTTAATGCAGCTAATCTTCCCCGACACATCTGTACATTTAGAGAGGTGACGTAGCTTCTGTGATTGTGGCAGTAACTCCAACAGGACCAGTGCGAAAATTGGCACTACTTGGCTAGACAAATGTCCAAACATGCCTGCCCGACTCCCTCTAGCCATCGTGGCTGAATCTGACACATGATTTCTTAACTGCTGGCTGGACAAAAACAAAACCACTGAAGCACTCACAATACACAGCGTGAAGTTCCTCTGGAGCGGTCAACTTCGTCTTCTGCAATGAAAGAGCAGCACAGTGTACTGATAAGGCACTCCTTGCAATGGTTTTCAATGCCACACAGTGACCTTGCTGTTCCTGTCGAAGAGAGCTTCGGGAGCTTGGAGGGTGCTTGCTCTTTTCTGGGGGCTGCTGCCGCTCCTCGTTTTCTGCTCAAGGTCAACCTGCATAAAGTTGTAGACGAGGCTTTAAGAGTTGTATATAATGATATACAAATTTTCGTTGAACACACATTTCCTCGTGGCACACTAAGGAATTTCTTATAAAACTTGAGGCCTCGCATATGCAAACATTTACAATCGATCCGAAGATGCACTTGACTCTAAAGAAGCAAGTTTGTTATGTAGTGTATATAAAGAAAGGTCATTCAGCACAACCACAACTACAGTTGCACACGAAAACGACATTTTACACGATCCTGTTTATTTACACGGTCCTGTTTTACACGATCTGGTCTGCATGAACTCTTGAACCGGGCATCATATAGGTTGAAAGACACACACAGACTTTGAGACAAACCTAGTTTCCCGTGGAGCATCCTCTTGCACTATAACAACACATCTCAATCTAGTTAGTTGGTCAGAACGAGGTGAAAACAGCTCGCACTTGAAAAGCACAGGCAGAAGGAAACGCCTGCACCCTGTGCTTTCTGTACATTCTCGTTGAGGGTGCAGTTTTCACCTTATCCTTATGCAATTTCGCATTTATAACATTGTTCGCTGCATAATCTTTGTGGCGTTAAAGTGTGTGATACCGTCATGTGTATCCCATGTAATTTATAAAAATAGAATACAAGATAGCTTGATTCAAAAATAACAAAGTGCATCCAGCGCCATGTCCTGTAGCCATTCTTTAGGCAAGTGGCAGAATGATTTATTCTTCAAAACATATCTTACTTGTAACCACTACAAGAGCTAACTCGTACACTGGCACATTCTGTTTGCCTCTTCAGAATATAAGGTACCTTTTTTACACCAGAAAATCTTCAAGAAGAATAGAAGTGTTGTAATTGTGAAGAAAGAAAAGTAGAAGGAAAAAAAAGATATTGATTGATTTGTGGGATTTAACGTCCCAAAACTACCATAAGATTATGAGAGACGCCGTAGTGGAGGGCTCCGGAAACTTTGACCACCTGGGGTTTTTTAACGTGCACCCAAATCTGAGTACACGGGCCTACAACATTTCCGCCTCCATCGGAAATGCAGCCGCCACAGCCGGGATTCGAATCCGCGACCTGCGGGTCAGCAGCCGAGTACCTTAGCCACTAGACCACCGTGGCGGGGCAGGAAAAAAAGATAACCTACCCTGTACAGGGACCGAGCCTGCGAACTTCGAATAACATGTCCGATGCTCTATCAACTGAGCTACCATGGCGGTTATCCCTCTTCCATTTTGTACGGTATATATGTGCATTTATACATGGAAGATTCAGTCAGCGCTGCCTGTTACCATTATGGCGAGTGTTGGACACCTTTTTTTTGCCTACTTGCAATTACATTACGATTGCAATTACGTTACGATTACTTCCAATATCCCTATACTTCTTTGGCAGCATTATGCATCTGTCCGTTCTCAGAAAATCTGCTAGGCACAGGAGGAGGCAATAGTTCGCCCTCCCACCTAAATGCATGTACTTGAACACATGCACAACTGATCAAAAAAAAACAAAACAAGTCACACATCGCTAAGATTACTGAGATTCAATGTTTTAGATTCATGAGTAAAGGAAAGAACTATAAATTCAAGGGTTTGTAGTCTTTGTTGAACACTTTATAATAAAAACTAGCAGAAAATGATGCCAAACAAACTATAGGGGATGTTATCAAAAGTAACTTTAACAAAATTGTGAAAAGAAAAGTGAACAAAAACGTAACTTGGCAACGTTTTTTGACAATTGAATTGACATTACTTTTTATAACATCCCTTTATTTTACTGGGTAATGTTGTCGGGTAATTCTCATTATTAGAGTGGTGAGTAGGCTGACAAAGAAAGTATATGGCATTGATACTTCTTTTGAACACCTAAAAGTTTGAGGAACTTAAAAGAGTGGAAGCTACTTTGAGTAGACCAGAATATTTAGTTGGAGCGGAAAAAAAACGTACACACATTTTTACCAGGCTTTTCAACCTATTTTGAGACATAAAAGTGTATGCTGACAGTAATGTTAAGTACCATTACTTTTGTCACACTATGCACTGTAGCAGGTGTAGTTAGAGTGGTGATAGTGAAGGATTAATCAAGCACGCCACCAACTGCGTTCACATCAATGGTCGCGTATTTTAAAAATAAACCTGCTGTATAGTAAAAAAAAATTTAGAGCATTTATGATTTTATTCAAATCAAGTTAAACCGACTGGTTAAGCAAACCATTTGCATAAAATCAAAAGGCATAAAGTGATTCATGTATTATAACTATGTGAACAATTTCAGCAATGCAGGGCAAAGCGACAACAGTTCTATTAAAAACCCCTATCATTAAAACATGCATGAAAAGCACCACACCAGAATATTTTATAGTGCATGTAATATCGAGACTACTAGACTGTCTATTGACCTTTTAGAAGAAGGGTATCTCCTTCACATTCAAGGGGCAACCACTTAGCCTTTTCCTGAGCTTTTCTGTGAATATTTCCTGAATTTCAGATATCATTAGGATTGATTTAGAGTAAACAAATTTTGCTTACGCATTGAAACCTAGTTCTGTATGTAACTGCAATTATGGGTGCCAAACCATCTCTAATTAATTTTTAACAATTAACTTATTTTTTAACTGCAGCAGCACAACTAGCTATGGGTGCCCAAAAAGTAGCTAGAAACAATACCTTTACCTCTTTGAGCCTTTTGGAAGTGTTCAGCTTCTCAGTGCTCACCTTACAACATTTTTTTTAAATACGTGTTTGTATGCCCACTGCACTTGCTCCTTGTACAGTGAGGAGGAGCACATGGCAAGAAGAGACAAGAAAGAAGCATAGCGAAAAAAAGCGAAATAAGCGAGGACCTCTTTTTTATCGTACAATGTGTGTAACATGACTATTGCGACAACATATAGACAAATTATCACGGCTATGTATCCATTGTAGAGTCATACACAGCTGCAACACCACGACTAAATTTCAACCTTGTGTTGGTTTAGGATCCCTTTATAGTGGCAAGCTAATGATATCTGCATTTGTTTGGCACATACTAAGATGCAGTGAAATGTGATATGGTAATCTCATTTAGAATGCACGTCATGTGGCTTCATTGTATATGTGGCCACAAGTAACTCTGGTTGCAAAGCAATATGGCAGAGCCTAAACAGACGTCACCGACCACTCTAATCTGAACTTTCCTTTGCTACTCGCCCATTATCATCCCAGCAAAAAATGAATAATTGAATCTGCTACAGATAAGTGCCAGCTAATGCTAAGGACCAAGTATGAAGGGTGTTTTGTCATTATTGAGATCAGTTATTTGTTCAAGAACACTTGCTGTCAAACACAAATACATTGCTGTCGAAGCATCAAGACTCAAATATAAAGCAAAAAGAAGTGTCTCTTTAAAAATTACAGGCCACAAGGCAAGATAAATATTTGATATACTTGGGATGTAAGGCACGCACAAGAGGTGCTGCCATATTATACTTTTCCTTGTGTTGAAACTTGCTTGCTTTACTCACCCAACACATCTGTAAAGATGCCGTGAAAACACCAAGGAGCTGATGCAGCAAGGTTGAACACATGTCCAGGGATTCCACCATTCCTAAGCAGCCCTACAGCCTCCACAGTCCTGCAACCATTTGTAAGATAAATATAGTTCTACCCAAAGTTCTTGGTTTACAGACACACATGCAAGACACATAACCACTCTATAGGAAGTTTGCATGATAATGCGCTGGGTAGCAAAACGGATGCCAATATCAAGTATCCCGGCCTGCCGATTCTTTCTTTCCGTTCTTAATTAATCAATCCATGGTTATTAAGTGTTCCCCCAATGTGAAGTGTACTGGCAGTCCGGTGAAGAATTGCAATGTATTTAGAACACATTCCAATTCATGGCAAGTAAGCATGCAATAGCGTTTTGTCAGCTCTTCGAGAAAAGAGCATGAAGTTTAGCTAAAACCCATGTTTTTTTATAAACACCATTCAATTTGATATAAAAGTTGTGAGCATTATGTAAAGGAACACGGATTCATGTTTAATCAATGATTTCTTATAATGTACTGATATGAATGCAACTAACTGAATATGAAACGATAAATTTTGCTCGAGAATTTAGAGTTATGAACACTATCGCACTTGCCTGCTGCATCTTGTCCAAAACAGCGGCAAGATAGGCTAGTTTGTGTAGGTGAGTAGTAATGAGCAGTGCAAAGTAACAACAAGAAACACCAGTAACAACAGTATGGGGCAAGCACATACTGCCAACTGTATAATTTATTACACAAAAGTTCGCCTGAATATCAGTCAGACAACTTGTGCAAATGAAGGTCCAGTTGGGCATGAACAAGTTACGAAATCAACAATGCCTGCTTTCACTAACAGGACCCTCATTCACATAAAGTATGCAGTGATAGGCCCCTACCGAGGTACGTCACAGCATGATGTCACTGGCACATGTAAAAGGTGTGGCTGGAAAAACACTCCCGCTGGTGGCTCAGCCCGGTACAGTCGTGCGGTGTTTGGGGCAAGTTTTAATTTTTCAAAGCTTACACTTCACGTTACAATGTCGACATTAGCTGTAGTATGTGTCAGCAAACATCCAGCTGTGTGGTAAACTGTGTGGTAAAATATTTGCCATGCTGTCTGTTTATCTTGAAGAAGTGAACACACGTGGTGGCCTGTGCGAGCAACAGCGGCATAGTCTTCAAAAATGTGCACTGTTGATTGCGGCATGTAGTGTGCATTGAAAGGTATTGAGAATATCGGTTCAACTGAGAATACTGAGTGTGGTGTGTGCAGTGTCAATAACAATGTGTCTTGTTTGCGAAGACTAGCACTCATGCCAGGGACCGGTCGATGAAAAAACTTGATTCGACATTTTAGTCAAGGTAAATATGCACTTGACGTGACCATCTGCGAGTGGGTACATCTCGGTGTTTGCGCTGTGTGCAGAAAAAAATTCCAAGGTCACCGGGCTGGAAGATACCATTTGCTGAAGCTGCATGTATGAATCGCCCCGACGAGTACGCAAGCTCAATAAAGGTATAACTCGTTTTATCGAAGGCCTCATATTTCTTCATGTAATAAGCAGAGATTCTTGTTTCACATATACTCAGTACCTTTACCGCTCGATATTCATGAAGTGACAATGAGAACAACAAGTTTGTGTGTTAGGTTCTAAGGGAGCACTGTAAATATGCAAATAAGTTGTAGGTGTCAGATGCAGCGATGTAACTGCACAAAAGATTACATATATATTAGGCTACAGGTTTAGAATCGCATACATCTCAGTGGTCTATCAGGAACGTCACAAACAACTTCCTTGCCAACCAGCCTTTGCACAGAGGGAGGGAATGGCTGGCACGGTGCTCGAAGTGACGTCACACTATTTGCAAACATAGAGAGGTTTCTTACTTAGGCAACATTTTGCACAATATATTTTTAGATGCAAGACTGTACTCATCCACATTGATCATACTGATGTCTTTTGTTGTTACTTTGTGCTGTGAGTTACTAGGCATTTAGTCACCATGATCTTTAAAAGCTAATTTGAGTGTTCTCTCTCATATTGCTGACAACTGTGTTGTTGCATAAATTGGGCAAAAAAGCAACACAGAAAGGCTGTCACAATAAATACACCAACATGGGTATTCTCCTGCAAACAAAAGTCGGCACTGGTCCTGTCATTACCCGTCTTCCTTCTCTCTTTGCCTTGTTTGTGCTGAAACAGCCAAAGACCTGATGAGTTAGATGAGAAATATTATTGCATCAAAACTATAAGTGCTTGCATCAGCAACTACACAACAGCGTGATAACCGCACCCCTGCCACACAGCAGCGAAACATATTTTGAACATGCTGGCAGTGTATTATTTTATAAAAAGCAACTCTGGCAGATTACAAAATGTCACATTGTGCATGCAAGTTTTTTTCAAAGTCAGGCGTACAATGTAGGTGCTGGCCGGTACATTATTAGTTACAAGCAAAGGCGTCTTGCAGGTACACATGCAGATTGCACGAACACCTCTCTCTCTCTCTGCACTAGGCACACACATTATATCTTTCAACAAGCACACGCCACTGTTTAGGGCCGTAATAACGCTCTACCGTGAACGTATGCTAATCAACCCACTTAGGCGGTTGGCTAGGTGAATCGAGCCAAGTTACAAATTGTATCGCCCGCGAACGTAAACAAAATGCTGCTTTGCATCAAATGACACTGCAGGCTTCGTTTAATCAACAACGTAGCAAGCGCCGTGTGCGTCTTCCTCACTACATTGCACATATGAAAAAATCGATCACCATACACATGCATGTTGCCGCAGTTGTCTCGAATTAGCTCCAGTAAGGCCGCGCCGATGCGCCATGGCTCTGCTGGCGTTAGCGTTGCCAAAGCAAATCGGCAACCGCACTCGCGAAGGCGCGTAAGGTTGCCGTTTCACGACGCCTCGTTCGAGTGCAGCAACACACACTTGCACTGAGTGGCATACTTGGTCTACATAAAAAAGTGCCCCCCTTACCTTTAGTTTCTTTCACACTGTCCTGAGGGAAGCGACCACAGGCGTCAGCCGTCACCTCGGAGTCCTTCGAGCGCCCGACCAACCCGCCGATTCCTTGGACGACTCGCACTTGATCCGCACTCGGACAACCGCGGGAATAGGGCGCAATCTTAGCACATCACACAAACGAGGAACGGCGCTTCCTTGCGTAAATTTAACATTTCGTGCTCTCGTGTGTAGCAGCGCGAACACATGAGACACGCACCGAAACGGCATGCCCACAGAAACAAAGAAGACAAACAACATGTGGCTTTAGCTGTGAATGGATTTGACTTGGATATCTGTGTGAGAAAAATAAAAAAAACATCTGTCGCTGCTATAAACTGAAAAAAATGTATGTTATCTGGCAAAATAACTTTAAAAGTGATAAACGGTTATTCAAAAAACAAGTTACACCTTATGAATATTTTCGCAGGTCTTTGTTTTGTTTTTGTTCTAGCAGACGACAGCCTCCTACTGCTTCTACGACAGACGTAGTGCGGTTTAACGTTCGGTGCGTGTCGCCGACGCAAAGCTCTACAGTAGTGATATCAGAGTTATAAATTCTCAATGAATCATAGGATGGCTACAAAGCAGTAACATTTTGACATAGTGCAGTACGCAATCTTTCAAGGTATGACATTTCTTTGCTCTGAAGCAAATCGAAGCAAGCCGGCCGGCGCAATCAGCTGATGTCGCCGCTACGCGAGGCATGGTCGTGCGCAATAGCGTTGCGCCCCACGCTCGATTTGTCATCAAGCGATAGAGCTACTCGGTGGAATACAGCTAGATGCAGGGATTAATGGCGTATCACTCTAATTCCCTGTGGTGGCCGACTCAATCGCAAGAGAGCCCCGGGAAACAACCTTCAACTGCTCAAGCTTTTGTGTGGGTGTAAAAATACTTGTTTTTATCCGCGGCGGGGCAGCAATCTATAGTTGAAAGACATGCGAAAAGCATGTGACGTATATACAATCCCAAAACATATGCACACAACAATAGATACGATCGCATATCGTACATAAATATGCCAGCACATAGCGTGTAAAAAGCAAATTTATATACATAACTTAATCTCCATGCTAGCTTCAGCGCGAATAGCTTAGCAAGTTAACGCACTCAGTTCACGTACGCGAGCACAACTAAGTGGCGCAGGTTCGAGTCCCGCCAAGTTTAAATTTTTTTGGTTTTTTTTCAACGATTTTATTGCACTGCTATCTTTTCTAATGCCTTAGGTTCTAAAACAAAATAAAAGCAATATTGCGTTCAAGTACGTATGTGGGACTGTGTTTTTTGCGCAACAGTTATTAGTATTTTTATTTTCATTATTATTTTTTATTTATTTCATAATATAACAAAATTAAGGAATAAGGGGAACAATGGGTCTGCTTGATTGTGAAGGGACTCGAGAAGTGAGAAAACTCAAACCAAAAAATTTATTTGAGAAAAAACTGATCATTTCACAGCCGGACCAGTTTCTTCAAGGGTAGGCCCTAGGTATGCGCGAGACTTGCTATATGACTCATCTCAAGCTGTGGCAGTTCAGGGAAGGCAATATCACCGAGAAGCAGTTCCAAAATATATTTTGGTTGATGTTTTTTGATTCCTCCAAAATAAGGGCTGCACAATTGTGATCGAGCCAAACCAAGAATCGCGGGAACGAAGTCATCAGACAGAAAATGAATAATGTTGATTGTTTGAAAAATTGTCCTTAATAAAAGGAAGAGTTATGGAGTGCTACGTAGCTTAACTCGATAGGAATTTTATATATACATATAGATAGTTTAAAATGGACAATGTTGCACACACAGACATTGGTTAAACTTCTTGGCAGCACAGTTGAAGCATCTATTTAGAACTGAAGCATCAAGAGAAGCTCATGCGTCCTCACTTTATTGCGCTTTACATAGCTTGTATGCGTCCATGCAGCCATGATATGATATATTTTAAAGCATTTGTTTAACCTATAATCTTCTTATTCATTAAAGCTGACCCATAAGTTGTGTCTTATGTAGCACTACAATCGAAGCGTAATCTGCATAGTGGTCTGAAACAATGCTTTTGAAAATCTCAAAACGACCCAGCTCTATACACGACCATCCGTGCATCAGTGATAAGCACCATTATGTGTTTGTACATATCAGTTGTGCTCTCATACTTAAACATTTTTCTGACCACTCCCTCTGCCCCTACCTCGTTTCTGTCGTGAAGCTGTGGCAAGTTGTGTATAGCTGTATTTATATTGTAGGAGCACATACTATCAATAAAAAATTATTTTTAGGCTACATCCAATTAGTTTTCATAGATTTTCATTTTTTTTGTCGGTGCTCAGGAGAGCTAAGCTCATGGTCGATATTTTAAAATGACATTTCTCTTTGCCAATGTTAATGAGAACAGTTTCATTAATAATGACAAGTTCATTCACATTGAATTTAGTTTTCATTATTATTGTTTGTACCAAAAAACGAGCCCTTGAAGTTATGCTTTTTTGCTTGATTTGTTTTCGTGTGACAGCATGCAAGTAAAATGACAGTTATTGTCATTCCTTGTGAATGACACATTTTCCGTGTGACAGACTTTAGCACCTGGTCATCTGCAGAAGTTGTATTCATTCTGGAAAAGGGCGAACAGTGGTGACTGACAACAAAGACTAGCCTGCGTTATTCTTTTGTACTATATATGTCACTGTGCATTCATTTATAACTTTATAGAGCTCGGATTTCCTGCTTAAAATGTGACAACAACTGTAGAGTTTCCACATTTTTGCAACAATCCACATGCCTTTCATACACTATTGCACATTTTCGTAAGCACCTTACAAAATCTGTATTTTTCCGTAAGACCTTACATTCTGCATTTTCCTTATGAAAGCTTCTGTACGCTCCATACACTTTCCTTATCCTTCCATATCTTCCATCATGAACTCTCCGTATGCTCCCTAAGTTTCCTTATCTTTCCTTATCCTTCCATATACTCCATAAAAAGCTTTCCATATATGCCATACATTTTCCTTATCTTTCCGTATACTCCATAAAAAGCCTTCCGTATACGCCATACAATTTCCTTATCCTTCCTTATACTCCATAAGAAGCTTTCCGTAAATGCCATACAACTTCCGTATATTTCCATAAAACTCCATATTTTTTCCGTATGTAGCGTAAGGAAATGTTACGGAGTCCATATATTTTCCGTAAGATTTCATACGGAACGTTTCAGTAGGAAGAATACGTGATTCAGATTCTGCTTCAATTTCTACGATAGATGATTTAACGATGACGAGAATATTAGGTTTTCTTTTCTATAGGACGCGCCTGCTATGATGTAGCCGCAAGTGCGTATTGCTTTTTCTCAAGGAAAAAAGAGAAAATCATTTCTCAGAACTCAAAAAGTAAATTTAAACATTACTTTCCTCAAGTTGGCGTGCTGTCTCTTACCGCCAGCTTTTCGTACCCCAGAAGTTCCATATAATGGACCGAAAAGAAGGCACAAGGTTTCGCCCATTCAGCTATCTTTATATCTTCTTTTTGCTTTTCAGTCCTACCGTTGTAGAAATGCGAACAATTGAGAAGAAGAATGCGGAAAGTCTAACAAATACGACTAATTCCCTCTGGGTTTTAATATTTCCAACTTTTGAGAGATAGATAACCTAATAACTCACTTATTTCTACAAGAAAGGAACAATGCATCACTGCAGTCGCCGATTCAAACGTTACAACATCCGCATTATACTGCTCATTCATGATTGCTCCTGCTTTCTCAACTTTTCTGCTACAAAATAACTAAATTTCGTTTTGCCCATCTCTTCATTAGGACAAAACGTGCGGTAGTTTCCTCTAATTTCATATCTATAGAGGTATGCTCGGTCCTGAAAATTCAAGCGCTGGGTCTATTATTCTTGCGTGGATCGTGTTAATAATCTTGTCTTTTTTTTATTACTGAGCTGATTTTCCGCGGATTTCATTTTGTAAACTTCCCAACGTCCTTTTTTGGGACATGAACGTCGACTCTCGTTTCTACTGTATAGTTTATTTTTCTTTATATTTAATTTATTATTTGCCGAAACAAATATAGACGATCCACGAAAGAAGAAATTCTAAACACCTCAAAACTGCGGGGGACTCTTAAGGCGGCGATAAATAATACATTCACAGAAATAACGTCTGAAATTCCTTCAGTCACTCGGTATTTCAAGACAGAAAAATTATTGCGCCCTGTAAAAAAAATAAATTGTAGCTGTGGACACGTAACCATGCACGGAATAACAGAATAACTGAAGGAAATTTGAATTCCAAGACACATTCCATGTGGAATGGCTTTTGTCAAACATAAGAGTCAAGTACTTTGCCTGATCTTCTTTTCATTACCACGCAGACCTCGGTCCTATTTTGTAGCCCTCATGCTCGCCATCAGCCTGACGTAACAGGTGTTATTATAATGCTTGTAGTGCACATCTTGTGATATAAAAATTACTAATGCATCAGATAACGAACAGCATTGCCAGGAATTAGAAAGAGATAGATTAGCTCTTTCATTTATACAAGATTTACTCTGTAAACTTAGGGCAGTGGTGACTTGCAAGATCGGCATGGCTGTATTTTATTGTCATAGGCACGCTGTGACATGGCTAATATGAATATAAGCCCGCCATTGCAAAGATCTAACGCTAGTACACATGATGATTTGGTGCACTTTTCGCTGGATACACCTATGTTTTTTCTGTAGACGGGATAAAATCAGCTTTTTACGGCATGCCTCCGGCAGGATTTGGCGAAGCCACAGGAAAGCCTACAATAATTTTTATAGGGATTTCTAGTGCTGCAGCTTCTCTCCTTCCTAAGGGTTCGCTCCCTTCGATGTGCTGAAAAGTAAGTAAGTGTTCGTGCCCCGTAGTGACAGATCAGGAGAACGGCATATTCTCTGGGGTACTGGCGAATGCTTAAAGCAGACTTTGGTTCCGCCTGGAAGAGAGGCGTTCCCAAATGAAGCGCTGGCGTAAATACACCACATGGAGTTGATTCACGTGCGACTTCCATGATGCATGATTCAGCCAAGTCTCCGGCTACCTTTGCGGTTACATTAACGCCTTGCTTTCCGCTGCAGGCTCTCGTGCGAATGTGATTTCTTCACATACCGAGGAAGGGACATACACGCAGACTAGCATGGTTTCGCAAAGAGGACGTCGCTTCGATCGTGCTCTTATTGCGTCACTCGCAGCCTAGACAGTTATGTTACGCGATACTGATTACATTGACTGCGACGAACGAAGGAGCAAGGACATACAGAGCGTGCGGCATGCAGGATGTAGATGAAATATGTGTGTTCATGGAGTTAGGCAACTGGGGCTACCAAAGTTCATATATGGCGGAAAGGTATGATGTCATGCTCATCTTCTGACAGTAATGCGGCTGCTAGTGCAAGATGAAAAGGTAAAAGGCTCCTTCAAAGTGCCAGATAACGGTACTGCACGTCAGGCACGAGTCTCAGGGCCCAATTACAGAATTGGTACTTCTGAAAACATCGTTACGTAAAGAATGTTCGGGCATCAGCGTTTAAGCCGGTAGTGTGTCAGGCACAACAATTATCTTAACAGGCTTGCCAGCAGTAGTAACTTTCGCACCCCTCAGTTTGTTATTCAGACTGCAGGATAAGGTTCGTGAGCAAAATAATAATACAAATAACAGCGCCATTGGTTACGAACTTGTGTAGAATATCCTTATAATATTCTTAAAGAAAAAAGAAGAGAAAAGTGAGCCCCCAACTGTCTACATCAGAGTGAGACACCTCAACAGTAGCTCGCAAGAAAGCGGGTAAGGAGGGATTAAAAAGATAGGATTAAAAGGTATATATGGAGGAAGGAGAAAGCGAGGCGCCGGGACAGTGAGCGACGGAAGTAAAGAGAAGATAGGAAAGGTTGACATGGTCGCAGGAGTCCGAGGACGCCCCGCCGCGGTGGTCTAGTGGCTAGGGTTGTCGGCTGCTGACCCGCAGGTCGCGGGATTGAATCCCGGCTGCGGCGGCTGCATTTCAGATGGAGGCGGAAATGCTATAGGCCCGTGTGCTCAGATTTGGGCGCACGTTAAAGAACCCCAAGCGGTCGAAATTTCCGGAGCCCTCCACTACGGCATCTCTCATAATCATGTGGTGGTTTCGGGATGTTAAACCCTACATATCCATCAATCAAAGGAGTTCGAGGACGGGGCACAACTCAGTGAGAGGTCATGTCGGCGGCAGGAGATGGCGTAGGGGGAACCCAGTCGGCCAGTGTTGCGTTGTCGTCTGAGATCGCGGGGGCGCAACTGGTCGTCACAGAATCCAGAGAGCGAGTCCCGGGTGGAATATCCATAGGCATCAGCGCCAGGTATCAGTAATGTTGCGGCATTTACTCAAGTTATGAAATATAACCACGCACCTGATATTTTTTTCGTGTTTAGATAAATATAAGTTTAGGACGCGTACAATCTTGGAAGCGAAGTGTCTGGGAAGCAAACATATTTCCAGCAATCTAAACCTGTTTTCTGTTTTATTTGATTATTTGTAACTCAGTATTTAACCACATGGTTCACCAACACACAATATATCAGCTCAATTATACTGCCAAAATATATCAGATCTGACTTGTCATCTCAATACGTTCATTTTTTCACGATTTAAATTTTATGAATGTACTAAATCAAAGTCGCAGAGCAGCTACTCAAGCAATATCCGCTATAACGAACAAATTTGAACGACGTGCACAACGGAACACAACGCAAGCTCGTCAAGCACGCAAAAGAAACCAGATTAACGAAGGCACCACAGCTGCTATCAAAAATAGCATGCTATTCTGTATAATTCAATTATTCCAGTCGATTGCCTTTCTCTTAATCGTAGTTCAATTCAGTGCACATCATCTATTCATACATATTGCCTCGCGACCTCACTGGTTGCTAACTACACATTTCTGCTTTTTGCTTTCTTTAGCGCTCACGTCAGATCCAGAATACCGTGGGCTATCGCTGAGGCACACGTATTGAGAACGACCTAGCCACGTTTTTCACGGTAACACTTTCATTGCACTTGTACTAATGACACAATTCCAGGAACAATTTACAAAGATGGATGAGTGAAACCGAGTTATTTTTGCCTCTATAGACCCAAAAGAGACGTTGAAATTTATTCACGCGCGTCTATTATTCTTTATTGCGGCCTATCTTAGCGACCTAGAGGTATTGGATCAGTCACAAATCCTCGTCTGCTCCGTTCCGGTCACAAATGTAGCCACACATTTTGCTCCGGACATCTTTTGCAAACTGTGTGGCTTGAGGTTGTAAGAAAGAAAAAGAGCCCTACCACATTACGTGTCTTCGCAAAGCGTTTCATCATACAGTTGTTGCACTCTAGTCTCACAGATTTCTCGGTTGCTTCCCGATACTTGCGTGAAGCACAGCTCTCATGCTGTAGTAAGATTCCTTTCAAGCAGAAGATAGTGCAAGGATCGATGGGGGCTTTCTATCCATACACGCATGCACCGAAATGTGCATATATACTATGTGTAAATCGCGTCAAAGATTCAACAGAAACATGCAGGTTTTGACCACATTCACAAACAGCGTTTTAGGCAACCTCAGCCAATATTTGATTCTACAAGGTAGCGGTAGCTTCACTTTTTGTACCCAGAAAAATGGTTCATAGTGGCCTTTTGAAAATGAACACACCGCTTTGATGCAATCTTCTAGAACACGTGAGAAGGAGGTCGGAGGTACCGGATGTCCCGGCATTTTATGTTCATCATGAACATGAAATGCTTATGCGAAAATTTTTTATTTTTTTTTATTTTTTTTCTATGAGTAAGTCAATATAACTACTGTATAACTAAGGAAATTTAGAAACTTTTGTACTATTCATTCTCACCAGGAACGTGTCGATATATGTAAAGTCGAATTTTGAGTGTAACTTGAGTGTTTAACTATCTTAAAGGTAAAGCACGACTGGCAAACAGTTGATAGAAAGAACGAACAAAAGTCACATACATACGTTCAAGAACACTAGCACCACTTGCGCCATCGTCTTCTTTATCAGTGAACCGTTGCGATTTCACGTAGGCCTACTTGCTATTGTAACCTGCTTGTAACCTACTATTGTAACCTGTGTACCGCTAATATAAAAACCCGTTCTATCGAATTCGCAGTAAGCCCGTACAACGCGGTTGTAACCATATAAGATAACAATAAAACCTATCACTTCACCCTTCATTTCTGGTGAAATCAACGAAGTCACAGTCAGACACCAAAGTCTTGTTGTAGTTTGTTGAGTTTCAGAAATTTACGGTAGTGTGTCTACAGGACGCATTTTTCTTCATGAAGACAGACATCGAAAAGAAAACAAGCACTGCAAGAAATGGTGAGTTATTGGTGTAAGTGCGAAGAGCTTTTTCAGTTGCTTATGTTCGAAGCGTACACTGCCTCTCCTATTTAATCATTTATGCAAAGTCTTCTGTTTACCTCTCCTTATCCGTTACTTTTGCGTTCTGCCTCACGTTCCTTTAGCCATTCGCGAATGTACTTTTTTTGTCACATGCGTTAGATAAACTCATAATATATTGGTTTAGTTTTACTAAACAGATGTATGTTATGTATATTAGAAGTTTCACGATAAAGAGAGATACGCATATAAGAAATATTATTGCTCAAGTTATCATGTAACTAAGACAGTGAAAAATTAAAACCTTTGAACGCCATTCCTTGATAAAAGTTGGCATCACTTACCAGCTATCATCAGCCTAAGTTCATTCAAAATTAACCGGTGGTATTGAATCTAACAAAGCCGCCCTACTGCGGGCATCAGCAATCAGGCGTTTCTTGTGCTGCATATTTAAATTTCGATATTCGTGAAACTCCTCACTGAACGAAGCTTCTGCTTATCAAAATAAAAATAACAATGTATTCGCAAGAATCTCCGTCTGCAAACGGATTCAAGCAGATGCATCTGCAGCGGCGAGATGAAACCTGTGTTCGTGTAGGCTACGGCTTATTCGTTCCTAACCGCAAGCTTCACTCAATATGTCGTGGAGCTACATTAAAGAGATGTAATCGAAGTTAACGCTTATTAGTCAGAACATAATTTTTAAATGCGAAGCAATTCTTAGCGAAATTGAGCGAATTTAGTCTATCTATCTATCTATCTATCTATCTATCTATCTATCTATCTATCTATCTATCTATCTATCTATCTCTCTCTCTATCTATCTATCTATCTATCTATCTACGACTTTTAGCTCTCCTGGCCGTTTCGACAATGGTAACGATACAAAGGTTGGTATGGCATAACATGACTATATGAAGAACATATTTGACTAGTCATAACTGGAAAATCATCACATGTATGTCACAAATGTCATTATTTAAATTTCCTGCTCCTGCAGCTCGTGCGGTGGTTTCGTTCACATGGCATGTTGCAAAGCTGTTGTTGTATGGCATGATTGCATGGCGATTACAAGCGACAGACCCTATAACATGAAAATCATGACATGCGTGTCACGTAACATGACTTTATGCCACGCTCATGATGCGCTTGCGGCCGTTTCCCTAGCGTCACAAATACCACACTTGATATTACAGCACGTGAATGGATGACGAAAGTATGTGACTGGTGCAAACATGATAATCATCAGATGTGTGTCATGTAACAACATGACTACATACCATGCTCATGATGCACTGGTGGCCGTTTCGCTAGCTTAACTTATACCATATTTGGTATTACGGCACGTGAATGGATGATGAGGGTATGATACTGGTGGAAATGTGCTAAACATGAGATGCCTGTCATGTAACAACAAGACTACATGCTAAGCTCATGATGCGCTCGCGGCCGTTTCGCTAGCTTCACATGTACAAACTTCGGTATTACGCGACGCGAATGGATGACATAGATAAATGACAAATCCGAACATGATAATCAAGACATGCGTGTCATCACACAACATGACTACATGCCACGCTGATGTGCTCACGGCCGTTTCGCCAGCTTCACATAGGCGAATTTTGCTATAACGTGATGCCAATGGATGACGAAGGTATGCGAATGGTGCAAACATGATAATCATGAGATGCGTGTCGTGTGAAAACATGAATACATGCCACAGTCAAGGCGCCAATACATTGCGTCGTGAAGCGGTGCGCGTGCTCGCCGACGTTCATTTTGTCACGTCACGCCGGCGTTGCCACGCCAGGTGCTGGTCCCGCCATGGAAGCATGCGTGTTTCAGCACGTCCGGCGTCCCCCTGTCACGAAAAGAGGGAGACGCAGTGTTGTCTGGGTAACGCATCAGCGCGGAATGCAACATGTCGCATTTCGCGACGGTTGCCGTCAGGCTGCGCCGACGGACGCTGGTCGCACCTGAGGTCACACTATAGAGTGCCCGTGTTTTGCTAACGTAGCGCGGCTGTGCCCAGCGTGCGCGCGCGTAAACGCTACTTTGCAGTACATTGGACCTTTCATGATGTGCTCGCGGCCATTTCGCTAGCTCCACGTATACCAAATTCAGCGTTACGTGACGTAAATCGATGACGAAATATGTGACTGCTGCAAACATGATAATCCTGGCACGCGTGTCATGTAAGAACATGACAACATACCACGCTCATGGCGTGCTCGTGGCTGTTTCGCTAGCAACACTAAATTTGTTATTCCGTGACGTAAGTAGATGACGAAAATAAACGACACATCCAAACATGATAATCATGACATCGAAGTGAAGTCATGTACGGCATCATTTACCTCAACCTCGTAACGTTGTGCTGATTTTAAAGTGACATATCAACATTTCTCATTCGTGCTTCTAATTTCATCGAACCCCACTGTACGTAGGATTTGGTAGTTTTTTTTTCTAAACAGGTATCCCAAGAAAGACCGTCCTATTTAATAAGTATTCTGCGCATATCTCAGCAGTGGTGGTATCTTGCATTCAGGGTCGTTATTCTATGGGACAAATCGGGAAGCACGAAGAAATGCTATTTCGCTTGGTTAATTGATGATCGATATGTGGGGTTTAACGTCCAAAAACCACCATATGATTATGAGAGACGCCGTAAAGGGAGGCTTCGGAAATTTCGACCCCCTGGGGTTCTTTAACGTGCACCCAAATCTGAGCACATGGGCCTACAACATTTCCGCCTCCATCGGAAATGCAGACACCACAGCCGGGATTCAAACTCGCGACCTGCGGGTCAGTAGCCGAGTACCTTAGCCACTAGACCACCGCGGTGGGGCTATTTCGCTTGGTTGTAATGAACAACAGTAAAGAAAAGAATATTTGTAGCGACATCGATTGGCAGCCTAGTTACCTATCACAGCTATTCAGACCAAATGACATCTGAATTTTGGAGCATGGTGGCGGACTCTCTCTACAATTTAAAAGAGGATGAGTGTAGAGTGGGAGTGGCAGTGACTTATAGTATTGTGTCTGCAAGAGCCTTTCGCGCTTCATGGTACGTCCGTACTCTCATATTTGAAATAATTACTCGAGCAATGTTCTCAATGAAGATAAATATTAGAAACACAAGCTCGTAAAGTAGACGTCATCAGAGAATTGAAATCTGTTTGCGCCATCAGCTTCCTTGACCATAGCGCTCATCACTGCCTGTCCTGACACTCCAAATTTTGATCAACCCTTTAATACGTCAAAAGCCTGAAGTGCAAATACCGCAATAACAATTGGCATATACAAGGTCAGTGGAAATTTTGCATACTGTCTAAATCATTATACTTGTCCGCTGTATCATTTGTGGTAGCATTTGGGCAAAATTACTTTGAAACCTAACCGCAACACTATACAAAATATTCGTATCCTAAAATGTCAGGTACAGGCAAGATACAACTAAAAATATTGTATTCGGTACGATTCTTCCCAAAGGTAGCCTGGTATTTTTCGATACATTTATTGATTTGATAATAAAAACCTATTTAATGAAGCAGCCAGCGCTAATGCGCGAAAATATTCATTCGAGAATTTCTGAAGTACCACAATCTAAATAATTTTAGCAAAATGTGTTTCCTTCCTAGGACATATGTTTTTGTTGTTTAACGCCTCTTAGATAAATGTAAAAGCAAATTATAGAGGTTTGTCTGGCGTTTTAATGCGACAGCCTCTCGACTGTGGACTTAAATGTCGCAGGATCAAGTTCCGGTTACGGCGACTACATTTTCGATGGGCGCGAAATCGCTTGAGGCTAGTGTACAATAATTCATGCGTGTGGTAAAGAACTCCACGGGGCTGAAATTTCCAAAGACCTCCATTTAGTTGTCCTTTATGTTTTTTCGTGAAGTTAGGACGTAACACCTCCCCAAATATAATTTACATTAGAGCTCTATATAGCTGAGGTTTGTACTTGTTTTTGCTTCACGTTTACTTTATATCTCAGTTTGATATTTGCTTGCAATTGACAATTACTTGAATTGCTTGACATTTTTATTTAACTTCAGAAGTGTTGCTATTCTACTTGCTCTAATCACCTTCTGGTAGCCATCTACATACAAGAACGTAAATAAGGAGCCTACGCATCATGACTTAAGTACCGCTATGAAGTGTTACTCTTTATTAAACATATTGCAGTTTTAGAAATACCTTACCTCTGTACATGCGTATGGTAGCAACAATGCTTATGCGTAATGCGAACATAAGCCGCTTTATTCTCTGCCTTGCAATAGAGAGTTCTCTCTTTTTTTAAGCTGATTTTGCTTACATATAAGTAAATGGAATAACGGCTAAGAAAGCATGCTTTGCAGCTGATTTCTCTATTTGCAATAGAATAGGGGCCTACACATTGATCTGAAAAGCAGCTGACTTTTTCGAAAAGATTCATTCATGTACGTGAAAGGGCGCCCGTATAGTAGCGGTCACCTGGACACATTTCTTCATAAAAACATATAAAAATGTCACCGAAATGCGGGAGGAAGAATCAAATATTCACATTTGATTTCTTTTGTTTTATTAGCCTGAGTTCCAGTCTACTCCGCCTAGGAGTGGCACGTCGAGCGCACCAGGTCATTCTTTTTCAAAGAAATTTATGACAGAATAATTTCATTGTAAGAGATCAGAAAAGCAATACATGTCCAGACAAAAAAAAATGGCCCCGTGTCTGCGTGTTTCACTGCAAACGTCGTCGAAAGACTATAGTCTTGCATCTGGAGAAAGTGAACAAAACGTTTATTTGAAGTTCTGTGCGAGAACATTGATGAATTGTATTCTGGAATCGATGCGTTAGAGAGTTTCGATCCGTGCAGCGAAGGGACACGAGCGCATCGAGGCAAGTTAGACACGAGCGCCATCAAACGAAGGAAGGCGTGCGCACCCACGAAGAAAGATGCGTGCTTGTTTCGCAGGCGATAAGGTGTAGAACGCTAAGTGACCGGCAGGTGTCACCAAAGTGTTGTCTTAGCAACACTTTGGTGACACAAGGCCAAGAAATACCGAGGGTAAGTGAATACAAGAACCTTGGAGTATGGGTAAATGAGAGTGATAGATACATGGAGGTACAGGAAAAAGCCTCGGCAGCAAAAGGAAAGAGGAATGCGGCAATAATGAAGCACAGAGCGTTGTGGGGATACAATAGGTATGAGGTGCTTCGAGGTCTGTGGAAGGGTGTAATGGTTCCAGGGCTTACTTTTGGGAACTCAGTGGTGTGCATGAGGGCAGAGGTGCAATCGGGAATGGATGTAAATCAAAGGACTGTGGGACGCCTCGCGTTGGGTGCTCACGGGAAGACGACAAACGAGGCTGTAAAGGGCGATATGGGGTGGGCAGGTTTTGAGGCGAGGGAAGCGCAGAGCAAAATAAGGTTCGAAGAAAGGCTAAGAAATATGAAGGAGAGTAGATGGGCAGAGAAGGTGTTCCGTTATTTGTATAGGAAGAGCGTGGACACACAGTGGAGAAAAAGAACTAGAAGACTCACTAGTAAATATACGGCTGGTATTGTAAGCCATATGTCAACAAAGAGCGTTAAGGGAAAAGTCAGGGAGGCGGAGAGGATTTACTGGATGGCAGCTATGGAGAAAAAACCGGCTTTGAGTAACTACCGAAAGGGCAAAAATGAAATAAGGAGGGAGGCATTTTACGATAATTCAAGGGGAAGCGCTTTACTGTTTGAAGCGAGATCGGGTTGCCTTAGAACGCGTAGTTATAAAGCAAGATTCAGTAAAGAAGAAGAACAATGCACATGCTGCGGGAAAGATAAGGAAACGGCGGAGCATGTTCTGATTGAATGTGGAGATATCCACCCAGGTGTACGTTTGGGCACGAGCCTACAGGAAGCCTTGGGTTTTAGGGACAACAATGGAAAGCTGAACACACCCACGATTGAAATAAGTAAGAGACGGTTAGAGTATTGGTGGCAGAAAATTAGAGAGAAAGGACAAAAATAAATATTGGAAAAATAAAATATGGACAGTGTGCCGTAAATGGCAGAGAACTTAAGCTGAAGATTTACCTTTTTTTCCATTAAGATAGAATCTATCGAAGTAGAGGCATTAGGCCAACATAAAAAAAAGAAAAAAGGTTTTTTTTTTTTTTGTCGAGCCTGGTGGCATACTTTTCACCACCCCGTTATAAAGGGGACGCTCATAGCATCCATCCATCCATCCAGCAAAGCGTGAGAAACACTTGCCTTTTTGAGCATCGCGTTGCGCTGTCAGCGCTGTGTGATAAACGCTGCAGTCTTTAGAATAACTTATGTGTGCGTTCTCTAGTATAGGGACACACATACGAAATATCTACGTGTTGTTATGGTGCCTCAGATATGCGCAATAATTGCTTCTTAATTGACAAGCACACAAGTATGAATGCTTGATTGTGAGCAATATTGGTGGGCGCTGCGGATGGGGTTGGCCATTTGGGGTATCATTTGGGGTATCGTTACGGCGGACAAACACACAAATGTACAGATACAGTTAGACAGATAGAGAGACCAAAATTTTGGCGCCGAAGGTCCCCAAGAAAGACTATCGTAGAGATGCGTGTGTGGCCAACACAGACACGATGGCTCCTTCGTTCACCCGCGCCACAAACGCTAGGTAGCAGCAGCCGACCTATACTCATTCTTTTTATTTGCACTGAAAACGGTCGATGACGCACAAAAGAACCAAGATTGAACCAACTGATCATGTCTCCCTAATCAATGATCTTTTCAGAACCCCATCGACGGGACCCTGTATACACAGGACTTGTCTCCGCCGACCACAAGGTCCTCCTGATGTGTCCTTCACTTTCTGAAATACCGCTCTAGCACTGCGCAATATCGCCATCGGAATCTTTTGTGCAGAAAAAGGCTGCAAGGGTGGAGAGCTGCGGAAGACCAAAATGAAAGTGTTACTTTGCTATATCGGCGGGGGGGGGGGGGGGGGCTGGGGCTAATGTGGTGTTTGGTTGTGCAAGTTATTTTGTCTGATTGTGTTTTTGCGCCTGCTTTTTGTATTGGAGCACCTGCTTCGCATTGAGTAGGCAAGTGCTACATGTGCATTTTGCATAAGCAAATTTAATGAACGGTTGTAGTAATATTTCAAGTTGGTATTATTTTAACCACACAAAAGTGATCTTTGTTGATCTTTCCGCAATATCAAAATAATAATTGAACCTATGTGACCATTTGCTCTGAATAACATGTATCTAAGTCTGGTATATGGATATATATTTTTTAAATATACTTTTTAAATACTGACCAAGAACTTATTTGTTTATGTTAATCTAAATACACAGACTGTATAGGCAATTAATGATCAAATGACCTAAATGTCAATATGTGATTGCATATTCAACTTATTTAGTATTTTGATATTGCTATATTCTACGTCGTGACCAGGCAGGTGGGCACTCACACATGCCATGACCTTGCGTTGGTGAAAAATACATTTAACAATTTAGCTGTACTTTACTTACACTAAACCAACGTGGCTGTCAGGTGACATGCCACCATACACTGAAGCTGATGCAAAAGGTCAACGAGTGACTGAAGGTTAAGCAGCGCGAACCTCCGGTTAGCTACCCTGTGCATAGAAAGAAGGAGAAAGTGTGATAAAAAACAGTAAACTAGTCGCTTACCACACAACGAAGAAGGCAGTTTATTGGTGCCTTCAAACCCTTTTTCAAGCAACCATGGAATGAACTCTCTGGAAAAGCTTATTGCCTCACGAATTTAACGGCGCGAGAATTTCAAAACTCCGCCTAGTGCGAGTGGAGTTACAGATTCGTCGCATGATGCAATTGCATTCTCTCTTCTCTCGTCCCGACGAAAACGCTGGAAGCTAATCGCAGGGAGGGATGACCGGCGTAAAGAAAAACGTCACGCGTGCCTGGTTACCTTAAGCACCTTTTCCTTTTTTTTTCTTCGAATGCGCGGCTTTCTCAGTGTTAGCGCGCATGCGTGGACAAGTCACGGTTTCCCGTGGTAATCTCTGTAACGACCAAGCGCGCCACGTTCAAATCAGCCAATGGGTGATAGATCCATGAGCTTAGTACGAGTGATTTTCGGGCTTATTCGTTGATTTGTCGAGAGAAGAGAGCAATTTTTAACTGACTTTTATCCAGGCTGCGTGCTGCGCTATATTATTTACCTCGCGTGTTATCGGGAGCCTCTACTACCGATGGGCAGCATTTTCTGAGCATTCTCAATAAGTGTTGCAGGGTCCCTTTAATGTTTTGTTCAAAGGTAGGAGAATCCAAAACGCGTTAAAGTAGGGCACGCTTCTTTAACGCCATTCATTATTTAGACAAGTAACTGGTTTTCTCCTAGTAATTGATGTGTAGGGTTTAACGTCCCAAAACCACCATACGATTATAAGATACACCTGGTTTCCTTCTAATAAAAGGGGGAAAATGGACCAGTATATTTAGGGCGTGCAGTATTCCTTTTTTTGGTATTTGCTAGTCATAGAAGCATAGAACGAAGTAAATCTACAACGACATGAAATACTGCCAAGAGGGTGTTTAGAAGCTTCACAGGAATTCGAAGCCGCAGTTAACAACCGCTTGGTTGATTAGCGAACGCTGGCGCTCGTGCTGCACCGTACAGCATCCGTTAGCGCTCGGTAGACTTCATGCTTGCTGTAATCCGTTCTCCGCTCTCGAAACACCGTTGCCGTTTAATCCAAGCTGCTCCCTTCATTTCTCTTCGCCGTAATCACCAACAAAAAGTCACAGTCCCCCATTGCAACACAGTAACATATGCCCAGTCGTATCTCCCAAGAACTTGTAATGAATGGAATTCCCTGCCTGCATCAATAACAAGCATGAATGAACCCATTCAATTTAAGAATGTCCTTAAAACAATGATTACCTAATTACCCCCTGTATGTTGAACAGTTTATTTGCATTGCTTTGTGCCTTCACTATGTAATAAAAATAAAATTAGTGTTATCATTTGCTTTATTATGATGTGAGTTAGGAGTAATAATATTTGTACCCCAATTCGTGACAACACTTTTATGCCATTTGCTTTGTATTCCTTGTTTTTTTCATTGTTGTGCATGCCCTTCCCCTCTGAAATGTACTGTGTACCCTGAAGGTAAAATAAGTGAATAAATAAATAAATAATCTAGGTGTTTTTCAGGGCGTGATGACTCCGACATGAAGTTTCCCCGTATGTTTTTCTTTTGTGGCGTATTTTCAAGGCTTTCTATTGTGCACAACAGGCAAGCACTCAAAAAGCTTTTCAGAAGCACGCTCCTTAGAAAGCTCATTAAGTGTGCAAAGGCTTCTGCGAGGTGAACCCCTGTTGCTTCTCTGTTGAATGAAAGCCAAGAAGTTTTGAAAAGGGCCCTTGAAACGTTGTCTCGGAGAGCTAACACTGCCTGAAAGTAATGACAGCAATGAGAAACGCGTGAGAATCAGTGGTAAAGTAAGTTTTATTTTATTAAAACTATAACTTCAAACAATACATAATTATAGTCATTGGGTGTAAGAATGTTCTTATCGTTTTGTTCCACGGTGCCAGCCCCAGCTAGCCCGAGCCACATCCAGCCAGCGAGCTAGCGCGATGCGCGTGCGCGCACGTGTGTGTGTGTAACGACCACAGCAATGCGTCTTTGAGATATGAGGAGCACTTACTGATATGTTGTCGTGTCATGTATATTTAAATGTTCCTTCAGCAACAATCAATCATTCAATCAGTCGCATTATGAGGAAGTGGTGTTTATTCAGCCAGGCTCGAGCTAAGTCACACTGATGATGACATTTACAGATGACGAAGATCCAGACATGGTGATATTTATTTATTTATTTATTTATTTATTTATTTATTTATTTATTTATAATACCTCAAGGACCCCATTCAAGGGGTGTTAGATGAGGGGGTAGACAGTTCACAAACATTTGATTTGTTCGATGACTTCTTTGAAATGGGCGATGCTGGAGTGGTGCACGACATCAGCAGGAAGATTGTTCCAATCCATTGATGTTTGCACAAACAATGAAGAGTGATGGGCAGTGGTATGCAAACTAGGTGTATAAACTGCTTTGGAATAGGTGATACCGCATGAAAGACGATGAGTTTAGGTGCAATGCATGATAAAATTTATGATACAAACACAGTCTTGAAACTTTACGGCGCGAAGTTAAGTTAACCGTGTCAGCACGAGATTTTAGCTCGTTGACGCTACTGTGATAGGAGTAGTCCGAATAATTGAATCTGGCTGTGTGATTTTGGATGGACTCAAGTGTTTTAGTTAGGGTGATTTGATGGGGATTTCAGATGGCACATGCATATTCTAGCTTCGGGCGGACTAGTGTTAGATATGTTAAAAGATTGAGAGAAGGTGGGGCTAGTCGCAAGTTTCTTCGGAGATAGCCAAGAACGCGGTTTGAGTCATTAGTTGTGTTCATTATGTGGGATGAGGAGGTGAGATCTGAAGTTAGAGTGATAACCAGATAATTACATGAAGTAGATGCTGTAATTTCAGAATCAAACAGGAAGTTGTTTTTTGAGGAATAAGTTTCAAGAAGTCACATATCCAATTAAAAACAAGACAATTAAGGTTAAGACGTGAAGATAGAGAGATAAAGATACAAGGAAAGGCAGGGAGGTTAACCAGGCGCACATCCGGTTTGCTACCCTGCACTGGGGAAGGGATAAAGGGGAGAAAAGAGGTTGCACAAAGATGAGAAGGTACACACAATCACGAACACACTCGGGGAGCACACACAGTTTACAGGCGGTCACTCAGGTTTGTTGACTTAAGGTAAAGAAGCAGTGCTTTAGTTGCTTTCTGCGCAACTGAGGCAGATGCCCAAGGTCCTAGTATCTTCTGCACGCAAAATGGTCCGGGGTCAAGTCGATTCAAAACCATCCGTAGCTGGCATCGCTGTGTGTCGTAGCAAGCGCAGCTGCAGAGGACGTGTTCGATGGTTTCTTCATCTCCGCAGTAGTCGCATGTAGGAGTGTCTGCCATACCAATGCGAAAGGAGTACACCTTTGTGAATGCAACACCCAACCAAAGGCGGCATAACAGTGTCGCATCGGAGCGGGAAAGTTGTGATGGTAGCTTTAGCTTTAGCGAAGGATCCAGTTCATAAAATTGACACCTTTGGAAGCTGGTAGATGACCAGAACGTGTGTGTGAGATCTCGAGCCAGCAGGTAAAGTTGTCTTGCTGCATCATTCCTTGATAGAGGAATCGGGACTACACGGGTTTCTTCATGGGCTGAGCGGGCTGCATCATCGGCTAGTTCATTTCCGGTAATACCGATATGTCCAGGCAGCCATTGATATATAATATCATGCCCTCGTGCTAGAGCTTCATGATGGCAATGTCTTATTTCTTGTACCAGTTGGTCATGGCTCCTCCTACGCATGGCAGACTGCAAACTTTTAAGCGCTGCCTTCGAATCACAGAATATGACCCATTTTCCTGGACGTTCTTGAACGAGATGTTGTAAAGCAGCCCTTATAGCAGCAAGCTCTGATGCCGTAGATGTAGTCATATGCGACAACTTAAACTTGATTGTCATTTCTGCAGCCGGAATTACAGCGGCACTTGATGAGCTGCTGCATGAGACGGACCCATCAGTGTATATCTGCGTTCGGTCTAAGTACAACTCATGTAATAATAGCAGTGTTGCTTGTTTCAATGCTACTTTGGAGTGACTGCTTTTCTTTTTGATTCCCGGAATTTCTAGACGTACTTGCGGCTGGTCGAGGCACCACAAAGGGCATGCCGTTCTCGCAGCTGGCGTATATCCTGATGGAATGCTGTTTAGGTGCTTGGCTATGACGTCTGAAAACGTAGCACGTGGTCTTCTGGAAGGTAGAAGGGCCAAGTGGTGGTCGGGGACACGGCTAGCATGTCGAATGTGCGCTCTGAGGCAATCCACAGCTATATATGTCCTGACCGGATGGTCTTTGGCAAGCATGATTGTGGCATAAGTAGAAGCGCATTGGGGCAGTCCTAGGCAGATACGCAGTGCCTGACCCTGCAAACTCTCCAATGAATGAGTATTCGATTTGCAAGTGTTAGTCAGTACCGGCAAGCTGTGGCGCAATAGACCCAGAAATAGGGCCCTGTACAGCTGTAGCATGGAGGCCACAGAAGTTCCCCATGCTTTACCGCACAAGAATTTCATGATATGCACAATAGATAGCAGTCTCTTATTCAAGTACGCACAATGTGGGCTCTACGAAAGACTTATGTCGATTATTATGCCCAGGAAACGATGCGTCCGTGCATATTTGACACTCTGCCCATTGATGTAAACAGGGTATGGCGTCATTGGTTTGCGTGTAAACGCCATCAACGCGCACTTCACAGTTCATATATTTAGGCCTTGTTTCTGAAGGTAGGCTGTTGTGAGGGTTGCTGCCCGCTGTATTCGTGCACGCACCTGAGGGCGAGTAACTGCAGCACTCCAGAGGCAAATATCATCGGCGTATATGGATAGGCACACCGACTTTGGCAGAACCTTCACCAGACCAATGAGGGCCACATTGAACAATGTGGGGCTTAAAACACCTCCCTGAGGTACTCCGCAGTAGGTGTAATGTTGGGCAGTTGTACCCTCATATGTTTGTACAAAGAAACCTCTGCCAGTTATATAATCTTTTATCCATTGAAACATTCGTCCACCAATGCCCATTGCTGCG
This sequence comes from Rhipicephalus microplus, assembly GCF_043290135.1. Lineage (NCBI taxonomy): Eukaryota > Metazoa > Arthropoda > Arachnida > Ixodida > Ixodidae > Rhipicephalus > Rhipicephalus microplus. The sequence goes on along the minus strand of NC_134707.1, from coordinate 70,915,441 downwards.
AGAGAAGTGAGGATGGCATCGTGAGCTACATTATCATATGCACCCTTCACGTCAAGAAAGAGTGCCACTGATATGCGCTTGCGACTTTTTTCTTGTTGAACAAATGTCGACAAATCAAGGACACAGTCAATGGAGGAGCGGCCCCGACGAAAGCCTGCCATGCAAGAAAGGTATTTGGTGTATCGTTCCAAGTACCACTCGAGACGAAATAGAACCATCCTTTCCATCACTTTTCCAAGGCAGCTTGCGAGGGCAATAGGGCGATACGCTGTCAAGTCCAATGGTGATTTTCCCGATTTCAAAAGTGGTATTAATCGACTAATTTTCCATTCTCGGGGAACACTACCGCTGAGCCAGGAGTTGTTGAAGCATGTTAAAAGTTCTTTTCTAGCTTTTTGTCAAAGGTGTCCCAACGCACTATAAGTAATACCATCAGGACCTGGCGATGACATGCGCTTAAAAGCGACTAACGCACCTTCCAGTTCTTCCATGGTGAACGGAATGTCCATTTCTGGTAATCGCGTCTCAGGAACGATCACGGCGTCGATGCTCTCGTTCACAATATTCCCGGCAACTCTCGTGCAAAATTCTTCAGCCACCTCGAGTTCTGTTCTTCCCTGATGGAGTGCCAAAGCTTTAAAAGGGTGCCGTTGTTGTGGAGAGGAGCGAAGATCACGAACTGTTCTCCAGATATATGACAGCGGTTTATGAGGGTCTAGAGATTCGCAGAATGCTTTCCAGCGTTCGCTCTCCAGTTTGTAAATGCGTCGTTGAATCTTTTTCTGGAGCCGCCTTGCTTCCCTCAGATCGTAAATTGATCTTGTGCGTCTGTATCGTCGTTCTGCACGCCTTCGTATAGCTCGTAATTTTTCCAGTTCGATGTCAAACTGTGTAACTTTAGACGAAAATGGTAATTTACATTTGGACGCTTGCATAGCTTCCACTATGCTATTTTCCAGGCTGCAGGCGAGGCCTTCATGGCAAGCGTTCTCAACGCGCGATGCAAACATCGACCAGTCAGTGCCAATTGCAACACCGGAAGAGAAATTTTTTACGATACCATCGATCGTCACGTAGGTGGGTATGTGATCACTCCCATGAGTCTCAATATCGCAAAACCACTTAATTTTGTGAGAGAAGCACCGTGACACCAATGTCAGATCAAGGCAACTGCCATACGTGAGACCCCGCAGATATGTGGGGGTACTATCGTTCATGATGGAAAGGTCGTAATCGGAAGCGAATGTAACAATGTTCCGGCCCCTGGCATTCATCCTAGTGCTCCCCCAAAGAATGTGATGGGCGTTGAAGTCACCGGTTATGATCCAAGGCCCATCGGTTCTCATTAGGATGTCTTTTAATCTGCCGCAGTCAAATCGCGATGACGGAGATATATATCCACCAATAAGCGTGAACGAAACTGCATTCTTCTTCACACGAAGACACACGTACTGATTGTCGTCATTTGAACTTATTGGGTGCGAAAGATAAGTCAAGTCTGTGCGAATGTAAACAATTACTTTGCTTCGTTCTTCGCAAGCGGCTGAACAAAAAGCTTCATAACCGGACAATCTATAAGGCGTTGACACGTTTGGTTCACATATGACAAGTATAGGGAATTGATTGGCCCGAACAAATTGGCGCAAGTCCGAGATACGGGACTTCATGCCTCTGGCATTCCACTGAAAAATCGACGCACTTTTAACTTCAGTGCAGAAGTGGAGATTTTGTTGAGCCATTGTGCTTATACGAAGTTAGCAAGAACTGGATTCAGTGCATCCTGTATTTGCAGTGCACTCTTAGCAGACGGAGATTGTATGCTGCTCAGTAGCGTGCGAATCGTGGCAATTAATGATTGCACGATTGCAGCCACTTGCCTGTCTTGGTTGGAAAGATCTCGAACCGGGACGATTGCAGTCACTTGCCTGTCTTGGTTGGAAAGATCTCGAACCGGGAGCGCAGACTGGCCGTCATGAAGCTCCTTCGGTTCGCTTGATGCTGCTTCCCTTTGAAGTGCAGGCCACTCTGTCGCAGTCAGGGTATGCTCACTGGCTTTGTCCTTTACAGCCTTTCCCGCGGCATGTGGTCTGGGAGGCAAAGAAGGTGGATCTGATGAGGGATCACGCAATCGTGTCGAGGAGGTAGCGGGCGTCCTCGAAGATCGACGTCGACGTGAACGACGCCTTCTGACTTTAGCTGCGGCTTCTCGATGAGATGAGTGATCGCGCACCATCTCCTTCAAGATGGCAATTTCCTTCTGAATCCGCGGGCAGTCCTTCGATGTGGCTTCATGGGATCCATTGCAATTAGAGCATTTCTTGACAGTTGCGACGCACTTATCCGCTTCATGGTGCTCGGCGCAGCGGTGGCATACCACCGAATTCTCGCAGACGCTGCTCACATGTCCAAGTTTCATGCATTTACGGCACTGGAGAGGCTTTGGAATGAAAGGCCGCACAGCATGTCTGAAGTACCCCACCTTCACATGAGAGGGGAGTGATGTGCTCTTAAACGCAATCTTCACACAGCGAGACTTGCCTAGCCGGGTGACATCAACAATTGGAGTATCAGTTGTTGACTTGACAAGAAGTTGTAAGTCCTTATTGGAAATAGCGACATCAATGTCGTAGATCACGCCGGTTACTACATCACATCCCAAGGGAACATGAGAGCGCACCTGGTGGCCGTCTAAGTCAGTTACACTGCGCAGAACGCCCAACGCACTTGCGTGCAAAACGTCCACAGCCAGTATATTCTTTCTGGCGTTCACTCTTATGTCCGTGATCTCATTTGGCACGAGCGTTTCCAGAGACCTCGACGCAGACTGTCTGTTAAGGCGTTTCATGCTGACGGTAGGAAGTGCAGGCAGAAACAGGATGGTATAAGCGTTCGATTTTGGCGCTTCACTTACAGTTTGAATAGTTGAGGATGAGGATGTCCTCATGTTCCTTCTCTTCGCCTTGCGGCTCAGCACAGGTTGGAAACCGTCATCTGAGAAGTCCTCACTGCTGAGATAGTAAGCATGAGTATCTTCAGACGTGAAAGACGTGAAAGCTTCAAGAATAATATATTAGAGGGAACATTGTCGAAGGCTTTTTCGAAATCAATGAAAATGGCGTGTACAGGTATCTTAAATTCCAGGCTAGAGCTTATGTCATTAACGAACAGGGCGAGTTGAGTGTTACATGAAAGTCCTTTTTGAAAACCGTGTTGGTTAGGGTAAAAGAAATCTACTGAACGTAAGAAATGTACTATGTGGGAAATGTAAAGAGAGTGAAGATTCGTTCGCTTGTCGCACTCACACTATACTGTACGTACCCATGAACAGGAGGGAAAGGAAAGGCAGGCATGTTAACCAGTCGATACTTACAGGTACGTTACCCTTATTAGGGGACAGCATGAGGGAGTTTGAAAATAGAGAGGGGGAGAGAGAGGAGAACATGCACTCTCAAAGTCGTAAGTCGTGGTAATCCTAACACTATTAGTATGCAAGCAGTGGTCTTAACGTGGCCAGGAACAACTATAAGGCCTTTTTGCTTGCGCAACTAAAAATAACAATTGAGTTTAAACAATTCAGTCATCCGAAAAAATTAATTGAAATAAAAGTGAAAATTGCAAAAAAGCCAAGTGAACGGAAAACGGAAAGAATAAAAAATTGGCAGCATATCCACGGAGTAAATGATGAAGAGTGGGGCGAAGCACTCGTCCGTCCATTCGTTCTTGCTTCCATCCGTCCATGCGTCCGTCTGTGTGACCGTCCATGCGTCCATCCACCCTTCCGTACGTGCGTCTGTTCGTGCGTCCGTCCCTGCGTTCGTCCATGCATCCGCCCCTATGTCCATCCGTGCGTCCATCCATGCATCTGTCCGTGTATCCGTTCGTCCATCTATTCAACACTCCAAGTACCACCATCTCGCATCTTTTCATCATATATTCCTCATATAGCAGCACCTCCATCCAGCGGACATTCCAAGCACTAAACGAGAGATGGCACACGCACACTTTCTTACAGCTTGCACTTTGGGTCTACTTCCCACCTATAAACACCTCAAGTTCATGGTATATACTTGTTCACTGTATTCATGGCACCGCGGCTCTACGCTCGCTAAAACATTTCTAAAACCAAGGAGGTTATGCCCAGCGAGTATAACGTAGCAACCTTTTCCTGTCAGATGGCGCTCAATGTACATGCCAATGGCAGCTAATGAGGATTGCAGCGTGCGCGTTAACTAAAAGCCGAATGCTCCTGTCTCTCATCACCCATTGGCAGCCATTGGCATGTACATTTAGCACTATTTTTATTGTTCAACAACGCACAGAAGAAATCCCTCACGGGCACCACCTTGGAGATCAAAATGTTATGCTTGTTACATACTACATCGGCTACGAGGGACGAATAGGTGCCGCTATAAGGAGCTTCGCCCCTAAAAGGCTAGAACAGAACCATTATTTGAGAGATAAAAATAATGCGGAATAGTGTAAAATAGATACTGACTTTATTATTTACTATTGTAAGTATTAAATTATTACCAGCTTCAGTGATTCCAATTAGGAAATTCTAATTGAGTTCCTCGTATGGCGATGTATGACGCTTGGGACCATACTGAACACTAATAATAGCCCAAAAGAGGTAACAAACTGTTCACAAGCAAATGAAAATATGGTGGAATATCCTTTGCAGCTGCGTACACAACTGTCTCCGTGCCCTTTGGAGAGGACTACAATGCCACGAGTGCGGTGCTTCAATCGCAAAAACAAAATGAAGCTTTTTTTTCTTCTAATTTTTTTCTTCCCTGCAGGAACCATGTTGTCGACGACGGCTCTTGCACCTTATTTCGGACGCTACTTGAGCGGCCAACGCAGTGCGTTAGTGCACAACAATGCATTACAATTTGTCTATTTCTGTTTTTTTCTTACGTTTTTGTGTACTCTTTCCCTACCTTTGCCGCTCTTGCACTTAGCCATGATTGCTCTTCCCCGGTGCAGCTGACACTACAAGGGCACAACCGTCCGGGGCGCCCTCCTGCAATGACGCACGTCCTCCGACTCAGCTTAAGGCTTGGTCGTTTTCCTTTGAGTGCAATGTTTACACGTACACGACGTTCAGAACGAACGGGTCTGTAACGGTACTGCTTTCTTTCACGTTGTTTTTACCTGGAATGAACTTCGAAGTGTTTAAGCAAAACTTCGTTTCCGTGAATTCTCGCAGAAAGCTTTAATAACATCCCCCGCCCGACCATCGAGTTTGACAAAATGCATATAGTGAGGAACAGTCACGAGCAAAATAGAATAAAACAAGACAGCGTTTCTCGTGACGACGAGCCGGAATTTTCGCTAAACGTTTATCGTCTCATTACAGATACTCATAACGCAGTGAAAACTTCTTTCAAGCAAATGAGCGGTTAAGAGTCCCTCGCGAACGACCTTTTCTGTATACTAATCTGTCTGGTACTAAAAGTTCAGTGATGTTTTTTTTAAATGGTCCTATGTTTCAATTTCTTTAAAACGAGAATTTGCATATTTAAACGGCTTCCCATATCATTCAATGCATTAAAGAAGGAACGTGATATCTTCTTTAGAAGTTCACTTTGTCATTTTTTTTTACGTTTTGGTATTCTGTTCTTCACTTACCTGCATTTGTTCGGAGCTATGCACGTGCTCGTGTTGCATTTTTTTTGTGCGTGTCCGGGGAAGGGTGATCGATCTGCACACGCCCTATGTTGAGTTGCTGGCTTAGTTAAATTTAACCTCAATGCCACGATTTCCATCTTCGACAACAGCACGTTAAAGTTTGGGGAAGGGGGAAGGGGCTAACAAATAAATAAAATAGCTATAATAAATGCTACTATGCACCTAGTTTCTCTCTATGTCACTAGAGCTGGACAATATTGATTCGATTTTAGAAAAGCAGTTTATTATGACGTCTTGCTTATTTTTCGCATGTTCAGTAAAAGTACGTAGTTGCTCTCTTTTATATTTTGACACGCGCGATGGCTGGCTGAACCATACAACAATGTCTCTAAAATCACAAACCTGGAGCCAGAAAAGTTCTCTGCTAACCTTATCTAAAAACTATTTACCATATCGATCCGTCACGCCTATGTAGGAAGACGTGCTTTGAAACTAGCTCACAAAACAGTGGTTTTGTGGCAGAGCCGATTTATTTACGGCCAGAGATTACGTCGGCGTGCAATCAGAGGCCAAGCGTTGAAGAAATAAGGCTGGCACAAGTGCACGTGGTAAGCTTGTGTTATACAATTTTCGACAATTCTTTCATGCGCTTTTCTCGTGACGCCTCTGTTACGTTGAGCAAAATATGCAAAGTATCTGCCATTACAGTCTTTTGTAATCGTGTACAGTTGCACGTGACAGCTCCACGCAGCGGCAACAATGAGCTTGGTTGTACTGCACCATATTTGTAATTTATGAGGAACCGCTTATAGTCAGAAAAAAAGTTTCAAAACTGTTGGTGGGGGGGGGGGGTCAAATATCACCATTACATGAAGGGTGACACAGACGGCTCCGATTTCTCGCTGGCAAAAAATAGCCACACTATTGCGCCATGTTAAATTGATCCCAAATGCTTGTAGATATGTTTCGCGGTCTCCGGCACATTGGAGATGTGTTTAGCTATGTCTGCGCTAACATTATGTGAGCCCAGAAAAAGATTATTGGTCTTTAGAACACATCAAAAACAGCAACAAGAGTGAGTACAGTGAATACAGCTGCTATAAAACGCAGCTTATCGACACTGAGAAGAGTGAAAACGTAATTGAGGAACCGGAAGGCTAAGGAGCGGCTTGATGGTCCAGCCCTAACGCCCATTCACCGGATGTGAATCAGTGTCGACGAAGTTATCGCTGTGTATGCGGAAAAACCGCGACGCATTTTAATTGCAGCGTGAACTGCTCTCTTCGGCAAGGCTACATGCTCGTTTTTTTTTTCTTTCTTCTGCATTGACCTTTACTATTTATTAAACCCATTAGCAATGCCCTTCTTTAAAATTGTTTGCTAAAGTGAATGTTAACGTTCTGCCTCTTTTGTGTCAGGGAAGCATCTGTGATTTAGTTCTTTGTTGTCTAATAAAACTGTTTTGCTGGATATGTGTGTTCTTTTTTTTTTGAGTTCATCCCATAAAATAGCTCCCGTTATTCTCGCAGGCCTGTTTTAAGATAAAGTATGAAAAGTTTGGAAGAGAAAGCGTTCGGTTTTTTTTTTTTTTGTCTCACATGCGTAAATGGACGACTGGTTTCCTTGTATTCTCCCTTCTCTTTATTTAGGTCACTCATTTTTTAAGTTAATCATTTTGCACGACACGAGACTTCTTTGTCGAGATTATTTAGTGGGAGAACATTCTTTCCGGTGCACAAGCGCTAGTCTTGCTGCAATGTCACAATTTGCCTTTCATAGCTGATGAACTCACTTCTTGTGCTGCATTACACTTTGTTCTAAATTTATTCCAACAAATTAGCTCCTTCTACATTGCCGGGCAATTGTCTTTCTATCTGCCATGAAAAGATTTCCGAAAAGTTAGGCATTGCCTCTCCCCTCGAAGAAAAAAAATTCTTGCTACGTGCCTTTTGGCGTGCGTGCGTGCGTGTAGAAGGGGTCGGATGGATATGCAGAAGAACAGCAATTGGTTCACGCATGGGTGCATGATTATTTGGAATTTATTGTTTTTACGTGCTTAAAACACGCTGAGGTGCAAGGAGGAAATACCGCGTTTTTTTTATTTTCGTTCCCTTCTGGGTAAAACTGGCGACCATCGAATGCACACACAATTTTCGCATGGCTGCCTGAATGTATAGAAAAAGCTATTTATTCTGCACCAGTTTCATGTAGAAGTAGATTAAGCAAATGAAATTGCTTTGTAAGGTATCGTACAAGAGTTTAACATTTATAGACAGTTACTTAGTAATCGTTGATGATGAAGCTGCATTAAAAAGAAGTGTGAATGTCATAAAAATATTCAAACAAAGATATCTCGAATTTATTTCTGCTTGAAAATCCTTATAAATTACGGTACTCCAATTCCTTATCCCTGCTTCAAATTTGGCCAAGATTATGTGTGCTTGACATTCAGTCTGAGATAACTGAATCCTTGTTTAATTACTCTTCTGATCACAGCGAAGTGGTCAATAATGCAACTGCTCTTTCTAGCATTAAGTTCATTCACCTAGGATTACGTTTATGCCCCCAGAACCCATCACCATTGCAGAAGTGTGTGTTCGCTCAATTATTCGGAGATTGCTCAAGCATGGGGCAAACTAAGACTTAATAAGGCCTTGATGTGGATTGAACTTGCTGACCTTCGTAGTCACTAATCATAATTGAGATTGGGCAATGGGAGCATGCAGAATCTCACGCTTTTCTTCGTTAGCAACGATGATGGCAGAGACCTAGTGGTACCTCGCTAAGCCCACTTTTATGCATTTTACTGTTTCTTGGATCACAACTGCAATACAGCGTCGTTACGTTCCAAATTGTCGTGTGAGTTAGGGACACTGTACTAATAATTAGCAAGTGAAAGGAGTAGTAGCCGTTAATTCTTCGTTTAGAAGAGTGCTTTAATGACAAACGAGATAATTATACAGCGCTGCCCAATCGTTCCCTCTTCCAGGTGACACAACAACCTCAATTCGATCAATTGCGAACATTGCATAGATTCTCCATGCCCAATCGCGCATACAGATCACTTCGAAGGAGTGACGAAATCATCTCGCGAGTGTAGAAACAATGATTGCACTATGAGAAATTATTTTCTGGGGTATAATTACTTTCTAATTACGAACTAAAAAGACTGCGTCATTCCTGCAGTTTATTTGCTATGGTAGATTCATGGTCATCATGAGCGTGGAGGCGAGTTCGACTGATTTAGCGCACTATTTTCAATTTTTAGCTCTAGCAATTTTTAGGTAACCTCGCGCCCCACACAGTCGCTTGTCTTGTGCATTATATACTCAGATGGTGACATTAGCTGTTTGATTCATCTTCCATAACTCACGGTCCTTTTGACGACGTTCCTCGTGGGTGCAACGTATTCGTTCAGGCGAACCCCACTACACGTACACTGTGACATCGAACTGTGCAGTGAAGCGTCCCTAATGGCACGCATTATGCAACTATTCTTCCAAGATACATACGCATCCCTGCTTCTGTCGAAGCAAAAGCCTGACTCCCAGCTCCGGTGCTAACGGCAACAATGGAACAGAGCATGTTGTGCGTTGCTCAGGCTCGCTCGATGACAAACTGTCACGTCGTCGTGGCTAGCCGTGTTTTCACAGCCGGCTCGGCTTATTGATTCCGCAAAGGACCCTCTGGCGTGACTGAGTCACGTATCTACTGTCGGTGCGAAGTGCAAGGCCAGAACAAGCGCGGCCGTTGTGGCGGCCACTGCGGCGAATGTATGAAGAAAAGCACTGCTCGTTGTGTTAGTTCCAGTGTTTTCACAACAAGAATTGTAGCATGCTGGGAGAACACACGGCAAAATCGTGTGATCGCAGATGCTAGCTCTAACAGAGTTAGCATCCACGATCACAACAACAACAACAACAAGATTTATTACTGAAAATATTTTCACACAGCTTGTGCTTGCACGGATAAATAAAAAAGGGAAATAAATCAAAAGTATGACTGCACAAGAGGAGAATAAAACAAGATGAAACAATTATTCCGGTATAACTTGTTTGCTTTTGTGCTTGATGACTACATCGTTGTTTTATTTCAGCGCTATATTGAACTGTATGTGCTCCCTCTAGTGTGCCCGTAATTCTATCTTCCGTCCCTCTCTCCTACATATTTTCTCTCTTTTATCTCTTTCTATGCTGAAGGGCTGAAGGAATATGCTGAAGGTCTGAACAAGACACCGGATGTGTCCGCTTGTTTCCTTCGGCACATCCTCGTTTTCTTCTTTCCGCATCACTTCTTTCAAAGTACAAAACGAAGAGCCCTCTTCAAAGGTCGACCCGCAGGTCGCGCAATTCAATCCGCGATTCGATCTAGCAGGTCACGGGATTGAATCCGGGCTGTGGCGGCTTCATTTTCGATAGAGACAAAAATGCTTGAGGCCCACGTGCTTAGCTTTAGGTCTACGCTGAAGAACACCACATGGTTGAAATTTCCGAAGGTCTCCACTAGGGCGTCTCTCGTAATCATATAGTGGATTTTGGACGTTAAACCCCAAGTATAATTATTATTATTAGTTCTCTCCCCCCTGTAGGCACTGCAGGGTAGCGAATCGGACGTATGTCTGGTTAACCTCGCCACCTTTTCTAGCATCTCCATATATATATATATATATATATACATATATATATATATATATATATATATATATATATATATATATATATATATATATATATATATATATATATATATATATATATATATATATATATAACTTGAACAGGACAACACGTCACATCTTCATAAAGAGTCTTGTTTGGACTCGGCCCCCTTAACAACAATCATGATGTCATGATTCAAACAAATAGTAGTACGATGAAGATCATACAGATTCCGCTGATGAAGAAAGCAAGTTTCTTTACGCAAAAGTGTAAAACGCGAAAGTGACACATACATCAAATATCAGGCATGCTTAACACGTATGTAAAATTCCATAGACCTTGCCTGTCCAACGGTTTGCGGTGCTTGGAAAACGAGTATTCTTGCTTTTGCTGCTTGTACTTCACTTTTCACCTCCTAACGCCAAAATGTTTGCAGTCTGTGGAATATGATAACGGCAACAAACACAGCTCTGCCCAAACAGATGACCACCTGTAGACGCACGTTCAGAACTCGCGTTGGTTTATACCCTTCGCGCACGTCTACATCACATCAGTTGTACTTGGCAACGATTCACTCTTTTCCACGCTGCATGCGTTTACTTATAATAAATAAACTATCCTTGAAGCACCCGAGTACTGAATAGCACGTTGCTACTTAAAGTGACGAGAAAATAAGCCTCCTCGGAAAATACAGTCTAAGAAGTTCCTGTTGCAAACAATTACTCAAAATGAGTTCGCAACCGAGGCCGCAATATGAAATCAAACCAAATCAAGTTTTATTTTCACCATGAATAAGCTTACAGGCTGAGAACAACCGAAAAAATGTAGGTGCTTGTTCTCTAAAAAGGACGCACAAGCTTGAATTAGGGTCAGCTGCTACACTCCTCAGCGTGACACTAGTAAATGTAGACTTTTTATGGTCTGTTCAACATTTTTGAACTTCTATATTGCCACGAGCAAAATAATGCAGACAGCCAGGAGTTCATGTCTTTAACAAAACCATACCGAAAAGCAACGTTCCCTTCTTCCTTGACTTCTAAGGGAGTATATGCCACAGCGAAAGGCTCATTCACATTGACCTATGGCATTATTCTCTATCTCTGAAAGGCATTCTCTCTCCCCAAAAAGAAACAAAAGCGTAAAAATACAAAAATTAATATTTATTGTCTCAGAAGTCACTCAACGTTCAATTGACGATGCCAGAAACATGGCTTGAGCCTTGAAACATGCACTACATCACTTTGTGGAAACCGATGCGGATGTCTTGGGCTGCCCTTTGGGAGAACCTTGTAAGTGACGTGATTGAGCAGGCGTAGAACCTTCAATGGGCCAAAGTAGCCCCATAGTAACTTTTCTGATGGGCCACGTTACCTGAATTGTGTCCACACCTAGGCTTCACTATCTCATTTGAAGGTCATCGTTCGGTGCTGAAGGTTGTAGCGGCGTGCGTCTGCAGTTCGGTGAGTCTGAATATGGCGTTGGCTGAGTTGACGGCCCTCCTCGAGCGTTGAGCGAACAAGGCAGCGTCCGCGTTGAACATGCCTAGGCTGTCGAGAAGATCATTGCACCGGGTATTTTAGTTACCTCTTTGGGCCAACCAACACTTTCATGCAAAGTTCACTCACACGACCACCACATGACATTCTGACACGTGTGGCACTGTACTGGTTTCGGTGTATATGACAAACCCGCTTCACGTGCCATGGCAAAGTGTTTGTCTCTGCGTAGGCATCCTCACGCTACGAAAATAACTTACCCAGGTGTGATACTTGGACGACTTTGGCGTGATCACGTCTTTCCTTGGCAAGCATCGGAAGATCAGCAGAAGGAATGACGATGTCCACATCGTATAGAAAACCATTCGCTATGATATTGCTCATTCAATATGACGACGGCTGCCAACACATTCCTCGTACATCCTTGATTTTGTTTGGTGCCAAACACTCAAGTTTTCTTATTATGGTCAGTAAATTCAGGTGCCTGTGGTTATCCACTACTGCTACTATCACGACTACCACCACCACCACCAATACTACTACTACTACTAGTATACTACATACGTCGCGGACGCATGACCCACGTCATAAGGAGCTTCGCCCCAAAAAAACGTGCATGTTTGGCGTCGATTGACTCTCGTTTAGAGTAGAAAAGAGTGGGTATGTAGCGTGTTGGGTGACCAACGTGATGGCGTGCCAGTATGACGCCCTTGAAGAAGCAAAATGCAATCAAACCTGAATCAGTCATTCACAGCTCCCGTTCACACCTGTTTTTCTGTATTTTTAAGCGGTTAACTAGGCTTGCTGAAACTATCACAATCATTTGCTTTAGTGTTCATGCGTTGTTGCTTTATACTTTAAAACATTTCCTTTTTTTATTGATATGATATATAAGGAGATGTTGACGCACCATTATGGCGCCGGCTACTCCTTAGCCGTTGATTGAAACTTGAACACGTATCTTGAAGCAAAACATACAAAGCAGTGCATGGAAAATAGAAAACTCAGGCACAGATATGCAAAGCCACACTTATACGCACATATCACAATGATAAGTAAATGTTCAAAAGTCAATGTAAGAAGCCTCTGGAAATGTCCCTCGTTAATATTCGGTCCACCAGCACAAAACAGCTTTGCGCAGAGGCGGTGTCGTGCCCAATGAAGTGAAAACATTTCCTTGTTTCTTCCTTACTTTTCTGTGCCACTTACCCTTCTTCAGTGCAGGTAGCACACCAGAAAATTTCCTTCAAGGTAAATACCTGCTTCGCACATAACATTTCTCTTTCTTTCCGGAGGTTGGAATCCTCGAGAAAGGAAACAAGTATCGCTAGCGAAAATCTACAAACAGACAGACTGAACAAATGCATGGTGCTGAAAATCTTTCAATACAACACGTGCCACTCGCATTGCGAGTCTACAACACTAGCAACTCTGGGGGCGTTGCAGTAGCTGCAAGAAACCGGACTAAGTGACAAAACTCTGATTGTTCGTATACAAGGTTGCTATCAGTACTGAGACGATGATCTACTGTCCATGTATTTGAAGAAAATGCGGCAATCCGTGCCACGCGTACACGAAGACTGCAGAGCTCCGTACGGTCTTCCTTGCACTCCTAAGTAATTGGGAATTTTGTTTTTTAAGAAAACAGTCTGCTCATTAAATTGGATCCTTCCACATTACCAGCCCATCCCCAAATACTGGTTTGTCCATGGTTGTATGTACGCTTTTACGAGCTTTTCATAGGGGCTAAACACATCACAATCTCGCAATTTTGGTCCAGCCGCTAAAGTCTGCAGTAGATGGAGTGACGGAGCATGTGAAATTTTGTGGGCAACGAAAGGATAATCAAAAAGCTTCCATTAAAAAACAAAACAAAATAAAAGTCTAGAAGTACGCAAGAAGGTCCATATTTAACCACTCATCAGTCAAAGTACATGACAGAAAAAAACGTTAACAAGAAAAAAATAAAAGTGTATGAACAAGAATTGAACATAAGGCCACAATTCAGGATGCGGTGCGCACTGTTTCGTGAGATTATCGTTTAATTCAATGATGTTTTGTGATTGGTGAACATAAATTACTGACGAATATGTTGTTGCTTGATCTTCAGTAGGGGACGGCTTTAAGCTCTCTTATAGTAGAGTACCCTGCACTCTAAATCGTTACCCCTTTTTCGAATCCCCCCCGAATAATATAGAGGTACCCTGGGACCTACATTTTTTTTAGCGGGACGGCTCAGTGCCCAGTTGCGGGGCTGTGTAGCCTTTGGCGAAACCTATGTGAGGCCGTAGCTGCCAATTGGCGCCGGCGTGCTTTGTGGCCAATACTGGGGAGAATGAGACGAGAGATCCTCGCGTTCCCCTCTGAGGAGCTTTTCTTCCTCGGGGAGCGTAGTCGCTTGCTGGATTCCGTGCCGTCCAGTTGTGCGCGCGCGCGCTCCGCGCGCTTGCGATCTCCGGCGTCAGCGTAGCTCTGGCCGACTGGGCTCGCCCTACGTCACCTCCTGACGCCGACGACCTTCGACGACAGTGTAGCTCTGACTTACTGTACTTGCTATACGCCATCTACCGACGCCGACAAGAGCTCTCGCAAGCGTGCCCCGTCCTCGGACTCCAGTGACCGTGCTTCCACCTTTCCTATCTCCCCTATCCCCTCAGTTTGTTGTCGCTTCTTCCTCTTTTCTACACCTTTACTCCTACCCTTTTTATTCCTCCTCACCCCCATCACTTGTGAGCTACTGTGTGGAGGTGTCGCTCACTGAAGCAGATAGTAACGGGGCTCACTTTTCTCTTCCTTTCTCTCTTAAGAATCACTCACTCCTCGGGGAGCACGAGGTTCTACGGCCTTGGTTGTGCCCTTTCGTCAATGTTAAACACAAAAGGGTAAAACTCATTTTTTACCGACGTGGTGCTAAGCAGCGCCTGTTGAGTAGTTATTCATGATTCCGTTTGCAAGCATTTGTGTTTTATTGCATCTATTGTATCATTATACCGTTCTTTGTATCATAATTTCGCATGAATTTTTGTGTACACATATGGCAACAATGACATGTATATTAGAGCAACAATGTCTTTCTTTCAACGTAGTGATGTTGGTCGTGGTAAATAGATTTGTCGAAGTATATGTGCCCTTTACTGGAATGTTATGAAACTTTTGTTTTTTGTACATAGTGCAACTAAACTTTTTTCTAAACACATAAATCGCTGACAATTATTATAAAGGTACCTTGCGACCTACATTTTTTTAGCGGGACGGCTCAGTTCTCTCCCATAGTTGAGTACGAAGTACTCAAAATCGTTCAACATTTTTTTTCTAAACACATAAATGTGCAAGGGTTCAGTAACACAGTAAAGCGAGACGAAGTTATCAGCGTAGGCCGCGCAGAACATTGTGATATTTTGTGTTTACAAGGAACCATTTTAGGGGCGAAGATCTTTATAGCGGCACCCGTTCGTCCCCCGTATTATGTAACAAGTATAACATTTTGACCTCCAAGGTGGTGCCGGTGAGAGACTTCTTCTGTGCGTAGTTGGAGAATAAAAATAGTGCTCAATGTACATGTCAATTGCTGCTAATGGGGAATGAGAGACAGGAGCATTCGGCTTTTAGTTAACGCGCAGGCTGCTATCACCATTAGCAGCCATTGGCATGTACATTGAGCACTATCTGACAAGAAAGGGTTGCTACGTTATACTCGCTGGGTGTAACCTCCTTAGCTTTAGAAAGGTTTAGCGAGCGTTGAGCCGCAGTGCCATGAATACAATGAACTTGTATATACCATGAATAAACTCGAGGACGTTAAAAATGGGAAGTATATACGAAGCGCAAGCCGTAAGAAAGTACAAACCGAAGTCTCCGCCTCTCATTTCCCATTAGCAGCCATTGGCATGTACATTGAGCACTATCTGACTGAAAAAGTTTGCTACGTCATACTCGCTGGGCGTAACCTCCTTGGTTTTCGAAAGGTTTAGCGAGCGTTCGGCCGCAGTGCCATGAATACAGTGAACTACTATATACCATGAACTGGAAGTGGTTAAAGGTGGGAAGTGGACCCGAAGCGCAAGCCGTAAGAAAGTGTGCGTGTGCCACCTCTCGTTTAGTCCTTGGAATGTCCGCTGGATGGCGGTGCTTTTATATGGGGAATATATGATGAAAAGATGCGAGGTGGTGGTACTTGGAGTGTTGAATAGATGGACGAATGGACACATAGACAGATGCATGGATGGACGCATGAACGAACGCAGGGGCGGCTGCATGGACGAACGCAGGGACGGACGCACGAACAGACGCACGCACGGACGGGCTGATGGACGCATGGACGGTCACACTGACGGACGGAAACAAGAAGGAATGGACGGACGAATTCTTCGCCCCACTCTCCCTCATTCACTCCGTGAATATGCCGCCATTTTTTTTACCATTGGCCACGTTCACGCATTGAAAGGAGCATTTAATTTAGACTATTACTCTTACTCGCGACATATCGTTTCAGTGGAGTTGGAATTATTATTTTAACCACGCTCCTCTGCACACTCATCAAACTTTCTATGACGGGATCGGACGGATATTGGCTTTTGACTGCGTCCTATCATCCTTCAAGCTGCACGTTTAGTGTATTTATGGGCCAGCTCATGCAGTGATGTCTAACAATTTTTTCCGTGACCTGGACGATATTTTCTAGATGGTCGTCATGTCATACTCACTGGAGATTTTAATTGTGTATTAGACGCGTGAGCTTACTTGCAAGGTCCAGGATGAGCTCGCTCTGATTTGAACGCGCGGGAGCTGCGTCATCCGGTCCAACATTTTCCCTTGACAGGTACGTATAAACTAGTGCAGGTACCAGAGTATGCCAGGACTTGGCGGTGTAGCACATCGTCTAGTAGGTTGGATTCTTTCCATGTGCCAAGGGCGCTATCTTCTTAAAGGGCCACTCACCAGGTTTGACAATTTTGAGCTGACAAGCGAAATGCGTAGATGAGTCGTTCATGATCACGTATGCCCAAATTTGCAGCGCTATGTGCCGCGGAAACGGGTCAAATTTCAAGATGAACGCTGCTACCCTTCCACTCTGCCGGCGCACGCGTAGAGAATGAGGGCATGACGTGGACGTAGGAATGGCCCTACGTACACGGCAATGCAGTGACGTCGGTCCTCTGAGTTCACGACTCTGCTGTGACGTCGTCAACAGTATACCACGTGACATGGCAAAAATTGTTTAACACAACATGCGTAAATTATGTATTTGTTGCTTTAAGAGATTATTAAAACATGAAATAAATAATAAGACGCAATAAAAATTGTGCGCGTTTTTCCTTCATTTTTCCCAGGAAACGCTACGAGATGCAGGGCTAATGTGCCAGCGTTTCGCATGCGTTTGTGTCCCCGCGGTCAGCACATTAAGCAGACAACCACCGTGGAACGCTCCTACGCGTTTGCGCACTGATTGTGCTCATATACTCTACCGCGTCTAAGCCAGCGTTTCCAAACCATCCCCCAAAAATAGGCAGAAAACCACAGAATAACACTGGTCAACAAAGCAACGCTGCTTGCGTGCTCGGGGGTTGGACTTGTTTAGGCACGTCATGCGCACGTCACTTAATGCTCGGATGCTGGAGAGGGTGGGGAAGAGATTTGGCTTGCGAAGGCTACGCGGAGGACTGGCAAGGGTTTGGAGCTCACTTCCTGTGATCCTCGTTTCGCGCCGCCTCAAAAAACTTGTTTTCTCCGCTCGTGATGAACCGATTCGAAAGATATTTAGTGCAATATGTTCCTCGTCGGACACCCAACAACTTCCACTGTCTAACTAAAACTCGGTATGGGGCCTGGTGAGTTGCCCTTTAAATATCGCAGTCCGTTGTAGTAACATTACCATCATCCCCTATGTATGTATCGGACCACCGAGAAGTGACGCTCGAGTCTTACCTTCCCTTTTCATCATCAGTGAGACATTGGCGTCTTGACATCTGAAATAAAAGGCTGGTCCACACCGGTGATAGCAGCGGTCGCGCAACCATTTGCGACTGGTCGAAAACAGTCGCAAAGCGACTGCTTTGGCTATTCGCTTCCTGACCGATTTTTCAGCTGCGCGACTGCAGTCTTAAAGCTGCTGGAACCAATCAGCGATGCTCAATTTTTGCTCTTTAGTTTTTTCATTGTTCTGGCTTCCTGCCGCTAGATACAAACGAGTGCATTCCTCTAGGTCTGTGGCACCATGGCCACCACGGGATACTTCGCTTGGAAATGGCGGGGCGCAGCAGCTCGAGCAAAGCGTCGAATTTACGTAGCGGTATTCGCAAGGAAGTAAACACCGTCAAAGTAAAGAGAAAAGAAATTGGCATTATCTTTTGCCCGTATTCAGAACCGTATTATTATCTTGAAGTTGATTTGTCACCGCCTTCAATGCAGCGCATTTGGAACGCGTTTGTGTTTCATGCCTTGGCAACGACTTAAGACACCGCGTTCGAGGCGCGTTTGTGCTGTATTGTAGGCTGTGGCAAATCAAGTTAAATTCAAGGGCCATTTCTGAATACTTACGACTCTCGGAAATGCTCCTCGTCGTCTTAGCGCAGCTTGGGAGGTGGGCGGCTTGCATGGCCGGCCACTTCCCGCGATCGAAAGGACGGTCACACCCACTACCGGCTTTTTT